>NC_137471.1:8832052-9474552 GCF_964235325.1 Thermobia domestica
ACCATAGCCATTCAATACGGCTATCAGCGAATATGGATAGAGAGGTCTGTGCGGATATAAAATATTGCAACAGCACCCAGAAACCTTCGCCTGTCGAGATAGTGAATACTTCCGTTGTAGTTTCGTGAATTTTGTTGCGGTTTTAATATTTTTTCCTTATAGGCAGAATCGTATCGTAGTTTCATAAAACGAAAGTAACTTCTTTACTTGTAAAAAGTAATGAGAATAATTGTGTGTGATTTCATTATTCATAAGTAATACTGTATAAACTATCTAGCGAGTATTTTTTCAAACCGAGAATTCATCTCATCAGCTAGGGAACAGAAAGTAAATAGAGAAAGAATCGTAATACAAACAATGGCTCGTTTTTTTGTTTGTTATTCTGTCTTGTTTTATTTTATCACAGTGATTGTATTATTGTGTTCTTTGTCTTATGAGAATCATGAGAATGTAAACATGTGCTTTCTGATGTATGTTTTAATTTTTTAAAACTTTCATTTTGAATAATTAGTTGTCAGAAGCGAAGTATCAAAAGTATTTGAATCTAAACAAGAAGTGCGTAAAGAATGGGAATATTGAAACAAAGATAATGAAAAAATAAAACGACGGATTTATTTACATACTACGACGTGATATGCGGGTTGAATGTAACAGGGGATTACAGAACATTCTGTAACCTTCCTCACATTTTCGTCTTTACTTTTAATGTTTTATGTGTTATATGTAGTTGTACTGTTTATTTATCTATTATTTCGAATGGGAAAGGTTAATTTTTATATTAGCATCATTTCAGATTTTGCTTTAGAGAGTGTACCGTACCATATAAATAGAGCTTGAAGTTTTTCATTGGTATATTAAGAGTCTTCATCCCGGCGAAATTAAAATACCGCTAATTTTACAGTAATTATGTGATATCTTCAAATAGATAAAAGATAATTGAAATATGGAACAAGAGCGCCCTAGACAATATTATTTTGCGTGAGGTACCGTTATCACAAGTCACCTAGTGGCTTTCCGTTTTCAGCTGTTTAGAAACGCGAAAATAAATGCCGATTTTCAAAATGGCTCGAAATCGAAAGCAGATAAGTGAGTCATGATAACGGTTTCTCATGTAAAATAATATTGTCTAGGGCGCTCTTGTTTCACATTTCGATTATATTTTATCTATTTGAAGATATCACATAATTACTGTAAAATTATTAATTTCGCCGGGATGAAGACTCTTAAGAGTTTCGACAATATACTAGTTATTTCATAAATATTATCAGATTTTGATCGGCGTTTGACCATGCTGGGTGAGTGAGTGCTGCCATCTGGAGTGTGAAGACTACGAGAATCGTGTCGCTGTCATGGCGCTACACAAGATTGTCTTGCGAATCTTAGCCATCCTCAAACCTCTGCAAATCTGTGAACGATTTGTCTACCGCACCATCCAGCGTTACAATGAAATGGGAAGTGTCAGTGACCGACAGACCGCGTGCAGTGAGAACACCACAGGCAGTTAAAGCCGTAACTTTAAGGATTCGTCGAAATTCCTCTGGACTCAAATCAGTAATGTTCCGAGAGATGTCCATTTCGAGACCAACGTTGTCGCTAGTGCTTTGACAGGACCTGGCACTCAAAACCTATAAACAAAATACAAGTCATTTCCTTACTGATGCGTTGCACAGGAAATGGTGACAGGACAGTTCTCTTTTCCGACGAGAAGCTGTTTACAGTTGAGCAATACCTTAATGATCAAAATGACTATGTGTACGCTTTACATCAGTGGAAACTGCTGAACGTGGTTTTAGGGTGCAAAAGTCACATCATCCAGTATCAGTCATGGTATGGTGAGGTGTAAGCTTCAACAGCACAACACGGTTCCATTTTTGTGAACAAGAGGTGAAGATATCGGTTACTGTGTACCAAACCACAATGGACTTTCCAACAGCATAAAGCATGATCAACACGTAAGTGGCTATATCACTAAATTCATCTCCACATCAGATGGTCTAGTAGGAGCCCGGATCTAAACCCGCTCAACTGCAAACTATGGCCTGTGCTTCAATCAATGGTCTGCAAGAAGAGACACCCAAATGTGGATTTGCCTCAACCACGCCCTGGTCAAGGCAGCCCGTCACTTCCCCATCGACACATTGTAATTCAATTGACGAGTGGTCCGCCAGAAAATAGGCAAGAGAGATGAAGATAAAAGGCAACAGGTTAGTTAGGGATTAAAAGGAAACGAGATGATTAGGAAAAAGATTGATGGATCGAAAGCATGAAAGGAAACGAAAGAGTTGGAATCAGAAAAAGAAAAGAAAAGGGGATAAGCAGGGATGAGTTGGTGAAATCTCAAGGATGAAATGATGATTTGGAAAGAGTTAGTGGAATCGGAAGAATGAAAAGAAACGGAAGAACCCGAGAGAACTGACGGGATAAACTCTTGGGATCGAACATAGGACTTACGGAGTGTATGTACGGCATTAAAGCTTTGCTATCTTAAGAGTCTTCACCCCGGCGAAATTAACATACCGCTAATTTTACAGTAATTATGTGATAAAGGATGATTGAAATATGGAACAAGAGCGCCCTAGACAATATTATTTTGCGTGAGGTACCGTTATCACAAGTCACCTAGTGGCTTTCCGTTCTCAGCTGTTTAGAAACGCAAAAATAAATGCCGATTTTCAAAATGGCTCGAAATCGAATGCAGATAAGTGAGTCGTGATAACGGTTTCTCATGTAAAGTAATATTGTCTAGGGCGCTCTTGTTCCACATTTCGATTATCTTTTATCTATTTGAAGATATCACATAATTACTGTAAAATTAGCGGTATTTTAATTTCGCCGGGATGAAGACTCTTAACTCATGAAATTTCCTGCATTCATCTGTGTGTCTGTTTGCAACAACGGAAGTTATGAGACAAATCAAGGGATTCTATCGTGTATACACAGGTTTTATGAGTTATTAATTGAGCTTGAGTCTGATATCTTACGTAAGAGATCACGAGCAAAACACCATGTTTATGCGGGTATTAACCTGCTCCACGTATACAGAGAACACTTAATTTGTTATCGACGTTGTAATTATTATGCATAGTATTTAAATATGCAGAACGTGATGGTCTGTGAGCTAATTAACTCTGTATTTTACTTTATTGCTCATGACAAATTGAATATGTGTTGCTGATATTTTCTCCAGATTCGGGATATAAAGTAAATTTTATGAGCCGGTTGTAATGAATAATGGTAATGGAAGAGGAACATGAGATTTTATGTTGTCTTGTTTCCACTACTTGCTTCAGCTGTAATTCTCGTTGGTTGACCAACTTCTCTTAGTATTTTACTTGTCATTATTGCACTCAAATAGACAGACAAGCACAAAGAATCACGTTCCGGTCACGTTTTGTTCGTAAGCTTCGTTTTAAGTGCATAATTTATTTTGCATGTGCCTTTTTTTCTGTTAGTGATTCTGTTTCTTGAAGTGTCAATTGCATCTAAATTAGCATAGTGGTTAATTGTTGGCCAATCTTCCACGTGGGAAACTCGGGTTTGATTCCTGGTGGAAGATCGTGTCATCGGATCCCACGTTATATTGTAGATCCACTTAACCTCGGTGTTGAAACGGAAGCTAATCCCCAAATCAATCAATAAAGCAACCAATATTGTTGACGATGTAGCCGTGTTGCTCACGTTGACAACTAGTCTGTGGCCTATATCTCACAAGTTTGCTTATGAGCTAATGGAAACGTTCCTCCACCAGGGATCGAACGAGAAGTTTCGTTGTTTGTTTGAAGACCGTATTAGATGTTGTGCATACGCAGATTAATTGATAATTATTATCCGGATAATTATTAAGTATTCTTCCGTTTTTTTTTTTTGACAAGTCCTTGCAGGGGCGTCATTTACGGGAGGCAGGGAGAGGCAATTGCCCCCCCTGAGTTTGAGATTCTATAGATTTTATCAATAAAATAGTAGTAAATCAGTGAAATACGCGAAATTTTACTTATATCAAGGGGTTTTGCCCCCCCAAGCAAAATCTGAAATGACGCTCCTGAGTCCTTGTACTAGTGATTTTTTTAAAATGTAGGTTTGGGTCAGAAGATGTTTCATCCACTTTCTCAATCTTCAGCTTCCCCTTCAGACTCCCAATATTTGCTTCTATTTATCAAATAATCGATTAGTTGTGTTCCTCTTCTTCCTATTCCCCGTTTTCTTTCCATCTTTTCTTCTACGGCGGTATGAAGACAATTTCTCCGCAAGACGTGTCCAGTCAAATTGGTCTTCTTACGAAGGATGGTGGCTAAAAGTGTCCTCTTCTCTCCTATCCGTTTCAAATCGTCTTCGTTTGTTACTCTCTGTTCGTTTTATCTTCTCCATCTTCCTCCAACATCAGATTTCAAAATTCTGTAAATATTTCTTCTCTAACTTACGTAATGTCTAAGTTTCTGAACCATACAGCCCAATACTCCATACATAGAACTTGACCAACTTATTCCTTAGTCCAATATCTTTTCTTGTTGAATGCTTGTTAGGCTGTGGCAGTTCTTGACCTGATCTCTTCGGTACGGTAAGCGTATCTCGTCAAAATACTTCCCACATACTTGAAATTATCGACCTCTTCAAGTTCTCTTTGTTTACTCTTGACTCGTAAGAGCGCGTTTCCACGGGATATTCTCATTTTGTAACATCTTAATTGAATTAGCTCCTTTTTACCAATGAAATGTGAAAGTCAACACCAGAAAATTGCCCCCTCCCTGGAAATCTAATCTAGGATCACACGTATGTGAAACCTTTTTTAAATTTTTTCTTTCTTTTCAGATTTGGGGGCGCGGTGGCTCAGTGGTAGAGCGTTCACCTCCGGTGCTTGAGGTCCCTGGTTCGATCCCAGCTCGCGCCGTGTGGACTTTGTGGTAGACAAACACCGTGTTCGTGGGTTTTCTCGGGGTTCTCCCGTTTCCTCCCACTTTCTTCATTCCACCATTTCACTCATCTCTCATCGTCACGGTCTCCTTTAGCCTAACCGGCATAATCGTGGGACGTAAAACTTAAAAGATTTCAGATATTTCTTTTCAGATTTAAGCTATGTAATGGCGTTAGATTTTTAGATATATGTTTTCTGTGTGTGAGCTTCAACCATTACGTATAAGAATTAAGATGTTCAGCTGAATGTATGAACGTCTGTTGTGGTTCTCATTCCTTCTTTCCGCTCGTAGTAATAACTTTTGCCCACAAAATCAACACAGTGTCATTGACACTTAAAGAAACTTACTTCAAACGGTGAAGAAAGCACTAATTTAGAAACTCTGGCAACACTGTTGCCCGTGACCTGTTCCTTTCAGAGGACAAACGTTATATTGAAGGAGCTGTTGGTTCTCGTTTAAAAGCATCTCCTGTGCTGAAGAGGAGTTTTAACCCTTTGTTTCCTTCTTAGCAACTGTTTTTTTCTTTCTTTTCTCCGTACAAGCAACTTTCAAACGAACAACAAACAAACGTTTAATGTGGTTCTAATTCAGTTTCCATTATGTTGGAGGTTCTTGTAAGAGTAACAGTATGGACAGAGGAGGTTTGTTCTCTATTCATTGTATATCATAGAACTGTGGTAGCCTATCTTCCCACTCCATCGTGTTCCACTTATTTTTTATCAAAGCAATATAGTTGATTCTTCTCGTATTTAATATTGGAGACACTAGTCCTCTCTGCATTACCTACTATTTTTTTTCTATTTTACAATACTTTTATTTTTTGTTAGATTCAAATATTGCATTTTAATTTCTTGCACTTCTATAGTAACTACAGCACTGAAATTTAATACAGACAATGGTGGTGGATTTAGGCCAGGGATGGTTAGCCTAGGCCCTCCAGTTTTTAAGTGACAAAAAAAAAAAAAAATTGAAGCTATAATTTATATATTTTTGAAAGTTTATAGTAAACTAATGATATTATACTCTGGATTCAGGCTGCCCCGCTCCCAAATTTTACGTTCTACATCCGCCACTGCGTACAGATATATAACCCTGGTGATGATATTTTCACATAATTTTCACTGCAGGTTATCGTTTCCCTGTCAAACTAATTGCACTCTCCTAACTATATATCCTGTGTTGTTATGCAACCAAAAATGCTTTGGTGTTAGCATGTGCAATATACTGTCCAGGAGCACTTCTGAATTTAGTCTTGGTTGGTTGATCTGGAGTTCAGCGTCCCTTTCATCACCGAGACTGTATGAGACATAGAGCAGCTTAACGTGGAATCCGAACCACATGATTTCTCTCTCTCTCTCTCTCAGGAAATTGAATCCGGGTCTCCCGCGTTGTGCGATTTTCTTTTGATTCACATTGTGAGATATGATCAACTTCAAGAACTGATTAAATGTGAAATCATCGTATAACAAAAAGTATAAAATAAAAATCTTTAAAAAATACTTTTAAGAACATTGTTTTTATAAAATTCACAAAAATGAAAACTTTTTGTGGAGTAAGATGAATTTCTTTTAGTTCCATTTCTTCGTTGGGGGGGGAGTGGTTCAGTGGTGGTAAATTCCATGATTCGATCCCTGGTGGAATAAGTTTGTAGTAGACATCACGTCCATGGGCTTTCCCGGAGTACTCCCGTTTCCTCCCAATTTCTCATTCCATCAATTCTTCCATCATCATTCATTTGCCTTAATCATTGCCTTCCTTCGCCTAAGCCAGTAGCGTAGCCAGGATGTGTGTTTGGGGGGGGGGCCCAAGTGCTGTTATAGGTACATATAGAAAAATTACAAACAAGAAAATATATAAACATAAAAATATATAAAAAATTACAAACATCAAAGTACCAAAGTACATTGTCGGACCTCTTTGGGGGGGGCCCGGCCCCTCCGGGCCCCCCCCCCTTCCCTACGCCACTGGCCTAAGCGTATGACTATTTGAGAATGCGTTATCCCCCGCAGGGAACGCGGTCAAAGTGGCTACTCGATAATTTTACTTTTGCCAGAGTTATAAATTATACTGTGAGTCAGTCACGGTTTCCGGGTCTTTTTGTAAGGTCCAAGTCTATACTAGCAGAGTTCCAATACTTTGCACAAACAATCTTCCAAGCAACTGTTTCTTTTTAAAATCTCCTTGCCTGGCAACACGTCTTTCCGTTTTGTCCTTCCTTTAGACATCTTTTAAACAGCAGGCGGTCTATTGTTCCGAAACGCACCAAATACGCTCGAGCTGATGTTTTCTCAGCGTTTTAATTGCTTTCGCGTTTGTGATTAGCCATCTACATTTAAATACATGGACAGCGTATTCCCAGCGTACGCATGAGCAATAAATACGCTTTGCAAACGCTGCCAAATAGCCGGGTACTAAAAGGACATAACGTGGGATGTTAAATTGAAAGATTTCACTTCATTTTGTAACGCAAAAGGTTTTTCTGTCCACTTTATAAACATCATTGCCTTTATTTATTTATTTATTTATTTTACGGTTATTATCTTTCAGAAATGAATGAATAAAATAAAATTTCTGGTCTTATGCCCCACGATTATACCCTGTAGGCGAAATGACACGAATGAAGGATGAAGGTAAATGATAAGAAATGGTGGTATGAGAATGAGAGGGGAAATGGGAGAAGTGCGAGAAAACCCACGGGCACGATGTTCACCACAAACTAATTTGTGTGGACATCGAACTAGAGATATCTTGCACGAGAGGTAAACTCTCTACCACTAAGCAACCGTTGCTATTCCATGGAGTTAACGCGTAGTAAATAATGCTGTATAGCCAACCTCTTCCTATAAACATATTGGTGAATGTTAGTTTAAAATAGGGATGGGCAAAACCTGGTTTTTATTAAAATCGGAAATCGAAAACCGAAATCCGAAAAACCGACATTTCTGGTATGTCCAAAACCGGTTCGGGTTTTCACCGAAACTGGTTTCGGTTTTCTCCAAAACCGCGTTCGGCTTTCTTCTAAATCGATTCGGTTTTCACCGAAACTGGTTTCGGTGGAAACTTTTGAGAAAAACATAAAACTATTTCTGTGGAAACGGAATCGCTTTTTTTGGATAACAATTAAATACTATTCTGGTCAGAAATAGAACGAATTTTGGAAAAACCCGAACCGGTTTTGGAGAACCAGTTTCGAAACCAGTTTCGGTAAAAACCCGGTTTTTGAAAATTTTCAAAAACCGATTTCCGTTTTCCTAAAAACCGAAAAATCGGCTTTGTGCCCATCACTAGTTTAAAATTGTCCAGTATTTTTTAACGAGTGACTGTCATTTGTTCCTGCTAGTCTAGTAGCTAATTCACGTGCTTTTATAGTACATGTGGTGGTTAGTTCGATTCTCGGTAGGAGAGCATTTAATGCATTTTCATTATATTTAAAACTAGAACGATTTCTCTGTGCGAGAAATATAAACCTACTTGCATTTCACTGTCTAAATAGCATTGCGTATCTAAGATCTGCGTTCCGTTCCCTCTGTTTTATCCTAAATTAATTAATTGTAGAACATTAAATTGTAGGTTTGATTGAAAACAATAAAAACGAAGATTACTGTTACTTTGGCACGCATAAAGTTTTCGTCGTTTTTTTTTTTTTTTTTTTTTCATAACTAATAACGTAGATGCGGGTATCATCAAATATATCCATAGTTGAAAGGAAAGAATTAAGAGTATTAATGATGTTTTTTAAGCACTAATTTGTCACGTAATTTAGTTGGTATCTGCTGTCAACAGAAAACTTACTGAAACTTAAATAGATATGTTATCTGGGATGAGAATTGGATGAAGGAACTAGCTAGAATATTTTGAAATGCGTGTAAGCAGGTTTCGCATATCGGTTTCGTGAAATCAGTGTGAAGACTTCAAAATTGTCAGATGCTGTAAAACAGTCGTATAGTATAATACGAAAAAGTACTTGTTATTGGTACGTACACGATTAGAAAAGATAAGTAAGAAGTATCAGTCTACAGAAGCAGACACAAGATTCAAACAAGGTAAATTTTGGAAACAATATACAAAAGAAGTTGTTCTGATTGATTAATCAACCCTAGGCCAAGCTGCTTAAACAAGAAACTTGAAATTTGGATACTTTATCGGATTTGTGACATAAGGTACTGTTAAGGAAATATTTTTTGAAAATACGAGTTAAAATTATTACAGTAAGTAAGGCTTGGACAATAAGTAAGACATGTCATTTTCTTTTACTGGCATCTTTTTACATGTCTATTTAAACATAAGCACATTTCATGTAAACACAAAAGATACTTTTGTTATTAGTCATATAAATTGAACCGTGTTTTAGCTTGAACTCGTATTTGGGCTTGAAATGATATACAACAAGCATTTTGTTTGATCATATATGAGGCAAAGTCCACTTATTACTCAAAAATATATTTGCCTTTGTTGGCAACAAAGATACTTGAATCTTCTTTCTTAGAAATACTTGTCCTTGTGTAATAGGGTCTGAAGGAATACCATACACTATGAAGGCGTCAAAGTAATTTTTCTGGCGTATCATCAATTAACTTTCAAACGAGAAATCCGTGAATACATAAAACCCCATGATTATGTCTTCTCTACAAATATCAGATGACACCTTATGCTTGAATGGAATCTCAGTCTTAATACTTCTTAGGTTTTATTAGAGATGCAAGTGATCGAAAAGAAAACTGCTTTTTTTCGTAGGAAATTTTGGGATTATGATGGCGCCTTTCATGTGCGTGGTCACGGGTTTGATTCCCAGTCGGAGAGGGCATAAAATTTAATTTAACAATCATACACTTTCATTAATCAACCGTCTTCTTTAACCTCCTGGGATGTTAAACTAAAAATACTCGATAAATAATTTAATTTCTGCATTCTGAAAGGAGAATATTGAAAACAAAGGAAAGTTGGTTATTAAATTAAATTAACGTTCAATGACAAAGATGTTTTAGTAAAAATTTTAAATAAATAGTGTTAGCAACGTGTGTGAGGCAAACGTGGTAGATGTCATGGGACAGTATCACTTAAAATTTATGTACAAACTGAAACTTTTATTATAATTATAATAACTTTCATTGAGGGCGGTAAAAATAGGGGAAGAGAAAGTTCCTTATTTCAAACATGTTAACACAATGTAACAGTAAAGAAAGAAGCAATTCTGTAAATCATGAAATTGTACCTTTGTGTTACATCTATTATGACTGTAATTTCGTGATAAAGTGCGTTGCGCATGAAGAACAAGATGGAGGCGAAATTTTAGAACCAAGTAAAAATGGTTTTGTATCCTCTTTTTTTTTCTTTCCTACTAGTTAAAATTTAGGCAATCAGTAAAACACATATATCAAGAGATAGCTTCTAGGGACTTCATAATATGTTTAGGCAACCAAAATGACACCTTTGATGTGATGGGTTGCATAACCTGCACTTGCTGGCAATAAATTCAATACCAATTTGAAAACCAGTCAGCCCTGAACTGAACATTGGGCTCACAAGTACTGAATGTTATAAATACACTGGAGGCACGGTTGCTCAGTGGGATAGAGCGCTTACCTCTGGTGCTGGGGTTTCTGCTTCGATCCCCGGCCGAGTAAGCTTGTGGTGGACAACAGCGTGTCAGTGGGTTTTATCGGGGTGCTCCCGTTTCTTTTCAAGTTCTCATTCCACCAATTCTTCCTTTATCACTTGCCTAAATCATCGTCTCCCTAAGGGCATAATCGTGGGACATTAAACAAAGTTTTTTTTTAATATATGTGCATCGCTACAAGGAAACAAGGGTGGCACTTGAATAAAAAAAGTTATGAAAAGCAAAAAAAAAAAAAAAAATAGTTTCCTATCTGATATATAATACCCTCTCTACCACCACCAGGGACCGAACCTAAATCACATTTATGGAAAGCATGCTGTGAAGGTTCATGAGAAACAGTCACGGCTTGCCGATTATATGATGTGACCAGGGGCGTAAATAAGGGCTCTGCAGACCCCGCATTGCGGGGGGCCCAAGGCATCAGAGGACCCCCAAATCCTGAACTGGGACGTAGAGAAGGGGCCCCACTCCACGCTGTCTGCGGGGTGGCCCCCAAACCTTTAGTTACGCCACTGGATGTGACCATAACTCTTCTACATACAAAACTGCAAGATGTTAGTTGAGTGTTACATGAAACATATTACTGAAAGGAGAACCGAAACCTTGAAAATTGTAATAATTAATTTCCTCCTCTTTCTGTACGTTTAAGGAAACATGTTGTGATGAATTAATTATTCGCCGAGCCAACATGTTATTAAGAAGAAGATACGATCATTTCTAAGACTGTTTAGAAAGTATAATGAACATAAAGTAAACATCCTGCTTTTTTCCTGTTTGTTTTTTTATTATTCATAAAAGAATTACTAAGAAACCACTCGTACAGTAAATTGCATTAAGTTCTTAAGAAGTCTTCAGTCAATGGAAAAATAAAGTTTTATTGGTTGATTTAAATAACCTTGCCGTAAGCATTTCATTTTACTTTTCATAATTAGGTTGAGTATAGTCATAACCTTGAAGACTTATTTTTCCCTTTACAGGTTTTAGATTGATGGATTGATATATATACTGGGTGCTGAGAAAATTGCAAATGCAAAAATCTTCATTAATATTGCGTGGGGCTCCGAATCGGAAGTGTAGAAACGTCTAACGAATATACAGGGTGTAACAAAAGTGCAGGGCCATAGGGTATCTCCGTTATGAGTAGCAATATGAAAAGTGAAAGAGGCGGGAATTGTTGAAAACAGGTTGTTTTCAATCTAAAATGGTGGAAATTGTTCAATCGTGCCAGCTGTTTAGGTTTCACACTGATAAAGCTTCCTGTGTTAAATGTGAAATAATGATACCAATTTACCATGCCACCATCACAATTAGGGATGGGCAAAACCGGTTTTTATAAAAACCGAAAACCGGTTTCTATAAAAACCGAAACCCGAAAAACCGACATTTCGGTTTTCTCCAAAACCGGGTTCGGTTTTCACCGAAACTGGTTTCGGTGAAAACTTTTCGAAAACACATGAAACTATTTCTGTGGAAATGGGTTCGGTTTCCGGAGAACAACGAAACACCATTCTGGTCAGAAATAGAACAAATTTTGAAAAAAAACCGGAATTGGTTTTGAAGAAAACCGAAACCGGATCAGGTGAAAAACCGAAACCGGACCAGGTGAAAAACCGAACCGGTTTTGGAGAAAACCGATAACCGGTTTCGGAGAAAACCGATAACCGGTTTCGGAGAAAACCGAACCGGTTTTGAAGAAAACCGGTTTTTGTGCCCACCACTAATCACAATAGCAATCTCAGTTCTCGTGGCCCCTCATAACGCCAGCAATACAGCAGTGTTGGGAATAGTGGTGGGCACAAAAACCGGTTTTTCGGTTTTTAGGAAAACCGAAGACGGTTTTGAGAATTTTCAAAAACCCGTTTTCACTGAAACCGGTTTTGCCCATCTCTAGTTGGGAAACGGACGCTCCCCATGTCACTTTTGCGTGCCCTTGTGTTCCCTTTGAATAGCCTGCTGAACTGAAAGCTCTGCTTACTCATTTAATGTAGGGCATCTTATCAATGTGAAGCTTTTACGGCTGGTGCGATTGGAAATATTCCATCATTTTAGACTGTAAAGCACATATTTCCAATAACTTTTCTTTTTCATGTTTTGAGGGCACGATGGCAAAGTGGCAGAGCGCTTACCCCTAGTTAGATCTTCAGTCAAGTATATTCGTGGTGGACAACATCGTGTTCATGGGTTTTCTCGAAGTACTCGCGTTTCCTCTCACATGCTCATTCCACTAATTTTTCCATCATCATTCACTTGCCTTAATCATCCGTCTCCCTTAGCCTAAAGAGCATAATCACGGAACGGTAAACTGAAAGAAAGCTTTCTTTCCATGTTTTCATACCTTTACCCTTAACCGAGTTAGATTGTAACCTCGGTCTTTTTGAAACACCCGGTAGATCGAGAAACGCGTCCGCGCGAATTGTCAATCTGCCGTAAACGTGAGGGGGGGGGGAAGTACATTTTAAGTATTCGTAAACTAGAAACTAATAGATCTAGAAAATGCGTCTGTTCAAATGAATAGCTATCTTTTTACAATTGTTTTATTAGTTTTATTTTTTGTTTGTTTGTTATGGTCAAATCTACTTCTATATGTACTAACTAAAGATGTAATATTTTGTACAGATACGTAAATCCGATGACAATACTATGTTTTCAAATAATTTTCGCTCTGACTTTTAGTTTTACTATAAAATTAATAATTATAAATGTATTTAGATTGTGTATATTGGTAAACCTCGTCAGTTAATTAAATATTACTTTAATACATGGCAGAATAGTTCAGTCCTTGTTGTAGACTTTCATGTGACCCCCTCTAATGAAAAGGTTAGGAAAAGTTGCCTTGCTCGATGCAATTAAATGAAAATGTCTTTTAATAAGAAGTAAAAAAATGATAACTGTAAAAAAATGCTTTTATAAAATACATTATATATATATATATATTAGTAAAATGAAGATATGAGGCGAAGACTAAAAGCATTGGTTTCTCTTCCTAAGGTTGAGAGCTAAGGGTTTTATGATATTAGGGATGATAGTCGATGATAGAAACATCACTTAAACGTTAAATCTCGCCCAATGCTTTTAGTCTTACTAATAAAGACATGGGACTAAAAGCATTGGGCACTCTTCTTAAGGTTGAGACCTAAGGGTTTTACGATATTAGGGATGGTAATAGATCATCGGCAATTCCTTTACCGACGTCAGGAGCTGATAACTGTCGGTAAAGGAATTTCTGTTCACAACCGGTAATAGATCAGCCGCGCCAGTTTCATGCTGGTTTTCCTCGAAGAAAGAAAAAAAATAGTTCCATGTCTTTATTGGTAAGACTAAAAGCATTGGGTGAGATTTAACGTTTAAGTAACGTTTCTATTTCGACCACCATCCAAAATATCGTAAAACGTTTAGCTCTCAACCTTAGGAAGAGAAACCAATGCTTTTAGTCTTAGTCCCATTTATCCATTAGTAAGACTAAAAGCATTGGTTTATCTTCCTAAGGTTGAGAGCTAAAGGTTTTACGATATTTTGGATGATTGTCGAAATAGAAACGTTACTTAAACGTTAAATTTCACCCAATGCTTTTAGTCTTACTAATAAAGACATGGAACATTTTTTTTTTCTTTCTTCGAGGAAAACCAGCATGATACTGGCGCGGTCTAATGTGGCTGATCTTATTACCGGTTGTGAACAGAAATTCCTTTACCGACAGTTATCGGCTTCTGATGTCTACTTCAGTGTCCATTTTGGTTTACCTGTGAACAAACAGGAAGCAACAATTTTTACGGTTTTAAAGCCAAGGGATCAAAGTATGTTCACGTAAAATTTCATCATATTGCAACTAAGATCATTATACCCATCTGTACAAAACTTATTAAACGCCCTCTGTATTTTGCGTGCGTTTCAGTAACTTCTAATTCCATATCTGTCCTGTTAATTAGTCATAATTGCCGATGTTGAACTAAGTATGTAATATCAAAATAAATACTTATTTTCCTGAGTCTGCTTCTGAATTTATAACCACACGTTCTCTCATCGGCAATCCTTAACTATGAAAATAAGGTTATCAGTTATATATCTGGGCTTTCTGCATCTATGACCATTTTAACCCTCGACGATCACACTACCTGGAGAAGTGGGGGAAGGAAGGAAGCACTATGAGCTCTTTTATGCTAGGTACCAATCCAGCATTTACCTGGTGTGAATGAAAAAAAAAACCAGCAAAAACCTCATTCAGGATGGCTGGTGAGAAAAGGCCTTCCGACGTGTTCCCCAACGGGAATCGAACCTGGGAGCGCTCACACGAAAGGCGAGAGCATTAGCGACTACGCTACACGACAGATTGAACTGTGAATTTGTGGTAGGGAGAAATGGTTTGGTGCAGCTGTACAATCATCCTTCGTAAACACACAACATAAAGCGGTAGTCAAGTGGTGCTTATTGGTGTACCTTTTTTTTTTTTTTTTTTGAGTTGTAAAAGTTATTTTTTACCTTCTTTATTGCCCGTATCATACAGACGTTGTTAAGTTTGTAGGCTATGTAGACGCGGATGAACAAAAGCTCATTATGTTTTCTTTCCAGTGCGAGTTAAAAAAAAAAAAAAAAGATTTCTCTTGCACGTGTGTAACTGAGAGTTGTGCCATCATGACGCAATGCTTAAGTTGTGTACTTTGTGGATTATACCGTTTCTGCTTCAGACAGAAACCGTGTAGTGAGTGTGCTCTGCCTATGCCTTGGAGAACTTTAAATCGGCCATGTAACGGGATTTGGCATTGAGAACACAGATGCCAACTTATTAAGTCTAGAAAAAAAAAAATCATTATTTACCCGTCCAGCACCCATGAACTCAATGCATTTATCATCGATAAAAATGACATATTTAACCAGATTCGGTATTAGGGATGAGGAGTACCTGTTTTTATCTTTGTTTCAGAGTCTATTGGTTTATATGGAGAAGTATTCTTTCCTTTTCTTTGAAATCAACTAAAATTTTAAGTGTTAAATGTCCCTTGTATCAAAACGAATTTGTATTAGGTATACAGGACAACACCGATAACGTTTGGGAGGTGATTCCTGACGCCAAGATAAGACAAAAAGTATAGACCAACCTGGGTGCACAGATGCTTCCTTTGGGAGTTATATAGGCTGCAGAAAACATGGAAAAAGTGAACTTTAAACGTCCATGGTTCCAAAACTATGGGATCTACCGAAGTCCGGTCAAGATTTCACTTAGGAACTAATATGTGTGCTATCCAAAAATATATGTTTCAGAATCCTAAGGTACTCACGCAACAATTTTAATAGAGGGAGTTTGGCTACGGGCATATACGTAATGTGAAGTACTCACCAACAATCTCTATATCAATTGTTTGCGGAAGTACCGCAGGATTCTGAAACTTGGATATTTGAATAGAGCCCATATTAGTTCCAAAATGAAGTCTTGACCCGACTACTGTAGGGATCGAACCAAGGACTCCATGCACCAGAGGTGAATGCTCTATCACTGATCCACTATGGCCTCGTCAGCAACTCTTCCTTAAATGAGATTTTCCAAACTCGAGCCCTAGTTAAATCATTTTCTCGCATTGATTCCAATTCATGAAGTAAGTTTTCAAGATACAATTTACAATGAAAAAAAAAATGCTTGAGTCAGATTTTATTATTATTATTATTATTATTATTATTATTATTATTATTATTATTCCTTTATATGAATGCATTTATCTTTGGTGTAAATTTTTCATCTTGGAGGTTGGTATCTTTGAGGAACGCAAGGTGCACCTTCCAGTTACAGTCAATGCCTTCACTGCACTGCACTGAGCTGGTTTTTCTGTTGTGCCACAATGGATGTTATAATTCGAAGGAAGTGCCGCGGGTAGTACTGCTTCAGTGTCCAATATAGAATATAGGGCGTAGGGTGACCTTACAGCAGAATCCATCTGGCTTTATCACTGTATATAATCAGACATCCACAAATCCAAGCGTGTTTAGTAGACCAGTACTTCTCTTTTTGTTGCTTTTGTGTTGTGGATCACAAACCTACTTTCTTTTTTTGTATAACTGCGACTATGAGTGGATGGAACGAACGGTAATCGCTTGAAATCACAGTCATGTTGAATAAAAAAAAGGACATTTAGATACCTCTTTCTAATAATAATTATAATATTAATATTATGAACTCAGCGCATCCTGCCAAGAAGAATACTAGTGAAGCTAATAAAATACCAGCAGATGCATGGTCGAATAGCATGTATAGGATTTCAGTAATTTAGGTGGCGGTTCTTAAAGTGAAAAATACAAATAATAATAATCTATAATATTAGTAGTGCTTAACGAAAGAAAATGTCCAGAGATGAGACAAAGCCATTGAAAAGATCTTACTAAGCTGAAGAAAGTGTGTGTGATTGTAAAATTTTGACGTATGGTTTTCCAGAAAATGTTATCCGCCATTCGATTAAGTGGAGGTGGTCAGTATAGTTATTAAGTGTCTTCATCCCGGCGAAATTAAAATGCCGCTAATTTTACAGTAAATATGTGATATCTTCAAATAGATAAAAGATAATTGAAATATGGAACAAGAGCGCCCTAGACAATATTATTTTGCGTGAGGTACCGTTATCACAAGCCACCTAGTGGCTTTTCGTTTTCAGCTGTTTAGAAACGCGAAAATAAATACCGGTGTTCAAAATGGCTCGAAATCGAAAGCAGATAAGTGAGTCGTGATAACGGTATCTCATGTAAAATTATATTGTCTAGGCGCTCTTGTTTCACATTTCGATTATCTTTTATCTATTTGAAGATATCACATAATTACTGTAAAATTAGCGGCATTTTAATTTCGCCGGGATGAAGACACTTAATACTTTTAAGGAAGGATACAATGCTCTTTTTTTTTTTTTTTAAATAGGGAATAATTTGTGGATAGCGTTTTAAACGTTCTGTTCCTCAAATTTTTAGCAATCTCAACAAATATTACGTACAGTTATTATAAAGTTTCAGTTTATTCGTACATTTTAAATTATAATTTTGTTCTACGAAATTCACTACGTATTCAGAACAGATATTGCTAACACTATGAAAGTTTTTAGTCAAAAGTTCTATGAACGGTTCATTCGAACTAGAGTGTGTTCACCGATTTTTGGATCATAAGATCCAATATATTTCAATCAAAAATTTTTTTGTAGGCCTTATGTCTGGAAAACTATATATAGTGTAGCAGGCCTGTAGCCAGCCCCAAAATGTAGGGGCGGGGGCGATGCAATCATATTATAGTTGATTTGCCAGTGTACCGTGAAAATTTTAGGGGCGTCCATCCTCCCTAGACCCCCCTGGATACGAGCCTGTTGTGTAGCCGAACCCAAACCATCAGTTAACTCAGTATGATGTGCTTGTTCCGTAGAAAGTACGAAAACTCGATTTGGGGACCGTAAAAAATTTTGTACCCCTGATCCAAATTTGGATCATAAGATCCATTATATTACAATCAAAAATTTTCTTATAGCCCTTATATCTAGAGAACTACGTACAGTGTAGCCAAACCCAAACCATCAGTTAACTCCGTATGATGTGCTTGTTGTGTAGAAAATACGAAAACTCGATTTAGGGTCCGTTCAGAAATTTTGTCACCCCTGTTCCAAAAACTAATTATTGGCCAAAATCGCAATCTTTTGATCCGTTTTTGGTTTTCCTAAAATTCTTGTTCTGTCCTATCGAATAAACGGTTTTCTTTGATTCTTGAATTTTTTCAGGATTTTCTGTTCAGAATGCACTGGTTATTATTATTATTATTATTATTATTATTATTATTATTATTATTATTATTATTATTATTATTATTATTATTATTATTATTATTGTGTGTGTTGTAATGAAAAAGACAAGATGGAGCGCACTGTTATCCGTCTACTAAATTTGAAATGTTTTAAAAAGAAAAATTTCCGTAGCAAAAGAGCCACGGAAAAGCTTCGGTTTTTTTTTTTTCCAAGCACTTAGTTCTCTACTTACAGAATAAAATTTACATATACGCAATGAATAAAATTTACATATACGCAAATACAAGCAGACCAAATCCCGATATCTTCAATGTGGTACTGTTGGACATGGTGGCTTTAGTTGTAAAAGTTCATCTCTGATTTGAGGGGGTCCCTGGTTTGATCCCAGGTCATGGGAGATTCTTGTGGGCATCGTAATGGTCTTGGTTTTTATCTGAGTTCTCTCTTTTCCTTCCACATACACATTCCACCAATTCTTTCATATTCACTCGTTTTCATTAGTCATTCCTTTCCTTTAGCCTAAGAGGTATATCTGTGGGACGTTTAATTTAAGAAAAGTCATTATTGTTCACTTTCATTAATCCATCATCATTAGCCTAAATGACGTGATCATTAGTCGTAAAAGTCGTGAAACTGAATTCATTATTTTTTCTTCTTTTGCTTTTTTCCATTATGGTACTAAGCAATATTAACATAATATTAACATCCATAGTCATAATGAACAGATTTTTACGATCAATCAGCTTATGTAATCCCCTTACTTCCGAGATACGTCTGAAGTATTCGGAAGTTGATTTTCTTCCATGTCTCTCCTCCACATTACGTATCGAATTGAATGGACCAAAAGAGTAATTGCGAGAAAATAATCTCCACTTTCACATTCAGTAACTATATCAAACTCAATTCACATAGTAAATCTTTGTGTCTCCTAACAATGCTGCTTTCATTTATCATCAATTTTATATCGAGTTTATATTGAGTTTTCCTTGTGAATCCAGCAGCTTGCGTTCGTAAGTCAATAATTTTCATCATGATGTCTTTATTTAGTTGAATCAATCTCTCAACTGTATTGTCATTTTTTTTTTTTTTTTTTTTTTAAGAGCATTTACGTCAGAAGAATTTGTCTCAGTAACTTTACCATCACTTAACGTTACGTAACTGGAGGCTGTTATAAGTAGTGCTTTCAGCTGTTCGTTTCCGCTTTCTGATTTTCAGTTTACAGTGTAAATATTGCGACTCCGATCGTTTTACTCCTTAAGTGGGAGAGTTGCTTTAGATAGCATGATTCAACTTGATTTTACTCCGTGAGTAAATCATTGACTGCGGATACGTTTTTTATTTTTTTTTTCTGTGAAATTACTCCGTATATGTGGGGAATATTCATTTATTTAGTTTTGCTTGACCGGATTGTGCACTGTGGGGTTATCAGAGTCGAATCCAGGTTTTACATTCACTGAAAACAACCACGGTCTTTTTTGTGGGTAGGAATGCTGACCACCATTAGGAAGACCTAGGCGCAGATGGGAGGACAATATTAAGATGGATCTCGCAGAGATCGGAATACAAAGTAGAACCTGGATGCAGTTAGCTAAGGATAGAAGTCAGTGGAGAGCTTTTTTTGAACGCGGCATTGAACCTCCGGGTTCCATAGGCCATAGAGTTAGTTAGGGATGCTAACTAAAAACGAGGCGAGACGCACTTTTCGCACTTTGAAATTCGAAACCAGACGACTCATATAATGTTTCGTCTCGTCTCGAATATCTCGAGGGGCCGCAGTGGCTCTGTGGTAGAGCGTTCATCTCTGGTGCTTGGGGTCCCGGGTTCAATCCCAGCCCCCGCCAAGTGAACTTTATGTTGGACAAACACCGTGTGCGTGGGTTTTCTCGGGGTTTCCTCTCACTTTCTTCATTCCACCATTTCATTTATTCCTCATCATCACCGTCTCCTTTAGCTTAACCGGCATTTCATTTCATTTCGAATATCTCGAAAAGTCTTAGTCTGACTTAAATTATTTCGAATGAAGTATTCCCACAGAAAGACCCATCTGTCTTGGAACTAAATTAATCAATGTTTTCGAGATTATCTTCATTCGTCGTTCGAGCCAACAAAATCATAATTGCATTAAAGACATTCTTTCAGAACGGGAAACATATTGACAACACAGATTATTCCACTAAGTGCTGTTTTCTAAGTACCACTGAGTACAGTAGCTAAGCGATAGAGTGCTCACCTCTATCCGAGGGGTTCTTGGTTCGATCTCAGGCCATGTAAATTTGTGTTTGCCTATGTTTTTTCCTCTGGATTCTCCTGTTTCCTCTCTCATTATTTTCTACCAATTTTTTTTTTTTTTCGTAATCATTCACTTTCATTCGTGGGGCCGCGGTGGCTCAGTGGTAGAGCGTTCACCTCTGGTGCTTGGGGTCCCAGGTTGGATCCCAGCCTCCGCCAAGTGAACTTTGTGGTGGACAAACACCGTGTGCGTGGGTTTTCTCGGGTACTCCCGTTTCCTCCCATTTTCTTCATTCCAACATTTCATTCGTTACTCATCATCACCGTCTCCTTTAGCCTAACCGGCATAACCGTGGGACGTAATACTCAACGATTTCATTTCATTTTTTTCACTTTCATTCGTTTTCAAGAGATCTGTTCCATGTGCCTGGCCTGCCAAAAGTTGTTCTTCGCAAGTGTCGAAAAATATAATTTTATTTATTTATTTATTATTTTATAAAAACTCGTCCTAGTGTGAATCGAAAGGTAGCCAAGTTTGTGAAAATGCCGAGTTATCGGGAATAGGGTTAAAAAAAGAATAAGTACGAGTGTTTCCTCAGAAAATACAGTACTGTACTTGTATGTACTCGTTGCTTGAGAATACAATAGGGAATAAACTACCCAATTACCTTTAAACAAAAGGAAAAGTACGTACTTTATGAAGGCATACAGCGTTTACTATACACCAAAATGAAAATTAATGAATACACACTGTAGAGTAATTTAAATGATAAAGCAGACTTCAGAAAAATACTTGAACGAGTCTGCGCGCGGATTTTTCCCCCCTGCCAGGGTGTCGCCGAGTTATCCGGACTAGGGATGGCCACAAAGTTCCGGTTCCGTAGATCCGGAAGACCTGGATCCGAAAAACCAGTTTTAGAACCGTATCTTAGGAACCGGTTGCAGAACCGAATCTTAGCAACCGGTTTCAGACCTGGATCCGAAAACCCAGTTCCAGAACCGGATCTTCGAAACCGATTCCAGACCTGACCTGGATCCGAAAAAGCGGTTCCGGAACCAGATCTTCTAGAACCGGATCCGTTCAGACCCGAAAACCGGTTCCACCAGGAACCGGTTCTGGCCATCCCTAATCCGGACTGCTGGGTTATCGAGTGTGAATTTCAGGGACTCTACTGTGTTCATAACTCGGTATACAGGTGGGAACAAAAGCAGTGGAGTTTAGATACCGTTATAGTTAAAACTGAAGTCACATTTACAATCAAACGAAATCTTTCAGGTCTACGTCCTACAGTTATGCGGGTAGAATCAGTGAGACGGTGGTGATGAGAGTAGTGAAATGAAGAAAAATGAGAAAACCCACGCGCACGGTGTTTGTCCATCACAAAGCGTTGGCGCAAGCTGAAGTCATATTTAAAAGAAAGATACACACACCATAGTAATCATTACAAGTTTTTTTTTTTTTTAATTATAATTATTATATTCTACTTTTACTCTTGGTGCTACGTGCGCAGCTAGTGCATCTCTCGTTTAAGTTTTTCCATTCTGGTGGTGGGTGAGCTTTTAGTAGCTTATTTGGACTTCCTCCTCTCATTGTAACGACGAGAGTTTCTGACAGAGACTTCTCACAAGGCTTCAGTTTCGGAGAAAATAGTGAGAGTCAGATAATTACAGGTTATAGGCATAATCATTAATAAATGACCCGTCTGAGATTATATTATGTATTTTTTTTTTAAAAAAAAAACGCCAACAACACTTCTAATTCTCAGTGTACACGAGAGGCAATAATAGTAAAGTTTAAACTTTCATTTCATTCATCTTTGAAAAGTATTTCATCTGCATTTTGTCCGTCATACATGAGTGTTTTTTTTTTTATCTGGAACTCACCATTAAGGGCAGGGAGAATTAGGACAACGGAACGATACATTTTAGGTGTCATCCATTTTTTATCCTTCTCAGAACAGGGGCGGATTAAGACTTTTGGGGCCCTGGAGCCAACTATTTCAAGAGGGCCCTATGTTACGAATAATTCCAGCGCATAAATTTCCTTTGCTCCCTTCCACAGTCTTATAGGCTTATCAAAACACCAAGAACTATAATGAAGCTCAGAGAGCCCAAATGGATTTGGATAGGAACATTTTATTTTTAAGGAGCTTTGGCAAACCTCTTAGATTTGCTCTAAGTAATGACAGAGATATTTCAAAAAAATAGTCATCACAAGCTAATAATTTGGTTTGTAACAGAGGCCCAAAATAGCTCACTCCCTCTCAAAATAAGTATCGCGAAGACTCTGGTGGAAGAAGACTTAACTAGCGATACCGCGAGCGGAAAAAAAATAGCATGGGTCTGAAGCCTGTAATATGCAGCCCCCTCTTTGGGAGCTGCTATCTATAATTGTATATATTACCTTTGTTCAATTATTCTTGTGTATTGCTTTATCAGTTAATATAGTTTTAGAGAGAAATCCCGGCCGGGTAAAATTATTATTACATTTCATTAATCAATATTTTTATTTTTGTCTTTGTGTGATTTTGTTTCTATATCTTGTTAACTAACATGCAGTTTCTTCTTTCCAAACAGGATTTCTTTTTTTTTTAAACAGCTCACTTAGGGGAGAGCCAGAAACCAACGCTATCTTGCCCGTTGATATTTTTTGTTTGTTAATTTTAAAATTTTTAAACCAAGCGTCTGTCTGGTGACCGTTGGTTGTATC
The DNA here is from genome assembly GCF_964235325.1 of Thermobia domestica. NCBI lineage: Eukaryota > Metazoa > Arthropoda > Insecta > Zygentoma > Lepismatidae > Thermobia > Thermobia domestica. The sequence goes on from NC_137471.1 coordinate 8,855,276, forward strand.
GTCTATATAAGAGCAGGAGAATCATAGGTGGGGGAGGATTTCCAGCTCGACCGTCTAAAGAGGTAGATGGTTAGGGTTCTTGTCCAAAGAGGGGACGGAATCTCTTTTCTGGAATTCTCAAATTCTCTGCCAAAGAGGTGGCTAGAGATTTACATGGTACAGCAAGAGGGCTGTATCGCCGCGATGCTAAAAGTTTAGTTTTTGACATAATTTCAGACCACGACTCTCTTAAGAGGAAGAGAGCCTGGGGGGCTACGGAAATTGTTGGTCTTAAACTGTACCACACAGCAAGAGGGTTGTGTGAAGGGGGAAGCGAATTAAGTCGCTGAACCGTTTTTTTTAGCTGGCTTCGGGGCCACGCCACTCCTTTAGTGGGAGGAGAGGCTATGGGTTCAAGTCCCGTTTGACACCTCACGTAGGAGGCGAAGTTAGACTTACCCAATTTTTCGTTGAAATAGTTTGTTTAGCATCCTTCGGCCAATTTTGGGGAGATATGCGCGTGCAATGGTTCTCTTCTATATAGGGCTGGATTCTTTCTTCGAAATGAACGACGAGAATTTTTTTATTTATTAGTATGAATAAAGTTTTATTATAAGTTAATCCTTGGGCGTAATCCTTTCATATTATTAACTTCCTCATTAAGGTTTTTTTTTTATCTACCTATTAGATTCTGTTTTGGTGTAATTGAAGTTTTTGTTTGAATCTGGTGCATCTAAACCGGATTCGGTACATTGCTTGGAGAGAGATTTTTGGGGGCTCGTTTTTATTTGATTTTTCAGTTTTATTCAATTATGCTAATCCTCCAGGGTTCACACAGATGTTGATGAGCCGCTTTTAATCTGTGGACACAAGTTCGGTTCCCGGGGTGATTCTTTTATAAGAGGAATGGTGAATTAGTAATCGGGGGACGAACAGTTGGAGGTCGCATAAAGTGGGTTAGCTCGTCCGGGATTGGATTTGTTTTGTTGTTTTTTGGTTCTCTCTCGTTAGAGTTTTTGTTTAGTTCTTCTTTGGATTCTTTTTATGTTTTTGAGATCAGGAAGGTACACTTTTTCGAAGATGGACTCTCATATTGAAGTAAATAGTCTTAGAGAGGTCCTAGGGTTTTCTGAGGAACAGGATTTGAATCGGGAGACTATTTTGGCTGAAATTACGAGATTGAAGCATGCTGCTTCAATGGTCAGACAGAACACTATCGCAATTGAAGAGGAAACAGTACGTAACCTCTTGGATATAGAAAGGAACGTCGAACTTAATTCTGATGTAGCAGTAGACGCTATTAGAAAACTAAAAAATCGAACTGAAAATAGGTCGTCTCATACAGGGTGTTGCTCTCAGAAATCTGGTCTTGAGGAAGTTAGGTTAGAACCTCCGGTTTTTAGTGGTGAAGGAGATAATTGTCCGTTTCAATTTTTAGAGGCGCTTAAGTCTTACGCTAGTCAGAAGGGTATTGGCGAGAGTGATCAACTGGACATTCTCATACCTAGGCTACTTCTTGGCCCAGCTCGCAGGTGGTGGGAGTTTAAGAGACCATTTGAGTCCTTTGGGACCTTCAGAGACTCATTTTTGAAAGAGTTTTTCAGTTTTAACTATGTCGAGGAAGTTGAGAATATGATTGCCAATAGACTGCAATATACAGACGAAAGTCTGTCTGTTTTTATTAGAAAGATGAGTGAACTTTTTCAGAGGTTAGAATCCGTACCGTCTCAAAAGGATCAGGTTAGAAAGATAATTTCGAAGACGCACCCTCGTTTTAGGCAATTTCTGTATGGAAAAGAATTCGAAGATGTTAAGGAATTGGAAAAGGAGTCCCTGCATATTCAGTCCATTTTATTGGGTGAATTGTCTTACATGGAACAATCCAGTGGTCGGACAAGAGGTCAGGGATATTCGGCCCCGGATTTTAAGAGACAAGACGCAACAGCAGTTTCGAGAGATTCGATACCGCCGTTAAGCGCTCTCGATCCAGCACGGTCCCGAAGAGGAGACCAAAAGGATATGAAGCCTGGTGGGGGGCAAAGCCAGTCAAAAAGGGCAATAAGATGTTTCAATTGCAAAGAACTGAATCACCGAGCAGCGGATTGTGTTTTAAAGAAAAAGGATTCAGGTTCGAAGCCCGTCTCGGCCGTAGTGCGGAACAGAGAGGAGAAAAAAGAAAGGAGAAGAAGGGGAAACAAGAACCCTTTTATTTATGGCTTTATACATCGTGAACGCTATTATTTTTACCTCGATTCTGGGTCTGAAATTAGCATCGTCCACAAGAGAATAGCCGATCAGTGGTGGCGGAGAGGGGCCAGGTTCGAATCTTGTTCGTTGCCCCTAAGCCTAGCAACGGGGGAAGTAAAGACTGTGGGAAAGATATTTGTAGATTTTTGTATCAAGAGAAGAAAATTCTCTCACTTCTTTTACGTTCTGGACCACCTCGTAACTCCCATTATCGTTGGCCAAGATATCCTAAGAAAAACAAAAATAAGTTTGAATATGGCAAGCAGATCGTGGATGTTTAGCGATGAAAAAGAAAGAACACACTTTGTTTATCCTACAGACCAAAGTGAGGAACTTTTAGCTGAAAACCACATGTTGTCGACCATCCCCGCCCCTCCCGCGGTCGTTGGTAATAAAACACGGCGGAGAAGGGGTAGGGGTAAGAAGAGCGGTCTGGGAGGGGAAAAGGACAGACAGCCCACCCAAGAGTGTCCACGTTGTGAATCTCGACCTGCGAACAGAAAAATATTTTGGAGAGGAAAACAAGAAGAAAGAAAAGATTTTCCAGACCACCGCAAAAATGATTCTTTGAATAAGAAACCCAAAGCTAGTCAAGTTAAGAAGACTACTTCAAAAAACGTGAATGGCGCTGCCGAGGGGGGAACAAGGGGTCCATACCCCCGAGGCCGCTATTAATAAATTGTTCGATTTTAAATGATAAGTATCAATTGTATATTGATACAGGGAGCTCGCTGTCGGCTATAAATGAAGAGATTGCGGAAAAATGGTCAAAGTTAGGAATAACGTTGCAGGATCATTCTGTAAATGTGAGGTTTGCCAGAGGAGGGGCAAAGACAATTGGTTTTATGGTTGTCCCTCTGGACTTTTTTGGACTCCAGCTAGAGCAGAAATTCCATGTAATTAGTAATTTTTCTAGGTGTATTATCATGGGCCGAGATTTTCTTCTTTCAACAAAGATGATAATAAAATTCAGTCCTTTCGGATGGGAAATTCCGAGTAGGGGAATTTCTTTTAGGGAATTTGATTACCCTGAGACGCGAGAAACTGGAGAAATTAATTGCTCGGATGAAGATAATGTCATTGAAAATATGTTGAAGGGCGTCAAGCTTCCCGAAGATCTACATGGAAAACTGAGGGAACTTCTCTATAAGTACGAAAAGGTTTTTTCTGAGGATCCTGGGGAAACCAACGTTTTAGAACACAAAATTGAGCTGAGTGATCCTCGGCCTTTCTCAACTCGACTAAGGCCAATGTCTGAAGATAAGAGAAGAATTCTGGGACAATTGCTGCAGGAAATGTTAGATAAAAACTTGATCGAAAGGAGCTCTACGAAGTATCTTAGTAATCCCATTTTACATAGAAAGAGCTCTGGTAAGTGGAAGCTAGTCCTTGATTGTAGATATTTAAACTCAGTCACGAAACATGAGAAAGGGGGGATCCCTAACATTAACGAGGCGCTATCCTACTTGGGGAAAGGGAAGATATTCTGTAGTTTTGACATGTCGTATAGTTATGCCCAGGTCAAGTTGGAGGAGCGTAGTAAAAAATATACCGGATTTCTTACCCCGTTTGGGATCTTCCAATGTATACGCGCCCCCTATGGATTGAAATCGATGCCTTATACTCTCTGCAAATTGATGCAGATTGTCTTGGGCGATCTGTATTATTCCAAAGTAATAGTCTATTATGATGATCTCACAGTTATTGGTGAATCACCGGAGGATTTATTGGATACAATGGAGCAACTTTTGAAAAGAATGGCGGATGCGAATATAAGTCTCAGCCCATCAAAGGCGGTGCTATTCTCTGATACGATAGATTTCCTCGGTTTCCGTGTGACGCCTGGCAAAGTGTCATGTACACCTGAGAAGCTTAAAATGGTGAGACAACTGCAACCCCCCAAGAATGTCAAGCAATTACAGAGGACCCTCGGTTTCACTCAGTATTTTCGAAACCACGTTAGAGATATGGCGAAGATCTGTGCTCCGATGACGTCACTATTGAAAAAAGGAGTCAGGTGGTCATGGGGGCCACAACAGGACCAGGCTCTGCAAGAGCTAAAGGATGCGATTGTTGAGAACCGTGAATTGATGCTACCAAGGATGGGAGAACCCATGCATATCTTTGTCGACGCCTCTGAAATAGCCGCTGGCTATCTTCTCGGGCAGAAGGACGAAAAAGGCGATTTCTATGTTGTATCGTTCGGATCGAAACGCTTGACGGAATCCCAAAGTAGGTATAGCACCACCATGCGTGAACTTCTCTCAGTAGTGCTCGCATTAGAGAGATTTGAACTGTACTTAATACATTCCCCTTGTGTGTATGTATACACTGATCACGCTTCATTGATCCCTCTCTTCAAAGCCAGCAAGGTTCCAGCTATGGTGAGCAGGTGGTTGGCTAGGATCTCCAGATTTCCAGTGGTTCTCAAATATAGAAAAGGCAAGACCCACCGGGTGGATTTTTTGTCGAGAATCGAGACAGGTTACACTGAGGATCAAAATTTCGAGGGGACTGAGCATGCCAATGAGGAATTCCCTCTGAACTGTGCTAGTGATACGGGATATATTAAAATAATGGACCAAGAAGGAAGAATCACGGATGTGAGTGATATTCCTAAGGAGGAAATTAATCTGATTTCGTTTTATGACAGTAGAGGTCTGAAGGATTTCAAGAGAGGTTATAAAGAGAGAAAATCAGATCAGAACGTGTCCAGCGTTGAGACTCTCCCGAGCACGATGAGAGAGAAGCGAGATCTATTTAAAAATCTCCCGTTTGAAATATTAATGGAAGAAGAAGAGGAGCAGGAAAAAACCGAGCAGTATGAGAAACTTATAGTACCAATAAAAATAAGAGAAGCCCAGGAAACTGACTCATTCCTGAGAAAGGTAATTCTATTTCTTACAACCAAGAAGTTAGCCGGCACCAAAGCAGAAAAGAGAAAAATTAGAAATTTTGCTTCCACTGCCCGATTATCTATGGATGGGGTATTAGAAAAAGAAATCGATCTAAATGGTGAGAAAAGGCGGGTTGTGTGCGTTCCCAGAGATTTGAGGGGTTTAGTACTTGAGATGACTCATAATTTAGAGTTCTCGGGACATCCAGGCATCGAAGAAACCATCCATAGGACAAAAAGACAATTCTTTTGGACCAAGATGGGAAAGGATATTAGAAGATTTTGTCAATCCTGTGTTCCCTGCGCTATTTATAAGGACTCGTCAAATAGTAAGTTAGGTTTTATGACCAGCAGTCTAGTGAATAAGCCAGGGTCTACTGCTTATTTAGATCTTATGGGGCCCTTAATTAGGTCGAAGGGGGGAGGTTATCAATTCTGCTTGATAATCATTGATGCTTTCAGTCGTTTTGTTTCTTTGTTTCCCCTTCGAAAGGTCACAGCTCAGTCTGTAGCTAATTGTTTGTTAACTTTTTTTTCGAGAAATGGATGGTATGACCGCATTGTAAACGACAACCAGAGTGTGTTTACGGGAAAGATCTGGAGAAACCTGCTCGCAATTTTAAGGACAAGAGTTACGTTCATTTCTGCTTACAGGCCAAAAGCGAATCGGGCCGAGAGAGGGGTGAAGGAAGTTAAAAAACTGGTGTCCATGTACTGTAGAAAACACTCGGAATGGTCAAAGAACCTTGATTTTCTTTCCTTTGCCATTAACAGTAGAGTCTCAAAAGCCACAAACAATACACCTTTTTTCTTACATATGGGTAGACATGTGAAATTGCCATTTGAAACCCAGAAGAGAGAAGAAGTAGTGGGGGAAGGTGGGAATCCGATCCCTGACTTCGTAAAGGAAAGAATCCAGAGCATAAAGAAAGCCATGGAAGTAGCCAACAGAACTCAGGAAAAAAGACACGAAAAAATGTGTCGAGAATATAACAAGAACAGGAAACCCCATACTTTCAGAGAGGGGGATTCTGTCTGGCTCCGTGCAGTTAGATTTTCTGATGCTAGCAAGGGGATAACCGCAAAAATGCTCCCCAAATTTCGTGGACCATACGTCATTTGTAAGAGATTAGCAGAGAACACGTTTATGTTACGACACTCTCTTAGTAACCGAGAGATAAAAGCTAATGTGGATTCCTTTAAGAGGGTTATTCCACCCCCTGCTTTTGCTAGGAATGTAAAACAACAACAGATCTCCTGTGTTAGAGAGATTCCCGAAGATATAGCTTAGGCTGCGAAAGATTATTTTCTTTTTTTTTCTAGCTCTTGTTTCAGGCTATTCAGCAGAGATCTGGAACTCCGCCTTTTGTGGCTAATTTAACATCAGAGCAAGGTATTGACCCATGGTGACAGATTGGCCCAACCACGCTGGTAGAGGGAAGGAGAGAGAGAGAGAGAGAGAGAGAGTTAAAAAAAAAAATAAATAAATAAATAAAATGGGAATGAACAAGGAAAGGATACTTGACTACGTCAGTTAAAATTCAGCTTCGTGAAGAAGAACGTCTTTTGAGATTTTTCCTTGTTTTTGTACGTTCCCGATGGATTTCAAGTTTAAGAAACCAAAGGCCCTCACTAGGAGTGTTTATTGCGGGGCCAGACCAAAGGCGTGGGATCCCACCGAACTCCAGTTGATGTTCAACATCGACGATGAGAAAAACAATAAGAAGCGAGACCAGTACCGGGCCGCGAGACAGAAGTCGGGCCCGAACCCAGAACGTATTCTGCAAGGGGACCCGAGCAACTTTTCTCTCAAGGATTTGAGAGAATATAAAACACTACAAAAGAGGCCTGCATCGGTAGCGGAGGCTCCGGGTACGAGTTCCGGACCATCGACAGGTTGCCAGGAGGATGATCCGGTGGATTACATTGAAATCTTCACCAATGGCGAGGGACTCCCACTCACTCCGGGTAAAGGAATGAACGACGGGGACCACTGGGAAGCCAGCCCGGCGAAGAAGAGGCTGAAGTTTTAAAATAAAAAGGACTATCTCTGGACGGACCTCAACATTGTGATGTGTTCAATGATTGGACAAAACAGTGTTTTTTTTTTTAATTTTTGTTTGTTTTTTGATTTTGTGAATATATATATATAAAATACATATTCAAAAAGGACCGCCGAGAGTGCACGCTTGCGGACAATGGGCTCTCGTAATTGTGTTTTGTGTGAGTGTTTTGAAAAAAAAAAAGAGTGTTTTTTCGATATTTCAGAGAACTAAAAGAGTCTGAACAAGAGATTTGGACTAATGGCTCTTATCTTTTTTTAAGTGCAAAGTTAAGTGTTTTTTTTTCGCTTTTTTTTTTTTTTTTTTTTTTTTTGGAACGTAAGTAACATGCAGCCCCCTCTTTGGGAGCTGCTATCTATAATTGTATATATTACCTTTGTTCAATTATTCTTGTGTATTGCTTTATCAGTTAATATAGTTTTAGAGAGAAATCCCGGCCGGGTAAAATTATTATTACATTTCATTAATCAATATTTTTATTTTTGTCTTTGTGTGATTTTGTTTCTATATCTTGTTAACTAACATGCAGTTTCTTCTTTCCAAACAGGATTTCTTTTTTTTTTAAACAGCTCACTTAGGGGAGAGCCAGAAACCAACGCTATCTTGCCCGTTGATATTTTTTGTTTGTTAATTTTAAAATTTTTAAACCAAGCGTCTGTCTGGTGACCGTTGGTTGTATCGTCTATATAAGAGCAGGAGAATCATAGGTGGGGGAGGATTTCCAGCTCGACCGTCTAAAGAGGTAGATGGTTAGGGTTCTTGTCCAAAGAGGGGACGGAATCTCTTTTCTGGAATTCTCAAATTCTCTGCCAAAGAGGTGGCTAGAGATTTACATGGTACAGCAAGAGGGCTGTATCGCCGCGATGCTAAAAGTTTAGTTTTTGACATAATTTCAGACCACGACTCTCTTAAGAGGAAGAGAGCCTGGGGGGCTACGGAAATTGTTGGTCTTAAACTGTACCACACAGCAAGAGGGTTGTGTGAAGGGGGAAGCGAATTAAGTCGCTGAACCGTTTTTTTTAGCTGGCTTCGGGGCCACGCCACTCCTTTAGTGGGAGGAGAGGCTATGGGTTCAAGTCCCGTTTGACACCTCACGTAGGAGGCGAAGTTAGACTTACCCAATTTTTCGTTGAAATAGTTTGTTTAGCATCCTTCGGCCAATTTTGGGGAGATATGCGCGTGCAATGGTTCTCTTCTATATAGGGCTGGATTCTTTCTTCGAAATGAACGACGAGAATTTTTTTATTTATTAGTATGAATAAAGTTTTATTATAAGTTAATCCTTGGGCGTAATCCTTTCATATTATTAACTTCCTCATTAAGGTTTTTATTTTTGATCTACCTATTAGATTCTGTTTTGGTGTAATTGAAGTTTTTGTTTGAATCTGGTGCATCTAAACCGGATTCGGTACATTGCTTGGAGAGAGATTTTTGGGGGCTCGTTTTTATTTGATTTTTCAGTTTTATTCAATTATGCTAATCCTCCAGGGTTCACACAGATGTTGATGAGCCGCTTTTAATCTGTGGACACAAGTTCGGTTCCCGGGGTGATTCTTTTATAAGAGGAATGGTGAATTAGTAATCGGGGGACGAACAGTTGGAGGTCGCAAATATAATAAGTTGATTACTATATTTTAGTATTAAACAGGGAGATTTGGTGACCCTAGAGCCTGGGCTCCATTGGCTCCGCCCTTAATCCGCTCCTAACTACTGTCAATTTCACCCCGTAAAATTGTATGGAAGTTTCTGGTTGCCTAATTTTCCATATTTCTTCTAAACTAAGGGATTTCTAAGTACGCCAACTATTGGATGATATGCCGCGATGAGTGCACCGTTATTGAGTGTATCTCATTGTCTCCGAAAACTATAAATAGACACTTAATATAGTTTTTCGAATGATTTCACAAGTCAAACCCTTCTCACCCCTACTCCTCACCCCCATGCCAATATGGAATGAATTGGAACTTAAATGGTAGCGGTTTTGCCACTATTTATCTCACCGATTTCGAAAACTGTGAATTGTACACTAGTATCGGTCGTTTTCGATATTTTTACATTTACCCTCACCTCTCACACTTATGCCGACTTGATATGAATTTGGACGTAAACGACATCAAGAGTATCGTACGCGCCTTGGGCGTGGGAGACTCGGATTCGATTCCTGGCGGGAGTTAATGTGGTTTGGGTTCCACGTTAATCAGTAGGCTTAGTCTTATATAGCCTCGCTGCTGAACGGTACTCAAAATCAACTCAACGACATCGAGTGTGTCACGGTTCATCTCAGCGACCCCGAAAACTCTAGATTAGATACTAAAATTGGCTTTTTTTTTTTGGTTATTTTTACATGTTACACGCCGGTCTACCCTGGCCGAAAATGCGCTAAAAAAAACAAAAAACAAAGTTAGACCAAAAAATCATCAAAATTGGTTCGATGCTCAAACATCGTTACATTCATTTTTATTTTTAAAGACTAGCATAAATGCCTGTTGTTTGCACGGTCGAAAGACTTTTAGTTTCTGATCCTTCCTCGTATACCTATAACCTATGGTATCTTTCTTGTAGTTACCTAGAAGTATGCGAAACTGATGGTGTGCATTTATATACGGGACATACAAACAAAAATACGTTCAACTTTGTATATGAAATTTCATGACTCGCCCAGGAGAGAAAATCTGGCGCCTCTCCTGTTGATAATCTCTCTTCTTTAAATCAAGAGTTTGTCTTTCAGATAAACAGGTGTTTCGTTAAACTAGGGTTTGTATAATGATTTAACTTCATGAAAGTAGACCTTAGTACCTCGCAATTAAGTTAAAGTTAAAAACAACACGTGTTTGCCAAGCATGTGTTTTTCTTCTTTATAACTAAAACGAAGATTTAACCACTAGACTGCCTTGGCCTGTTTCTTGATCTGCTTTTCTCGTAAGCAGCGGACAGTTATGAAAGGCTTAATAAGCTTGCTAATGGCTTTTGTGTATGGAACTACCTTTTACGTAAGAAATGTTAGACGCTGAAGATGGATGGTTCTTGTCTAAACAATAGAGAAATGGAGAGACTACTGTGTATTTTGACCCTTGTGTAGAGGGAGAATCACCAGAATAAATTCTAGAAACAGTCGGGTTTTCTTGGTAATAATTCTAAAACGTGTGTTGATGCAGTGCCGTCATTTATGGTAAGACTCTTTTTTTTCTTCTTTTTGTATTAGAAAACGCTTATATAATAAGTTAAATATACTCATATCCTTACAGTGTGTTCTCATTTACCGAGATCCTTAGAAAGATATTTGTACAAGTTATATGTACCTTGTTTAAAAGTGGTGCGAAATTTAAGATTATATTGATGTAGGGCAATTGTAAATACAGGGTGGCCCAAAAGTAGGTATACAGTCCCGTACTGATCAACTCATTGCTTTTTATATAATTTCTTGTTATCAATGAGGTAGGCTTAGTTTCTTTATCATTTGTTCTTAATGTCTTTTTACTTATATCTTAAGCTCGGAACAGCCGAAGCAAATAAACCTGTAAGCTAGAACGTTATACTTGAACAATGCAGGGGTGTGTACCTACTTTTGGACGACCTGTTCTTAAGTGCATTCGTAACAAACAAGCACGGTCGTTCAATTGTAGGGCATTCAGTTCCATAGGTGGACATCCTCATGAAGTTATTCCTCTATCTCACTCATCCGCAAAGTTAGTGATAGTGAGGGCCATGAGAGTAAGAGTGATTGATATTGAGGGTACAGAGGGCTGTGAAGATGAAATGAAATCTTTCAGTTTTAGGTCCCACGATTATGCCGGCGAGGTTAAAAAAGACGGTGATGATGAGAATCGAATGAAGGATGTGGTAGGAAACGGGAGAAGCACGAGAAAACCCACGCACACGTCTTTTTTAATCACAAAGTTCACTTGGCGTGAGTGAGAATCGAACCAGGGACCCCACGCACCAGAGGTGAACTCTACCACTGAGCCACCGCGGCCTCCAGGCTGTGAAGATGAGAACAAGTGAGGTTTGTTGATAGTGAGGGGCTATGAGGTTGAGAGTACTGAGGACACGTGAAGTTGAGTGATAGTTGAGTGATAGTCAAATGAAAGGGTCGTATATACCATGCTGATATCGCCATACCGCATATATCTTTAACGACTCGTCAAAAATTGCGATTAACTTTGCTGGGAAGTTTTAATGGGTCAATCATATTAATGTAGCCCACGGAATTTTCTTGTATACTTATGTACAAAATTAATGCCCTGTTTTTCATCTTAATTTCATCTAGAAACTATGAAGACCATTTCGCGCCACGAGAAGCCCACGAAGGTGTGATTTAACAACATTTAAACCGTATTTAGTATTGAAATATACTGTGTAATGACTTTCGTTTTTTTTTTTTTTTTTTTTTAATGTTGATAAATGCTCTTTATTGTGTTCATACAATATATATGCTATGAATCAGGTAACAATAAAACTTGGGATGAGCTAGTATCACCTACGAGACTGGAGAAATATCTCTTGTCTCTACTCTCGTCTCCTTTTCTTGACGAAAACCAATACAAGATGAGAAATTTGTTGTCTTATGGGTAACACCACCGTATAGTTCGAACATGGCACCGTCAGGCTATCATTTGTTTCGATCTGTGCAGAATTCCATTAGTGTCGTTAAATTAGTCAAAAAAGGTATGTAAAAATCACGTCACTTAAAAAAAAAAAAATCCACAGAAATTCTGTAGCGACGGGATGATATTGGCTGATAAATGTCAGAAGTAGGGTTGCTAACTGGCATGAATTTTATAGGCCTTTAAAAGCCTTAAAAAGTAGATTAATGGCGGGAAGTGTGTATAACTTTTTCGTATTTTAGAACTTTTTTTTTTTCCGTCTCGGCTACAATATTATTAGAAGAAATTAAACTTTAAAATATTGAAAAATCAATCGTATGAATGTGAAAATTCAGCTTCAGCTTAATTGTATTCACACCCCCTAAGCGCTGCTTATATACTGTAGATCAGGGTTTCTCAACCTGGGGGTCGCGAAAGAGATAAATATAATTAAAATCTAATACCGGAAAATATTTTTAAATATTATTTTGAATTTTGTTCTGATAGGCATATTTTTATTTTTATACATACTGTTAAGAACAACAAAAATTAGGTGTACTAAACATTTTAAACAGGTGCTGCAAAGTTATTAAAAAATGAATTTAAATGAAGGAGGTATAATATGAAACTAATGAGAACTGTATATTGAAATACCAGAAAAATACAAATGCATCAAAACCTGCATATTGAAGTACAATTAAAATTGAAAGCTAATGAGATACATGAGCATGGTGTGATTTCACTAGTGCGACAATGTTCAGTTCAGCCTTCGTGACCCACATTATTAAGTCATTTAAAATACTCAATAACTTTTTAAACTACTGTCCAAGCTTTTTTTTTAAAACCAAAATTAGAAATCACTTTATTTTTTTTTATAATATAACCCAAAATTAATGGAGTTATGAAGTTTTAAAATTTTCAAGCGGCTTCATTTTGAAACAGTATGACGGATCGGATTCGATATTTGTAATATGAATGAACTGAGCAAATTTCATTTCAATCCATTCGCTTTTAGGGAAGTCATTGTATCCACTATATACAAGAAATGGATTCTACAGATATAGAAATCGATGGATATCGTGAGACCGCAATAGATGTATTAAAAATCTCACACAAGCTTATTACAAACCAGAAATTATAAGGGGGTCGCTGGCAAGAGGATGTGATAAAATGGGAGTCGTGGTAGGAATTGGGTTGAGAACCACTGCTGTGGATATTTTTTGCGCTGGAAACTGAATTCCACTGCATATGACATTCACTAATCACAAGCTTTCGGTTGAACAGCCTAAACATGTTAAATCGTCTGCATTTGTTAGCCCTCCCAACTTGTCTAGTGGCTAATACTTGTCTCTTTGATACACGTGGCCCTGGGTTCGATTCTCGGTGGGAGAGCACATAAAAATCATTTCACTATCATTCCCTTTTATTAATCATCCGTAGAGGCACGAGTTTTTCGCAATGCGCGATAAGACGAAATGCGTTAGAATGAAGTATATATATTTTTGTTGATGTTATATGATATTCTGTGTGTATTTTCATTGGTTTCCGTTGCGCGATAAAACGCGAAATTGGCAGTTTTGCGCGAAATTTCTAACAATACGCGAAATAACGCGAAATTTTAAAAACATGTTTTCATTAATTAAAAAAACGCTAGTGTTCCGCTGACGGAACGGTAGAACGTGTGAAGTGCAGTGTAGTAAATGTTGTAAATGCACTTAATATTTGTGGCTTCGAACAAGCTATGCCAATCCAAGTATGGACAAGTGAGAAACATACAACAATGAAGTAGAAAAATGTGTAAACATGTAACATGCTTATGTTTAATGCTTAAATGTAACTTGTGCGTATGTGTTTCCAGAATAGAGCAAAACTTTCCTGCTCATAGTAAGTTTAGGTACTGATTTTCCTTCAGTTTAATAATTTTCTATAAGTGAAATTTACAATATCAAGTGAAATATTCAATGTATTTTGTTTTTAGGTAATAAATGGTTTTTCTTCTGTACTGATCTATGAATAAAAAGAACAATTGTAAAAATGTTAGGGAATGTCTTTTCCACAAGAGCTATAAAATGCGAAACTTGATTTGAAAAATGGGACAAAACGCGAAATATGAAAAACGAAACGCGAAATTTTCAAATACTTAGTACGAAAAACTCGTGTCCCTGATCATCTGTCTTCTTTAGCCTAAAGAGTATAATGATGTGGCGTTAAACTTAAAATTCCTTTCATTTTTATCTACATTCATCCATTTATCTTACGTCTTAGCAATTCGCGCGGTAGATGCAATGAAGACACTCCTAATTCACTTGCACGTGTTGGGAAAGAAATTCACATTCGCATTCGTAGTAGATTGCAACTGAGGCATAGTATCCAATGACAGTCTGTGCGGCTTTGAATTTTTAGGTTACTTCAGCAATAGAGTTGTTAGTATGTGAAACAATATATTTATGAGTGAATACTCATTGATTGACACATCTATTAAAGAAAGAAGAAAAAGCGTTATCATTGTTCACTGCAGTAAGTAGTGATTCTCAAGTCAAAAGAACAATGGCTCCGGTGATAGTCATACTCACGAGATGCATTATGTTCGTGATGATTTTTTCTATCAAACACTTTTATCTGTGAATCTTCCACGAGGATATAGTAATAAATCTCTTTTCAGGAAGAAAGAAAAACTCATTTGAGTCAGCATTATTTGCTGACCATTACATAAAAATTAAAGATAATGAAGTTAAGCAAAAATGGAATATGTATAGTTTATATTGTTTTTTCCATTAAAAATAGATATAATCAAATTTATTTGAATAATTCTATCTTTTGTGTGTATTTATAAGATTCTTACCGACCTGGAAAGTTCCGGAAATTGGCACATATTTGTGAAATGTCTTAAAATGAAATTTTAAAATGCTTGCAGAATATAATGCAGTGAAAGGATACTTTGTTCTTTGTTGTATGATATTATTAGAAGAAAATTGCTATACAGTGAAACCTGTTTGTACCGTACTCGTAACTCTAGCTTCGGCGTGCCGATCATGTACAATCCGCAGCAAAAAGCCTGCAACATGAGGATGTAAGTTTATTGTGAAACTACGCCTAACAGCACAGGGAATGAACATAACGTCTAAGTGGAACGAATCACGCCAGGATAAACCTCGGCCTCCTCCCGTGCACACTTATTTTGGAGCAAAAGACTTCGTCATTTCACAATAAACTTATATGCTCATGTTGCAGGTTTTTTTGCCGCGGATTGTACAACAGGTTATTTTTGATGTTTGCATGTCTGTCAATATGTGAAGGAGATTTCGTACTTGTTTGGTTGGAATTTAACGTCCGCAGTTCCCCAGAAAATGGCCATCTTACGGAATAAAATTACTGTTCGTTTCTTTGTTGAAATTAAGCGTCATTTTTAACAGAAAGGCTGTATTAGATGTGTACCTAACAGTTTATGATAGAATTCGAACTACAATAATGGGCCCAGATTTCAATGTTCTGCCACTAGGAATTTGACTTGAGACACCGTGCACCAAAAGTGCACACACTTCTCACTAGGCCAGCGGTCAGGGGCGGAGTACATTAATAGCACATGACTTCACCTACATTGTTATGCATTTATGTATCATACCTAGCGCTCTATCTCTAATTAAGCAGATGTTCAAATTAGGGAAGTGGCCGCCTTAAAAGGTTTTAATGTATAGATAGAATGTTAAGTTTGCCACCATGTCTATATTGTATGAATGACCATCTTGCGGGGTGAAATAATAGCACATTATCATATGTACATTGCTTTGAACATACAGAAGTATTCCCTTTATTAAACAAGTATTCAAATGAGAAACGTATCTAATTTAAGAGGTTTTTACTGTATGAACACTTTATGTTGACCACCCATGGTTCCATGAAACCAAAGGCCAACGTGTTACACTATTCAAAGGGCTAAATCGTGAAATAAAATAATAATACATGAGAGTACCTACATTGTTTTACACATATAGGACTAAATTAAACTAAGTATGTGTCCAAATAGATCTATGCCCAATTTAATCTTTGAGTTTTACGGTTAGGCTAAAGGAGACGGTGATGATGAGAAATGAATGAAGAAAGTGGGAGGAAACGGGAGAACCCCGAGGAAAGCCACGCATATGGTGTTTGTCCACCACAAAGTTCACTTGGTGGGGGCTGGGATCGAACCCGGGACCCCAAGCACCACTGAGCCACCGCGGCCCATGCCCTATTTAAAAGGTTTTACTGTACATAAACATATTTTTTTTTTTTTAAATGGCCACCTCTTATTCCACAGAAAGTGACCACTTCATACAAATGTTCAACTTACGGAGTAAAATGAAAGCACGTCTATACGTAACATTATTTCACACATGCGCCTAAATTTTGCATGGGTCCAACTTAAGAAATTTTATTGTGCAATGACACCCGCCTGAGCTAGCTCCCTTAATATCAAAGAAATAATCTAAATGATACAAGTGACTATCTTATGAAGTTTGTAGCTAATTAATGGTTTGCTACCTGTTTGATCATAGTATAGAGCTCCTTTATGGCTAAGCGGTTAGCGTACGCGCCTTTGGCGTGGGAGACCTGGGTTCGATTCCCGGCGGGAGATTATGTGGTCCGAATTCCACGTTAATCTGTAGGTCCCGTCTCATATAGCCTCGGTGCTGAAAGGGACGTTAAAATCAAAATCAACAACAAATCGATCTAGTAGGCCTGTGTGTGTAACCAAGTTATAAAATAGAGAGTAGGCCAACTTACAAATTCATTTCTAAGACTCCACATAAAAACCGCTATAAAATATAAAATTATCTATTGCTTAAAAAAAAAAACTGCCTAGAATTTTTGGAATTGTCTTGCTTAGTAGCTATGCGTCATGCTCGTTCGATTTGTTAGTGGTTATCCGTGGTTTTTGGTGTTAAAACAGTAAAATGAAATTTGTAGTTTCACGTTCCATGCCTATGTCCTTTAGCCCAGCGTTTCTCAGCCGTTGTGTCGCGATACATTGGTGTGTCATACAGCCGCCTAGGGTGTATCGCGAAATTTTAGAATTTAAAAATCATTAAGAATTTAATAATAATCAGTTCGAGACTAATCAACTTCGAGACAGACTGTACCAGTCAACACCTCGCAACTGTAGCTAGTTTTAGTATTTTTTGCGGGTTCTGTAAATAGCGGTATACCAAAAGCAGATAAGTGAATTGTGGTGAAGGTATCACATGTAAAATCGTATTGTCTAGTTCACTACGTTTCTGCTTTTCGAATATTTGTATTTGTTTTGGAGATATTACAGAAAAACTCTAAAAATTAGCGGTAGTTTAATTTCGTTGTAGTGAAGACCCTTAAGGCTACAGGAGACTTATGATTAAAGTGAATTATTATGAATTAATTGGTGGAATGAGAATGCGGGATGAAACGGAAGAATCTAGGGACACGCCTACATGGTCTAAGATTGAACTAGGGACCTGTCTCATCAGAGGTGAGCGCTGTATCTGAGAACCTGAACGCTGTGCCACAGAGCCACCATACACCCTTCTGTTTTGGAAATTTGTGTTCTGTTTTTCCACGTAGGAGTTGATAGATTCAGATTCCACGTTAATGTGTAAGGTCCACATCTCGTACAATCTCGGTGCTAGAAAGGGACGCGAAACCCCAAAACAACCATCATCGAATGTATTTCCATGGGCTGTACTGAAGATTGTGGCAGTACTTTAAAACTCTCTCTTTATTTCGCACATATTACTGTATATTGCTCCCAAAATGTATATTATTATGCAAGAAAGAGTTGGAAATTTTTTAAGGAACATGTGACTCAATAACATACATACCTTATTGAATAATCATTTCTTTTCTCCTTCTGTTAGGTAGGCACGTGTTTATGCGTGACCAGTTATTTTATCCAGCATTGAGTAGTTAATGAGAAACAAAAAAAAAAAGAAAAAAAAGAAAAAGAAAGAAAGAAAGAAAGAAAAAGAAAAAGAAACTCCTTTCACATACAAAATTGTGGGTGACAGTTTTTAGCATGTGATAACCCAGTGAAAGTAGCCAATCCTCTTGAAACATGTCCTCGTCTAACTTCCGGTTTTTACCAAGTATAGTTTGTGTTTAGTTTCTAATAGAAAACGTTGCATTTCCGTGAGTCAGTTTTCGAAGTGGTTATAATCTTAAGTGTAAAAGGTAAATACGAGGAAGCATGTCGTGGATGGGTGTTGTTGTTGGCGAGGGATCACTTTTCCTGAGTACGAAATACCTTTGTCTTGCAGTCCCAAGGTTTTCAAAATACATATATATTCCAGCACGTCTGCCTCTTTTTCCGCTAAGCATTACATCATCACCATCAATGCCGAAGCTCCCGTTATGTTCGAGGGAGAAAATTTCCTCGTGTAGCCTTGTAAAAATAAAGTGTCTTGCATGCTGTAATCGCCCACGCCTATTTTGAGTTGTAATCATTACTTAAATCTAGACAACTAATAATTTTCTTCTGACAATTATTAAACGAGAAAATAGTAATGAACAGGTTTCGGATTGGAAGTCCGGATTGGGCGTACAGTAGCAATTGTTTCACCGTAACTGACGTCTTAACTATGTGGCATCATTTTATTTTACAGTGTCTTGTATTAGGTTGCTTTTCTGTTCGTTTGTTAGTTGAATATTTGCATATCATTGTCGCTCTAGTTCATCGTTTCACTGTAAAATGAATTTATATATATATATATATATATATATATATATATATATATATATATATATATATATATATATATATATATATATATATATATATATATATATATACAGAGAGAGAGAGAGAGAGTTCTAAAAATGGCGCCCACGAACAACAGAGCGATAATCTGGTCAAAATAAAGTGAAAATCCTATATAATGGCATACCCTCCAGAGCCTCCTTCAGCGCTAGAGGGAAGCCAAATTTTACTATGTGTCAACGTCGCAGATTAACTTAGAACCATTAACATTGCTCTACGAATCCATCAAGCAATTACATCAATTATTACAATAGATGGTGCTAGTGTCAACGTATATCGATTTTTAACTTCCATCTGGAAAGAATTAATGTAACTATTTGATATATTAGTAGATCTTCTCTGTGCTTCTTTATCTGGTTACATAGTGCAGTTCGTGTCTCCAGATGAGGACCCAAAAGATATACAATTATATATATATATATATAATGTGTGTGTGTGTGTGTGTGTGTGTGTATCGCTTTATTTTGACTTGTAGGATAGTGCTCTGTAGTCCGTGGGCTCTACTTTTAGAACTCCGATTTATATATATCCTATTCCGTTATGTAACCGAAAATGCTTCCAGATCTTCATGATGTAGTCTCTTATTTCTCAGCAGCTCTATAAGCACCGTCGCGTCGTTGCGAAATCTTAATTCAGAACGTAGATTAAAAACAGAGGAAGAAAAATGCCATTATTCTATTGCCCATATATTTATCCTTTGTTGTTATGCAAGCATGCATATCCTAGATGTATTGTTGGTTGCATATATGAAAGTCTTCTTTAGATATATTTTGACGCCTTCCAGCTGGAAATCAAAAACGGCATCGTACACGATCAGATCTATATGTGTGCAAAATTTGTTGGTACACAGGGTCATCAGTTTTCAATGTGAAAAATAATGACACAATTATTTTATTATTATTATTATTATTATTATTATTATTATTATTATTATTAAGTATTGTGAAATTACGATTGACTTTAATTACAGATTGATTATGAAAGCATCTTATAATAAAAACTAAAATATAGTAAAATGAAAATGAAAGGTGATCTTTCAGTTTAACGTCTTACGTTTATGGTCGTGCGTGAGCTCTTACGATTATGCCTCCCTCTGAATTATTTCGCAGGCTTCGCTGTGCAGGCTTGTTAGCCATTCTAAGTAGCGTACGATCTTCACTCGTCAAGCACCAAACGACTGAATGACGAGTTGGCAACACAGCTGAGGTCATTCACTTCTTTCCCCAAAGCAAAGGGAAGGCTTCTTCCGTAAGAGGGGGCGGGGGCGGGGCCGAAGTATGTTTCACACATTTTTCGAGGGCATACTTGAAATAGAAAGGCTCTATGCGGACAGTGCAGCGGTGGTTTATCAAGTTTACGGACGGTGACGAAACATTCGAAGACGCACCGCGTTCCAGAAGATCAACACATGTACAAAGTGAAGATCTTCGGGTAGCATTTGAGGCGAACAGTGGCCAGATGAGCGAGGAACTGGGACTACAATTCAGTGTGAGTGGAGAAACTATTTGGTAGCACCCCCATCAACTTGGGAAGCACTACAAGTTGGGTCGATTTGTCCCACATGATTTGACTTCGGGCCAGAAGGCAACGCGAGCAGACTACTGTGTTTCTTTGCTATCTCGTCTGAGGAAGGAGCCATTTCTGGACAGAATGTTGACATGTAATGAGAAGTGGGTCCTATACGGAGCTCCACGGCGCCGTCATCATGGTTAGCATCCCACGAACCGGTTTCAAAAAAGCCGAAAGCAGCATTGCATCAGAAGGTTCTCCAGTGCGGTGGACTGCTCGCGGCATTGTGCAGTGGGAACTGCTACCAGCTGGGGAGAGCATCAATGCAACTGTGTACTGTCAGCAGTTGAGCCGTGTTAAGAAAAAGTCAAAACTGGGGCCAGCACTTCTGAATCGCAAAGGGGTCCTTCTATTACAGTATAACGCTAAGCCCCCGTGACTAGGATGACCCGGGACACCATTTAATGCCTTGGATGGGCAATACTATTGCATCCACCATACTACCCGGACATTGCACCGTCCGATTATCACGTGTTCTATTCCTTGGACAATCACCTTAGAGGACTCCAGTTCAGATCCCTAGTAGGGGTGCAAAAAACACTTGATATCTTCTTCGCTTCACGGCCCACCAAGTTCTACCGCGATGGAATCCATGGCCTTCCAGAACATTGGCAGAAGGTCGTCGATGATGATGGAACTATTTTTTTATCTTCCAGGTACGTACGTCGTAGGTGACATATCGATGTTCGAAGGTGGTGGGCGAAAAAGCAACAGAACTTTCTTGGTTACCTTTATAGGAGGATGCAAAGACGTCCAATACCAATTAACAGCAGCATTTATTCTTTCAACAATGTTCAAAATAGAGCTCCCTCGTGGCTAAGCAGTTAGAGCAAGCGCCTTTGGCGTGGGAGACCCGGATTCGGTTCTTGGCGGGAGCTCATGTGGTTCGGATCAAACGTTAAACTGCACGTCCACGTCTCATATAGCCTTGCTGCTGAACGGGACACTAAACTGAAAATCAATCAATATTCACAATAATTCATTTAAACTCAAGAGATTAATGTTGAAACATGGTCCAAAAGAAAATCGAATTAATAATCAGAGAGTTATCCGGCCAGTTCTTTGTTCAAACAAATTCAAACAAATTGTTGAAATGAAGACAAATTGACAAACCCCCAATTGGCAATTGCCCAAAGACGAAATTGAATTAATAATCAGTCATTGAAATACAAAAGATGGATGGTGAAAGTTTACTTAAAGACCAAATAAATAAATAAATAAATAAATAATGAATCGATAACCAGAGGATCATCCGTTAGAGACTATACCAGGTATACAGTGAATATACTAAAAGTGATGTGAGAAGATACCAAGTTTTTATTGCTCCGGGGAACAGCCTTTGAAAGTAGAAATAAAATAAAGATAAGTGCTAAAGATTATAGGTACTGATATTAGTTATCGAATGTTACAAAATTTTATGGTTTGGTAAAGAAAAGGCCATGAAATTTCATTTTGGAATTGTAGTAGACACCTTGTGTATATATATATATACTTGCGGGCAATCTTGCAAACATGCTTTTAAAATATTGCTTTTCAGAATATTGCTTTCCAGTCCATAACTACAATTAGTAATTAGTTATTGATTTACTTTTACACTAACGCCTCCTGTGTGGCAATTCTATAAGTTATTTAAAATCTATGCCTAACCATCCAAACGGCGGTTGTTCATCTGGGTTCATATTCGGTTTAACATCATCTGAAGAATTTAAAAAATACCTACCTTTGCCGTTAACTTGTTTGTAATATTCTGTGAGGATTTCACTCTTCTCCATTGTTATTGGAGCTTTAACAAATCAGTGCGAGAATTTGCTTAATTCTGTTTCACTGGGTCAATGGATTAACATTGTGAGAAGGCGCGATAAATTTTATTGTACCATTCATTAAGAAATCTCTTTCACAATGCCTTGCTATTATGCAAATTAAGTTTGTCTTTTGTCGTGTTAACATATTACTTGACATTTCTGTTACTCACAGGTCAAAGTTTTGTATCTCATTGCAGTTATTTTTCCATTAAGAAATAAGGTTCATTAATAACTGAATGTTGTATATTGTTATGAATCGATTTAATCAAAGATAATGTGATATATTTAAAAACAGTGTGGAATTTGATATATATATATATATATTAGCAATAACAATAAAAAAAACAATTCTGGGATTTAAGAGCCTGCCTTACTAAAAATAATACAAAATTTACCATTTTTCTTTTGCTTATTTATCCGTAAGTGAAAGGAGATAATAAACTGCAACTTACTACAACCATAGATAATGTTATTCCACAACAGAAAATATGAACCTGAAGAATGTTCAGTGTTGCCATCCATAGAAATTACAGTGTTGCCAGAATAACAATTCCCCTAAAATCTAAGTTAAGGCAGCGACTAGAAGAACGAACTGAACTGCATTTGATTACGCATCACGTTGTTTTGGTTTGCTGTGAACTACTTTTTAAATAGCATTATTATTTAATTTTAATAACTGTATGTTAAAACTATTTTGTTTATTACAAACCAAATACAACTATTATTTAAAAAGTAGTTCACAGCAAACCAAAACAACGTGTTACGTAATCAAATGCAGTTGAGTTCGTTCTTCTAGTCGCTGCCTTAACTTAGATTTTAGGGGAATTGTTATTCTGGCAACATTGTAATTTCTATGGATGGCAACACTGAACATTCTTCAGGTTCGTATTTTCTGTTGTGGAATAACATTATCTATGATTGTGGTAAGTTGCAGTTTATTATCTCCTTTCACTTATGAATAAACAAGCAAAAGAAAAATGGTAAATTTTGTATTATTTTTAGTAAGGCTTGCTCTTAACGAATAGGTATATGTCGCCGAATATGTATACTTTAATACAGATCAAAGTAATTGAAGTAAATTCTGGTTCAACATTACGAGGTGTGTTCAAAAAGTATTGAACCTTTGATTGGCAAAAATACATTTATTGATGTGGAAATCCGAAACACTAATCCCCTTCAAAGTAGTCCTTTTGGTAATGCACACGCTCCCAGCGCTTCCGACATTGTTGGAAACACTTTTGGAATGGTGAGCAACAGTGTCGTCACATTCCGCATGATGTCTTCTCTTGACTCAAATCGGGTCCTTTTTAGTGGCATTTTCAGCTTGGGAAATAACCAAAAGTCATATGGAGCTATATCGGGTGAGTAGGGAGCCTGACGACACACAGAAATGTTGTGTTTGGCGATGAATCAAATTTCGCAGACACTCTTCATGCCCCCGAAATTCTCGTTCAAAATTGAATGTGCCGATACGATTGAATGGTTTGCGCTTGGATATCGGCAAGCTTGTGGCAAAATTTGATGCAATATCGCTGCTCAAGTTTTTTCTGTCATTTTACACACACACACACACAAAAAAAAAAAAAAAAACTGGACTCTCACTATACGTCTTCACTGATTGGCCGACTGCAGCGACTGACTCAATCTGCGACAGTGTTGCCAACCTAATCAGAAGATATTATCGTACATAGCACTTAAAATTATTGGTTTTGTCGCAAAATTGTCGTATCTTTTGTTTCCAGCCTCAATACCAAGCATTATTATTATTATTATTGATAATAATAATAATAATAATAATAATAATAATAAGATACTAACATGAACATTTATAACTAAAACTATATTTAACAATCTGCGTAGGAAACAAGATCGAAGTTTAATTCTTTACCAGTCTATAGAAAAGATAATCTGATTTTCTTTCCATGTTTTGTATGTTTACCTGTGAAAATTTATCTACATTACGTAGCTAGTAATTACCCCTTCTTGATTGGTTTTCTGTGTACATGATAGTGGTCCCTGGTTTGATTACAGATGAGATCACGTGTCTACTTTGAATTAGTAGTGCTTTGAATCAATTTTACAATACGTTTCATCTCATACAATCTAACTAGCTAATAGTATAACGTAAAAATATTTGAATTATTACCCGATTAACTTTAATTTACCTGCATTATTTATCTTCTCAAGACGTTGCCCGTCTTTTTAATGTTTTGAGTAATTTTGTGACATCTCGTATTCATATTCTTTCTCACGCAATGAAAGTTTCTTTCTTTCGAATTTCAAATAACTGCAGGATTATCTTTAGTTCTTACCAGGATTTGTTAAGTTATCGTATATTTTCCTATTATCGTAATCAGCTATCGTACATCGCACAGGGGGCAAAATTATCGTATGATTCGATAATTATCGTATATGTTGGCAACGCTGCTGCGAGTGGGGAAAAAAATCACACCTGCGCATGAGTGTCTTTTCTGCATCTACACTGAAGAAATTGTCCCGCGTTTCATTGGTTTACGCGAAAAAAATAAATAAATAAATAAGGTTCGATACTTTCAGAATACATCTCGTATATGCATTTTCAAATACGTAGTAACTTCAATAGAAAATACAAATTTTGAATTATTAGTGTTTGTCAATATATGTAACATTTATTTGATTCCAGACCATGTGATTTTGTTGTGGACAATATCGTACCAATGAATTTTCTCAGAGTTTTTTCTCCGACATTCTGATTCCGTGATTATTTCATTATTATTAATTACCCGTCTTCTTTAGCCTGGTGTTACAGTTTCTAGTAAGCTAGTATCTATTGTAACTATTTTAAACTTAATCCTTTCGTAAAACACCTCGATGATAGATCTTACTTGATACGAAAATATTCTTGTAGAAACACTGTCACAAGACTTAGGTAAGAATGATGTGGATAATTCACCTATACTTTCCAATGTATGTAAGGATTTACTGTTCGTAGGAGATACTTCGAAATCATAACAATAATTACGTACTGAACCAAACATCCAAATAGATCAAATATCCAGTCCGAAAGGATGTGGAATAATTAAGTTTTTTGAGCACTGACGTATAACGTGTCGGCATTTTTTCACACCTAATTTAGATGCCGATAATGGAAAGATAGCACAAGCTATAGAAATGTCCATCCTAAGTAATTCAATCTGATATTCATATCAGGTATTCAAAACGAAGTGAGGTGGAATAGTTGTTTTTGTGCACAGATGTATAAGTTTTCATTTCGATTTTGAGTACTGGTAATGGAAAGACAGCACACGTTATAATATAATATGTGGAAACTTAAAAGTTTTATTTTAATAATATCTGATAATTATTTGTACAGAGTAATCTTCAAGTCTGAACAAAAGTAATGAGAAGATAGCATAGGTTATTATTAAGGAAATACTTCAATAGCAATACATTATTTGTGTGTGTTATGATCAAAATAATGTAGCTTTTAAGCGACTTTTTTTAAAGGAGAGATGGCGCACAGAAGATGACGAAAACTTTCGCTGAAACGTTAGTTTTCGGATTATTATTTGGATGTTTGACGTGAATTCTGAATTTATGCTATGATTATTTAATATGTATCCTATTATTTCAGTAAGTAATTATACTTGCTAATTCCTTCTTTTCATTAATATTGTTGTTTTCTTGCTTACAGGGCGTCCTTCAACGGATGAGAAACTGAATGGCTGAGACTTGAAAGGCTGTGACAATGACACGAGTTCGAGATTGGGGCCAGGATCGACCTTTGAACACAGTTCATTTTGAGTCTCCGTCGCATACAGGAACTCTTCTATGTGGCTTGAATGCTTTGAGAAGCAAAGGCTTACTGCTAGATGTCACTCTAGTGGCCGAAGGAGAAGCGTTTCAGGTAATAACGGTTGATTTTTAAAAAAATTCTTTCAAAATATTCATCATGCAAACTTATTAATGTTATGAATTTACTTTGTCGCTTTATTTGTTCGATTCTGCCCTTTCAGATTAGTTAAAGACTTTTTTTTTTTTTTTTAATGAAAGAATCAGCAGTGGCTTATTTTTCATTAGGCCGCCTAGGCGCAATTTTTTTAAAGGGTGCAAAATTTAAAATGTAAATTTTTTTTTTAAATTGAGTTAAAAAAAGCAAAATAAAAAAGTAAAGAAGAATCGCTTAGCATAGAAATGCCTTGAATCGACGGAATAATGATCTAGCACGCCTCACTACCAGGCGTGGTTTCTAAATTTATTGTTAATTTGGGGACGAAGGGGTGGAGAAGGAGAGAGAATAAAATTATTGCGGTGCGCTGACAACAAAAGTGTCTAGGGTCACCGAGCTCCTATATGCGGCCTTGATAATAAGACAAAAGTGTGATTGCCATGTTTAAAGCGAGTATGAGAGGTAAATATTCCCGCCTGAGGTTTTAAAAAAATTGCAAAAAGATCTACTTCACTCCTGTTTGGAAGAAATGGAAATCATTCACCTCAGTAAGCTATCACTCAAGCTTATCCCTGGCTAAACTAAAATTTCAAATTCATTTTAACTAACTTGATCACTACTCTGACTTAAGGAAGTCACTTATCCCTTGCTTTAGCTATCACTGAAGCCAGTCCCTAATTATTTCCTACCGTAATATAAAATAGGTAATCTATAGATCTATAGAATATAAAATAAGTATTCTATAGAATCCAGAGAAATAACTTATTCGATCATCACTAAGACGATAAAATTAAAAAAAAAAAAAAAAGTCGCTTAAAAATGCATAGTTCTTTAAAGGTAGACAATGTGTAACAGGCCTCTGGAATTTTCCATCAAATCCTATGAAAAAATATGTAAAAATACTTTAATGCTATATACGTTAAGAAAACTAAAAAAAAGTATACCAGTATATATATACCTGGCCAGACTTACCTATATCTAACAACCAATCACTTTCATAATTTCATAATACAATTCCACTAATATTGAATCAGTAAGAACGAAGACTTATCGATAATTCTTGGCCGTTACCTTTTGCAAGCGATGAGAAACGAGTTTTCACGTAGTTACATTCATTTCTTTCATCTTAATGTTGCATTCCCAAAAATTCCTGTTTCACTGTCCTGTTTGTATTTTTCTTTTGGTTCACTATCAAGTTATCTTCAGTTGTTTCCTGTAATATTTCATGTAAATAATGATGAAATTGTGATTTGAACACAAAACTCCCACTAATTTTTCATACCCATGAGGCAATGTTGTCACATTACTAATCCCAACTATTTCTTATTCATGGATTGAAGAAACCCCTGAATATGTAGATGTGTAACATTTTTATTTCGTGGGCAGTCTTGATTACGCTGTTTTATCATATTGAATTTTGTGATCCCAAAGTTTATCTAGCATGTCAACATCGTGGTTTAATTCTGGATTCCTAGTTCTAATAAAATATGACTCATACGTATTTTTTTCACTTTGTGAAAATGCCCTGTGAAGTATTTTTACTTTAAGAAAACGTACTCTGGTAAATATTTTATTTTACTTATAATTTATACCCGTTTTATTAATTTAATTGTATAAGTTTCAACGATATTTTTTCACCATCTGTTCATAACTGCTAAAATTATTTTACTTAGGTTCGTGGACTCACACAAATGGTGAATTTTCAGTCTTTAAAAAGAACACTTACACTTTGTTAGGGAAAAAAGTTTTAAAAATGAATTTATAACTCCCAATAAATCACTTTCTCTAAAGGGTTTGTGAATTTCATCATCATACAATGCGTGATCTCTTTGTGCCATTGATAAAATTATTCATGGATGAAGAACCAACTTATTTTAATACTGTGCCCATACGTCAAATGCTTTACAAGGCGTAATAGCGTTTTGCTGCGCACAAAAATTAATTATTTCTTTGCTTAATTACTTAATGAAATAGTAGGATGCTTATGAAATAATAATAAGTTAAAGACTGACCGAAGTATCAATAATTCAATTGCAGAACGTTTCAGCAATAATTTGTTGTCATCATCAGTGCGTTTTTTATTGTATTTTATTTATTTATTTATTTTTTTAAACTTAAGCAACGAATCTCCAGAGCAACACAGAAAAGATTATTTATAAAAAATGCAGTTGTTCGAGCAATTCAAGCTTTTAGGTAGACATATAAGTACAAAAAATGCAGTGATGATGGCGAAAATTATTTTATCACAGAAACGTCTCGGGCACTTAAGTTTGAGTTTCTATTATTATTATTATTTGTTTTAACTGTAATTGTAAGTTTAAATCATTAAATTATGTATTTTGATCTTAGTCCTGAGCCTTGTTCACGAAGAAATAAAGAGGTTAAAACTATGATAATCTATCATTGTTAACCCGGTAGTTATTTACCATGATATTTACAGTTTGGTCCAGAAAATATCCCCTCTATGAATTTTATTGAAAAGTATCTTTCAATCAGATTTTCTTTCAAGTTTGCGTTTATACACGGTCTGTTTTGCTGATTGGGTAATTGTATTTTATTCTTAAATCGTTTGTTAGGTACTGTTAGTGACATCTGGATTTGTAGGACTAATTTTCTGTGTTGTGTGTTCGTTTAGGGGAAAAATGTACTTAATCTACAATTTTTTTCAATGCTCGGAAATGTTCATTAAATAGGGAATTGAAGCGTATTGAGATCAAAGACATGCCATTTAGTGTACTGTTTGGGTACTAGATGGCAGGAATATGTTTGAAGTTCCATAATGCTTGACCTAGATGGCGCCATTCGGTTCCCGCCATTTTTCAGACAGCTGTTTTCTAGGAGGCTGAGTAGTGTGAAAAGAGTGCATATTCACAAGTTTGAAGTCTGATGGTGCTGTATTCTAAATTTCAAAGCTTGGTTGTGCGAATACAAAGCTGTGTTTGTGTTAATGCTTGTTACATTCAGTGATTTTGTCATATATTTTTAGTTCCTACATCATGGGAAAGAAAAAAGGACATATCTCAAGGATAGCAAGGTATGATTTTGGGACTGAAGTCACAAGAAATACCGAATAGAGAAATGGCAAGAAGGTTAGATATTGACCATAAAACAGTGGGTAATGTTTTAAAATGTCAAACATAAACTGGAGTGGTAAGTCTACGGCATCGGCGTAGACGTAAAGAAAGGGCGAATTCGAGATTGTGCGGGGCAATAAAAGGATTGGGAAGCAACAGAGAAATTTAAGTGTAAGGCAGGTTGCTGCAAAGATAAAGGAGGACTTAAGTGAGAGTATTTCACACCAAATAGTGTTAAGACGTCTGCTGGACATGAAGATTAAAAAGAAACCGCCCGTAAGGAATCATCATTTGACACAGAATCACCTGAAGGATAGAAAGAGTTCATAGATATGTTTTTGGAAAGTGGAGAGTTGATTGTTGAAAAGCGATAATTTTCTCAGATGAGAAGAAATTCAACGTTTTTGATAATGATAGTGGTGTTAAACTGTGAATGGAGCCGCGAGAAAAGTTAAAGCAAGAGTGCATCATGGAGAGAAAAAAGCCCAGTGAAAGTGTAATGCTATGGGGAGCAATGTGTTTCAAGTGTAAGAAGTTTCTACAGGTCAAATCGATGGTTTATCGTACTGTGAGATTTTAAGGATGTAGCTTTTGAATACAGCTATGGACCATTTCAGTAGTTTAAACCATGGACTATTCATTTTTCAAAATGACCATGCATCGTACCACCGATCTAGAATTCTCCAACAGTGTGCGTCAGAATTAAGTATTCAAAGGTTATGGTGGCCGGCAAATTCATCTGATATGAACTCCATAGAAAATTTGTGCGCTATTATGCCTTCTAAATTGAGCAAATATTGTTGTAGTAACAGAACCGAATTAACGGGAAAAATTCTTCATATTTGGTATCATGAAATCGAGCCAGGAACTTGCTGTATCATTACCGATAGAAGTTCAGAAACCTAAAAAAAGCTAATGGACGATACACAAAATATTGAAACATTGTTAATTTTTATGTTAACTAATGAAAACTGTATTGTAAAACAACAACATGAAAATATGTTACATAATATCAGTAAATAGCCTCACATTAAAGTCATGAACAAAGATTTTCAAGAAAAAATGTGGGTGGGGATGTTTTTTTGGACCGAACTGTAGCATACATTTCGCCACGGATTGTTCAACATATACTGTTACAATTCGTGACAAAAGAAAGCATATTTTATATATAATTTTTATATTTAGATATGCTATTTTCTTTTGTCGATAATTACATTTCTGAATATCAGTTTGTAGTAACAGCGACTTATTCTATTTCAGTCTGTATATCCACTTTGTAATTTCAACTTTCTCTTCGTGAACAAAGCTAACTACTGTAGCCGAAATGTAGAATTTAATATTTGTAAACAGAAAGAACTTTAAGGTAAGGTCGGCTATATAATTTTAGTTTACATTCAGATCTATATAAAGAGAAATGTTTGTTTCACGTATGTAAGCTAATTTCTTGTAAAGATAATGCAGAACATTAATTTATAATTCTGATTGACATTTGCTGTATATTCCAGGCCCATAGGGTAGTATTGGCGTCATGCAGTGATTACTTTCGAGCGATGTTCACTGATGCCATGCGTGAGAGTCGTCAGAGTGAGATCTGCTTGAATGGTGTGACAGCGGCTGGGATCAAGTACCTGCTAGATTATGCTTACACGTCTCGCCTTGCTTTGAATCTAGCTAATATCCAGGATGTCCTATCAGCAGCTAGCCATGTACAGGTTGTTGCTGTGGTCGAGGCTTGTTCCAATTATCTGCAGGTACGACACTATGAGGTATTACTTTGATATATTCAATTTGTCTTCTCTAGGTGAAGGTAGAGGTCCCCTCGTTTTGAGACAGACCATGATGGCCCAAGGGCTGTATGTGAAGGTAAAGGCTCCACATTTTCTTGACTTCAACACTCATGGAAATGTTTCTCACTTTTCGAGATAGGCCATAAAGGCCCAAAGTCTATGCATGAACGTAAAGGCTCCACAATTATTTTACTTCGCCACTTACGGAAGTGTCACCTCCTTTTTCGGGACAGATCGTTAAGGTCCAGAGACTGTATGTAGGCTGTGATATAATTCTACTATTTGTTACATACACACTAATTGTTTGCTGAGCAAAATCATTTATGTTCATTAAAAATTAAATATGTTGTACTACTTGTTGTGCATACTAATCAAATAATCTCAAGTTACCTACTTCTGTTGAAGTTACAGGAGTATGGAAGTTTGAGACGTTGACAATATAAGAAGAAAGACTGCTTTAAGTAAAGCAGTCAATTTCGCCTAAGGATGGGGTGCGAGTCGATCTTGAAATATCCCAAAATACATAGATTTCTGAAAATGTAGGAACAAAATTAAGCTGCGGAAAATTACCTACAGAAATTGACCATATATTCATTTCAGGCAAATGAATAATTATGACTTGAACATAATGAAAATTAAAAAAAAGGAAACTGTTCAAATATATAAGGTAGTATACTGACATAAGATAGATTTGATCAATACGGTAATAGGTATATAATTTAAAACCGAGCTTAAATTTTCTGTTAATATTGAGATGTGATAGTAAAATACAAAATTTACTGTGGATTCCTTTGTGGACAAAGAAATGCAAACCCGAGTTAATTCCTTTTCCAGTTATTTGTTCCAAGCCTATGCCCTTTAGGCTAAACAAGATTGAAAAATGAAGGGCGATAAGAAAATAAGTGGTGAGAAAATAATATATAACTTGCGTATCATGAACGCGATTCGAATCCACGACAGATTGGTTTTACAGTAGCCGGCTTAATACCTTAAACCATGTCAGTCAGTTAACAAAAGTTTACAAAGCTACGTGGAGTGTAATGGTATGCGTTTTACACATGCAAGAAATTAAAAATTATTAGAATTTCCTACTGCTGAATAATATTAAATTAGTATTATTGAAAATAGATTTGTTTCAGTCATCAGTAGAAGCATATACTGTATTTATATGTGTAGAAATGTCTATTTGGCAGGACTATCAGTGTTATTTAGGGTATATAGGAGTATCCTGCAGAATTATGAGGTAAATGATTAGTGATCAAATCTACGACACAGTTCAGTGGAGGTGAAGGATATGTTGCTGAACAGCCGTCCTTCCACCTTTCCCTGTTAAGAGTATGTAATCTCATATTTTTTACATTAGCATTAAGTGATCATTGTTCAATTTTTTAATATGAGGACTGTTGAATTTGAATAAGTCATTATAAAAGGGTTAAGGGAGAAGGGTGAAATTTATATATTGCAAAGTTCCACGTGCTGGCTCTAAACACACTTCAGACGACAGCCACGAAGAAAAAGTCGTCAGCCATCGCTAACGACCGGCAAGTGACGAAGATCAACGGAGTTAGCCGACATTTCAGGATAAAAGAAGCCCGCACACCACAGAACGCATCAGTCTCCACCGATTGATCAGTCACCACTCTCTAAGATGCCTGGTCATTGAGAGGAACTTGTCTTATACTCTCTAAGACGCCTGGTGATTGAGAGGAACCTGTCTTATACTCTCTAAGACGCCTGGTCATTCAGAGGAACCTGTCCTATACTCTCTAAGACGCCTGGTCATTCAGAGGAACCTGTCCTATACTCTCTAAGGCGACTGGTCATTCAGAGGAACCTGTCCTATACTCTCTAAGGCGACTGGTCATTCAGAGGAACCTGTCCTATACTCTCTAAGACGCCTGGTCATTGAGAGAAACCTGTCTTATACTCTCTAAGACGCCTGGTCATTCAGAGGAACCTGTCTTGTACTCTCTAAGACGCCTGGTCATTCAGAGGAACCTGTCTTATGCTCTCTAAGACGCCTGGTCATTCAGAGGAACCTGTCCTATACTCTCTAAGACGCCTGGTCATTCAGAGGAACCTGTCCTATACTCTCTAAGGCGACTGGTCATTCAGAGGAACCTGTCCTATACTCTCTAAGGCGCCTGGTGATTGAGAGGTACCTGTCTTATACTCTCTAAGACGCCTGGTGATTGAGAGGTACCTGTCTTATACTCTCTAAGGCGCCTGGTCATTGAGAGAAACCTGTCTTATACTCTCTAAGACGCCTTTATACTCGGTAAGACGCCTTAAAATAAAATATATATAAAAAATAATGAATATTGAATAATATGGAAAGTAAGATATAACATGTCTGCTGTGTTGGAGCATAGTTACTCGTGGTAGTTAGTTCCGTTCCCAGAGTTCGGTGGCCCACAGCATTGAATGTAGTCTTGGGTTCCTATTATTGGAATGAAACTAAACGTATGATTAAGCCCTGTTTGGGGCTTAGTAACAATATATTTCAACAATATGAAGAATGGGGATGAGGATGAGGAACTGAGGGTCATTATTGAAGCAGACCCACGCAGAACAACTCGAGAGATTGCAGAAAAATGCAAATCACGTTGACCATTCAGCAGTTGTTCGGCTTCCGTACCAAATGAAAAAAAAAAAAATTAAAAAATGCTCGACAAATGAGTGTCTCACGACCTGAACGAGAACCAAAACTTCGCCGATACGAAGTTTACTCTTCGCTTCTTCTTCCCAACAAAAATATTCATTTCTTGACAGGCCGGTAGCCAGCCCAAAAAATTAGTTGGGGGGGGGGGGGAGCGATCCAACTATACTATAGTTTATCACCATATTATAGTTCATTTGCAAGCCTACCGTGAAAATTTTAGGGGGTGGCCCCCCTAGACCTCCCTTGGATATGAGCCTGTTTCTTGATCGCGTCGTTACATGGGAAGAGAAATGTGTCCTATATAACAACCAACAGTGTTTCGTGCGGTGGCTGGACAGCAATGAAGCGCCAAAGCATTTCCTCAAACCGAAACCGCATCGAAAGAAGGTAATGATTACTGTTTGGTCGTCGACACCTCAAGTTTTTCATGCAACTTCCGTAACCCTGGGGGAACCATCACGTTAGAAAAGTATTGCCACGAAATTGACAGAATGCACCAAAAACTGAAAAATGTATGGCCAGCATTGATTAATTAAAATGAATTAATTCTTTTCCGCGACAACACCAGGCCACACATCTTTCAAGTAACTGCACAAAAATTTAATCAACTGGGATTCGAAACTTAACTCCCGGCTTACTCACAAGACCTTTCTACCACCGAATACTACTTTTTGAAGCACCTGTAGATATGCTGGACATGGTCTTCAACAACCAAGTAGAGTCCAAATACTCGAGCTCTAGAATTTTTTTATGCTACCATAATAAATTAACTTTTTTTTTTTTTTTTTGGCAAAAATGCGTAGATTCGAGTGGTTCTTATTTTTATAAATAAACTTAAATCTGAGCTGAGATATACTCCTTAAAATTTGATAGTTCTAAACCGCAGTTGTTTTACATCAACGTGATACTTGTAATAAATAGTGTCTTTAAAATTAAGAAAAATAACTTTATGATTAATTGCATTCTAATTACTTTGTTATATGTTTTCGTTTCAGGCTCAGTTGGATCTGGAGAATTGTGTAGATATAGCAACAATAGCCGAAACCTACTCTCTGCACCAACTCCGAAAGAGAGTATACCGTTTCATGAGTGGTAACTTAAAGGAATTCTCCAGGAGTCAAGATTTTCACAGACTTTCACCGTCTCAGCTAGAATATTTATTAGAATGTGATTTCCCCGTGGATTGCCCCGAGTCTGAAGTGCTTCATATCGTAGTGAAGTGGGTTGAATATGACATGGTTCAGCGATTATTGTATGCCCAGAAACTACTGCGAAAGATTCATTTCAATGAAATTAATCCGCAGAATCTCAAGCAGTTTTTAGAATCGAAGACGTTGCATTGTATTATGATGCAGTTTCCTATCTTGTATCGACAAGTGTTGGCAGAAACGTATAAAGTGAATACGACGAGCACTGCAGAAATGTTGGTTAATTCTCGAGGGATGGAGCTGGCTGTTGTCAAAGTTGGGGGTTTCGGAATTGGAGGCATCACAAATGAGATAACGTATTTTCTTCCCAGTGTGGGAAAGTGGAGACACTTGACAACTATACCACATGTGGAACAGTGTAATTTTGGTACCGCTGTTTTGCATAATGAACTTTACGTTGTAGGTGGGTGTTTTAATCAATCACTGCAAGAGAACATTCATCCGTTTGGATTTCGCTACAGTCCGCGATATAATAAGTGGACCACAATGGCGCCGATGCAGCGTGAAAGGTGTCGCTTTTCATTGAACGTCGTCGGTGGACAATTGTACGCCATAGGTGGCGCTAGTGAATCAGCGGAAGAGAATATAGATCTAACGGAAGAGGAGTGTCCGTGTGAGAAATACGATCCAGAAACTGATTGCTGGCAATCAGTCGCTCCTCTTCCGGGTTATCGAACGCAACATGCAGGAACCACGTGGCATCACTTTTTATACATTTCGGGAGGTTTAGACCAAGATTTTGTTTTGAATTCTGTCTTTTGTTACAATACTGTGACGGATACGTGGGAGTCGAAAGCTCCAATGCTAACACCGCGGGCAGACCATTGTATGGTTGCGTACAAAGATAAACTGTATGTGTGTGGAGGTTGGTTTGAAGATGAAACAACGGGGAATCGAGTATTGGTGGATACGATAGATGCGTATGACGTCATCAATGACCAATGGGAAGTGGTGACCCATGTCCCAACGCCGAGGTATCATGCAGGGATTGTTATCGTGGATGAAAAGTTGTATTTCATTGGTGGCTTTCACAGTGATGTTATGTTTGACAGAGCAACAGGTAAGAAAAACAAAGTTTTTTTCGATATTCTCAACTAATGAAAATACAACCCAGTTTTCTTTTAGCTTGCTTGAGTAGTACGTACACAGTCTTTTATTTTTTCGCCCATTGATTTTTAATAGGGATTTTAGTTATTTTTCGGTTTCTTTGAAATAAAATTGGATTTGATTGATGCGAGCAAAATAAATTTTAAAAATGGTAGTTTATGTTCAAAAATAATCATAATTATTGTATTTTTGTCATTAATTGAACAAAAACTCACATTAAATGTGTTAATCTACATTAGGAATTATAAATTAGGCATTAATAAGTATAATTTGAAAGTAACAATAACCAGAACACATCAAAACGAAGAAAGAGAAAATACAGATCATAGGAAAATTAATACGTATCATAAACATAAACTGCAGAGAAAATACGCTAATGACCGTACAAAGCGGAGAGGGGGAAATCTCAGTCCGTATTAGGAGAGGCCTAAACCCTACGTTGACGTTTGTTAAGCAGTCATTGCCTTACATCAATAGTTCATTTCTGATTGCATGATATAAACATTTTCTTTAGGTTGCCCAATGCGTTTTGGACCTGAAAACGATCATTCACTATCTACCGATGTGACAATTATGTTTGAAACACCTCAAACTTTGGAGTTCATTGCAACACCAATCGTACTTTCCACGTATGTGGTTGGATAGCAATGATATATCCTTCTAGTGAAGTGCGTTGAATTCCACATGTCACAGATGAGCTGTATTCCACGATAATGGCAGGCAATGTGGCTTGTATTTCCACTAGAAGGGTGAACAAAATTTAAGAAGCAACCATAAAATAGCACATGTAACCATTGATCACATTGAATGTCATTTATTCACGATTTCTTGTAAAAATGGAAGAATAAGGCATTTATGGCATTTTTCCAGAACTGCTAGTTTTTGTTAAGTACAAGT
Organism: Thermobia domestica; assembly: GCF_964235325.1. NCBI lineage: Eukaryota > Metazoa > Arthropoda > Insecta > Zygentoma > Lepismatidae > Thermobia > Thermobia domestica. The sequence goes on from NC_137471.1 coordinate 8,891,844, forward strand.
GCAACAAGGTTTAAATCCTGTAAAAATTTACTTCCTACAACGTATTCACAAACCATACCTCAACATATTGTTTACATCAATCAGCTTCTGCTCTTCCAGTCAATTGAGAACTGAAACCCTGTAACTTGAACTCTGTAATGGCTACACCAGTCAATTGAAAACTGAGAGTGTAGTACTCATTATCAGACGGAAGTATTTGTAGTATTTATTGATTTAGAAAAGATTTGTGACTGAGTATATTGGTATATTTTGACGAGAGTGTTATAGAAAATTGGGGTGGAATGGAAAGATCGGAAGATACATATAATATATATGTAAGTCTAGAGGAAACGTCAGAACAGAACGTATTTGAAAACAGAAAATAGAAGAATTAATGTCAGAACAAAGCGTAATTGGAAGCGGAAAACAGAAGAAGAAACGTCAGAACAAAGCGTAATTAGAACGAGGGAATAGGAGAGGAAACGTCAGAACCAAGCGTAATTGGAAGGAGAGAATAGGAGAGAAACGTCAGAACCAAGCGTAATTGGAAGGAGAAAATAGGAGAGGAAACGTCAGAACAAAGCGTAATTGGAAGGAGAGAATAGGAGAGGAAACGTCAGACCCAAGCGTAATTGGAAGGAGAGGAAACGTCAGAACCAAGCGTATTTGAAAACAGAAAATAGAAGAATTAATGTCAGAACAAAGCGTAATTGGAAGCGGAAAACAGGAGAAGAAACGTCAGAACAAAGCGTAATTAGAACGAGGGAATAGGAGAGGAAACGTCAGAACCAAGCGTAATTGGAAGGAGAGAATAGGAGAGGAAACGTCAGAACCAAGCGTAATTGAAAACAGAATTGGAGAAGAAACGTCAGAACAAAGGGTAAATTGAAGCAGAGAACAGAAGAAGAAATGTCTGAACAAAGCGTAATTCGGAGCAGAAGATCTCTATAATAATAAATGAATTATGTTTCACATTGTGGAATCACGGTGGGCTTTCAAACTATAGATATTCAATATCGAAATCGTTATTAGAAGATTATTATCACTTCTAGTTGCAATGGGAAAATAAGGTCGGGGATATATATATAAATCTCGCTAATATTACCGTTTTAGCTCTTAGGGGATCAGAATTGAAACCGAAATATGATCTTTGTAGCAGATCTCCAACTTTACCATAGAGCTTCCAATTTTACCATAGAGGTAAAAGCGAATATATACTAGACTCTCGCTAATCAGGCCACTCCTGACACACATGGGTGTCGGATTAGCAGAAATGCCGGATTATTGAGTGTCTGACATTTATTTGATTTTTCCCAACTCACTATCCATTTGTGTTGAGTACTGTCGAATAACATTTTCTTTCTTTTTGATGTCATAAATAGTTGCTCGTCCAACATTGAACTCAGCAGCAATGGCTTTCTGCAAAGAACCTCCATTTAACTTATCTAAAAATTTCGAGTTTCTGCTTGAGGTCTAGCGTAACGTGTTTCCTTTTAGAAGACATGATTGCGAACTGTAAAGAATGCTTCAATTTCGAATGCGTACAGTATATAAAGCATTGTTGCGTATGCGCACGATAATTCATTGTGCACGTGTTTTTGGTTGGAGGTACGCGGGATTATTGAGAGGCCGGATTAGCGAGAGTCTAGTGTAGTACCAGTTCTTGCGGCATTGAATCTATTGTATGTGAGTGTATATCAGGATGCCTAAAAATTATTGAGCCTTCTGAGGTCAAAATTAAGAAGACACTAACTGTTATTTTGAAAATAACATTATGAAAGCACTTATGCACTATTTTGTTCGATGACCTCCCGCTTTTTCAACAACGTCATGTTTTGAATTTAGTTGAATCTAGTCATAGTTTTATCGGAAATATCAAGGCACTGTGTATTCTCTAATGGAACTGTAAAAAACAACATTAAACTTCCTAGTATTCATTAAATTTTGTTTGTTGGAATCGATGTGCTTCTTAAGAAACCAGAATTTTGTAACTTTTTCATTAATTCTGTTGTTTCAAGTGGCTATTAATAACGGTGTTCCATCTTTTGTCCAAATTTCCTTTGTCTGGATTTAAACTATTTATTTACCATTACAAAATATGATTGAAACCGCAGTGTGTGTTTATGTAAACCGCTGACAAAGGTGGAGGTTTCAAATTGGAAATTCCGACATAAATAAATATTTAAACGCATTGTTGAGTGTAATTTATTAGTTATAATATACGTCAGTTTAGTTCTTCCAGTAGTTTTCAGTATCTTTATGTGAAGAATGAAATTGGCGAAAGAAACCTTTAGGAAGAAAGAAAACATGTTGTTTTGTAGATCGTTAAATAAAAGGTTACCGAAAAAGAGTCATCAAATTTTGTTACTTTGCTTTGCATTTAATAATAATAATAATAATAATAATAATAATAATAATAATAATAATAATAAAGGCTTAGAACAATATGGAACATTTTTCCATCACAGTTACATAATATAATAAAGGAGTCTGTTGATTTTCTGTGAGAACAAATATTGACTTCTGTATTGTGCAGGCATATAAAATAATAAAACTAATTTCCATTCACAGATCAGTATCATATCATAATAAGTTGTGTTTAGTTATTTCCACGCAACATAATACCATTCGCAATTAATATGATATTTTTATGACTGTAGCTATCGATTACTTGGGAATTACATGTTTTAAATTTAAGAATGAGAACGTTACACGAAAAGCTACAAATTATGGGACAATTCTGCGTTTCCGAAGCTTTTTATCGGGTCACAACGTCATAATAAGGGTCAATGTTGTTAAATACGGAGCGTATACTAAGCGGCGTGACAAACATCTTGGCATTTGAAGGCGGCGCTCCAAGTTTCCTTTAAATGCTGCTAGCAAATGAGAGGCCTGCGGTATTGCCACGTTTATTTTGTACACATTCACTTCAGTCTATTTCCTGCCACCTGATCGCGCTGTAGTTCGTCTGCTTAGCCAATTCATAGTCGCACCCCTTTACCACTTGGCAACGTCGCGTCAGAGCTTGCGTTTTATTCGTTTAGCTGAAATGCCACGATGTTTGTCACAGGCTTTAATTCTGTTTAGCAGTAGGCTATCATCAGTACTAACCAACACTTCAATGTTCGAAGCTTTTCTGAAATGAAGGATATAAAGACAGTTATCATAGTAATAATATTTAGTGTCTTAATAAATGCACGAATTAACACCTCATGTTTTGTCATCAAACGACATTCTGCATACTTTACCTTCTGTAGCAAATCATATTCTTGCTATTTTAAAAAAGAACTCACATTATAAAAGCAAGTGACTTGATAGTAGAGTGCTAATTTGTGGTGTGTAGAATTGTCGTAGATTCAGTAAGAAGTAAATTCATGGGAATCCCCGGAAAGTTTCACCCAGGAGAAACCATTCTTCCGGGTGAAAATAATGTCTGCACGTCCCAATTGGATTGAGCTCCAGAGGATACAAGCTTAGAACGGTTAATCATGTCCATAGATTTCCTGGGATTTCTTCAGTACGATTACGAACTGTTTTCAAACCCCGTCATTATTATTATTTATTTATTTATTTATTTGTATTTATTTATTGCGCTTTCCGTTCTCCCCTTTAGCCAATAACAAATTTCATGAGCTATCATATTCGTATCAATCCATAAAATACATGTAACTGACAAATTTACAGATATATTGTTTCATGTTTCTAATTTTTACAAGTGAAAACCGAAATACGAAGAAAATGGCATAGATGGCTCAAATAATTTGGTAAATAGTGGTCCACATATAAAAATTTATAAGTCTACTGAAGTAGTCTGAACACACAAATTGATAATTATATATATATATAGGGTGATTTTTTTAAAAACTCACGGATTTCATTTCGGCCTAGAATTTATAATTGAAGTCCGATTCTCATGCGGTTTGTGGCAAATGATCAAGGAAGGATGGGAGATTTATGGGACTATGTTTACTACTTTAAATTCATCCGGAGTACTATCGACCACGCCTCAAGAAAAACAACAAATATTCGCCAGTGGAATAAGGTTGGGACAAGGAATTGGAATAAGGTTTTGTATTTTTGAAGCGAAATTGCAGAATACAAATTAAGTGTTAATGTGAATACAATTAAGGTGTTAGCCTTTTGACATGTTGGATAACTATAGCCGGTTTCTTGCGACAAACGACGGAGAGATTTCTTGGGCCACCTAAGAAGTCCATAACTGACATCTTCCACAACATCCACCTGCGGGGCCCGATGCTTCACTATGTCACTTACAAACGATCCTATTTCTTCCAATTTATTCACTAGCGCTCATATTATATTCCTCTCTCGGGTAAAACGTGAGGCAAATTTATTTCTAAAGCCTTCTGCATAGCAACAACAGATTTTGTTCTTCAAAAACTTTTAACGATAAACTCTTATTGCTCCAAAGAGTACAATAGTCTCACAATGTCCAGATCATACTCACACTGTAACTCAAAATTGTACAGCACAATTCCCAATACAACAGCCCAGTTTCCTGTTTCTTATTGACCTTGTCGAGGTTGGCATCTAACGAAGAAAATTCAAATCTCCGCACCACACCGACCTTCATTCCAGTTGTAAGGTAAACTGGCGAATATTTGCTGTTTTTCTTGGAGTGTGGCCGATATTACCCCAGATGAATTTAAACCAGTAAACATAGTTCTATAAATCTCCCATTTTTCGTTGATCATTTGCCACAAACTGCATGAAAATCGGACTTCAGTTTGAGATTCTAGACAAAAATGAAATCCGTGAGTTTTAAAAAAATCACCCAGCTCTTCTAAAAATGGCGCCCACGGACTACAGAGCACTATAGTATTTAACAAGTCAAAGCAAAAAATATATATGATTATATACCTTTCGGGTCTTCGTCTGGAAATGCAAATTGCTCTATGTGGCAACGTCGCAGATAAAGAATCATAGAGTAGATCTACCAATGCGTGAAATAGTTACATCGATTCTTTGCAGATGGCAGTTAAAGTCAATACTGGCGCCACCTATTAACGTATAACAGTCGATGTAACCGATGTAGGTGCTTGATGAATTCGTAGAGCATTGCAAATAGTTTGAAGTTAATCTGCGACATTGCCACATAGTGAAACTTTTGATTCCCCGTAGCGGTTGGAGGAGGCCCCGGAGGGATTAACATTATATAACATTTTCGCTTTATTTTGACCTGAAAAATAGCGCTCTCTTTGTCCGTGGGCGCCATTTTTAAAACACCCGATATATATATATATATATATATATATATATATATATATATATATATATATATATATATATATATATATATATATATACACTGAATGAGTACAAACATTTGTGTTATACTTGACATGCAATATTGTGTTTTAGCAAATGAAGTAATACTCTATAATGATAACTAACTTAGACTAACGAAACTTGAGCAAAGAGCGAAACTTTCAAAATATTTTCATTTATGAAGATATTTTTCTTGTGAATCTCAGGAAACGTATGAACCGCAATATTTTCAGTGTAATGTTTCATAAATTCCACAACTTATGAATCAAAACTGACGAGAGAAAAAATTATAAATACGTACAGTCTTGATCAAAAAAACCTGGTTACCCACCTCTCTTTAAAAAGCGCTGTACTCTTACTTACAGATAGAATTAAATCAAACAAATATGAAGTTTCTTTGGTGAATTCAGATCTTTACTTATAGCCAAAGTATATTAGAATTTTGTGCAAACGGTTACCAGAATTTGGCCTTCTAAAGCAGTATGAGTGACCAAGATTTTTTGAACAAAACACTAATTGAAAAGAAAAAGAAGAAAAGTTGCTTTGATGTCTCAAATAATAATAATAATAATAATAATAATAGATGTAGTACATAATGTACTATTTGTACGAAGTCAGAAGTTTGATATCCCTCTTGTCCATACTGTTTTTGAGGCACCCTAATCCTTTGCATTGCTTACTTGTTTATGTTCGCTATTGCTTTCTTTAACTCCAGCTGCTTCCTGCTTTTTTCACGAAAGCAGTTCTCTTGTGGAAGCATAGTAAAAACGTAAATCCATTAATATAATGCGAATTCTTCCTTCTTGGAATGTCTATATTCAGTGAGAAACGTACTTTTTAAAACTTCAATTAATTTTTCTCTCTCACAAACAGCTCTACGTAGATCGATCTTTCAGTGCTATCACTGTAGGTACAGCCATTTCCAAATGTCCTTTAAAGTCCCATATTCTCAGTAACATATATAAAACAATTTACTACTTCAAATGTTTACTGATGGGTAACTTAAAGTATAATTAATAATATGGAAAAAATTACAAGCTTCACCAAAAATGAGGCTATGTTAACAGGCTTTGTGAAAATATTTAAACAACATGCATTTAGAAAAATAATGTCTCTCTATATAAAATTAACTTTTTCTCTTTTGTTTTCTTCAGGTGTGATAGAATGTTATGATCTTGAGTCTGGCATATGGAATACTGGAGACAAATATCCACAAGATATTTGGGAGCATACGTGTGTAACGCTGTACATCCCACGGTGTCGAGATGACATGGAAGTCATGTCAAATCAAAGGACATAGTAATTTCTTTCATACTGCGAAAAAAAAAAAAAAAAAAAAAGCATTTGTTTTTTGACAACTTTATAAATATGTGTCTTTCAGTGCTTATTGGCATTGACGCCAAAGCCGTTTGTGATTTCGGCTCATGTTTCGATCTTTACTTTTTGTTTTCCAGAGTGAAGATAACAATGCGTGGGTTTTGTGAACATTTAGAGATTTACCATATATACATATATATATCTATGTATAGAAATAATGTATTTAAATAAAAAGAAATGCCATATTTAAAGAAAATGCTGAGAGTGGTCTCGGAAAATCCACGAAAAAAAATAAAAGAAAACGTATTTTTTTAAGTTGATACAGACAAATAAATCCTCTAGTCAAGAAAGAAGTAAAAAAGGTGTTATCGCCAATATTGGATTGTTTTTTCTTTTATTTATATGTCATGTCACAAGAAGTTATTGTATTATTTATTACAATAATACTGGATGTTTTTATGTAATTACATCACAAAGATTGTTATTTCACATTATTCATAATAATAGCAATTATTATTATTTGTATTTTGAGAAGCTGATGTGCCATTTTTTATAACACAATTGTACTTTTTTCTCTCATTTTTCTTAAGAACATTTTAATCGTCACTAATTGCGTGTAAATTGAATTATTATAACTGGCTTTCTTAATTTTTTGTAACACTCAACATTGCTCTTTTGATATACTGTCTCAGGATAATAGCCATGTGTCTCTGTCCGTCCATTGGAAAAAAAAAAATAATAATGATATTAATAATAAACTGCACTCACTGGTTGTGGTCTCAAATTAAATTAAAACCAAGCTATTTTCTAGGAGATGATGTGTTTTTATTATTTTAAATGTTCCTTGCCCTCTTTTTTTGTAAAAAAATAAGATCACGTTACTTACTATGAATATGTTCTACACGTATTGATTGGCTGCAAAGACAAGCGCCAAAATCTGAAGAAGAAATTAACAGTTCCTTTTATCTATTAATTGCATAATTTTTTAAATCCAATACCCTTGATCCAGTCTTAAAATCGAGTCAAAATGAAAATTTGTGGCCCCGCGTAGCATAGTTGCTGACACTTTTGCCTTTGGTGCAAACGGTGCTGGAATCGTTTTCCGTTGGGGTCACTCGGTCGAAAAGAGGTAACAGCTCTTTCAGGCTAGTCATCCTGAGTGAGGTTTCCCGTGGGTTTTCCTCATTCACACCAAGGAAATTCTAGGTTTGTAACCAACATACAGGTTCTAGGCCGTTTCCTTCTCTGGATAGTATGCTCGTCGAGGGATACCATGCTTCATACGTGACGGATATAAGACCACAAATGCTGTAATGGCCAGAAATATGTATAAATAAAATAAGCAAATTAAAATGAAATCTTACTTAAATACAAAAATAAAATAAATGGTTGGTTGAGAGAAATTGCAGTATTAAAAAGTTTAGAGAAAAGTGCCAGAACTGCCTACTGTTGTGTACCGCCAGAAGAAAAGCACTGCTTGTCCGTAAGCAGTTTCTCCGATTTGATGTACCGTAAATTACTATAAGGTCGCAGACAATTGAAGCTGTGACTATTAAGAGTTTTGTCCGACCTTCTACCGAAATATAGATTTTAATCCATTCATTAATGTGAATAGATGAGTATGAAAGCTGTACAAAAGAATATATAGTGTTCAGTTTCTTTCTTCTGTGGTTTAATAAGGTGAAAGCGGTGGGTTAAAGAACTGAAGAAAATAACCAGGTTGAAATTATGGTTATGGATACAATATAGTAAAGAAACAAGTAATAAAGGCTTCATTGTGTCTTGGCTGCGGCTGAGTTTAATACAGATCACGTACATACAGTGCTCGAAACGGGCTGGTATGTCATATCGCCACTTCTTTATTCCATTAATTTTCAAACCGGCTCTTGAGAAGCAAAAAACTCTGTACCAGTATATTAATTTTGTTCATATTAATGTAAAATTTCAGATTGAAGGTACCATTAAGGTATTTTCATTGAGTTTCATTAAAAAAAAAAAAAAAATGCAAATTTATTTGTTAATACAAACACAACTCTGATCGTATATTATGTAAAATACCCCGTACCTCTGTGCTCATGATTGGTTGAAGGGAGTTCAATTTATTACGGATAAAAAGCCCAAAAATAAAATACGGGAATGGGCGAAAGTTAACGCACAAAGAAAAAAGACTGTACTACCAGGCAAATGTATTTGTTCATTCCAAATACCAGTGCAATGATGGAGAGACTGATGACAAATCATACTTGTTACAAAGCTGCATGAAGTCCGTGATCCTCATTTTGCCACAATTTGTGGCGTACTCTCTTCAGCATTCATTAAAGTTTAAGGTCTGTAGCTTGGTCTCGATACAGTGGACGAACTGTGGTATAGTTTTGGCTTCCCATCGCCCATGATAGATGCCCACAGCCAGCAGAGACCAGAAGTGTTTTATAGGGCGTGCCTGTGAAACATTGGCGTTTCCTGATACGAATGGTGCTGAGTGCACCGTCAACCAGTCGGTTGTTTTTCTGGCATAATTTCTGGTTACGAAGTCTGGCCAAAATACATAGTTATCATTACGATGTGTAATGAACTGAAGCAACTTCAGTAAGCTATTGGTGTAGGTACACTCATGTCCAAAATTATTGTCGCATGTCTATAAGTGTGTTGTTGTAGGAATATAATTTGATAACGAATTAGCATGGTATTTCTTATAATGTTAGTATGTGTGTAATCGGCAAAGACATATATGTGGCAAATTTCATGTCAAAAGAACAGCAAATAAGAACAATAAAACGAAAATAAAACTTTGTTGTCCATTTAGCAACATTTTGTTCTATTCATTCTAATTTACGTATTTACAATTCTTTTCCTATGAAATTTACCACAAATATACATTTTCCAATTATACACATAGTATCAGTATTAAAAACACCCTGTAAAATTATTCTCAAATTTTATTCTTACAAGAGGACAGGTATAGATATGCGACAATCATTTTGGACATGAGTGTACATGTCGGTTGAGATTACTCGACCACTAACTGTATTGATGAATGGTGGGATGACACACTTTGGTGAAATAGCCATCCAAACTTGTACTTTCTTCAGAATTTTTTTTTTCTTTTGTAGCGTATAGTAGCTGGAGTCCTCATAATAGCAGAAGTATAATATACGCCATTTCGTGACATTTCATCTCCGGCAAATGAAAAATATTTTTCATCATCGATGATGATCATTTGTCAAGATGTAAATTATTGCGACGTAAGTTTTCCACACTTGCCTGCTATTGTAGCGAGTTGTTTCTCTGTACACTTTGGTGGTTTATGACGCTTGAGATATTTCACACCCATTTGCTGTCAATTCCGAGAAATTGTTCTTCTGGAGACTGAAATTTGCCAGCCAGTTTCTGGCAACTTGTCCCGACACGATTTTCAGCAAGTTTCCTCTTGTCACTGTGGATTAATTTGACAGAACGGCCACATCTTGGCAAGTCTTCAACTGGGAGACCGTTTTGATACCGTTTTATGATGGTATATATCGTGTAACGTGAAAAAAATTCTCGTTCAGAAAATGTTTGACAATTTCCACCACAGACAGTTGTCCAAGAAGGCGGTACAAACATCGAGGTAATGAAAATATGCTCACATCTGCTCGCTCAGTACGAAGCACACTATCTATGAAACTTTTGATACCCAAGACTGTCTCAGTGGCACAGCGATGACAGGTTTGTGTGTTAACTTTCGCCTATGCCCTTAATAATCGAAATATCTACCAGTGTTATATTCAAATGGATTGTCGACTAATAGAAAGGAAAATGAGCAACCAATAAGCTCTTGTCTGCTTCTAAAAGTGAACTTATTCAGTTTTTAAAAAAGCGACAACAAAGTTGAAAAGAATCTAGAGGACAGAGAGAGAGAGCTGCTGAGTAATTTATGTAAAAATTGAGTGCCTAAACTGTCAAAACGAAGGAAATGAATACGTTAGACAAGTTCATATTATAAAATTTAAATTAGATCATCATGAATGTAATGTTAGTGAATTACGATCACCAAATTCCAGTGATTCTTAAGACAAAAAAACAGAATAGTAAAGAAGGAAGCTTCTCAGTTTGGTGGACGAAAGAACAGTGGCTACAGAAGTTAAAGGAAAACGAATGGTTAGCTGTTCTTAACGGGAAACTCGAATGTTCAGTTTGTAAGAATATCGGGTCTTTAAGTATACACATATCTCAAAGGCTGAAATTATCTAAAGAATGTAACATATCTTGCTTTGGTGACCGATGCTAAATAACGGCACTCTATAAGGGAAAAAAAGGTACGATCACAAGAGTAGTACAACTCATCAACTATGCGTGACAATAGGAATACAAGTGAAGAACTGCAAAAATCGACTGGAATGCAGGAGAACAAATATAATAAACATATCGCGTTTTCAGAATCAGAACTGTATATACACAGCGAAGCTCAATCGGCCTCTCTCCGATTTACCAGCTCTTCTACATTTAGAGTCTTTGAATGTTTTACAGTCCGATAATTCATGTCCTGATATTTGAATCAATGACATGTAAGTTAATCCACTCAATTCTCAAATATGGTTTAGAGATAAGTCTAATGATCGATGAATACACTATTATGAGTAGAAAAAAAGGCTTGATTATTGACGTGAAAACAGTGTTTTCTGGTCTTACTGAACCTATGGGGTTACTTTGCACCGGTTTATATTTCAATAACTATGATCATACTGAATGTTTACTAATGAACTTGCACTAATGTTTTCCTTATATATCTCGCTATTATATGTTTAAAATACAGTGTTCTAAAACATTACATTTGTAAGTACATGCGATTTTCTTTAAAATTCCTGAAATCTTATGCAAAGTAACCCCGTCTTACGGTATTTCTAAACTGCAAAGAGGTCATGTTTAGACTTCCAAACTATATTATAGTTAAGTATCGAAAGTTTTATAAAATGGCTGTCCGTCTTTCGAAGGTATCAGACCAAAAGCGGTAAGAGAGAGGGCAATCGATTCAGTATCCCAAGAGTATGTTCCATCTGCGTTAATCCTCTATTCAAACCGGAAGTAGTTCAAACTAACCATTTCCGGTTTCAACATTTATCGCTATAAAACTAAAATGGCAATATATAGCAACAGGCTTTTCTGCTATCGATTCAGCGTCTCAAGAGAATATCGACGCATCTATACTCGACGGAAACTTGAAGTGGTTCAAATTTACCTTGTACTTCCGGTTTCAATATTGATTTCCATACAGCAAAAACGATAAGAGATATCGATAAACTATTTTATGCAATCGATTCATCGTCTCAAAAAGAGATTTCATCATCTCCCTTAACCTTCTAATTCTAATAAGAAGTGTTAGAAATCAACCAGTTCAGTTTCAACGTCAATCAACATAGAACAAAACGGTAATAGATAGCGATAAATGATTCGGAGTACTTGAAATTTACTAACACTCTCGGATTCAGTACTTATTTCCACAGAGCAAAACGGTAAGAGATATCGAGATTTTTTTTCAATCGATTCAGTGTCCAGAGAATGTTTCATCTCCTCCGTTAACAATATATTCAAAGCGGAAGTTGTAAAAATCAACAATTTCCAACTCCAAAGTTGAGCGCCATAGAACATAGGGGAAAGTATCGTACCTATGGACATATTTTGAATTTTATTTTTTATTTATTAAACAAATAACACCAGGAAGGGGCAGATTGCTATGAAAAAAAAACTTTAGACATTCGTTCTTTATTACACAGAAAATTGTCAGTTCCCGAACGCTTTTTAAAACTAAGCAATAACCGATTTTTGAAATCCATATTTTGTGTCCTGAGGTACAAAGGGGGCATGTACACTCATGTCCAAAATTATTGTCGCATGTCTATAAATATGTTGTTCTAAGAATATAATTTGACAACTAATTCGCCGGTATGTCTTATAATGTTGTATGTGGCAAATTTCATGTCAAAAGAACAGTAAATAAGAACAATAAAGCGAAAATAACTTTCTTGTCCATTTAGCAACATTTTGTTTTTCATATGAAATTTACTACAAATATACATTTCCCGATTATACATATAGTATCAGTATTAAAAGTACCTTGCAAAATCATTATCAAATTATATTCTTACAAGAAGATAGTTATAGATATGCGACAATCATTTTGGACATGAGTGTACCTATAGACATAGGGTGGTGTACCGGAGGAAAAAAGGCATAAATGACAGAAAACACATCTTATAGCGTCTTTCTGGTTTTTATTCATTGCAAAGTTTGATCCATTAATAAGAAAAAACACGGTTGTGTAGAAATGTAAGAAGGTTCATATAATTAGCATATAATTGGCAAATATAAGCCTATAACGAGTCTTAGAATATGGCAAGATGCTAATGGTAAACAAAGAGAAACTGATTATCTAAATAAAACATTGTTCACAGAATACACTAAGTCGGGAAAATGAACAAAACACTTTTAGGTCTACTTTTAGATTTCGTAGCTTCTATAGAATGACTCAACCAAGATTGTACCCCATAAATGAGATTGGAAAAGACAATTGCCTTGATTGCCTCTCCGAACCACCTCCGATATTAGGATTAGGTAGCTTCAATTTTATTTCATCTAAGACAACATAATAAATGTTGGAATCTTTCTCAGTTCTCAATTTCGGTGAATCGTCGCTTGAACACTTTTTAAGATACTCCACTGCACACAAACCATCTGCCGATTTTTTATCTTATTCTAGCCACAAAATGTTTCGAATGTCTTTTGCCTGTCACTTCAACTAGGATATAATCGCCAGGTTTAAGTTCTGTGGATTGAAACCGTTCTCAAGGTCCTTGGCTAAGTCTTGATTCTCAGTCAATGGGTCAACAAATTCTCTTTCACTACTTTCTTCATACAGTAGAAGTAAATCTCGAATGTTTTCCTCTTCTGAAGAGCTGTTATCAAGTAATACTTTAAGATTTGACTTCATTCTTTTCTGTATGGATTTACAACTTATGTATCTCTGTTGCTTACCTTTCCTCTTCCTCTTCATTTCTTCAATTTCCATTTTCTCGGGAGTATCTGTTAAAATCCTTGATCTTCCTTTGCGACGTTTAATGGCCCTTACAGTTTTACGTACTCCAGCCTTCGGGAAAGGACGTATCTGTTCCGGCGTGACAACGGGGTGCTTGTCAATGGTTCCCGAAGGTACTGGATTTGTGACTCTATTCGATGTTGAAGGTTCATTTACAGTAGAGAAATCTGTAAACCCAGAGGCTGAACCTAAAACAGCCGAAAATTCAGCACCTTCAATAGACTCTATTGATAGTTCTGGGCGATTAGTCACTGACGAAGGTAAAAATTCGTGATTCAGAAAAATGTCCCGATTAAGTGGATGAAGTCCTGTCACTCGAAAACCACTCATTATATTTGATGGAGTAAACGCCTTTCCCACGAACTCAGCTACGTCATATATGGATACTGGCCTACCTGATGTTTTATCATCTAGATTTGATCCACTGCCTGATGACATCCAATCAGCTACTGCTCTATTATAGTACGATTTAAAAGGACCGAAAACTGCCCTATCTAGTCTGGAGCTTTGTGAACAATGAGAATGGAAGATGACCATAACCACTCTCGTCTCCTTAGCATGACAGATTGTCTTGAATGACATGTGACTTTCGTGATTGTAGAGTAATATAAGTACAGGATCTTCTGGTGATGGTTTTGTATAGCTTATGAAGTGATTCAAATAGTTGAAAAACATGTCTTCATTGGACCATCCTGACTTGTGTTGCATCACCAATAGAACCAGGGAGAGCACTTCTTTAGCGTGTGGGATTTGAAATGCACTCTTGCAAATACAAACATAGGAGGCACACTAATTCCTATTGCACTGACAGCTGCAATCATTCTTACATTTTCCCTCCTTTCTCCCGACGTCATTCCTCCGATAGTCTTTAGACCTTTTGGAGCAAGAACTTTTGGCAGAACATGAACAGTTGATGTACTGCATTCATCTATGTTCCAATATTTTGAGGGATTAAAATGATAGCGTTCCATTACACTTATATACTTATATTATAATTTTCAAAGAATTTAGACACATTTTCTTTGTTAAAGAATGTAGCTCTTGAAAGACTGGTAGTTTCCAGTGTTCGAAGTGAGATACCAGCCGCATGAGGAGCCCCTGAACCACTTGACCCATCCTTCACCAGATGTTTGATCCCTGTCCCACGTAGAAGGATAATTAGTTTTGTTCTCCTTCGCAAAGAGATACGCAAGCTTTTAATGTCTTTTAGTGTAAGTCCATACTGCATAAAGGCACACTACTTTATGTAGTCAACTAGTATAGCTTCCTGTTCATCACTAAACAACCTGGGCCTTATGCAGAGTCGTTTTGACGTCTGATTAACGCGATACTACGGGGCTGACTAAAAGATGGTTATCAAAATTGTATTCAGAGTCCCTGATTAGGACGTAGTAGTAGACGGAGTTAATCACATGTGACTAATTAATCTAGTGTAGAGGTTACCCTTTTAGACACGGTTTAGCTTGGGCAACACATTTTGGATTTCATGTATTTTCATGTTTACATACTACGCATGCGCACATCTTCTTTTCCGTAGTTGCCACATTTATTTTTCTCACCCGATGCATTGAGGTTATATTAGTTAATCATACTCAAATCAACTTTTTAGTTGAATTCAAAGTAGACTCTGAATACCAAAAAGTACACATTCCATAGTATAGAGCTAGTATGACACTAACTAGTCCCTTCATTAACGAATTCTCTCTGAATACCGCCCTCTATGATTATCATAGTGTGGTGAGGAAGCATATGTTTTCGCTGAGGATTTCTTAAATTGAGCAACATGGAAAGATAACTTTTTGAAATATTAAATTTCTTGGCCGATTCACGAATACAATTTTGTTCTTTATTACGTCCATCACAACACTAGATATTATTTCATTGGACGGTTGTCTTCTTTTCTTCTTTTCCTTGCTACGTGGCATCTGTAAAGAGACATAAAAACTTTTCAAAATCTAAGCATGTACACTCATGTCCAAAATGATTGTCGCATATCTATAACTGTCTTCTTGTAAGAATATAATTTGATAATGATTTCGCAAGGTATTTTTAATACTGATACTATGTGTATAATCGGAAAATGTATATTTGTGGTAAATTTCATAGGAAAAGAATTATAAATACGAAAATTAGAATGAGTAAAACAAAATGTTGCTAAATGGACAAGAAAGTTTTATTTTCGTTTTATTTTTCATATTTACTGCTCTTTTGACATGAAATTTGCCACATATACTCCTTTGCCGATTATATACATATTAACATTATAAGAAATACGGGGCGAATTCGTTATCAAATTATATCCCTCCAACAACATATTTATAGGCATGCGACAATAATTTTGGACATGAGTGTACCTACGGACGTCATCATAAGATTTGTCCACAGTTATTTCTACACAGTCATAGTTAGCCCACAGTTAGGGATCTATAGATGCGTTACTTCTAGTTTGAGTATTGATTTCGCATAGTTTGGAAATATACCGTAGATTGACACTATGAAACGAAACTCACTTGTTTTAAACGACAATTAGTCTACCTAAACTTTGATTGTGCGAAACTCAAATTAAACATTGAAATTTTGGTTTTCCATTTCAAATGTATTAGCAATAGTGGTCAAAATAAAAATAATAATGTTTACAACCAAACCTCTAAAACATTTGAGAATGATTTGAGTGAAAACTGAAAATGATTTAACGGCTTGCAATTAATAAAAAAAATATACAAACACTCTTTTATATATTAAAAAAACAATATTAGCATTAAAATCAAAGTTATTTAAGAAATAATTCTACAAAATTACATCGTTTAAATCCAATTGGTGTTGAGCCTGCATTAAAAGACGCCAATAAGTGTTGGAGATCCCATCAAGGGCGTCCATCAGGGAAGGGCAAGGTGGGGCGCTTGCCCCCCTAAGAGGAAATAGTACTTGGGAATATTGAAAACCCAATAGAATTTTTACATTAGTTACAGCAAAATTTGAAACTATATTTGAAACTATATTTGAAACGTCGTTTATACTTGCCCTCTCCCCTGGAAACCACAACATGGGCGCCCTTGGATTCCATTTAACTGGCGCCTACAAACAGAATCCCTTTCTAAAACACTGTAGTATTAAATTGTGAAACGCTCTGTGTATATCCAAAATAAAAACGTCAAAGCGTAAAACAATGACCTAAATCTTTTTTGAAAATGAATGAGGACGCATTGTGTTCTTTCCTTTCCTCCCCAACATTTTTTATTACTAAAAGCATTGCTGCAACAAGAAACAGACACACCAAATGATGTCAATCAATAACATACTTTTTTCCCCTTGAATTCTATGTTCTGGTCTTTCCAATGAATAGCGTCACAATTTTCAAGATATTGCGAAATGGATCTCAGAAATTATTTAATGGTGATTAAAAGAAGTATAAATATTTATTTTCCTAATACAAACAACAATTTGTTTACATTGTATAAAATTAAAAGTTACTGCGAATGTGATATGTAAAAAAATATAATTAATTTCTTCATCCAGGTATCGACTTTTGTGTCCATTTAGTACGCAATTTTACCAATAGATGTCACACGCATGTAACTTATTTTTACGTAAGCATCAGTTTGTGCTTTTGTTGCGCAGCATCTAATGGCATTCTTTGAAACTATTCTGTTTTACTTCCACTATTCGCTACTAGATGTCAGTACATGATAGACATTTTCAAAGTAGTTAGGGATCGCTCTTCCTCTGAATTTTGCGTATTGAATATTGTGAAGCCAGGATATTGCTACTATTTTTTTAAAAAAGTTTTGATGATATAAGCAATCATACAATTATAAATCCATCTTGAATAGATTAAACTAAATTTTTGAAAAGCAGACTACTTTGCAGTTAATTAACTCGCTCCAAAAGAATTTAATATATATATCGAATCAGATTAATGAATCAATTTGACTCATAAAGTGTTTCCTGAAAACTTTTAAAACAAAATTTTAACATTTCATTTTAATATATTTCTTAAAAGATATAATATTAGGCATATTATTATTTTAAATTCCTTGTAACAGGAAATGATAACTGAGCTATTCAACGAGTAAATATAAACGGTTAGCTATAACTCCCGTTGTTGTAAAAGCTGTACCAAAATGATCTTACATCGCTCTTTTCGTAATAGAATTAGTTGTTCCCCGAAGCCTTTGCTTTTTGTACTGTATACATTAAAATTGTAGCTACGGTACTTCAATTATAACGTCTAATTGTTTACATTTAACTTCTTCTTCTTTTTTAAATGCCCATCAACCACACCAAACTGCATACGATATTTAAGTAGGATTTCATTTTACAACATTGGGTTGATTGAAATTATTCAGTAGGGAGCAATAGTGCAGCTATTGATGTCTATTAAAATCAAGCCAATAAGCGATAGTACAGGTAGCGATATCTATTAAAATCAGTCAAGCAAGCTATAACACAGGTAGCGACATCTATTAAAAACCAGGCAGGCAAGCGATAGCACAGGTAGCGCCATCTATTAAAATCAGGAAAGGAAGCAATATCATAGGTAGTGACATCTATCAAAACTAGGCAAGCAATCGATAGTACAGGTAGCGATATCTATTAAAATCAAGCAAGCGATGGATAACACTGGTAGCGACATCTATTAAAATCAAGCAAGCAAGTGATAGCACAAGTAGTGACATCTATTAAAAATGAGGCAAGCAAGCGATAACACAGATGGTGACATCTATTAAAATCAAGCAAGCAAGCGATAGCACAGGTAGTGACATCTATTAAATATCAGGCAAGCAAGCGATAGCACAGCAAGCGGTATAGCGAGATCTATTAGCGTAACTTTTACTAATAGGAATTAGTGTGACACGAACAGACAGATTGAGATGTTCAAGAATAATTGTGGTCTCCCACCGGAAATCGAACCTGGAACTACGAGCACCAAAGACACAGCCGATAGACGTGATACCAGCGGGGAGAGCTAGAAAATTTATAATCTTACACTTTTAAATTTATATGATTATTAATAAAAACCAAACATGTGTGTCTCGATGTCACGGGTGTTCGGAAAAATCTGTCGACAATTGGAAAAGGTTGGAACCGCAGAATAAATAAATAAATAAATAAATAAATAAATAAATAAATAAATAAATTGGACAATACGTTATTTGATCATAAACTAAAGTTTAATAATGGCTTTATCCCATTAACCATACTGTACCGTCGTCTTCCTAGCACCATAATGAAAACGATAATGAGGATATATTTCAGTACCAGTGTCACCGTAGTAGGTGGTGTGGTTCTTCTATAATATCAATTTTAAG
This sequence comes from Thermobia domestica, assembly GCF_964235325.1. NCBI lineage: Eukaryota > Metazoa > Arthropoda > Insecta > Zygentoma > Lepismatidae > Thermobia > Thermobia domestica. The sequence goes on from NC_137471.1 coordinate 8,910,807, forward strand.
TTTACAAAATACTTTATTTTTTCAATTATCTCGAAAAATACGCATGAGGTTTTTATACTGACGTATATACATAATTTTATTCAGCTCAATAATATCTATTGATTAGAAAAAAAATGAAATTTTTGAGTTTTACGTCCCACGTTTATGCGGGTTAGGCTAAAGGAGACGGTGAAGATGAGAAATGAATGAAATGGTAGAATGAAGAAAGTAGGAGGAAACGGAAGAACTTCGAAGAAACCCACGCATACGGTGTTTGTCCACCCCAAAGTTCACTTGGCGCAAGCTGGGGTCAAATCAGGGACCCCATACACCAGGGGTTAACGCTCTACCACTGAGCCATCACCGCTCTATCTATTAATTAAAATATGCCTTATCTTTGTGCAGGCTCGCAACCAAAGTTTGCGTTAGCTGGGGCAAACACTCAATTCAGCACCTTCCAAATTTATATATACACGGTCAACACGTATCCGGAGGGCCGCGGTGGCTCAGTAGTAGAGCGTTTATCTGTGTTGCATGCGGTTCTTGGTTCCATCCCTGCTCGCGCCAAGTGAGCTTTATGGTGGACAAACACCGCATGCGTGGATTTTCTCGAGCTTCTCCCATTTCCTTCCACTTTCTTCATTCCACTATTTCATTCATCTCTTGACCTCATCGTCTGTTTTAGCCTAGCCGGCGTAACCGTGGGGCTTAAAGATTTCATTTCAATTTACTTCATGTACTCAGGACATGTTGCTCGCTGGGTCCTCCCTAGTTGCTGTCCTGCGTCTTTGGATATATTTTTTTTTTTTCGTTGAATGCTGAATAATGTAATACATTACAAAATGGAGTTGGTAGGTCAGTGATAAAGTGCTTATCCCTGTCACAAGAATTCCTGGTTCTGTATCTCAGGGCATTTGAGTTTGTGATTGAAACATTCTTACCTTTTTTTTTTTTTTATTGTTCGCCTGCGTTTGACATCTATAATCATGGAACTATAAATTAAACATTTCATTTGTTTTTTCTTACCGGGTGTACATTTTTAAAGTTACTACTCTTGTCGTGATTATTATACAGATATAAAGCGTTTATTATTATATTCGCCATAATGGAAATATTAAAATGATTTGAAAGTCAGGAAACTCTATGGGTCATCAAATGTTATTGACTTTACTATTTGGTGAATTATTAGGCAAGAATTTTCTGGATACGACATAGATAACACTGTGACAGAACACCATATCAACTATTTTGAAGAAACAGAATATTCAGTATGTTCATTTAGTGTAATATTTGTTTGCTCTGGGACTACCTATTAAACTCTTGAAATTTCCATGATTTATTCTCATTCTCAATATCATAGATTGCAGTTTTTTTTTTTTTTTTTTTTTGTTAATTAGTTACTCTATCAACAGCAATAAGAACAATGTAGCATCAGTTTGCCAGATGGGATTGGCAGGCACGTAGCCAGGATTTCGTGAACGGGGGGGGGACGTGATATGAAATACTGTGGTCATCACACCAGGAGCTCGATCATTCTAAACTATTTTACTGGAACATATATTGGTTCGTTTAGCCAGGATTTTGTAACCGGGGGGGGGGGGGTGACATGAAATTCTGAAGGCCCAGGAGCTCGATCAAACTAAACTACTTTACTATCAACATATATTGGTTTGTTAAGACAATAGAATAAGGATATGTTGGTAAGTACAGTAGAATGTCGATAATCCAAACATCAAAAATCCGAAACGTCAAAAACCCGAACGCGATCTCTAGAAGCTTTTTACATTTTGTCTTAGCGCTAGCGATAAACAAACAATATGATTGTACGTCGGTGTTGTGTGAAGTCAGTGTTTTTACGAAAGCTTATTCATATGTAGGTAATTGTTTGTCATACATATTTTGATTTTTATTTTCCCTTAGGCCTATACAAGTGAAGTTTTAAGTGAGAGTTACAAGAACAGTGTAATTTAGTTTACGAGCAGGTTCTTCAGAAACAAGTAGCTTTACATACGGTATTGTAATTACTGTAGACCCCTATGTAGTGTATAACCACTGTATTCATAAAAGACCATACCGTACAGTATATTTAAGCCTAAATGTCATTTTCTTAGTCATTTCCGAAAATCCGAATAATTTGAAAATCCGAATTACCTATGGTCCCAATTAGTTCGGATTTTCGACTTCCTACTGTATTTTAATAACAAACTATGAAGAAATCTCGAGTAAAATAATAATAAAAAAAGTATTGAAAAAGTTTATACAATATTTACGTCCTTCCTCTGTTTATTCAAAATATAACTATTATCCTTTCATTATGATCTCAACTATTATAAAAAGTACATATTTATTATTATAAAAAGTGCATATCTAATAATGTCTTGTAAAATATTTTACAATATCTGCGTTCCTTTCTCTGTTCAATCAAATGCTAACACAACTTTCTTTCCACATACATTTTTGTTTTTATTATTCCGTCAATTACTGTCGTTTCCAAATGACAGGTTAAAGGAGCAGTAGAAAATTGTTTTTGAAATAACATGTTTGATACTGAAAATTATGATAAAAAATGTCCACGCTGTTACACAACGGCACAATGCTTTCGGAAGCTTGAAATCTCCCTGACTAGTAGCAGTAATTCTGAGAATTCAGTAACTTTTCTAGAAATTTTAAATTCTCTGGCTCTTCCAAAATATCTCGCTCACCTCGCCGCCATGTATTGCAAGTAATGCAAATCTCCTCATAAGAAAGAGTAACCAAAAGCTTTCTGTAGGTTATTTTTAACGTTGATCCTTCTTTTTCTCATTTCATTTTGTATCATCCTTCCTTAATTTTTTCATTTATGGTCTCGAAAGGGGGGGGGGGTTCCGGACCCCCCCTTGGCTACGTGCCTGGGATTGGGAGACTATTCTACCTTAACCCTTTCACTCCCGCCAGAACTAAAACGTCTTATACATACATTTTGGAATATGTCATTGAGAATTATTTTCATATTTCTTTTGCTATCCCATATCCCACTACTTAATTCACATTCTTTGTATGCTTGATACTTCTACATGTCGATAGGCAATACAGCAGTGATTGTCATGCGGAATTTGTTCCATTCCTTTTCAGAAATTTATTTAAAAAATGGAAGTGAAAGGGTTAAAGACCAGATCATTTTAACCTGGCCTGTAGTTATAAAGTGGGAAGTACTGGCTTCATTCGAGAACGCAAATGACGTTAGAACTAAACTTTTCCGTCAAAAGGTAGGGGGACACACTCATTAAGAGGCCTCATCACTGCGAAATTAAAATACCGCTAATTTTACAGTAATTATGTAATATCTTCAAATAGATAAAAGATAATCGAAAAGTGGAACAAGACCTCCCTAGACAGTATTATTTTGCGTGAGATACCGTTATCACGACTCATTTATCTGCTTTCGATTTCCAGCCATATAGAAAATCGGCATTTATTTTCGCGTTTCTAAATAACAGCAAACGAAAAGCTACTAGGTGACTCGTGATAACGGTACCTCATGCAAAATAACATCGTCTAGGGAGATCTTGATCCACTTTTCGATTATCTTTTATCTATTTGAAGATTTCACATAATTAGTGTAAAATTAGCAGTATTTTAATTTCCCAGTGATACAGACTCTTAAGCGATCAGTCGAAACCCATCTATCAAGAACGTGGATCTACTGGTGGAAGATACTCCCTTAGTGAGTGTGAATCTATGGTCATCTTCAAAATCAGCACCAGAGCCTGAGAAGGTGAACTCATATCCCTCTTTACGTGCCAGAAGGAACCGAATTCCATGGTATTCAAAACACAGCAGATTCCAATCCACGCTGGGAACCAGGGAGAAGTTTCAATTCCAGCCTTGCCCCCTCAGATTACGAGTAACACGTGCTATGTCGGAAATCAATGACTTTACGATAAAAATATCGGAAAATCATGACGAAAATCGGGAAAAGTTTTTTAAAAAAGAAAAACCACCAGCTGTTTCTCCATTATCCCCCACTTATACGACTATGACTTAATTTGATATTTACACATCTTGAAATCCACTTCATTTCTTTAAGGTTGTTCAATAAGGAAGAAAATGAGTGATCTATATTTTTTCTGTGCCCAAATAACAATACCGGTATAATGTTGTCCCATAATTTTTCAACGAATTCATTGTTCCCCAACGTTGGGCCAATAATCTGTGCTACTTAGGTGATTACAGGAAAAGTCATATCTAATGAGCTGTCTCTACAACATTCTTTAATTTGACTGGATTTGAGAACATATTACTGTTTTGTAAGGCGAAAGCTTAGAATGTTGTTTTTAAAAAATAAGGTTTGATAATGACTTTTATTAGGATCCAGTCTGGTGGCATCATGGCGCAAAGTTGGCATCATGGCATATTGTTGTATGCATTAAGTATCTTAAGGAAGATTTTTTATACTCTGAAGCAAAATACATATAAATACATATAAATATACAGTAAAAATGATATTTATTTATTAATAATAATATATAAGTTAAGTTTATAAAAACATCACAATTTGAACAAAGAAACAAACAGAAGGTAAAATTAAGTACTAGAAAGAAATACATATTTGTAAAGAGGCAACAAAAATAAACATTAAAAATAAATGAGAAACTTAAATTTAACCAAGGATCTTATAAAATAGAGGCTCTGCCCATATGTATCTTTATGCTATTAAATGAATGAAGCCAACAAAACAATAGAGCATTGGCACGTCTGATGGGTTACTCTCGTTTCCGCCATCGTCTGATTGGCTACTTTCGTTTCCGCCATGATTGTTGGTTCAAAACTTTCGATCCTATTGGGCGGAGTAGGGGTGGTGAAACTGTGACGTATGGCTTCAAGATTTTGTTGTAAGGGCATATCCTCTATTTTATAAGATCCTTGAATTTAACTTTACGTCATACATCACAGAAGAAGAGGCAGCGTCTGTTGCAGCATTTGCTAAAGAATTGAAAGTCTCTTCAATTATCTTTACATTCTCTCTCTCTCTCTCTCTCTCTCTTTTTTTTTTTTTTTTATAGGTAAAGAATAAGATATGATTCAATATGAGATTACAGTCATTTAACAGAAATTAAATTGAGGGGACAATAAATGTGCCTGGAAATATTGTTTATTTGAAAGAAATGATTCCCTCATTTCTTATAAATCAATATTCTATTACGGAGTTTTCGTTTTTTTAAAGTTTAGTTAAACTTGAGAGAAACTACAACTTGACTAAGCATAAAAGTCCGAATGGAATCATAGCTTGAATTTAAAAATACGTATATTTAGTTTAGGGGTCTCATTCTGTTTAACATTTCGCGAGTAACACGGTACGAGTATTTAGTAAACATTTCGTTGTTTAAAAAGAGAGAAAGAACTGATATCCATATTTCTGGTGGGCTCTGTTTTGCTTTACCTGTAAGTCGTAATAGAGGCACTACAATATCACCCGCTTATGTAGATTCTTTGCAGAAAAATGAGGAAATAATTAGTGATTTTTTAAATTCTTTTACCGATTTTTTAATAATACCTCTAATCTGTACAAAATTAATACATTTTGGTGTATTTACATATTAGTATTATTATTACCATTATTATTGTTATCATTCATTGCTGGAAATGAAATGTATTGGGATCATTCCATACCAGCACTCGTCGGAGCACAATAAATAAATAAATAAATAAATAAAAGGAAAATTAAGTAGGCTGTACAACTGTTATGTCATTTACCCGATCTGAATCGCTAATTTTGCGTTGCGTTGACGCAAGCTATAAAGGAATGTGCCCATAGTCTCTGTTCAACAGTATGTCTGGCAACATTGGTATTGAGAACAACAAAACGGGTGGAAGAGATGGCGACAGGGTGACGTTTATTAGGTTTTAATTCAGTTAAGAATTGTGCGAAAAGTAAAATTCTATTGTGTAATTTTACTTACCAAGATTTATTAATGTTTCTGTGAAATGTAGAGATTGTTGGACATGAACGTATACGTAAATCCTATTAACAATCTAGTTCGAACAGACGCTTTGTGACAATTGACAGTCGGAAAGTTAAGCCAATGAGAAACCGGGACCTTGTACTTAGCTTGTAGTAATAGTGCTGTGGCTGTGTGGCGAACTGCCAGTGGTAGCTGAAAGCAACGATGGCGTTAGTGGATGTGTGAGATACCTGTGTATTTAGATAAGTTTAGTGTGTACGTGTACGAGTCAACTTGTGTGTCTTGTACTTGATTGAAATGCCTGGAAGTAAATCAAGTAATGAGCAGGAACACAAATCTCCACGGGAAAGTGGAGAGGACTCCGAGGATGAAAGTGAGATTTTGGAAGAGAGTCCGTGTGGAAGATGGTTGAAAAGAAGAGAAGAGGTTAGTCACTATTCCTTTTAAATTTCCATCCAATGCACGTAGTTAAAAGAATTCAGTATCGCAAAGGCAAAAGTAACGTAGTTTCTGTTAGTAGTAAATAAAATTAAAAACGTATTCGTTAGTGTGACAAGCGGGACTGTCGTATGTGCAAGTTAAAACATGTCATTTGAAGTTTCCGTAAATAAATACATACCTAACGTACGTCACAAAGAAGCTCAGTTCCGTAAGTGCTTTTTATGAATTTGAAATATTGTATTCCCCTGCAAATTACTTGAATATCGGAAAGTGTATTCAGTGTGAACCCATGTTCCAGTGCCATTTCTATGTTTTTCGTGTGTTCCCATGATCAGATTGAGATTGAATGGTAAATTAACATTGCTGCAATCTCACTACTTCATTTTTCTTAGTTTTTTTTTTTTTTTTATTTCAAGTTTGACATTCAATGAATGTGCTTTTGTAAATAGATTGAGGAATTGTAAAATTCCTTATTGGCATCTCATTTCAATTTCCGTCATACGAAAACTTATTTCCGACTGGGCAGGTTAGCATTTGAAATACTTCCGCAGTTGGTAAGAGGGAATCTCTCTCTGTGTTTATAATAAAAATTTGGATAAATTTCATTTTTTTTTTTTTCGGTGGGGAAACTGAACCCCTTAATTCGCTTGCTTTTAGTCAGGTTCTAAGATAGTGCAAGGGTTATTCTGTCAGATGGTTTTGAGATAGTACAAGGGTTAACTATATTCCATCAGGTAATGCATACATGAATTGAAACATGATCAGTAATTTGAATTTGAACTGATTTGAAGCATACAACTTATCTGAAAACATTTTAATACGATTTAGGGTTTGAATTAATTTTTGAGAGTTCAAAAGTACAACACAAGATTGTTTATATGCGCACTATAATTTCTGTTAGTATGACGTAGCCATTTAATTAGCATCTCTGTTGGTTCTACCGTTGCAGTAGGAACGATGGAAAATGTATGGTGGATCTTCTAAAGCAAATTTAAGTCGTTACAAATATTCCAGATTGATTTAATATTAGCTCTACTCTCTAATCATAAGTTATTAAAGGGTGGCATTTAGTGTACCCCAACTCGTTTCATGGCTCCAGATTTAACTACCTTGTTTTTGTCTAAATTGTGATAAAAGTAGAAAACAACGAGTCCTGTGGGGATTCTAACCACCTTCGATCGCTTAGCTATATTTGTCGAAGTAACTAACTCTGGAGATCTTATATGTGCAGGATTAGGGGATAAACTAAATATCAACTGTTGTTAAAACCAGTGTGTATGTTCTGAGGTTTCTCAAGTGGGATCCTTTTCCTTTGTGTAAAGTCAAAATAAAGCTGTTTTTATGAACTTTTACATTGTGTAGCTATGTGTTCATAAAAATGTGCTGAAGGTTTTAGATCTTATGATCATTCTATTTTTTTTTAAACTCATTTTCCCTTGCACTTAGTATAATAATGGAAAAGGAGGCTGCGTTTATTATATCGGGGCATGTTTCATTTATATTAAAATTTCTATAATAGGGAAAACTGCAGGATTGTAGATTGATTCTGTGGTGTATTTCTTTATCTGCCACAATGGATTGATAGCGAACAATTGCCTTTCAGTTGGAGTTTTATCTGTAAACTAATGTCACGTCTCGACACTTTTTTCACTCAAGTCACAAATATATACAGTGCGTTCAACGGAAGGGTTACACCTGTAATATACCGTAGAAACCAAGGCAAGTCGGGAGATGAAATTTTGCACCATGTAGATATCGGCAGGGGGATATTGTATCTCATAAGGCCTCTAGTGCGACCATTTCAGCATTCTTACCAACTAAAGATTTTTTTTTTTTTTTCAAATGGCACTACACCAAATTATTACAAATACCAAATCTGCATATTGAACAAAAACGTACAATGCCACACCTATAGTTCAATGTTGTAAACTAATGGCGCTACAATAACACAAACGTCGATTCAATCCAATCTTTGCTTGACTCTGCAACTACAGTACCTTGTAATTTTGTTCTTATGTAGGCCTATTCGAAATGCCTCATATCATGGTCGTAGTTTTCGACACTAAGGTAACATGGATTTGCATTGTCCTGTCCGTTTCACTTGCGTTATTTACCGTTGTAGAGACCTCCAAAATTTGAACGTTTGTGATACTGTGGCGTCCTTCGTCAGCAACATTGAGCAGAAGGTGTGGCACTGTTTTTCGTTTATTTGGAATTTCTACTAACCTGGCCTGGTATCATCTAAAGAAAGGAAATAAAAAACTTCATGTTAAGTTGCCAACACTGTTGATCTGGTTGTAATACAGAATATGTCAGGCTATCTATCTCCTGATATTTGCATGGTACCAAAGTCCCCATCTCTATCTGCCTTGGATTTTTGCAGTATCCCAAATGCAGCTTTTTTGTGAAACGCACTGTATATTACAGATATTAGTAAATTATTTCTCTTACAATTATTTTACTAGTGTCTAAAGAATTGCAAGCTTGCTAAGTTCTTTATGCATCTTTGGCAGATTTATTATTATTATTATTATCCTGAGAAAGGTCCGATTTTTGTAACTCAGACTATTACGCAATTATATTCAAGAAATGGTAGGGAGTTACAGTACAAAGTATTGGTCTGTCCTTGTTGATCTCGAGGCTTGTGAATTATTTGAATGAGCTTTTCTACTCTTAAGTTGGATGGGAATTGGGTTAACAGTTTAAGAAAATAATTTAAAGTTAACGGTGCCCCCCCCTTTTTTTTTTACAGAAAATAAGTGAAAAAGGAAGCAAGTTTATATTAGGTATACCGGTAGCAATTTTCTAAAATTCCCTAATGGTGACCGTTAATCGGCTCTGTGCTTCAGTGACCTATGTCCTGTTCATGCATGTATTTTAAAGAAATTTAGGAAATTTTAATGTTTTTTGAATAACAGGTATGAGAATTCGTTGTCGAAAACAACTCATTCCTTTTTCGCCGTTTCTTGAAAGTCCGTCTACAATCTAAATGTTGGTGATATTCATTTATTTGTATTTATTATTATTTTTATAATAACATGTCCTGGACAGATGGTAACTTAAAGACAATTTGATGGGCCTTCGGGATTAAATTGTTTAATGCTCGTACTGGTTTCGTGAATTATTGAGTTTTCGTTTCTTTCTATAATTTAATGTTTCCGGTCTTAAAATGGAGTTTGTAAAAGAGATTGATTGATGTCTTTCTTTGTTTCAACAAAATTTTCGAGCGGTCCCGGTTCGATTCGTGGTGAGGGGAAGTGTAAAAAGCTTTTTCAGGTCAGCCATCCTGAATGAGGTTTTCCAGGATTTTCCTCATTCACACCAGGCGAATGCCGGGGTGGTACCTCACTTATAGGTCACAGGCAGCTTCCTTCCCTCCCCAATCCTTTCTTTCCTTTCCACGGATAGTGTGCTCTCCGAGGGACGTCATCCCTTATACGTGACGTGCTAAATAGCCCTTGATGCCGAAAGCCCAGAAATCTGGATCCTAAATCAATAAGATTTTGTGTGGGCTGTGTGGAAGTCTTTGTTCCAAGTTGTGCTTGTGGAATATATTAAAATCACGTGAGTTCTTCGGTTATTGTACCATTTGAGTCCTTGAAATTTACAATATTGAAGATGCTTATGTTTACGGTGTATAGGATATGTGTAATAGATGTTGATCGTTGCTTTGTAAAGAAAGTATCTTGACAAAATTAATGTGTTTTACAGAGACCTGACAGCACAGTCCTTCAGCGACCAGATTTCTTTAAGAACGTTCAGTAAGCCTTAACTTGTAAATACATGTTACTTTTATTTGATTGAGTTGCCTTTTGTTGTTTGTTAACAACGGTGTGATTGAGACCGAAATGCTAAACTGATTTGCAGCTGCAATGTTACACTTGTTCGTGCACCGTTACATTGACCGTTGTGTATATTCCTTACCTCTGGATGAGTGGTAGTAGTTGTGTGTGTTTGGGCAATCCCTGGTTTGTCTGGGTTTCACGGAGTGCCATTGTTTATTTATTTATTTATTTTATTACTATTAGTATAGTGCGTAATGTAAGACACCCTAATGTTGACGGCAAGTTGACGCTACTTTTAGTGACCCCTTGTAGGACTACATATTCTGATTAATTTTCTCCACTGTGGAGACTATTTAAAAGTTCCTGAATCTCCTCTATAAAAATGGTCTTATAAATAGGCTATTTTATTTGTCAGTTTCTTCTCACAACTTAGTTTAAATATAACTATGCTAGTATTCCGGGTCTCTATCCATTTATTTGGTTTTTATTTTGCTTTAGTGGAAATTACCTGATATATATATATATAAACGTAATTGATTCTTGTAGAAACACGAAGTGGTTTTTGGTAAGGATTTTCCCCCCCTTTCAAATCAATACTTCTAGAGTGTAGGAAATTGATCGGACTATTTTGTTCTACAAGGAGCGTTTATATATATAGGGAGTTATAGAACTATAGAACAAACTCTTAAGAGACGATTTCCCACAATAAAATAAGAAAAGATAGTTCAAGTGCACTTGTGGAGGGGAAAGTGCATAGTTCCTGAGCTATGGCCGTCTGAAAGCGGAGGAAGGTTACATCGAACCATGCTGTGTATTGCGTACACGAGAAGGTTAGACTAATATTTCTTATCGGCGTAAAGCAAGTCACCCAAACGCCAACCAAGAATGCATATTATTTCAACAATGTACAATGCCTACGCAAGTAATTCCCTATATGGCATAATTTCCACATGTTCCCAACAGAATACGCAGATATGCTCTGAATTAGATGTGGACGCAGAGTAGGTAGTAGGAAGGTCTTCTGACAGCAGCGAATATGTAAAGTGTCGGCTGGAAGTCTTGGAGTATTATGGACCGCTACCAATACGGTTCCTTGTGCTCAGAGTAATAGGTGCTGCATTTTTTTTTTTGGGGGGGGGGGGGGGGGGATATAAACGTGAAATAGTATACATCAGCACGTTTCGATTTCCTGCTTACGCATTACCTGTTTACTGCTGCTGTGGACCCACTTTTAAATCGCAGCATACCTGAGAATTCTCTTGGGAGTATGTCTAGCAATTTTACCCTATAGGAAATCCCTTCCGCAGGCATTACACATTGCTGAAATATGCATTTTTGGGTGGCATTTGTGTGACTTACAGAATTCTGGTATTGAGTGTCACCGTACATTTTCTCCTGTTCGAAATAATGCGCGGTTCAATGTGGGTTTTTCCACACTTTTGTACGATCCTAGCTCTAAAAATGCGCACCTCTGCATGCCCATGTGAATTTTCATTTTATTTTATTTTGCTGTGAGGAAACACTTATTAGGGTTTGTCCTTTTAGTTTGACACCCTGTATGTATATAGATATAGATGTGAAGAAGAGTTTCTAAAGCCCTTGATAATGGATACTTGATAAAGTATCCGAAATATTGGGTATTATTTCCTTTAGGAATACGAGAAAATTGACAAATGATTATTGAAACGTAACATCAATTTACCGTCAAACATTTGAGTGCTTCGGTTAATGAGTATAATTTTAATTTTTAAGTATTTTGTTCTGTTTCTAATTTGTGGTTGCTGATAAGTCCTTCGTGTGTACTTCTACGTAACATCACAAGTAATAAGCACGATCTTGCTTGAATTAAGTGCATTATCCAAATTATAGCAGAAATTTAAGAATATTTGCTCTCACATGGTCATTCCACCAAATCTTTTATTATTCACTTGCCTTGATCCTCCGACTTCTTTAGTCTAAAAGGCATATTCGTGGGTCGTTAACCTGAAAGATTTAATTGTATTATTACTACTTCTGTAGCAGCTGCGAGGTCATTTTAAGCGGAATTCCGCTGCATGATGTTGCTGCTGTTGACTGATTAGCAAGCGAAAGTTTGTTGATCAAAATTTTGTGGACGTTTTTTTTTTTGAATTTTCGTGTTTATGTTTAGATAAACTAGGCAAATTAAAAAAAAAAAATGGACGACATCAGTTTACACATTTCCTTCATAAGTTACATATTTTGATTAGGGTAGAATTGTGCGCCTATATATATTTTGAACTGAGGAATTTGTAGCTTTTGCATTTGTCTAAAAATGGATTCTTTAGAGAATAAGGGGTAGAGATCACTTACCTCTAGTGCAAAGGGTCCGTGGTTCTCTCCCAAGCCATGTGACATTATGGTGGACGTTATCATGCGTTTACTTAACCCTGAATGACATGTCCGTGGGGCGTTAAATTCATCTTTGTAAATGGATTACTATTATGCTTTCGCAATGAAAGATATGAAAATAGTAGAGTTGTGCTAATGAGCGCCCATGTCTTGGTCTATGTAGGTGTAGCCGTGGTGCCCCTGTACTACTGGCGCATCACATACGTTAAGATCTCCATTAGAAAACATTGCTGTGCACTACGGGAAAAAGGAGAAAAGAGAGTACCGGTATCTTGTTATTAAGTAACATCCGGAGCCCAAGGACATAATAGACCCAGCCCAATAGTATATCTTCTTTATTCTAATAGTGATGTAGGGTTAGTTGCTAGTTGTAGTCCGTAGGCAGAACATTAAGACAAGAGGTCGAGATAATTTTGGGGGGCTGACTTGAGTTCTATGTTTTTTTATACATAAATACTGACAGCTCCACGTTAGTGAAGGTAGTTGCAGGGAGGGGCTCAGTCCTATGGCCACTCTCTAGCTGCGAGCTTGTGCTGAGATAAGGGTAGGGAAGATCGCTAGTCAGGAGTAGATAGAACTGATTAACCATGGTCTGTTTATTCTTTTACCATGTTGCTAGCTTCAATACGAGGCAAATTAAAAAAAAAAAAAAAGTGTTCTTATGTACTCGTAGCGGGGAATAACTTCGTATATTTAGAAAAAAGTGAAGTTTATTGACAATATAGCTATGTAGAGTTTATATGACGATTTTCACTGCTGTTACATGAGTCGACTTGGTTTGTGGTATTTATTAAAGTTTTAGAGATTTTACCACGTGACTGATAAACAGCAATCAGTGCTAAAGGATTAAATAAGTGTTTTTTATATTCTTTTTCTCTACTTTGCTTGTATAATCCAGAAGTCTCGTTACCTTGAATTGTTTTTCTTCGAAGAAGCAGTGTGCCTAGCGGTAGAGTTTTTGTCATGTGAATGTTACTTAATAACACGTTACTCTCTACTTTCTTTTTCCTATTTTAGATTCGAGAGCTTTCAGTCTTCCTCTTTTTGTTAGACATTTTTTTTTATTGTATGATGGTGGTGGTAGTAGTAGTAGTAGTGGAAACTTATTTTTGTCTACGCGCCCGGAGGCTATACTGTTAGCAACCGGTTCTTGACTGCATTTTTGTGTGACGGAGCGATCTGCAGCGTTGCCAGTGTGCTTATAAAATATTACTGTCATGTGTTCGAGTATTCTACACGTTCAGTTCCAAGCACGTTGAGAGTAACGTTTTCTGTTACGTGGGATTTTAATATCCTCTATATATCAGCTTATCTCAAAGTATGGTCTTCTTAAATTCAACAGTGAAAATGAATAAAATTGAGATTCTTTAACAGGAATATAATTTAATAAGGTAAATAGCTTAATATACAAATTCTTATAACATGTAAAGGTTTGTTAACCTTCATTTTTTTTGAAGTTTAACGTCCGGCAATTCTGCTCCGTAGGTAAGGAAGACTGATCGTGATAATAGTCGAAATGGTGGAGTAAACAAAGTGGGAAGAGGCGGGAGATCCTCCCAAAAGATCCACGAACATGGTATTTGTCAATCACAAAGTCCACTTGAACCATAGCTTAGATCGAACCATGGACCCCACGTTCCAAACGCGTTAACCTCCAATTATTAAATAAAAGACTTATGTATATGTTATTCTATTAGTCATTGCCAATATATAAGCAGCATCTATGTCTGTCATCAGATTGTCGCATAGAAAGTTGTTATCTAGAGTCACCAAGTTTTGTACACAGATAATATTTAACAGATCTAATCGCGTACGAAACTTTTTCCGATTTTGGACTCTAGGAGGGAATGGGGATTTACATGTTCTGGAAGTTCATAAACTATAAGGTATCTTAGAAGCCCTTCAGTGTAGACAACCCCAGCTACTCGACGATGTTTCAGGTTGCATACTCTTCAGTCCGTGTGAAGAACCAGTACTTAGCAAGTGTCAATATGGATTCAGATAATTTTAGATCACACACTTTTAAAATATAAGTAGCTATACTCGAAATGTTATATATATATATATATATATATATATATATATATATATATATATATATATATATATATATATATATATATATATATATTAGGGATGGCCAAAATTTTCCGGAATCCGGATTCCGGAAATTTTGTTTTCCGGAATCGGAAAATTTACTTTCCGGAATTCGGAAAAATTCCGGAATTCGGAAAAATTCCGGAATTCGGAAAAATTCCGGAATTCGGAAAAATTCCGGAATTCAGAAAAATTCCGGAATTCGGAAAAATTCCGGAATTCGGAAAAATTCCGGAATTCGGAAAAATTCCGGATTTCGGAAAAATTCCGACATTCGGAAAAAATCCGGAATTTAGAAAAATTCCGGAATTCAGAAAAATTCCGGATTTCGGAAAAATTCCGGAATTCGGAAAAATTCCGACATTCGGAAAAATTCCGGATTTCGGAAAAATTCCGACATTCGGAAAAAATCCGGAATTTAGAAAAATTCCGGAATTCGGAAAAATTCCGGAATTCAGAAAAAATCCGGAATTTTTCCGAGATCCGGAATTTTTCCGATTTTACTTTCCGGATTCCGGAAAGTAAAAATTCTGGAATTGGCCATCCTTAGCTAGTAGTTGTTAAAAGAGAAACACAATAATGAATAGGCTATATATACTGTATTAATTTCTTGTAGTTGGATATGTCTTTATCATTTACGTAGACAATTGCTACTGCAGTTATTTACTACTTTATGAGAAAGATCTTATTTTCACACACAAAAAAGTCGCCGGTATGTCTCAAACATTATCGCGTTCCCACCTGCAGCTGCTCCAAAGCACTGCAAACTACTTTTTAATCAGGCGAAAGGCAGTGAAGGAAAATAAATCTCAACAAATATTCTAATAACATTCGCTTATTGTCAACATACCTACAGTGAGCGCAGAAAGTGTTCGTACACCGTGCATAGTTTATATTGAAAACAGCTAGCATGAGAACGGGAGGTGGAAAAATATATATATAACCAGAATTAAGACTACACATTCATACATTTTATTTCTATATACAAGAGAAAGGCCAAACAAACACAATCACTGTTTTGTTCAGAAGAAAAGAGAGAATTCCTTTTTTGTAAACGCAAAAAGTCACCGTACACTTATGCTTGAATTAATGCTTATAAAGTATATTACGTTATTTAATATTTTGTGGGATTACCCTGTGCGTTAATGATTGTCTGTAATCTTCGTGGCATTGATTTCACCTGTAGTAGTTCGTAGTTCTGTAGCTTCGGGACTGATTATGTCCCATTCTTCTTGAATAGCTTTTCTTAGGCCTTCTTTAGTAGACAAGCTGTGCCTTCTGATTCTTGTCTCCAGAACAGATCATAGATGTTCTATGGGGTTCATGTCTGGGGATTGGGGAGGTGTGCGAAGCTGTTTCAAGGTATTATAGAGTCAGGGGCGGGTCCAGAGGGGGCAATCGCCCCCCCCCCCACAAGAGGAAACTCTTATTTTATACATAAATAAACCCATCCATAACAAGTTTGGAGCTCTTAAAAGTAGCAGTATTACCGCCGACCGCCCCCCCCCCAGAAGTCCGTCCTGGATCCGCCCCTGGCAAACCTTGCAGACAGGCCTTGTTCAACAGTACAAACAATAATTGCGATGTATAATGTTTCTATCACTGTGCGAAACCATAAAAAAAAATAATAAAAAAAGAACTCGAAGACCAAGAGTGTTGAGTGAACAAGTTAAACGTTACATTATTAGGGAAAGAAAAAAGGTTCCAAAAAGTAGTGCTGTGCAATTGGCAACGGATCTGGAAACACGCGGTGTTAAAGTATCAGCCAGTACAGTGCGGAATATTTGCAGGGTATCATGGTCGGATAGCCAGGAAAATGTTCTGGGTGAACAAGACAAATCGTATAAAGAGACTAAAGTTTGAAAAAGAGTATAAAGATAAGGGATCAGGCTTCTTTCTGGAATAGGGTCATATTTTCGGACGAAAATAAATTTAATTTTATCGAGTCCAATGGGAGGCGTATGGTATGGCGCAAGGTGAATACAGAGATGAATCCTCAAAATCTCGTCTCTAAAGTAAGACACGGAGGAGGGTCCGTGCTCGTCTGGGGTTGTATGAGTGCCTCAGGAGTGGGTCGTCTCCACCTTATCGATGGAGTGATGATCTACAAAGTGTATATTAACATATTAAAGGAATATCTCCATACTAGTGGGCAGAAGATGGTTCTTGAAAACAATTTATTGTTCAGCAAGACAACGACTCCAAACATACAGCGGAAAATACTCGATTGTGGCTACTCTATACAGGGGCGGATCCAGGACGGACTTCTGGGGAAGGGGCGGTCGGCAGTAATACTGCTACTTTTAAGAGCTCCAAACTTGTTATGGATGGGTTTATTTATATATAAAATAAGAAAGTTTCCTCATGTGGGGGGGGGGGCGATGGCCCCGATCGCCCCCCTCTGGATCTGCCCCTGAGGTTTGCTATCTTTCTCAAAGACTTACCCTTCTTATGCACTTTAATAATTACTTTTCTTGTCTCCTCATTTGTTTCTGTTCGGTTGCTTCCCATTTCGACAGCCCACCGTGCAGTTTTTTCACTCCTATTCACAACTAAACTCATTCTGTTACTCGTCATGCTATACAGAGGTGTATACTCAGGTGAATACTAGTGAACCCCAGTTGTGGTATCTTTGTTTCGTATTCGTACGTCAGGTGTACGATCACTTTTTGCGTCTACTCTATATATTTTCTACGGAATTTATTTACTTTCTGACCATTAAACTTGTCTTTGTGGTTCTTTATTGATATATTCATAAAGCTTAGTTTTCATTATTCATATTGTGTGTGTTATTACACTTCTTAAATTTTCTGTTTCTTTTTCGCAGGCATTTTCGTTTCAATAGCATAGGTGTACGAACACTTTCTGCGCTCACTGTATGTACAGTAAATACAAATTGACTTTACGAAGTATACAATGTAATTGTTCAATAATTAACATAAGCAGGCATTCATTAATTTATATTAATATAATAGTTAACAAAACTAATAAGCGGGTGATTGATGACTCAGTGGTAGAGTTTTCATCTATGGTATTCTAACCCAGGACATGTGGGTTTTCGATGGCTAATTTTGTGTTCGAAAATTTTCCCGGTGGTACTCTTGGTTCCCTTTCTTATATTTGTTCCATCATCACTCATTAACGAATTTAGTTTATCAAAACTCTATAGCCATATATTCATTCTGTCCGTCAGTGAAACAAACAGTCTCAAGAACTATCTGATGGATTACCAATCAATTTTGGCCATGATGTACAGAGTCAATAGTTAAGAATCGAGTTCCCTGATGAATGTAATATTCAAACCGGAAGCGGTACAAATCAACCATTTCCGGTTTTAACGTTAATCATTATATAGTAAATATGGTAATAGATAGCGAGAAGCGGTTTCCAGTAATCGACATATATAACATTCATGTAGATAGCATGTTACCCAGTTTGTGCATCTGCTGGAAATAATGAGCTTAGGTATTTAGAGAGCATTTTCCGCTTTAGAAAATGTGTGCTTGGTAAAGAATGTAGAGATTTAGCTGAGTCAGGCACGTAGCTAGAATATGGTAATAGGAAGGGGGGGGGGGGTCTGTCACGAAATACTATGGTTATTTACCAGGGGCTCAATCATTCTAAACTATTTTATTGGCAACATATATTGATTCGTTTAGCCAAGATTTCTAATGGGGGCATGATACTGTGGTTACACACCAGAGGCTCGATCAATCTAAATATTTTACTGACAACATACCCATATTGATTGGTTAGGACAATAAAATGAGGATATATTAGTAAGTATTTTAATAAGAAGCTATGAAGAAATCTCGAGTAAAAAATTATAAAAAAGTATTGAAAAAGATATAGTCTTCCGAGGTCATTCGAACGGTGTCGAGAATTTTGCGTCTGGGAAATTTGCGCCCTACCTCAAGAACAGGGAAAATTGCGCCTGCGATGTACCTCCACCGGGAAGTTTGAGACCTGCGAAATAAAAGAACCTATTGGAGCTTACGCATTTCCTCGGAGGGGCTGACATTACAGCATAAACAATCCTCCCCCCACAACCATGCCATTTGTGATTTATTTTCATTGTGGCTATATAAGGGGAGAATAAACTTCAATATAAGCCAAAAGAACACAACGGATCAACGCAATCACTGCTTCTTCCAGAGATGATTTTGGGGGAACACTGGCCTCCCCAGAGCTCTCAGAGTGCCCCCTCGGAGGAGACCAAAATAATACGTCTATAATATAATAATAAATAGAATAGTACCAGCAGTGACCCCCCTCCGGAATACTAAATGTCCCCCCCGGAACATTTTTCCTGAAAGAACGACTGAACGCAATTGTGTGTTTGAAGTGTAATTCCAGCAAGTAAACACACTGTACATAGTTTTCTTGATAATATTACTGAACTGATTTTACATTCACTTTACATTTTCTTTTCTATATTTTGTGTCCTGAAAAGCCAAACAACTCTCAAGGATTGTGAACAGAGATATCTGGGTAGAGCCAAACAGCCTTTTGTAGATTAAATTATACTCTTTGATTATATTAATAAATAATTATATATCAGTCATTTATACGTTTATTGTAAATTTTGTAGTATAATGAAAAATTGTATTTGTATGGATTGCCCTTTAGTGAACTAAAATTGTATTTTTTTTTCATTTGTTCGGAATATTATAACGGATGGAGTAACTCACTGAGACGATGAGAGGCAAGCCTAGTTCAAGTGCGAGTGGAAGTTACTTTACACAATACAATAATAAGTTGAATTGTAGGGCGCTAACATCCCAGTGCAAATATATAGCCGGCGCATTTTCCCCTCTTTTTGGGGTAGGGCGCAAACATTCCAGTGCAAATATATTGCGAGTGCATTTTTTCCTATTTTTGTGGTAGGGCGCAAAATTCTCGTATTCAAGGAAAATATAATGTCCGTGAAGTTGACAAGCCACTTATGTCAGACTCCAATTTCGACTTTAAACGTCGCTAGTGCTACGTTAGTGTTCGATAGTGACGCAAATCGTTAGTACTCCAACTGCATGCCAACACGCCCACTTCTAAGAATCATCTCAAAAGTGAGGTTAACCATTAGAGCAAGTAAGTGCTCATTGGTGCCATTAACATTAACGTTAAAGCCTCCATCGTACGGCCCTTTGAGTAATAATAACACCACGTTTTTTGCTAGTCTCAAATGCGTCCCTATATTCTCGCGAATATTCTGACGTGCCCAAGTTAGTTACTTTTTTTTTTGGGACTATTGTTTATGTTATTGTTTATTGTTTATTGCTAGTCTGCAGAGTAGTCCTTACATTAATATGCCATTGTCCTTGATAATCATTGCGTATTTACAAGCAATTTGTTATTACTGTTAGAAGATATCAAAAAACAAGATAAAATATACTACTTAACGGTTCATATTTTTCTTTTACAGTACATAAACGATTAATAATAATAATAATAATAATAATAATAATAATAATAAGAAGAAGAAGAAGAAGAAGAAGACTATTCCAGCATAAAAGTTATCAATTGCATTACACTGGCAACAAGCGACGCATATTTTAACTTCATAAAAAATCGTTTC
The DNA here is from genome assembly GCF_964235325.1 of Thermobia domestica. Classification (NCBI taxonomy): domain Eukaryota; kingdom Metazoa; phylum Arthropoda; class Insecta; order Zygentoma; family Lepismatidae; genus Thermobia; species Thermobia domestica. The sequence continues at coordinate 8,930,996 of NC_137471.1, forward strand.
TCACGATTTTCTGGAAAACTACGTATGATAACATCTTCATTATGTCAAGTTGTTTATCTCAGTGTAATATATGTCTTACCTCTGGACAATATCACAGTAAAACAAAAATTAAATATTAGGAGTACATCGTACTTTTGGACTACATCTCATTAACCATGGGAAGATTGAGTAGTGTATACTTTAAGATATAAGTTTCAGCTTAACTTGCATCATACATTCTTAGGATTACAAAAAGGAAATTTGTTCGTTTGCATTTGAACAAAATTCTTAGGATTACAAAAAGAAAAAATAATTTTTCCGAATCCCGGAATTTTTCCGAAATCCGGATTTTTTCCGAAATCCGGAATTTTTCCGAATTCCGGATTTTTTTCCGAAATCCGGAATTTTTCCGAATTCCGGAATTTTTCCGAAATACGGATTTTTTCCGAATTCCGGAATTTTTCCGAAATCCGGATTTTTTCCGAATTCCGGAATTTTTCCGAATTCCGGATTTTTTCTGAATTCCGGAATTTTTCCGAATTCCGGAATTTCTCCGAATTCCGGAATTTTTCCGAATTCCGGAATTTTTCCGAAATACGGATTTTTTCCGAATTCCGGAATTTTTCCGAAATCCGGATTTTTTCCGAAATCCGGAATTTTTCCGAAATCCGGATTTTTTCCGAAATCCGGAATTTTTCCGAAATCCGGAATTTTCCGATTTTACTTTCCGGATTCCGGAAAGTAAAAATTCCGGAATTGGCCATCCCTAATATATATATATTGTGAGTTTGCTTCGAAGTGAGGAAGAGTAGTCGTTCGTAGAAGTTCTGACAAGTAAAAATGATCCCTCCTTGAGAAAAGTGAGAATCGCTGCTGTACATTATTAGAAGTACAGTTTAATTATGCGTTTGTAATCTTAAAACCACGTTCGTACGATTACCCACGAGAATTCTGTGTAAACGTTTCCTTTCTCTATACTTTTTCCATAAGGGGTTCATTATACAGGGTGAGCCAGAAGTCCACGTTGTTGGACTAAGACGGATTTTCAAGTATTTGCTTTGATATTGTTCTTTGTTGCAACGATGATCCTTCACAATCAATAGATTGAACAATGTGGTTTAATTGAATGATCACCCTAGTTACCAGTGTTAAAATTTCCTTTTGAAGGCTGTTTAAAAATGCACCCCAGACGCATTGATGACATGGGAAGATCACGTCGAAATGGAGTGACAAAGACATATCGTTATGCTGCTTGATGTGTAAGGCAAGTGAATGGTAATGGAAAAATTGGTGGAGTAAGAAAGTGGGAGGAAACGAGAATACCCCGAGAAAACAGAGGCTGTGTTCCACTGCTTTGCACATCGGGAACTTCCAAGTTCGGGCCATTTTGTCTTTTTGTTTTTATATTGTTTAATAAAATTGGCATAAATGATTAAATTACATGTGTTCTTTAAAGATAAGGGTATGAAGAATATCTTATGTAATAAACCTGTATAAGTTTTTAGAATTTGTATGTTCTTTAACGTAATTAATTGTATAATGTATACGCCTACGTGTTTAAGCCTCAAACAATAGGTTGTGCTACACATTTCAGTTGATTTTTTTTTGTCCTTTTTGGACTACCGTTCGATCTAGGAGGTCCACTTTGAGCACTACAGTGAGAAACACTGTTCTATCCTATTAGCTTTCTTATCTGATATGCTTTGGTAGGTTCACCTATCTAACATTCTTTTTAGCATTCATAAATGAATGTTACCCTATTCAGTACAAATATTTTCCTGTTTAGATTTGTCAACTAAAATTATAGTGAATATTTTTAGGCTAATATATATACGGTACGGTACGGTATAAGTTTACGGTAATTTCAGAAAACCTACGGCACTAATATTATATATATATAATATTAGTGCCGTAGGTTTTCTGAAATTACCGTAAACTTGATCACCATCTTATTCGAGTATTGTATGATCCCGTAGTTAGTTCTCTTCATTGGCAACGCTGGATTGATCTGTGGCTTTAGTTCTTTAAAAGGTTGGCAGCTTCTTTTGCTGCTTTCATGGCAATGGAATCGGTGCCAGGAGTGCTGCATTCTACGTTATTTTGTTTCTGTGACAACTGTTGGCAGTAAGCACAGAATGGGATAATGACGATGCTTTTATGTTGCAAGGTTCATCACGCCTGTCGTACAACTTCTGCTACACTCGATTTCCCACAGGATTCTCGCCTTTCCCTGATGCAATCGGTACAGAATGCTATTCTGGTTCGGAATTCCATGTTGATTCTTTCGATCTCAATATAGAGAGAGACATAATTCAAATATGAACCTTACGGTGGTATAATGTTGTAAATTGCCCTAAAGACTAGGAGGGTTAAAAAAGGATACACGTCTCCAGGGGAAAATTTTGTCATTTGTTTAGCCCTGTTAACTGCAGGAATGCAGATATTGAAATGAAAGCATTCAATTTAAGGTTCCACGATTTTGCCGGTTAGGCTAAGGAAGATGGATGATTAACACATGATGATGGAAGAATGGGGGGGAATGAGAAAGTGGGATAAAACGGGAGTACTCCAAGAAAGACCACGGACACAGTGTAGTCAACCACAAATTTACTTGAACGAGGATCGATCCAAGGATGACATGCACCAGAGGTCAGCGCTCTATCACTGAACTATCGTGCCTCCCGAGTGCAAATTCTAATTGCACTCCCCAAAATTTGATTATTTAAAGAAGTCACTTTTCTGTTCAAGGAGCATACAGTCAAGGCATTTATTCATTAGTGTCAACATACAGTGGACCATTAGGTTACATTGTCCCTCAGGAACTAATCTGTTTACAGATAGGTTTTGTGAATATATTTTTTCTTTGATTAGCTCTATAAACAACGCAAACGCACATATGTATCCACAGTTTTACGCTTTTGCGCATTTGCCGTATACATATGTCACGAGTGCTGTGGTAATATTTATAATAATAGAAACTTTTTTTTGTGTTGTAACCATCATACTAAGTTTGTTTAGTATTACTTAGTTGCCAATTGAAATGATAGTGTTATTTTCACTGCCTTCCCTGCTAGTCTAGTGGCTATCGCGTATGGTTTTGGTACACGTGGTCCCCGGTTTCTCTTCACGGTAGAAGAGCACCAAAATTTAATTACACAATCATTGACTTGCATTAATAATCTGCCTCTTATAGTCTAAAGGGCATAACCATGGACCGTGCAACTGAAATATTTAGTTAGAGCTCCTTCGTGGCTAAGCGGTTAGCGTACGCGCCTTTGGCGTGGGAGACCCGGGTTCGATTCCCGGCGGGAGCTCATGTGGTTCGGATTCCACGTTAATCAGTAGGTCCACGTCTCATATAGCATCGCTGCTGAACGGGACGTTAAACTAAAATCAACTCAGCAATGAAATATTTAGTTCCTTTTTAATTTCATTTATTTTCGTTCACAGAAAATCCTTTAAAATGAAGGAAATACAGTACCATGTTTTTGTAGACTGATTGGTTAAATAGTTTCGATTTACGTAAACTTCGATTCACGAAGGGGTGGCTCAGTGATAGAGCGTTCTCCTCTGGTGCATGGGGTTCTTCGTTCGATACCAGCTCGCGCCAAGTGAACTTTGTAGCGGCCAGACACCGTGTGCATGGGTTTTCTCGGGCTTTCCCCGTTTCCTCCTACTTTCTTCATTCCACCATTTCCTTCATTTCTCATCACCGTCTCCTTTAGCGTAGCCGTCATAACCATGAGACGTTAAACTTGGATTTTATTTCGATTCAGGAAGTTCGCAACCCACGGATCCACTGTTGTAGCAACTAACGTGTCCCTTGAGAAGCTCGGAAATTCGCTGCTACAGGAACGAAAACAGCTATTGGATGCTGTCCTGTGTCTGATCAGTCCAATCATAATTGTCAATGCTCGCCTCTCCTACTGTGCGAGGTAGTAGTTAACGATATTGGTTCACAGTCGGGAGGTCCTTGTTCGACTGTGGTGCTCGGTCATTCTGAAATTTTTGTAGGGTTTTTCCCCTTGGTTCCACCAGACGAATGATGCGGTGGCACTTTAAATATAAGCTAGGTCCGCTTTTCTCCATGCTACTAAGTTTTAGAAATCATTCAACTTAAATTGCCATAGAGAGAATGAAACATGTATCAACAGTGTTAGAAGGGAGACAAACCATATATTTTATTTTATTTTATTTTATTTATGTATTTATTTATTTATTTATTTACTCAGTTGATATAGCTTAATGAAATTGGGCTGCACCGATGTTGTTAACAGTTTTTATGTCTTAACTGTGCTATATGTAGTAAATAATTAGTAATAATAGTTCCACATACCCTGCTATTTTATGAACCTTTATATTTATAAGAGAACACTTTTTTTTTAAACAACAGTAATTCAGGAGACCAAATAGATTGATTTACAGGCGGATGTATATAGAGATTAAATCACCGTATACACTAATTAAAGGTTGAGTAATTTATCTTTCGTGAGGTTTCTACTTGTTCCTGTAATTTCTCCAGCAACTTTATATGTTAACATGTTTTTTGTTTCACCTGTAGTGGTTTCTAAATATAATGTAGATGGTCAAGTTTTACGCAGAAGTGGGATTAATGGGAGATGGTTGACGTCAACGATCAACTCAATTTCCCCGTTACGTGACGCTTATTTTTGTTTTTCGCTATGGGAGCGAAGGGACAGACTGCCAAGCATTTCTATAGACAGAAAGGATTCTACTTGGTCGACGATATAAATGTTGCTTAGTCGACCTTCGAATATTTTCCTGTGGATTTCTTGCTTTATCCATTACATAATAAAATATATGGTATCCGGGACTTACGTAGTTGTGCCTGTGTTCAAAGAATAGAGATCGATATGTTGTATGAAGGATTGTAGATATAACGATGCGGGACCTTAGCAGATGTGTATGTGTGTGGAGTGTTTTGTCTGAGAGACCTGACCTGCTCTAAACTCACATCCTGCTTTCTTTGACACGCCGAGTCATTGTGACGATGTTGCGCATTGTACAGTCTCCCACAAAATTTCGTATCCCCTACATGTAATTTTAGTAGTGTGTGACGAATGGACCAACTCGAGTCGATTTAAGTTCTCTGCACGGTAATAGGGAGTATGGGTTGATATTGTTGGTATGAATTAAGAGCGTTGATATCTTGGGTCTGTTTTTTTTTTTTTTTTTTCTATCTTCAGTAAATGGCACGATGATTCAAAAGGTACGGCAAATATGTTAACGCGGCTGTATTTATGGAAAGGCATATTAAAGTTGTAATTTTCCCTTATCAGTTTTCCTGGAAAATTCAGGGAATTTTTCTTACACGTAAAATGTCCTGCAAATTCAGAGTATTTTAAGTACGGATTTTAACTTTTCTGAACCTTTTGTTTAAACCTTTATTTTGCTACAGCAGGCGTCTTATTTAATAAGGAATGCCGACAGAGATGGCAAGTCTTGCAATTGGAGTCAATGGTTTAATATTTTCCCTCTTAAAATAGTAGTTTCAGACCAGCACTTTCACTTGCAGTATTCCTAAAATTATGTACGAGTATATTTGTGTTTCGCGGAAGCATTGTTACTTTGCTATTACATGCATTACGACCTCACACCATCAGAGTCTTAGAAGTTTGTGAACATTGTTATAGCGAACAAACCTCTAGCAACCTACGTGTCTAAAATGGATCTCAACGTGAAGTTTTTTTTTTTTTCTTTAAGAATACTGGAGAATTTTAAGTATACTGAATTTCCCTTTTTGCCTTACCCGGCCTTTTTTTTTTTTTTTTATAAAACAACGTAGTTTTTTTTTAAGGGGGACGGAACTACTCTACCTACACACACCACATGAATAGTAGAACCATCTTCTGATCGAGAAAAAAAATATATATATATGTATATATATTTTTTACGCTATATGTAAGTCTGGAAATTTGTAAATCGAACGTGGAAAAATCAAGGAATTCGTGCATAACAAATAAGTGGAAATTCTGCTTATGGTCTTCTCAATTGCTAATGTAATAAATTACAATTTTAATATGCTTATAAAGCTTACATCAGTACAGGTCTGTCATTTACGTGAAACTAATGTGTCACTTTTCGCAGAAAACTTCATAGACCCAATATATATAGTGTGTCCCGTAGTAAATTGCTTCCTTTGGGAGATCATTCTGAGAAAAAAAAAAAAAAAAAAGATTGTATGACCATGTATAATATTCCCAACAGTTTGCGAGCTGCAAGCGATCAGTTTTTGACGTAGTGTTCAGTAAATGTATTTCTTGCTTATCCTGTAGTTATTTTATAGAGGTGGGGGAAAGCGCATTTGAATAGTGATGGAATCACCTTACCAACGGTATGCTACATGTGTCAATAGTGTCGTTGGAAGGGGATTATTGGAAATTTCGGAAATAATTCCCTGTTCAAGATTATTTATGGGAATTGAATGGCATCACCGTTATTCAATTCCCTCAGTAACTTCCCTTCCAAAAACACCGCTGCCACGTTCCTCATACAGTTGGAAAGGCCATTTCATCACCATATAGATGCATTATGTCAGCTAAGGAATATATACTTTCATTGAGCATGGTGAGAAATGGTTAACAAGTAGCTCTCAAACCGTTGAAAATTCGCACGTGATGATGTTTTTTTTTCTTTCTTAGAAATTAGAATGACCTCGTCTGTAACCTTTCAAAGGGATGCTATTTCTTTCTGGACATCCTGTATAATGAACAGTGTTTGTTGCCCAAATCAAATCAAAACTCTTAATAAATACAGGGTGTTTCAAAATGAATATTGGGGTTTTAAGGCTTTGTTGTATGTGTTACATTTAACGTACAGTCAGAAATGATCCATCAAATAAAAGAGAACTTGCAACATTTTTTGCTACAAGTATTTAATGTGAGCTCCGTGTGTCATCCGGTCGATAGGCGAGTTCTTCCCAAACTTTGATCAGTGTGTTTGTAGTAATTGCTGCAACAGCTGCTTCAATCCTTTTTCTTAAAATTCTCCACACAGGTGTCACTGGAATTGCTATTTCATGATTAGCTTTCTGAATTGATTTCTTGGGACTACACGTGAAAGACTCATTCAACATGTTTTTCAATCACTCTTGGTCGTCCCGTATTCTTCCCTTTACACAGACAGCCGGGTTGCCAAACTGTTGCTACAATCTACGGATGTTATTGTTGCTTGGTGGATTGCAAGAGGAAGTACGTTTCACCGTAACTAGAGATTCAATCTTCGCAAAATCTAAGACATAAAAGAGCTTTTTGCTCACTAGTCGCCATCTTTCTACTAGCGCTTTCTAACGGCACACAAAGGAAACAGTGCGAGTTCGTGCGCATGCGTTCGTACAAAACGTCTTGAGTTGCTGTTTCATTTGATGTATGATTAATAATTGTAAGTTTATTGTAATAAATACTACCGAGCCTTACTATCCGAATATTCATTTTGAATCATCCTGTACTAGCTCCATCTACTTACTTCTCTAAAGAAGGTGTGTCAGTTTGCTGGTGACCGCACGTTCATGCCAAATTAACTGCTCGTCTCTCGTAACTTTTACGAGTTCGTGAATATACCAATTTTGTTTATTTTTATTTATTTTAATGCCTAGCTTTGCGCGAAGGGATTTCTCTCTCCTTGCTAAGTCATTCATCAATCTTGCAGCCACGTTTAAGAAGCAAATTCCCAGTAATAAAATTTTATTTCCCAATAACTCGCGACAGAATGGAGGAATACTAATAGTTCTCTTAGAGCATGGCGGAAAAAGAGAAGCACTTTATTTTAAAGAGCTTCCGCTTATGAGCAGTTTTTTGAAGGCGAGGTTGACCGCAAAATTTTTTGTTTACTATAGTATGTTGTCGATCTCCTTCGGTGGGTGTTTTCGGCAAAGGTGCCCGAACTTATGAGGTCGGCGCTCACCTCACCCAAATTCATCCTCATAAAGTGAGGTTGAGAAAATACAGGTTTCAAATCGTTTGATCTAGGTCTAGTGTGAGTATGAGGCGTTGTGAGCGTGAGGTAGAAATGTTGAGTGTGAGTATGAGGAAAGAGGGAAATGAGGCCAGAAATAGGAAGTGGGAATTAAACTGTTTCCGATGTTAACCTTAGTTAGAGCAAAATGTGGTAATAGATATCGAGAGGTGGTTTCCTGTAATCGATTAAGCATCTTCAATATACATTGCATCTCTATGCTTAACTCCTTAACTATTTGGGGATTTATGGTACGAATCTGTAGCATGAAGTAGTGTTGTGTTTAAACGCTTATTAAACTCAGGTAACACATATTGAACGCGTATTTTATTTTATTTATTTATTATTTTTTATTGGGCAAGTTAAGTATGAACCAAATAACACCCCAGGTGCGTTTTGGAACCAGATAGTCAACTTGGTGGAGCCAAGTGGGGCGGAGGGGTCTGACTTTTCTTTTTTTCTTAAAGCAAATTTCAATAAATAAATAAAATCCCGACCTAATAGTTTTCAAGGTATCAGATTGAAATTTTGCATAGGGATTGTGTGCACCTTGAGTATTCTCATTTTTTTTGTTTTTAGATCCCTACATAAACCGGGGCGCGAGGGTCGCAAATGTTCCGAGAGGGTGATTTTTTTTTTAAATCCGGGTTTTCCCGAATTACCCGGTTCAGGAGTATGATACGGACATGTAAGTGGTACCGTTTGAAAGCACGCATAATATTGAAGAAAATGACGTTTGAACCATGACGCTAGGCCAAATAGTAATGACGCAAGATATATAGGCTATATTATGAATCGCCTTTCAACTTTCAAAAAGTTTGTTTTCAAGATACAGGATTGAAATCTTGTACACACATTGTGTACATAACTACGTACTTTTCAAGAGATTTTCAGATTTCTACGTAAACCGAGGTCAGGGCCATAGGGGCGCAAATTTTTTTTTCGAAAAAGCATCCGGAATTCCTCGATTTTTTCCTTTTTGGTGTATAGTGCGGACAAGTGATGGTACCGTTGGAAAGGATGGTCTTTTTCTGAAGAAAGAAAGAAAAAGAACGAGGTATGGACCATGATCCTACGATATATCAATACTAAAATTATTGTTGCATGTCTGTAAATACGTTTTTGTAGGAATATAATTTGATAACGAATTCGCCCGGTATTTCTTACATTGTTAGTATGTGTATAATCGGCAAAGAGGTGTATGTGGCAAATTTCATGTCAAAAGAGCAGTAGATAAGAACAATAAAACTTTCTTGTCCATTTAGCAACATTTTGTTCTACTTATTCCAATTTTCGTATTTATAATTCTTTTCCTATGAAATTTACCACAAATATAAATTTCCGATTATACACATAGTATTAGTATTAGAAGTACCCTCCAAAATCATTATCAAATTATATTCTTACGAGTAGACAGTTACAGATATGCGACAATCATTTTGGACATGAGTGTACATAGAGAAAAAGTGATAAGGAGTATATATTTTAAATCGATCTATCGTTCTAAGAAGAGACAGGTTTGAACCACTTTCGGTTTAATTTTCTTGATTAACTTCTTACGTCACTGTACTACTATAGTTAGTACTTTCTGTAAGTGACTAGGTGGTTTTGAATTCAGGTTGTCTCCGTATGATACTGATACGATTTTTATGAAGTTTCGACGTCGACCTTGGTTTAAAAAAGTCAACTCTGGTAAATAAAACAGGGTATCTATCAATCCCGGAATCAGAAAACGGTCATAAAAGTCAAGAAATTTAGCTTTTGGGTCACGATTTTTTTTATCTGTACAAATATAATTACAGGCTGGAATATTTTGTTCTATAAGATGTCAATATTCACCACCAAATATGTCTATGGTTGGCTTTAAACACTACCAAATCACAAGCAAAGCACGCTTCTATCGCATGCATGAAAATTTGGCCTAATTCGCGCACAAATTCGCTCTTGAGGATGTTACGAAATTTCATTTCGAAGTTTCAGTATACACCCTGTAAAAAAATGTAGTGGAAGACATATCTGGATAAGTTTCAAGAACATTCCTTTTCGAAACAAAATCGGCCTGGAAGAAAATCTGTATTGGATAGATTTGGCTTTCTGTGGATACAAGAATAAATACTTCGTCTCATCTTTGTCTTAGGGATTCAGTTCTATGGATTTTTATTGCTCTGTTCTTGTAAAAGCACATGCCACTGTAAGGCGGAAAGAAATTGTCGTTTGGATCAGGAAACAATTCTTTTTCTATAGTTATTATTACTTTTGGATCGCTGCCAGGTATTGGAAAGATATCCAAATTTTCTCATCAATGCATTATTGGCACGGTTATCTTTAGTAGTAGAGAACAGAATACGTATATGCTTGCACAAGGTGACTTTCCGGAATTTTTATTCTTATTGGTATGATATTGTGGTATACATTTCATGTCACCTTGATAGCTAGTCAATGCAATCCGTATTGCATTTTTTTTTTTTTTTTTTTTTTTTTTTTTTTTTAGTACGTATACGTATGATTGTATAGGACATTTTCTCCAAACCTCATTCAGTTCCTTAGCATGGTGTCGGTGAGATTGCCCACGTAGATCTCGCATGTTACTATTGGTAACTGTTGTCACCAAATTTATTTAAACTCATGCCCTGTATGCACACTCATGTCCAAAATGATTGTCGCATATCTATAACTGTTTTGTTGTAAGAATATAATTTGATAAAGATTTTTCAGGGTACCTTTAATGCTGATACTATGTGTATAATCGGGAAATGTATATTTGTGGTAAATTTCATAGGAAAAGAATTATAAATACGAAAATTAGAGTGAGTAAAATAAAATGTTGCTAAATGGACAAGAAAATTTTATTTTCGTTTTATTGTTCTTATTTACTGCTCTTTTGACATGAAATTTGCCACATACATGTCTTTGCCGATTATACACATACTAACATTATAAGAAATACCGGGCGAATTCGTTATCAAATTATATTCCTACAACAACATATTTATAGACATGCGACAATAATTTTGGACATGAGTGTACCTCTCTCTAGTTTTGGAATACTTACTTGATGCTTGCTTAGCAGACGGAGAGTGGAACAAATGTTTCATACACGAAAGAAATAATTGAACAGATCAATCAAAAGTCCCATTTGTAATTGTAGCCAACTACTACTCAGATCCAATTCTTTTTACGTATTTTAAACATTTTAAACGGAACACTGTTTCTCCCCTAACTTCAATGCAAAATAAATGAGTATAACAAAACAGATATACAGGGTGTTTCAGAACAACACCGACAACTTTTGGGAGGTGACTCCTGACACCAAGATAAGACGAAAAGACCAGCCTGGGTTTTTGGAGTTATAAGCTGCCGAAAACATGAAAAAAAAAAAAAATGAACTTTCTGTGGGACCTATCGTAGTCGGGTCAAGACTTCGCTTAGGAACTAATATGTGCACTATCCAAAATACATGTTTCAGAATCCTAATGTACTCACGAAGCAATTTTTATAGAGGGAGTTTGGCTACGGGCATATAATTTGAAGTACTTTCCAACTACCTCTGTAAAAAGATTGTTGCGGAAGGGCACATATTAGTTTCTAAGCGAAGTCTTGATCCGGCTACAGTAGGTCAAATAGTTATGGAGCTATGGACCTTTAAAATTTGTTTTTCATGTTTTCGGCAGCCTAAAATTCCAAAGGAAGCAGTTATGCACTCAGGATGGTCTATATTTTTTGTCTTATCTTGGTATCAGGAATCACCTCCCAAACGCTGTCGGTGTTGTTTTGAAACCGTATATTTCTAGGCCCATGCTATGAAAGAAGTATGAAAAAAACAGGAGGGCAGAAAGTATTCTACTAAGGTCCCGTATTTTAGCTAGTAATCTAGTTTTTGAAAAATAAGCTTGAGTTGTTGGATTAGAGAGTCGATTGAGCCACTTTCTTTACAGATAGAATAAGGTGTCGAAGAGGATCTGATCTCTGTCATCAGTTCAATGGTCTGTTTCCAATAATTTGGTTTGTAGTCAGTAGTAGATTGTGTTTCTAAGATCCAACAAGCACCTAAAGGTAAACGTCGGGTTTTCAATAAGGCTGATGACTAAGCTTGAACTGTGTGTAAGAGCGAAAGAGAGCCATTCTGTTATAAAGAAAATATAATAATAAACTGTTTTCTGCGGCCAAAAAGGTCCACTTCGATAATAAATTTTGGTCATAGATGCATCTCATTTTGCGGTACAATTTTTCGTTTGTATGGCATTTCCGGAGTTTTTGCTGGGATGCAATACCGCTTATATATATATATATATATATATATATATATATATATATATATATATATATATATATATATATATATATATATATATATATATATATATATATATATATATATATATATATATATATATATATATATACACACTTACAATGTGTCCTATATAAGTAGCATATTAAATCGAGTAGTGTTGCGAATTCCAATGTAATAAAAGTTCCCACCCTTTTAACCTTGGTGTTGCATAAGGAAATGAAACTAGAATTATGAAGTCATGAGTTGTTGGGCATTCTTCCAAGTTAATTGGAAAGCACTGCATTTCATCTTTTCAAATGAACTATTGTTTGTGGAAGAATATTTGCCGCAAAGTTAGTTGAACTGCTAGCATTCAGGAAATATCAATAGAGAAATCGTAAAGTCGGAATGCAGCAAGAACTCGTCCACTTGTAAGATTTGAAAGCTAATTATACACGTCTGATTAGTTCTGAAGCTACAGTGTCTTCCATATTTTGACCTATGAGCATTTAGAAGTTATAACTTTCCTCTAGACGATTGTTAGCGGATCGAATATTTGGAATTCTTATGTGGCTTGTAATACTTCGATTTCTTAGCGAGTTTGACGACCTTTAATGTTCGTATAGATATTGACTGCTGCAATCACTCTTATATTGATTTTAATTTTGGCTGTAAGTTGGTGATAATTTTTTCAATAGCTGCTCATAGATGTTTAGATATTTTCTGTTGTATTTACCTAGGTTTCATTCACTCGTGCACATGTTAATGATTGGTAGGAAATAAAAAAAAAGTCATGGAAGGATTATTATATGTTATATCCACTCGTGTGGACATAATTTAAACTATTAGTTTGTTACATGATTATATTTCGTATGAAAACAGTTTATTCCGTGCGTAAACGTATATATATATATATATAAAATTCGATGAAAGTATTAATTTTATCCACTACATTTTTCTACTAGCTATAGGCCGGTTTCAGAGGCGGATCTACAATGTAAAAACTGGCGGTACTCAGAACCTAGACTATAATAAGTATACCATGTTTACAGTAAACTTTCAAAAATATGTAAATAATAAATTATTTTTGTCACTCTGAAGACTGGAGGCCTGCTCCCCGACCCTGAACTAGATCCGCCACTGGCCGGTTCATAATTCAAAGCCTGGATAATTAAGAAGAGTGTTGCCACATCATTCCATTACCCGGGTGTTGTATCATCTACTGTTTATGTAACCTCGCAGCACCGAAAAGCTGGTTGCATACTAAGCAGGCGTTTGTAGAATCCAGCTAAGATGTTTCTCCCCCCCCCCACACACACAGGAAAATCCCCGAGAGCAAAAAATCGAGGAAACAGCTTCGTAGGCGATAATATCTACTGAAGATTTATATATGTACAATATTTAGTGGCTCTAGGTCAATTCTTTCTGTGCAAAAAGCTAAGAGACACGATAAGAACTAGCTGAGACTTATTATTATTATTATTATTATTATTATTATTATTATTATTATTATTATTATTATTATTATTATTGTAGATTGGAACACGATTTTAATCGATACCAAATCACTTGAATCGATTCATTACAGTTACTATGGGAGTGGGTTGTACTGGAGTCATCTCCATAACTACTTCCCATTTATGGTGTTTAAGGCCTTAGGGAAATTGTCGCCAAAATATTCCGCAAGACTACTAGTAGATGTAATTTCGTAGTCAATTGGTTGAATTTAGCGTCCCTTTTCATAATCTAGGCTAAAACATTGATCTACAGTTTAAAGGTGGAATCCTAAACCACTATAATACGTTCAGATTTTAATTTTCGCGAGCGTGCACGCCTTTATTCCGTGGAGTCCTGAGTTCTTTTCTCTGTAGGAGAAACCTAGTGGAAACTTATGGTGGATAAGGTTCCACTTTAAACTTGATATATATTCTCATTGATTAAAAAAAAAAAAAAAAAAAAAAAAAACGCTAAACTTCATTAAACAATAAAAATTTATCATTGGTCATCTAACAATGTTTCACTATAGCTTCTCCTAAAGAGTTTACTCTTAGAACTTTGAAATATGTTTGAGAATTTTTAAATTTTCCTTCAATTATATGTTTATTTAGGTGCTGTAAAAGGTGGGATTTTCATATAGAATCCGTATTTTTTTTTTAATTATTTTTAAGTTTTGCGCCCTTCCTTGATTTGCACTGGAATTGAGATGACCCGACCTGTACCGTGAAACAAACTCCTAGCCAACTCAATTCCTTTACAACAGATATATCTAAGAAAATGTTAAAAAGTTTATCCATGTGTTTGTGATGGAAACTTCGGGTTTAATTTCTGATGGAAGTCGAATCTTCCGGATTCACGAATATTTTAATTCAATTTCTAATACGTCCTCGTTCCCGAGAAGAGATGTGGGGGTGTAACAAATTTCATACTTTACTTAGTTTCATAGGTTTTTTCAGCTTCTCTGGTAAACATGTTCGTACCGAGTTTTTTTTTAAAAATCAACCAAGACGTCTACAGTTGAAATTAAATAAGAAAATATACACAGTCGTCATAAAAAAAAAAAAAAAAAAATGCATTGAACTCTGCTAACAAAGAAACGGCTATAGCAAGAGGGCGGCGGTAATTTCGTCACCGGAAAGTTCGTCACGGTAATTTCGTCACCGGTAATTTCGTCACCAAAATATTGCCATATAGGTAATTTCGTCACCGAAACTTTTGTCACGATAATACAAGTAAAAAGAATGAACTCGAAAAAGTTTTTGAAGTTGTTTTCTTTAATCTTCAACTGAAGCAAAACTATGCAGCATAATCAAAATAGATTATTATTATTAAATAAAGAGTTACATATTTTAGATATCGTATTTGAGACAAGAGATAAAAGTTTCCAGTAATTCTATCACAGAAATATTATCATATAGGAAATTTTGTAACGGTTATTTTTTCACCTTTCTTGAACTAAATAGAGGCAAACAAATGATCAAAACTGTTTACGTTATCTTAATCAAACTTGGAAAACAATTCAGTTCGTGTTGAACTCTACAAAATTGAAGTTTCGGGTACTCGACGCAGGAGCAAGCACCAGTAGAAGAAAATAATGCCAGCTTCAGCAAATGTTGAAAGCACAGGCAACATGGGAACTAATGGGTTTATATATCACTATTTACAAATATTAAGTTTCGCCAATATCAAAATTTTAGAACAGAAAATAGCAAACAAATATAGAAAGATATGTCAATCCGTTCATTTTCCCGCAAACTGGACGAAAATTTGCATCGTACTTGTACCATTCTCTGAGACCAAACTCTTGGACCTTCCTCCACGTGAACTATCATGTGAAACGAGTGATCGTTTTTAGGAGCTATTGAAAGAAGAATACTATATTTCAACTCTGAGTAAACATTGGCAAATTGTTATTGCATATATGTGGAGAAAACAAATTTATTTAAAGGAAGAAAAACGTAAGAATATGTCTGGAAGTTTCCTTTAAATACCTTATGGAGCTATTGAGAAGTGAAACATGGATGGTGGACTGAAACTTTCCAATGGCTCCTAAAAAAAAGCCATTACGGTATTTGAGCAGTACGGTACGCCCTAATGCAGAGTTAGACACAAAATTCATATGAAGAACTGTTTCGTGCGGTGATATATCAATGTAGTGAATTTAGTGAATATGCGGACCCTGTAACTGTGGTTATGGATTTCGAGATAGCGGAAATGCAGACTGTAAAAGCAACTTTTGAAAACAACTCGTGTCCACCATCCATGTTTCATTTCTCAATAGTTGAAATATTTCACTCAGAGTTGAAATATAATATTCTTCTTTCAATAGTTCCTTGAGTAAACATTGGCAAATTGTTATTGGATATATATGTGAAGAAAACACATTTATATAAAGGAAGAAAAATGTATATATTTCTGGAAGTTTCCTTTAAATATAGCCTTATGGAGCTATTGAGAAGTGAAACATAGATGATGGAAGGGAACTTTTCAATGGCTCCTTAAAAAAAAAAAAAAAAAAAAAGTATATATTATTTGAGGTGAGACTTCCTTTACTAGGTGTACGTCCTAATACAGAGCAAGACATAAAATTCATATAAAGAACTGTTTCGTGAGGTGGTACATCAGTGAAGTGAATTTAGTGAATATCCGGACCCTGTAACTGTGATTATTGGATTTCGAGATAGCGGAAATGCAGGCTGTAAAAGCAACTTTTGGAAATTCAACTCGTGTACACCGTTGCTTTTTTTCACCTGACTCAGTCAACATGAAGGAAGGTCGAAAAGCTTGGGTTCACAGAACGGTAGAAGAGCAATGAAAATTTTCGTCTATTTTGCGAGAAAATGAACTGATTGGCATTTCTTCCCATAGCACATGTGCATCGATTAATACAAGAGTCTTTGGAGGAAGAGCGAGAACTTCTGGACTGTTCTTATAGTACTTACGTGTCCGGCACATATCGCCGTGTTAAAGCTCGATCTGGAAATATTCGTTTACACAATGTGCCCCTCTATATCCTCCAGACACCTGGAATGTTCACTAAGCCACCCTGAACAACAATCCTAGGACAAATAATATTTGTGAATCGTGGAACCAGAAGTTTCAACTGGTAGGAATATCCCACCCAACTATTTGGAGGTTTATTCGTGGAATTCAACAAGATGAAGCAACGGTTTCAACTATGCTTCATCAAGATGCTGTGGGCCAACCACCAAAAAAAAAAAAAAATAAAAAAATAAAAAATAAAAAAGTTTCAGACTTTGCAGAAACGGCTCCAGTCTTTGTGTTTAGCGTACAATGCTGGAACTAAAAGTTTGACAGATTTCTTGCTTGGTGTTTCATTTAATGTGATGCACAGTAGAAAATGAACATGTAAAACGCTTATGGTATTATAACGACTTACATTTTCTTTACTATTTTCTGTTTGGAAATTTTGATATTGGCAAAACATAAAATGTGTAAATAGTAATATACAAACTCATTAGGGGCCATTTTGCCTGTGCTTTTAACATTTACTGAAGCTGGCATTATGATCTTCTACTGGTGTTTGTTCTTGCGTCGAGTATCCGAAACTTCGATTTTGCAGAGTACAATACCAACTGAATTGCTTTCCAAGTTTGATTAAGATCAGGTAAGCTTTTTGGTCACTTAGTTTGTCTCTACTTAGTTTAAGAAATATGAAAAGATAACCGTGACAAACTTTCCATGCTAATATGCTAATTAATATTTCTGTGATAGAATTATTGAAAATTTTCACTCTTATCTCAGACATAATATTTAAAATAATATATAACTATTGTAACTATTTATTTAATAATCTATGCAATTTCAAAAACTTTTTCGAGTTTATTCATTGTGTCATGTTCTATAAGACACTGGGCATTTTCGATTACAAAATTACCGGTGGCGAAATTACTACGTCAAAATTTTCGGTGACGAAATTACCTACATGCTAATATTTTGGTGACGAAATTACCGTGACGAAAATTCCGGTGGCGAAATTTCCGGTGACGAAATTACCTAAGTTCATAGCAAGATAGGTCATAGCAATGAAACTTGTCGCTTTCACCGAGTAGGTGGAACTAACAGACTGTGACGATGTTAAAAAAAATGTGGAATGGTAGAAGAAGGATTAATTTTTCCCGTCACTTGGATATATACGTCTACTTGAGTTTTAATGTGCTCCTTTACAACAGTAATTTATGTTGTTCTTTTACTGTATAATACGATAGTTGTGTACTACCAATGACAATCTCAGATATGCAGCTTTCTGTAAATTGAAAACCTTGCAATTGTTTTTGTATTCTCTTCTTAGTTAATTGCATAGCAAATGAATAGAATGCATTAGCGGTGGTCACTTTGTCTTGTTTCTTTATTCTACAATTGACCTACTTAAAAAAAAAAAAATACTTCGAGAACAGTTGACTAATGCATTTTGAGGTAGAGTAGTAACTATGGTTTGTTTACTCATGTACAAATACAAATATCGATTAAAAACTGTTAGAGAACTTGTCTTCTGAGTGTCTGTTAGTGTATATGACTCATTTTATGATCTTAGTGTATGTTGCTAATAATGTGTGACGTGTTTGGTATGTTAATCACGTAGTTACCCTCTGCTAATTTAGAAAGTAGTATATAGAAATTAGTTTTTTTTTTTTTTGCTAGATCATATGAAAGGTAACTAGACCTATCTATGCTGTGTAAACAGATTATGTCGCTTCAGTGTTGCTAAGTTGACATTCTATGTCTGCGTTTTAAGGTTAATTGTGTTTACCGAACAAGTTTATGAGGATGGTAGTACGTAGACTTTCCTCTGGGGAGGCTTTTGAGACTTCTGAAACGCCAGACAGTTGTAAATACGGAAGGGATATTGAGTGCAGTGACCTCACTTAGTCTCCGAGAATTATTCACTTAGCGTATCAAATATAGAGCTACTGTTAATATATCTGCCGGAAATGCTGTCTATTGTGCAGCGTTTGTCTGTGCGAAAACCTTTTAAAAAATTGTACAGTCCGCAGCAAAAAACCTACAATATGAGCGTGTAAGTTTATTGTGAAACTACGCCTAACAGCGCAGGCAATCAACATAACGTCTAAGTGGCACGAATCACGCCAGGAGAAACCTCGGCGTCCTCCTCTGCACACTTATTTCGGAGCAAAAGACTTCGTCGTTTCACTATAAGCTTACATGCTCATATTGCAGTTTTTTTTTTTTTTTCTGCGAACTGTACAATCACTAGCGCGAAAGTTGGTAACAGTTGATATTTTCTTATTTGTCAATAAACTTAGCATTTAATGAAGTTGATAGTATTTTATTTTTCAGATTCCATCAAACATAACTTACATTTATTAAATTTTGTTTCTTAAAAAGAATCTGTAAGGGAATATGTACTTCAGATATAGTGTTTTACCATGTAAAAGGAGTGATTGCCAACGGAGTTTTCCGAACAAGGTGGCCATACGTCAGGAATTTCGGGAAAAGCGGGAATTAATCATGAATTTTTAAAGCCTTGAAAAAAATTGGGAAAAGTGTGTGAATTTATCTATAGATCCTTGAATTTTTAAAGAATAAACATGTAAGTTACAAATTTGGTATTTTATATATGGTGCCTTCCATTTCAACTCAGGCAAAAAAATATAAAATTGTACCATCACCATCTCAGATATTGTTGAAACTTTTTTTATAGCAACTAGACATGTTTTTAAGAGACCCATATTTTTTTGTTTTGTCGAAAAAAATTTTCCTGCCAAGTAATGGGCCATCAAAGATGGGGAGTACAATTTATGAATTGTAGAAGACATGGAAAATGGTCAATTTCGGAGCCTCACCATTCGGCTATGGAGACAGGTAGAGTTATAATTCTTGTTGTGGTATGTACATAGAGATATAAATAAACTATATTTTATTATAGTTTGGTTTGGGCATGCGTATCTTTTTGTACATAAATTAACAAATGAACGTCAATTTATCTGAAAAGTCGAAGTTTGCGAATTTTTTTCGAGCACTTCGGGTTCGAATTTTAAAATTCTGTTTTCACGGTTGGTAAGACCTAGTTACCCGCTTTCCGAAAAAAATTTTGTATCGCTTCTGTGGTCAACCGTTTTGTCGCAAAAAATTAGAGAAATTGTAAAATTTTCAAAAATCGCCATTTTTGGGCGCCATTTTCTCGAAAACACCATTTTTTAAAATTCTGAAATTTTGTCAGATGGTTCAACTTTACCTGAATAATAAACACACCAAATATCATTCTCGACCAATGCTTCATGGATTAACTGCAGCCTTTTAAAGTTAGCGAAGTTTCGCTAATTTTGATGTCACAGTTAGCAACAATGGGACAATAAAAGTGCAATGATTTGATGATGTTTGTGGTTCATATTCATTAAATGAAGAATAAAAGGTCTTCTTGGCTGGTTTTTTATTATTTTGAACAAAGAGGCTCTCTGAAATAGTAAAAAGAGCCCCCCCCCCTACTCCTCCGGTTTCTTAAACTGAAGTAATCTGAGGTGGAAATTACGATTACGAAACACACAAATTTCAAGTTCACTTACTTAAAATGGTCTTCGGAAACAAAATTTCACTGATTTTTTTTTTAGTTTTTTTTTGTTTGCTTGTTTTTTACATGGACCAATCATTTGCTTGGTTGTTGTCTTCTTTGCTAATAGCATGTAACCGTGCAGATGCTCCAATAGATGTTGGTTCACTCATAACTCATCCAGGAGTGGATCTAGGGGGACGATTGCCGCCCCCCCCAGAAGAAGAAACTTTCTTATTTATATATAAATAAAACCCATCCCAGAGTTTGGAGCTCTTAATAGTAGCTCTAAGTAGCAGTATTACAATCCCCCCCCCCCCAGAAGTCCGTCCTGGATCCGCCCCTGCGTAGCACATTGTCGATAGTCACAAAACACTTATTTTCACTTCTCTTATGCTCTTCTGGAAACCTGTACCCTGCTGAAGGTTCATGTGGAAGCATAAATAGCACTTAAACTTCACGTAATTCATGATTTATTCATAATATTTCTGCTACGCACCACTGGTTATCATACGTATATGTATATAACAAAAGTTCCTTTTTGCAGATTTCTTAAATCTATACTTTGAATTGCAAAAGTTCGATTTTGGGGGAAATATGAAGTTAGTTCATGGTGACCCGTTACTACCATAAAAACTTCGCAATTTTCCGAAAGCCAAAGATAACTTCGTTGAATACCAGTTACCGGTCGCATACTTTCCCTTTTTTCTTGCGGAAGTCGTCGAATTCAGTTCCAGGTAACAAAACGAGAGTAATACCCGGAGTTTGTACTTGCACTATACTCACGAATTCTCCTGTGGTTTTAGTGGGGACGCGGTGGCTCAATGGTAGAGCGTTCACTTCCGGTGCTTGGGGTCCCTGGTTCAATCCCAGCTCGTGCCGTTCTGCATTCCACCATTTCATTCATTTCTCATAATCACCGTCTCCTTTAGCCTAACCGGGATAACCGTGGAACGTAAAACTTAAAGATTTCATTTCATTTTTTTCTTCAGCGGTTTTAATACTGTGTATCTGTTTTAGCCTAAGGCTATGGCGCGTTGCCACATTCTTTGCCCCCCCCCCCCCTTCCCCACTACCGTCGTAGAGACCCTTGCATGGCCGGTTTCACTGCAAAAACACTGCTTTATCGGACCTGTCTGCATCTCGAACATCTGAAAGCGATTTTTAAAGTGGGACCATCAGAAATCACTGACACGGTTTGGGAAATTGTAGACACCTATCTTCACATATTCAAACCTTTTTCTATAAAATATATTTTCGTTTTTCTTCGAGTATGTTTAGAATCTTGTCTATGACTATGAGTACATGAACCGAATCGTGTGTTTTACCGTCGTTTATTACATCAAAACTGTCAATTGTTTCAATATTTCGGTGATAACTCTGAATTTCACTTTGCAGAATAACAGTCCAGTTTTCAACGAAGTCCACATGAAGTAAAATAGAATTTGTATCTTGAAATTTTATACGGTGATTTTCGGTAGCAATTGATTCTCTTTGGATTTTCTTGATGTAGTCATTAATTACAATTCTTACAGTTAAACCGGCAATGTACGATACGAAAACAGAAAGTGGCACAGTTTTTTTTTTTTTTTTTTAACGAGATCATTATTCTCCCATATGGCATACATAACCACTTTCATTTTCATCAGGATCAATAATTAAAGACACCACACTTATTTCTTCCACTCCAGGACATTCACCACTTCTTGAAGAAGACAGCTGATCATACTGATCATACTACTAAAGGAAATAGGTCACTCATGACAGCTTCAATACAGGTTGCACCTTTGATTTGTAGCAACGCAGTAGCAGCTAACTTAAAATTTACACAATACACACACACACACACACTTCCCTCACAGGTTGCGGACTGACACACTTTAGTCGAATACTATAAAATTCCGAGTGACCCATTTTTATGCTAGGATTGTTCTGTTTAAAAATTCAGTAAATTTCTTTGGAACGCGTAAGAAAACGTTTCGATTTTTTTAAAACTTTTTGTCATTTTTCGATCACTGTAATGACATCGCACTTAATTGAGACTTTGTCTGGAGCATTCCAAATCATACTGAGGTAATAGTTTAGGCCTTTTATAGATCATCAGAATTCACTGGATGGCCATTTCAAGTAAACTTAAAATTTGTGTGTTTCGTAATCGTAATTTCCACCTCAGATTACTTCAGTTTAAGAAACCGGAGGAGTAGGGGGGGCTCTTTTTACTATTTCAGAGAGCCTCTTTGTTCAAAATAATAAAAAAAACAGCCAAGAAGACCTTTTATTCTTCATTTAATGAATATGAACCACAAACATCATCAAATCATTGCACTTTTATTGTTCCCATTGTTGCTAACTGTGACATCAAAATTAGCGAAACTTCGCTAACTTTAAAAGGCTGCAGTTAATCCATGAAGCATTGGTCGAGAATGATATTTGGTGTGTTTATTATTCAGGTAAAGTTGAACCATCTGACAAAATTTCAGAATTTTAAAAAATGGTGTTTTCGAGAAAATGGCGCCCAAAAATGGCGATTTTTGAAAATTTTACAATTTCTCTAATTTTTTGCGACAAAACGGTTGACCACAGAAGCGATACAAAATTTTTTTCGGAAAGCGGGTAACTAGGTCTTACCAACCGTGAAAACAGAATTTTAAAATTCGAACCCGAAGTGCTCGAAAAAAATTCGCAAACTTCGACTTTTCAGATAAATTGACGTTCATTTGTTAATTTATGTACAAAAAGATACGCATGCCCAAACCAAACTATAATAAAATATAGTTTATTTATATCCCTATGTACATACCACAACAAGAATTATAACTCTACCTGTCTCCATAGCCGAATGGTGAGGCTCCGAAATTGACCATTTTCCATGTCTTCTACAATTCATAAATTGTACTCCCCGTCTTTGATGGCCCATTACTTGGCGGGAAATTTTTTTTCGACAAAACAAAAAAATATGGGTCTCTTAAAAACATGTCTAGTTGCTATAAAAAAAGTTTCAACAATATCTGAGATGGTGATGGTACATGCTCTGCCTGAATTGAAATGGAAGGCACCATATATACCTGTTCAGAGCCTAGAAGTAATGTGGAATTTATGGTTTGAAATAACTTCCATGCTAAAGTTATTGAAAAATATTATGATGCAGGAAAACCTGGAAATATGCGTGAATTTTATCTTGCGGTCTCAGTGGCCACCCTGTGGAAGTAACACTTACATATCTCCAAACAATGTTTAATGGTATGTTAATATTCTCATACTTTAAAACATTAAAAAAAGAAAAAAAACTCATCCTCGATGCATTTACAGAAAAGTTATTGCTATGTAAAAGACGTGATGCACGAAATTCTTGGTTTTACCATCGTCCACAATAAAAATTACCGTATATAAATTTTAAGTAGGGATAGGCAAAACCGGTTTATATATATATATATATATATATATATATATATATATATATATATATATATATATATATATATATATAAACTAGTTTTAATAAAAATACCGAATCTTTTTATTTTAAACGCTTCTCGAAAGTTTTTAGAAACTGGATTCGGTTTTTCTAAACCTAAGATTTTTTTTTTTTTTCGAGAGTAGTTTTAAGAGAGAAAAATCATATTCACGAAGAAATTAAATGTCGACTTAAAGCAGGGAATTCGTGTTATTATTCGGTTAAAAATCTCTTGTCGTTTCGAATTCTGTCGAGGAATTTGAAACTTAAAATATACAAAACGATAATCATGCCTGTTGTTCTGTATGGTTGCGAAACATGGTCACTTACTCTGAGGGAAGAACATAGACTTAAAGCATTTGAGAACTAGATCCTGAGACGAATATTCGGACCCAAGAGGAACGGGAATGGGGAATGGTGGAAACTTCATAACGAGGAACTACATAAATTATATGGTTTACCCAACATTGTTAGGGTCATCAAGTCTAGTAGGCTTAGGTGGGCAGGTCATGTAGCTAGAATGGAAGGTAGTAGAAACGCTTTCAAAGTCTTGACTGGAAGACCAATCGGAAAACGACCATTAGGAAGACCTAGGCGCAGATGGGAGGACAATATTAAGATGGATCTCGCAGAGATTGGAATACAAAGTAGAAACTGGATGCAGTTAGCTAAGAATAGAAGTCAGTGGAGAGCTTTTGTGAACGCGGCATTGAACCTCCGGGTTCCATAGGATAGAGTGTTGGTTAGTTTAGAGTAGTTTTAAGTTGATATTAATGTTCTATTCTTTTCCTACAATCACAAATAACAAATACTTAATTTACAATCTTGAACTGATTCAAATAACGAGCTTGAACTGTAAATGTCAGAAAGTTTCGTCGTTGAAGATGTGATACCAATTCCGCTCTCTAATGTCTCTAATCGCGCTCTTCGTTTCCAGTTCTATTGACAATCCCGACACTGTGTTTGCGTATCTTCAGTGTTTTATTTTCTTTCGTGGAAGACATTACTGTATTTTAAAACAGTAGAGGTGTAGAAAAAAAAAAAAAAAAACCTTTACAGTATAACACACCCACCCCAATCTCTTTCTTTTACTTGAAATGCAGAAAATGCTGTAAAATTCGTGGTTGATTTGTAATTTCCATGTCATTTAACTGGCATGACAGGTCAAACTATGTTGCTAGGATGATTAAGGCCAATTTTCAATGTATTTAGAAGCGAGTAACATCCATAATATTTGCTCATTAACTAGGCTCACTTCGTACTATCAATACAACTAAGTTGGTACAAGAACATGTTCAATGCTGTGCACTTGTAACTTCTATGTGGAGTCCGTTTAACCCTTTGCCATACAGATAAGAACTTCATTTTTTTCTTACCTTTTCATTTATTTTTGAATATTGTGAATTTAAGTAAATAATAACAAAAATGAAATGAAATCTTTAAGTTTTACGTCCCACGGTTATGCCGGTTAGGCTAAAGGAGACGGTGATAATGAGAGATGAGTGAAATGGAATGAAGAAAGTGGGAGGAAACGGGAGAACCCCGAGAAAACCCACGAGCACGGTGTTTGTCCACCTAAATAATAACAAACAATAAGGCCATATAATGCTGACAAATTGCTATTAAATCAACAAAACTTACATCCCGACGGTCTAAAATTTTTACGGAACTTTATTGAAGGCTTGAACGAGATGAGAAATGAACAATTTTAGTTTTTTGTGTGATGTAGACTTATAATGGCTTGGAAATTAGAAAGAGATATTAATTACGTTCCATTCGAACATCATGCTGAACTGGAAACCTTGCTTTTTCCACATGTGACGCCGTACTAGAGTCGAGTGCAAACGGCTAGTGCGATTAATAATAATAATAATAATAATAATAATAATAATAAAGAAGATTAAGAACCAGCAATTTCCAACAACTTTCTAATTTATTTCGTAACTTTATTCATAACAAAGTTGATATATAGTCCTGGACTTTTGATACACCCGGTATACTGCAAATGCATTTTGACCAAGCAAGGGACACTTAAACTAGACTTGAAGAAATCAGTAAAAGTCTTGTTCATTAAGAGTCTTCATCCGGGCGAAATTAAAATACTGCTAATTTTACAGTAATTATGTGATATCTTCAAATAGATAAAAGATAATCGAAATGTGGAACAAGAGCGCCCTAGACAATGATATTTTACATGAGAAACCGTTATCACGACTCACTTATCTGCTTTCGATTTCGAGCCATTTTGAAAATCGGCATTTATTTTCGCGTTTGTAAACAGCTGAAAATGGAAAGCCACTAGGTGACTTGTGATAACGGTACCTCACGCAAAATAATATTGTCTAGGGCGCTCTTGTTCCATATTTCAATTAGCTTTTATCTATTTGAAGATATCACATAATTACTGTAAAATTAGCGGTATTTTAATTTCGCCGGGATGAAGACTCTTAAAACAAAATAAATACTTCTCCATATAAAGCATTGAGCAAAAAAAATCAAAGATGGCTCAAGCACTCAATTTCCTTAATCTTTTCTCTTCAATAGCTTAGCTCTAATCCTCCTCAGACTATTTTTCTTTGTTTCCGGTTTGTTTTTAATTTTGTAATCATACCTGTTAGAATGACTTAAAGAGAAGTTGTGAAACTGGTAAATGGTGTGTACCATTGGAAAGATAGAATTGGAGTGTTTAGTTGTAGGTAACGAGCTGCCATAAAACACTTAACTGTATTAGTTATTCCTGTAGGCCAGAGCATTAGTAATATTGTATCGTTAAGTGCGTTGAGGGAAGGAGATAAAAGTAATACCTCTGTTTCGCAAGAGTTAAAGTGGGAGAAATATGGTTCTTAATACCGTATACAAGTGGTAGTTCCAAGGTAGAAGTTGCGGGCTGTATTTGAATAATGTAGAACAAACATTTCGAAAGGAAGACAGTTGCATTTCTAAGAAGACAATGTCGCTTGTATATAAAGACTTCATTCTGTTGTTAAAATGTCACAATTTGTTATTTTGAAGGTGCGATAACGAGGACTTAAGTGATATTTCTTATTATACTTATCAGTTGTTTAGTTGCAGGGACTGTGGAAAAACAGTACAAATTCTTACATTTATTGTTAGTGTATATTATTTTTTGCGTGTGATTCTTGGTAAAGCCCGTTACTTTGTCCAATCATGATGCACTTGTCTCTGGTTCGAAATGTGAGTTTGTGCTGAAGAAAATTCTATGTTCGATGTCTTTTTTTTTTTTTCCTTGTGTATTTCGTTTCGTCTCATATCCTTCATTTTACCACATTTTTTTTTCTTTCATGATTCAAGTGCTTAAGAGGCTGAAAATATCATGATATACAGTCTGTAACAAAATAACTGCACCACTGAATAAATTTAGAGAATTGAAATATGTCTTAATATCAAAAAAAATATGTACTCTGCAATGCTGAATCGAGTCTCAAATTGTTTCTTGCTACTGGTTGATTGTGTTTTGTTCTATTTTTCACCGCTTTCTTAAGTTTCACTTCACTCCAACAGGTGGCTCTGATATCTTTGTAGAAATGGCTGATACCTATTAATTAGATATAATCTGTTTGCAAGTGTAAAATCGTTGCTCCAGACTCATTCTGTTATTAAATAGTATTCCAAGAGTTTTTTTTTTTTTTTTAAAGTCATATTGTGCATTAATGTAGCGAGTCCGTGAAGTAACTGTGACCAGTATACATCATGGGTAAAATAATACGCGATACGTCACCACGCAAACAAGGGATGATACTTGCTCTGAAATCAGCGGGCTTTCCACCAGCGTTGCCAGATCTAGCATAATGATGCTAGACCTAGCATAATTTGTATGTCTTTAGCATCTAGCATCTTGCTTTTAGCATCCTGCCCAAATCTAGCATAATTTCAGCAAGTTTATCAAAAAGCCGTAAAACCTGGAGATGAGAAAGAAGTTGGTCGTGGGGAGAAAAAGAACGGCAGAAATGTATCCTCTTCCATTGATTCATATAGTCGGTAAACCATACAGGCAGTCTTATTTTCCGAAGTAAGTTAGAAACGGCTTTTTTTTTGTGGCTCCACCCAGGGTTTTCTAATTCTTTAACTGCGAGGCATGGGCGGAGCTATGGGGGACATTCTCCCCTCAATTTTTTGACAACTTCACCATCTTTATTTCTGACTTCATTACCATCTTTATTCCTGAAATTAAAGGTCCGAGACCGACCAAAAATCTGCCCCCCTCCCCCAGGCAGACAATTCCCAACTCCGCTTATGCTGTGAGGTAATTTTCTTTCAAAATATGTATTAAAAAAAAAAAACACTTTGCATTCATTTATACGATATATACGCCATTGAGTCTGGCAACGACTGCACTAGTTTAGTTGAGTTAAAGTTTTGGTGCGTGAAGTATTGAGTTCTATCCACGCATTCTTGCGCTCTGCATATTTTAAGTTACGTTATCGTATCTCAGCTTCGTTTTTTTTAAAGTCCTGAATTAGTGAATATGAGGATCTAGCATAATTTGACCGAATCTAGCATAATTTCGATCAGGTTTTGGAATAATTCCGAGCTGTGAGTCTGGCAACGCTGCTTTCCACAGCGGCAGATAACTGCAAAAGTTCGTGTGTATCACTCCATGGTAGGAAGAGTTCTTAGAAAACAAAGTAACCATCCTTGAGGAGTAATTGTGGGAGAAAGCCAAAAATAAGTCCATGAGTTGTGAGGAAGATAAAGGCAGTAGCATTAAGCAATCGATCTTATACAACGAGAAAAATTGCACGAACTGCTGCGGATGAGGTTGGAGTTACTGTCCGTTCACTCTAGGATGGAAAATTGTTTACAAACAACAATTGTAGTGCGAGCGTCAAAACCTTGCTTCTCACCCCTACATGGTTAATTCATGGTTGCCAAGCACATGAATCGCCGAACCGAATGTACCTACTTCTGCACAGTCGTGGACCAAGTGCTATTACTACATAAATTGCTGCTTTTGAGATGACTGAGACATTAACGTTATGACAAATCGAGTTAGTTATTATGTAATACAATCTTACATATAATGCACACTCAATTTTGTACAAGTGTTCTTGTTCGAAAGTGTGCGAAAACCTTGTACGCCTGACAATATTGGAAGATGGCAGTTTGTGTTGTAAACAATAAACAGAGAGAGAAGACCGTTAGGTTCGCTGGACAGCGTTGTTTTCATGATAAGGCGACAGAAACATATTGTACTGATTGTAAACAAGGGCTGGGAATTTCGATGCGAGTATAGGTGGAAATATTCTAGCCACATATTGCATGTTGGTGAAGGTTTGCAATGTTGCAAACTGCTAAGTCTAGAATTTCATACTAATTGAACGAGCTTTGAGAAGGATTAGTATGATGTAATTATTATATACTAACAACCATAGACTTAAAGTATTAGGAAATAAACCATGCTGCTGTAAGAAGAATATAATACACATTGAATTACGGGTTCAAAGTACAGTATAAAGCGAATTTAAACATTTTAAAGTTGTACACATTTGCCCTGTTTGGGTGTCCTTAACCAGACACTGTGCAACACACACACACACACACAAAGGCATTAAAATGGGTAGATCGAGCGCGGGCATGAACCCGGCTCTGGCCGGTATTCCTTATTAAGGTTTTCCTCAGTCCCCCTAGATGAATCCCTAGATGGTAGCTTCTGTAAGGCAGGGGCGGATCCAGGACGGACTTCTGGGGAACGGTGGGTTTTAATACTGCTACTTAGAGCTACTTTTAAGAGCTCCAAACTCTGGGATTGGGTTTTATTTAAATATATAAAATGAGAAAGGTTCCTTTCCTGGGGGCAATCGCCATGATCGCCCCCCTGGATCCGCCACTGCTGCAAGGCCAGAATTGGGCCAAACACTGAGGCCCCAGAATTGGCGGGAAGTATATTCCTTCAGAATATTACGTTGCCAACACTTCCACAAATATTATCGTGGTGGGTTCCAATATCCGTTTTTCGTTTATATGTGCTTAAATTCATTATGAAGTATATGTAGAAGTGTTTCTTTCATTCTCTTTCTTTCTTCTCATCTTTCTCATCCTCGCTCTCCTTTCCCCACCTTCTTAAAATTTGATTACTATCCTCCTGTAAGATTGTTTCTCTCCACGTCCCAAGGTTTAAAGAGACCAACCTGATATAGTTAACTATTAGCAGAACTGTACCAATAAATTCACATTAGAGGCAGCGCCGTAACTTAGATTTTTTCTGGGGGCAAGCATTAATACGTGTATTTGGGTCTCCTAGAAAAAGTTGTTTTTCTCATTCTTGGGCCTCCTCTTTCTATCTTTCTCTTACTATTTATGACCCCCGGAGCCTGTGGGCCCTCCCTCACGGCAAGGACTGCAGGGTCGTTACTAACGCTCCTGGGCCCGTTCCATACATGACAAATTAATTAAGGAGACAATATTGACAAATCTCAAAGCCATACGAATAAATGTTATTTCTAGGGCCCCTAATAATAGGCGTTTCTTACTGAAGTGAGCCCACGGCTCACTTTTGTTTTATTTACCTTTTGTGCGCTGGTTTATGTAATGTAGTGAAACTGTTTGATGCTCTCCCCTGCCAGTTGCCTCTCCCCTGCCCCACACAAGTTACGGTCCTGATTAGAGAAAAAGTAAACTCTTTCGCAATTTACGCAACTTGCAAATACCAAACCCTTCTAGTGCTAAAATTGATGAGTTAGTGCCACTGTTACCACTGCTATAAGGGGAAAGTAGGGGAAGGACTGCTAAGATTCGATGGCCAGTTTTTGTCAAAACACAGCACCAAGCTACAGTAAACGGACAATACTGTGTTCACATGACCATTGCTAGGGGTCAATCCGTGCTAAGTGATCGAGAAAAAAGAAAAAATGCAGCTCGACTTTTTTAAAAATAATAATAATTGTTCAGAAATGTTGAATCGATATAAGAGTACTTCAAAACCACAATTATTATTATTATTTTTTTTTACAACATCGAATGGCGACGCAGCGGCTGCCGCCATTTTCCTTTTTCTCGATTTCAGGCGTTTACGTTGTTTTGAATATCTCAGCATGTATTTGTCCTAGCAAATTGAAAATTGCTGGGCGTCTCCAACTTGTGCATTTTGACTTTTCTCGCCTTCTGCTGGTGAGAGCTTTGACTGGACTAACCATTCATCCTACTTTATTTTACTTCACAACAACGAGTTTCCAGTTGAATTTGTAAACAAAACATCTCCTAGAGTATGACGTCATTCCTTAATACTTTAACACTAACAAAACTACCCGTTTTTTTGCACGGGAATAGTAATGTTTATGCACAGTGTTTAAAACTCGAGAACTGAGTAGATTGAAGAATAATGTGCAATGCCTTTATGTCAATGTACTCCTGTCTGATACCTCATTCTTTGCATGGGAGAATACGTTTATGGAAAATATACCCCCCCCCCCCTTCTATAAGATACTTACAGTCGCTCTCACAATTGAGCGTACACCTTATTTAACATTAAAATGCACAGAAAAATCTACATAGTGAAATACGTATTTCAAACTTAAAATATTACTTCTGAACAGATCTAGAACAAATTAGAATACATTTTATTCGTAAACATTATTTCAGTAATGAGTAAAAAATAAAAATAATAATAATAAAAAAAAAAAACGAACAAAATAGTATGTGTATTTGGAGTCACAAAATTGAGTGTACACACTTAAATATTGAGCGTACACTTTTGAATATTGAACAGAAAAAAATATTCAGTAGTTGATGGCGCCACCGTTGGCTTTTATTAAAGCAGCTAACCTTTTAGGCATGGAGTGTACATGTTTGTGGGTCACTGAAGGAACAATTTTGCTCCACTCTTCTTGCAGAATCCTTTTCAACTCAGTTTTATTCGTACTTTTATGTTTCTGCACTTGTTTTTTCTAATTCCCACCACAAATTCTCAATTGGATTTAAATACGAAGACTATGGAGTTTCCAAACTTTTTGGAGTGTTATATAATAACCGCAGTTTGACAATACAGGCAGTTTGCTTGGCATCATTGTCATGCTGAAAATAATACGATGACCCCATACAAAGCTCATTAACACTTTCCTTGATATCATTCTTTAACACTGACAGATATCCGTATTTGTCCATTGTGTTGTCAATAAACTCCATGTTACCGACACCAGAAGCGGACATACAGCCCCTTAATATTACGGAGCCACCTCCGTATTTGACAGTAGGTCGTAGATTTTCTTGTTGTAGGGCTTTATTGGGTCGCTGCCACACATACTGCAGTCCGTCTGATCCGAACACACAAAACTTGCTTTCGTCACTGAATATCACTGAATCCCAGAGTACAAGAGGCTGTGAAATTCGCCAATCTATTACGTTTGTTAACTTCTTTCTGCCTATGCGACCATAATATGCAGCTCTTCTCAGCGTCCTACGTATCGTTTCACACAAGATTGCTTTTCCCGTCTCAAATGCAATTTTCATGGCAAGTTTTGGTTGGCACACTTTGACGTGGATTTCTTCTTTGCGTAACTACATTTCTTTGCTCTCGCTTTTAGAATGATTTTCTACCCCTCCCTCGTTTATTGCGCACTGTCCCTTCATATTTAAATTAGTCAACAATTTTTTGCACTGTAGAATGCGTTTTACCCACAAGCTGTCCAATTTGACGCAATAACTTACATTGTAAAGCGAATTTGACTATTAAATTTCTGACTTCCATAGTTCTCTCTTTTTCTTCCAGTGATTTTGCTCTTGTTTTCACACAAAACACATTCTGTGTATCAAGGTAGGTATTGAAGAAGTACAACGATCACTGAGTACGGCCTATTGCAGTTTTGTACTTCTTCTACAGTCTTGCAATGAAAACAAGTACTAAGGTGTACACTCAATTCTGTGTTTTTGTTTTTATATCCTGCGTGACCTAGTACGCATACGTCGTTCCAAACACCGCAAATTCTTAGTTACATTAGCTAAAGAAGCATCATATTTTTTTTTTTTTCAACGTAGACTCGTGCTAATTTATCGAAACAAAATATTATATAGCAGTTTTAATATAACTGCAAGTGTACGCTCAATTGTGAGAGCGACTGTATGTCAGTGAATATGTCACAGTGAGGAAACCATAATTGTTGTGAGTTACGAAGTGCTGCCTATTTGGGGTAATCCCCGTAACCCTAGAGATGTCTTACACCCACAGTTTTTAATTTTCAAATTGAAGTTCGTATGTATACAAAGTTCGGTTGAAACTGCTTCCAGCGTTCCAGTTATCTTGAACGTACATTTTTATAAACAGATCGTTGTTTATCCGCACACTAAAAAGAAAGAAATACTATGTATGTATATTACATTTGATTCAGTCTTGATCTTGAACAAATTTAAGCAATTTCTTCAATTGTTTGTAAATTTGATCTTGATGTTTTATTTTATTTATTTTAAAATATACCAATAACCCTGCAGAAGAAATTCTACTCCATAAATACTAAGCTGAAGGGTTGGGAACTTGCCAATCAACTTTGAATTCGTCAAACTAACATGATCAGAAACTAGTTGTACCGTCTTTGAGAACATATATATTTTTATGCGAATAGCTGAGGACTTCTCTTCTTTTATATAAAGTACAGTAAATGTGATATAAAAATATAAACCTGTACTGTACGTGCTTCTCTGTGCTAAATGAACGCGTGTTTGATTATTCGGAAAAATAATTATTTACATACCCTTTGGGCCCAGTTATTACGGATAAACCTACGCTTTATAATTAGTTTAAAGATCGTTCAGTATTGCAGTTTGTTCTTTTGATCGAAGTTGGGAAGTGCACGTTGGGCTTAAACTAATTGTAGTATTCTTTTAAAATTTCGGTGTTTTAGATCGTAATTTTTATTTATTTATTTATTTTTTTTTTTACTATATTCTCTCTAATAATAGAAAAATGAAAATGAAATCTTTAACGTCCCACGGGTATGCCGGTTAGGCTAAAGGAGACGGTGATAATGAGAAATGAGTGAAATGGTGGAATGAAGAAAGTGGAAGGAAACGGGAGAACCCCGAGAAAACCCACGAGCACGGTGTTTGTCCACCACAAAGTCCACACGGCGCGAGCTGAGTTCGAACCACGGACCCCAAGCACGAGAGGTGAATGCTCTACCACTGAGCCACCGCGCCCCCCTGTCTAATAATAGAATCCTGTACATAGGTGCAATTACGAAAAGAATTGATATCACAAATGTATTAGTTGACAACACTTTTTCTCCATGAGAGTGTGTCTTGTCAGTAGTTCTCACGAAACCTCATACACTGTATTCGGTGTAAAAGATCTGTGTTCATTATAGTTACATTGGCTATTTTTTCTCATGCATACGAAAAGTTATTTCTTTAGCTCAAATCTAAAGAAATAGAAATCAAGTAATTACATACGGGAGGATAACTGAGTATTTTCACCTTCTCGTACGCCAGCTTGCTTGCTGGCTATCCCGTTTTAATGTAGTACATAAAATAAATAAATAAATAAATAATAATAATAATAATAATAAAAAAAACAACTAGATCGCTTGCTTTGAGCATTATGATGAGAGGACTATTATTTGTGGGCATCTGAAGCAAGTGTTACAACGATGCGTCATGTTCTACAGAGTTGGTTTGCGGCTCGGTAGTGAGGGGAGATGGAGAGTTCAATTGTATGAGTCATCTGAGGTTCGTGGAGCGCCATCTAGACGCCTATTGATTCCTACTAGTTGTTGTGACACCTGCATTCTATACTCCAAGCAGTGATGCCAATTGAAGGGAAATTTCCCTTGGCGCAGGGAAATTTTGAGTAAATTTTGGGGAAAAGGGAAAAAGGGAAATTCCTTGTAATCTCTCAATATTGCAGGGAAATTTGAACCTCTCTTCAATCATTTATAGATTGAATGTATTTACGTATCTGATTAATCTCATTAAAATTCAGTATATATTCAACGTCGTATTTATTCCAAACATAATCCGTTGCACATATTTCATATAAATTCTCACAAGTTATCTTGCTTTGCATTCGTTAATATTTATCAACATTACACATCGATCAACATATTCAGTTAAATTCGAAACATTACAACAATGCTTATTTAAATTTTTTTTATCAAAATTAATCTTCCTCTTGTTGAATTAAATGCAATGCAATAAGATGAAATATTTCTCAATTAAATTATCACTCCAACTATTATAACAGTTTGGTTTTCCCAATCAGAAGATATTTTTCCCAACCAGAAAATTGATTGTGAAGAGATGTAAGAGAAGAAAATCTGCGTGTCGTGAATGTAAATATGTATATATGGGCGAATACTGGGTCATTAGCGTGTGTGTGTTTGTGTAAGTTTACAAATTTTCTGGTAACTGTGGGCACAGAATTATAAATTCTTAAGAATTCCGCATCTCTAAACTCTGTATTGTGCTTACGAACATTCCTCGTGTACAGCCAAAGACAGTACCAGCTAGAGTTTTCTTTGTTCGTATTCGTTTCAGTAAATATGGGAGTGCTGTTCTTAAGTAAGTACATACCAAATATACACTTAATATTAGGTTACATTAATATTAAAATCTATCATGATATCTAGGATAAAAATTAAATTTACCTAATATTTATTTTATATTTTTATTATTTATTTAGGTTGTCCGTCCTGACCGAGGTATTTATAGGGTTTTCTCAGTCACACCAGGCAAATGCAGAGATTGCACCTTTAACATAGGTCCTCATTTGCACCTTTCCATATCCTTTCCCCTCCTCTATCGCGATGCCTTAGATACCTAAACAACAAATCAAGTTCAAATTCTGCGTAAGCTCAAAGGAAGGCTGTCAGGTATTTGCTTGTATGTGGTTATAAGATTGGGGCGAGGGGGTGGAAGCGAAAACAATTAAAAATACGTTTACTAAATACAGCACTTGAACGGTTTGGATGAAGGGAAATTTTGTCCGGAAAAGGGAAATTCTGAAGCTTGTGAAGGGAAAACGGCTCTGAAGGAATTGGCATCACTGACTCCAAGGCTGGCTGTTGAAGTATGAAGTTGACACTGACATACATAGTTTGCGAACTAGTAAAAAAAGCAATAAGATCAGCTTTGTTTTATTGTAAATAAATATGAGCACTGAGGAACGTTGGAGTTGTTAATACAGAATTGAGAAACGTATGTGTAATCACGTGACATAGCCTGCATAAGATAACTGAATCATGAGCATTTTCTACTACGTCACATATTGAAACGTGAAGTCATGCGTTTGTATGGCTCCACGACTGGTATTTGTTACAGAAAAAAAAAAAAATGTTGCGTCTGTCAGTATGCTCTTTTTAGCTTGACTTCATTTTGTGGAGAAGATATAAAATGTTTAATCACTGTGGTTTCTTGGATAACAAATAAGCATTAGTCACCTACACTAAGTTGTTTGTTCCACTAAATGTCTTCCCCCCCCTCTCTCTCTCTCAAAGACAAAATATAGGTCTCTAGTTCGAGTAAAACTATTTCAATATCTAAATATAGTCATGCCCCATATTTTTCTTTCTTAAAGATATACAGCTTAAATGGGCCACGGTGGCTCAGTGGTAGAGCGTTCATATCTGGTGCATGGTGTCCCTTGGTTCGATCCCAGCTCGCGCGAAGTTAACTTTGTGGTGGACAAACACAGTTTTCGGGGTTCTCCCAATTCCTCTCACTTTATTCATTTCACTATTTCATTCATTTCTTATCACCGTCTCCTTGAGTCTAACTGGCATAACCATGGGACGTAAAACTCAAAAGATTTAATTTTTTAATTAGCTTACAATAGGCTAGCAAGGAAACCTTGAAATTAATATTATTTATTCTGTTTTAAGATTACATGTAGCGAAAGAATATCTGTACAAAATCTTGTGCCTCTGGGTGAATCGTGTCGATTCGAAAATATGACGATAGAATTATTATTATTATTATTATTATTATTATTATTATTATTATTATTATTATTATTATTATTATTATATTATTGACAGACTTGTTAGCAATTAAGAGATCTTAGAAATCATTGGATGGGCTTCTTTGTTAGTATAGAGATACTCACTCAGCTTCCTCGGCAGTATCTACTGTATGGATTTCAGAGAACTGGTTTTAAATCTAGGATACGAAAAAAAAAAAAAAAACGAACTTCGAATAGTAAATGGAAGTGAAGAGAGAAAAAAAACATGGGAAACTGTTGAAATATGCATAGCACAATAGATATATAAAATAAACAATAAGCATCGCAAGTTTCTTTAATTTTGTATAAAGTTGATGTAATGTGTGATGTATACGATTGATGTATAATAGCAAGATTTTAATTAAATAACATTTTTGCGTGCTAGAAACACACGTACAACTTTTTATTTTAAAATGTTGCGGATGGTATGCTTTTTAAATTCAAACTTTTTTGTTTTCGTTTAAAAGCTTTGTCTTTTTCTTTTGTGTTCGTACTTTTTCTCTGTTTTGTGCCTTCTAATTCTAAAATAAATTTTCGCAGTTTTAATTATGTACACATACTTACGAAACGAGAAAGGTTTAAAATTGCTGTACTAAGGAGGAATTATGTTTGCTCTCCCATACGCCACCTGTGTCTAATTCCCATTATGGAAAAAGTTCTCTCTGGGTTCGTAGAATACCTTCTGTTCATGCCATGATATATATATATATATATATTTTTTCCTTGCTGAGATTCGGAGGAGGTTTGTTTCCATATCTCCCCTTCGGGAATTCTTTCTCACATTACTATATATATAATATTTATTTATTTATTTAATGTTAAAAACTGTTTGTAATGTGAATTTCGGCGTTAGACATTAAGACTCCCACTAGCTTTTAATGGATTATGTGTAGGCAGCAGGTTGCGTCGTATTCATGTTGTGAGGGTACGGTGGTTCTGGTGTGACGGGTCACTGGTTCTACCCTAGGTATGTGATTTTATGATGGATTGCATCGCTTCCTTATGATTTCACGGGATTGGTTTCTCCCGTTCCCTGCGACATTCTATATCCACCAATACTCTTACATTCATTTATTTTCATTAATCAGCCGTCGTCTTAACAGATTACCCGTTTTGAGATTCTTCTTTTTTTTCTTTCTTTTGCCTTGGGTGCGGGAGACCCGAGTTCGATTCTTGGTGGGAACTTACGTGGCTCTATTGTTTGGTTGGATTAGGGTTTAGCGTCCCTTTCAGTAACGATACTATATGAGACATGAATCTGTTTAGCTTAAAGTGGGATCCGAACCACACGTGTTTCTTTCGGGAATTTACATTATCCCCCCCCTTTAATTATAGCTAAAACGCGAAGAAAAATCATTCATTTTTTGATTGCAGCAAAATAGGCCGCCTTGTTTTTGTACAGCGTGAAGAATAAAGAAAAAAATAGGTAGGCTAAGGTAATTGTCTGTAACTCCTTTGCGTTTGTGTTTCTTCTCCACTTAATCTGCAAGTTACTGCAATCTGTAATTTCTTGAGTTCTGCAGTACGTCTATAATTAGTATATTTTACTTTTTTATTTATTTATTTTTTTTATAGGAGTTTGGTTCACCATAGCTCCTATTCGCTTCCTCTATAGGGTATAAATATTAATAGGTAGTGAGAAGCTGTGTTTTAGAATCAATTTACCGCTGTAAGAATAGATCACATATTTTCTCTTAAAACTCTGTTCAAACTATGACATTAAACACAGTGTGCGTGGGTTTTCTCGGGGTTGTCCCGTTTCCTCCCACTTCATTCCACCAATTCATTCATCTCTCATCATCACCGTCTCCTATAGTCTAACCGACATAACCGTGGGACGTAAAACTCAAAGATTTCATTTTGCAAACTGTCACATTATATAAACCAAACTGATTCATGTGGTATACACTTGACACTTACTTGTTGATGATATTAAGAATGAAATTTTGTTCGTTGTGTTTGTTACCAAAATGTCTTTAGTATTTGTTAAAATATTAAAATTATAACTATGCTTGAAAGTAAATATTAAATGCAGTATCCAGATTTACAAGGAATGGAGTTAAATGTTCAGTGAATACGTAACTTAAATGATAAACTTGAAACACATAATATATCACTGTTTGTTGTTCCCCTTTGGTGGAAACTTCTAATGGATCAGCCATGATCTATCTTCAACAAAACGTAGACAAATGGAGGAATTAGGATCAAACTTTTGACGACAGTGGCTACTATGAACAATAAGTTATAGCTACATTGCGGATATTTGACTTATCCTGGTATTACTAATTTGCGTACCCTCGCACTAACATCTTTCGTAGTAAAGTATTATTATTATTCGAATACTCTTTTTTTTTTTTTTTTTTTTTTTTAGAACAAATCGTATCGAAATATTCGCTTTCACGAACTGTACCGGCACTAGTAGCGGCAAAAAACTAACTTCCGGGGTAACCAGTTGCGTTTCTGGTTATAGTTCGCAGTTTTCTTTCTCTTTTATCCAAGCAGGATAGAGAGGAAAAAAAGTATATGCTGGGTGAAGATACAGATGATTCTGTAAAAAATGTATATAATGCTGTTTTATTTATTTTATGTACATATTTTATTATTATTATTATTATTATTATTATTATTTTCGGGAATACCAAGCAGGAGGTTCCAAACTCATTTTGTATCGATTGTGTGGTGTTGCGTGATTTCACGCATTGACCTTGGAGAAGCCTTGAGTTCAAGCTGCATTGCTGAGAATTCAAGGTGGATTGAAAGGGATACTGGGAAGAATAAAACGAAATCGCCTCCAGAAAGGAATGCATTGTTTTCTTATACATTGTATCTTTCAGGTCTAAGCACCAATTCTTGGAATTCAGTTACATTTTCCATTAAATATATATATATATATATATATATATATATATATATATATATATATATATATATATATATATATATATATATATATAGCGAGTGATTTACTGGCGTTACTGCAGTAGCATTGCACCTTAAATACCATATTTTCCTTCTTTTTTTAAAAATTGAAATTATTTCCGGAAACTTCGTAGGAATATCGATTGTTTCGATTCACCTCGGAGAATTTAGGTAAGATTCCTGAACACTCGTAGTTCTTTTTCTATTTCAGTGTGGGAGATGCAGTTTAGTTAGACTCTATTCTAATTTTGTTTGTTTCATGTCTCATATAACTTCGGTTCCAGAAAAGTTCAAAACAACGAACCAAGTAATCAAGTGCTCGAGTTGCTGGCTAGTGATGTACTGAGTGAGGTTTAAGACTCACCAGGCGAATTCTCTCATGGGCCAAAGTAATTTATCCACGAGAATAGTTAATGTGGTTTGATTTACAAGGTAGTGTGCTAAAGATATGTCCAAATTTCTAATAAGTGATTCATCTGAGGATAGGAAAAAAAAAAAAAAAGACACGAGGGTTATCGCAAAAGTCATAACTTTTTCTTTTAAAACGAAAATGTGAACGAAGCAAGAAATGATCAATGATGCAAATGGAAGTTTATGGGGTATGTAAACGTTACGCAGAAGACATCTAAAGTTCTTCGAAGTAGTCTCGCCAAGGACCGATCTCCCATCCGTATGAGGACGCGCGTTGTCATGCAAAATGATGGTGCTATCCTTCACCGTCTGCGGCCGTTTTCTTCTCAAAGCGAAGAGGTCCGGAGGAAGTTGCTGTAGTATGCTGCATTGATTGCGACCCCACTTGCCAGGAAATCAGTGCATATCGTCCCATCTTTGTCCCAGAATATCGTCAGCATCACATTGCCAGCGGTCGCGTGTTCCTTGAATATTTTCGGCGGCGGCGAGTCTGAATGCCTCCACCCCGTGCTGGAGCGCTTTAACTCCGGAGTGTAATTATCCAATCAGTTCTCATCCAGGGTGTCTATCAGTCACGAAATCAGAAAACGGTCATGAAAGTCAAGAAATTTAGCTTTTGGGTCGATATATATTTTTTATCTGTACATATATAAGTATATACTGGAAAATTTCGTTCTATAAAACGTCAAAATTCAGCACCAGAAATGTCTGTGGTCGTCTTTAGACGC
The DNA here is from genome assembly GCF_964235325.1 of Thermobia domestica. Taxonomy (NCBI): domain Eukaryota; kingdom Metazoa; phylum Arthropoda; class Insecta; order Zygentoma; family Lepismatidae; genus Thermobia; species Thermobia domestica. The sequence continues at coordinate 8,971,703 of NC_137471.1, forward strand.
TAGCAAATCGCAAGCAAAGCACGCTTCTATCCCATGCATGAAAATTTGGCCCAATTCGCACCCAAATTCACTCTTGAGAATTACTAAATTTTATGGTTTGGGAAAGATGTCGTTTCGAAATTTCATTTTAGAATTTTAGTAGACACCCTGTCATCGCATGTGATTCTTTTTGTAACGAAACTCTCGTCTTCTCTCTGAAATAGTTGAGACGAGACGTTTTCCCTACCTTGCTTCTGGTCCAACGTTAGCAGTTTTGGGACCCATCTGACTTTGATTTTCCGCAAGTGTAGGTGTTCTCGTGGATGATCGTTTCTACACTTTACGCTGATGTTTGTTTTCGCACTCAGATCTCCCACACTGATGCGTCGATTACTCAGAATGAGCTCCCCCCCCCCGACAAATGTTATTTACGTTGACTGCAGCAGTTCGGCGTTGAGTACGGGCCGCGTTCAGGACGGATTCTCTTCGTACATTGAATTTTGAACACCACTCGTATACTTACGACTGAAAGAGTTTCTTCGCCATATTGATCACTTAAATTTCTGAAGATTCCAGCAGACTTCTTTATTCAGGAGGAATTTGATGGTTCAGCGCTGCTCCACTGGGATCGCTAGCTTCACCCTGCAGGGTTGTTGTTATCGTCCATCGCCGCTCTCTGATGAGACTATTCCTTTAACTGCTTGTTATCGTAGAAAAGGGTCAGGACTACATTATCACAAGATAGGACACGGACGCCAAAGTGCGCACAGCAACAACTGGAAATGAAGAAACTCCGGTTATAAATTGTACGTCCCTCTTATATTAGTGCTCCAGCCTGGTAGATTGTTTGATTTGAAGTTAATTCAATTTCTCACCACCAGACCTATACATAATATGAAATCTAAATCACCGGGAATCGAACTTTGGTCGTGCGCCAACCGCGTTTATGTCAGGCGTATAAGTTACGAGAAAATTTTTGAAAGGACAACGAATTACTTTTAGTCGTACTCCCGTAAAAGAAGTCGGTTTTAGGTTTTTTCAACACTAATAAGTTATATTTTGAATATATTTCCTAATAATTTCACTGACCAAGAAGAGAATTGTTTGGATATAATTCAACAGAATTGATTTTCATTGCTATACCTTTTACTGGATCAAGTTTAAGAAAGAAAAAAGAACACTTTTTTTCCACTCTTGCACAGACTAATTGGTAAACTGTTAGTTAATAAACAGTTATTTTTCTCCATGGATATGTGGACGATTATCTGAAATAGGCATGACAGCTATTTTTAAAAACGAAGGCCAGACACATTGAAGTGTGTAATCAAATGTTAAATTGAATTTTTTGTACTTATTTTCCAAGGTCTCCAGTTTTTCTTTCTTTGTGTGTATATGGCGCACTATGTTTAAAGCTATATCGTGTGTCTTATTGAAGACTAGAGTTTTTATTTATTTTATTTTTCTTTGTCTTTTTGTAATCCAAAGAGAACTGATTGAAATACTGTTCTTATTATTACAAGGGATAAGTGGCGTAGAACTCGCACTGATGTCGATGTACTGGCGTTGAACTGGAAAGAACAGGTTAACAGGCCGGTAGCCAGCCCAAAAATATAGGGGGTAGGCCGTCAGAAGTTAGGGGGGCCGATCCAACCATAATATAGTTCATCACCATATTATAGTTCATTTGCAAGCCTAGGGTCAAAATTTTAGGGGGGCAGTGAAAATTTAGGCGGGAGGCCCCCCTAGACCCCCCTGGATACGGGCCTGCAGGTTAATACAGTAGAATTAGCAGTTAATAACTTACGAAGACTTTTAATTTTGATCGTGGAGCGTTCCTTTTCTAGTGTCGTGTGATATCAAGGATTTAGTCAATAGAACAAATCAAATAAACATATAGAGTTAGTGGTAATGATCTTCGTAAGTATTCTGCCATTACTGGTAGGGGATTTCCCGAAAATGGAAAAGATTCCGTATTTTACAGTCTTGAGCTAACATCGTTCTCGGTACGGTTGTGCGAGGCGCATCCAGAAAGTAAGTTTCCTAAGGGCAGCAAACAGGAAGAAGACACAGTGGCTTGGAAACTTTTATTGTCACAGATACATCACAGGTGACACTACTTTTCAGCATATGCACCACGGCATTCAGACATTTGGCATACCGTGTGGTAAACTTTTGTATTTCGATGATGTAACAGTCAGCTCAGAGTAGAACCAGTGTATGACAGCCGTCTGCATTTGTTGATCACCATCAAAATGCTTACTGGGCAAGAATTTCTTGGGGGGGTAAGAAAACATGAAAATCAGTAGGAGCAAGACCCTAGCTATATACAGGGATTGACAACTGTTCTTTTGCAGTCGTTCCACTGCGACCCATTGGACCACCTACCATATAGTCTGTATCTTGCTTAGAGCGATTTTCTTGTCTTATCACACCTCAATAAATTCCTGCCTGGGAAGCATTTTTGTAGTGCTGAACAATTTGTAGTTGTCATATACTGGTTTCACTCAGGTAACTGACTGCTATTACATTATAATTAGAAGTCCTGTAAATTTTAAATAGTAAAACCATGATATTATATTCTCACAAGTTCGTTGTACACATTTTGGTTAATACATGTCAGCAGAATTTGGCAAAAACAATTTAAAGTATCTTTTGTTTTATCGTACGTGTACTGCTAGTCCCCGATCAAAAGTAGTGTCTCGGCACTATCTTATGAGTTCACTTAGCATAATTATATTAATTCTAGAACCAATAAGAAAATCAAGGCAACATAACTGCGTATTTTGGAGTTTCAATATGGCATTTCTTCCGATGTTTTGCTATCTTCTGACATGCTCTCCGAGCCAGCAGTGCATTGAAGATTCTGAGCTGCTTGATTTTTACATTTTTTATTCTTTAATTTCTTTACCAAAACAAACTCCTTTTTAGGGACAGCGGTACTGGTAAATAGGCACTGGACCGTGTGACTCAGTGGTAGAGCGTTCACCTCTGGTGCATGGTGTGCCTGGTTCGATCCCAGCTCGCGCCAAGTGAACTTCGTGGTGGACATACATCGTGTGCGTGAGATTCCTCGGGGTTCTCTCACTTTCTTCATGCTACCGTTTCATTTATTTCTCATCATCACAGTCTCCTTTAGCCTAACTGGCATAACTGTGGGACGTAAAACTCAACATTTCATTTCATTTTCTTTTTCAAACTGCTCTTAAAAACCGAAAATTTCAAGAAACTACCAAATTACTGAAATTCACTAATAGAAAAAGTTCGTGAGAATAGTGTGCAACTAATGTGTTAATTTATAAAGAAGTGTTATTCTTCCAAACCTAGCTCCATAAACTTTTCTGTTACTGAGCTTCATTGATAGGGTAGTTTCTGAAATTAATTTGGTCAAGTAATTAGACAAATAAATATGTAAAACTAAAATAACTTTGTTAAAATCTTCAAGATACTGTTGGCCTGGATGTTGTTTCAGGAAATTAGCAGGACATCGAAATGATTATAATAAACTCCAGTACGTGATGATATTATAATTTATATAAGTGCGTATCGTATGAACATAAAAATTTTAACTTATTCTAGAAATACTATTTTTGAATATTTCCTTTCCTATCATGGTTATCGTACACATTTTTGGTCCAGTTAGTCAAGTAGCTAACTACGAGCAAGCACATTGAGCAAATACTGGCTTTATCGAAAGTACATAATAAGCTATGCGTAAGACAAAAGGCGATAACTTAATTCCTGTCCAAACAAAGGAAACGCTTAAAATAAATATTACTATCCTCGATGGAGTTTTGACTTGAAAGAAGGAATTGTTTTTGATCGTAGTCAGCAAACGAAACTCTCGCACTTCCATGTAAGGTCATGCACTTCATAGCAGATAAGAAATGACCAGAATCCAAATTATTGTGATGTTGACCTTCAGTTTTCTATGTTTGAGTGTCACTGTCTAATTTATCGCTCATAACGTGAAACGTGACAGACTAACAAAACTTTCCGCGCCGGTGTGAAGTTCGAAAAAATATTTCCGTTGAAACTTGCCGAACGTACTTCTTCTTTTTATTTGCAAAAAGTGTTTTTGTTGTGTGTTTTGTACTTCGGAGCCTGGGATTTACGACTATTATTATTATTATCGAGAAATCTGGGTTACTCTTCATTACGAATCGGAGTTATTTGTTCAAAGTCGGCTATAAAAAAAAAAAAAAAAAAAAAAAAAGCAGGCACGGAAATATATTTTTTTTTCAATGGCTTCTGAATGAATTATTAATTAGAATACATAATAAACAAAGGTGCTTTATTATGCTTATATAATTATCCAGTAATATATTTCAAGAATCTTACTGTTCCCATCATCAACTGTTGTTGATTAGGATGTGAAATAGCTATCACTCGCACGTAAACTAAACAGAGCATCTCCCAAATATAGCATTTAAGTTATACAGGGTGACCGAAAAGTAGGTATACACCCCTGCATTGATGAAGTATAACATTCCAGCTTATAGGTTTATTTGCTTCGGCTGTTCCGAGCTTAAGATATAAGTAAAAAGACATTAAGAACAAATAATAAAGAAACTAAGTCTACCTGATGAATAACAATAAGGAATGATATAGAAAGCAATTAGTTGATCAGTACGGGACTGTATACCTACTTTTGGGTCACCATGTGTTCCTGTCTGAACTATTTCATCTCTTCGTGGAGGCGTTCAACTCTGGGGCCTTCAACAGTAGCGGCGCTATTCTCGTAATAGTAGGGTGGGGCAAGAGGGGAGGCAAGAAACATTTTGGAGATGCGAGGCAGCCGCACTTGTTTTGCTTTGAATATTATCGGTTGGACATATTATTATTCACCGGTTTACATAGAAAAATGGGGACGAGAAAATATATTGGGGTGGCGTCACCCCTCCGCACCCCCTGTAGCGCCGTCATTGGCCTTCGATCTCTCAAAGTGTACTAAGCTCTTATAAAATAGACGTATTATTGTAGTGCCATTAGCAAAAACAAATTCCTTGTAGAAGGACTAAACCACTTCCTTATTCTAAAGACAAACACTACAACAGTTTTGAAAAAAAAAAAAAAAGTAATCGTCTTTTATCCAATATTCTAATTCCCTTAAATAAGCTACTTTCTGCCCACGTACATCGAGTTCTAAATATTATTTTCCAACCCGCAACATTAATATCAAATGCACAGAAATGGCAATTTCAGAAATCAAATGCAGAGAAATGCCCAATGAAATATTTCAAAAAATTCTTTTATTCCCATGGTTGGCCACTATGTAGGAGAAAACTAACCGCAGATAATTCACATACCTAATGTTCTAAAATCAAATACATAGAAGTTCCAACGTCATGCGAAAACCGTATAATCTCTTGCATACCTAATTGTCTAAAAATAGGAAAACACACGGTTATTACAGCTGAAAACACGAATGAGTATTTCATTGACTAGTGTAAAAAGTTTATGTTCATTTGATTTTGAATATTAGGTATGTGTGACTTCTTGGAGTTAGTTTTTCTCTGTACATCGTGACCGATGATGGGAACAGAAGAGATTCTAAAATATTTCAGTGGATAAATGTATACATAGTGAAATACAACTCGTATCTCCAAAGCAATCACAAGGAAGGACTTTTAAGAGAATTTTAAATAAAATTCAAGTTCAAAATTCAAATTTAGTTCTAAACAGCCGGAGTTACCCTAGATTTAAAAATATATAACTAGCAGTCCTTGTGGAGGCATAATTACAGACAGCTGTTATATATTATATTGCTTTTGCTTGTTTTTCACCCATTCTTGGCACTGTATATTCAGTTTTCTCTCTTTTTCGTTATAGGGTATAATTTATATTAATAATCGGAAGAACGGTATAGAAACTGGGTATTAATTAAAATTCTTGTTTTGCGAAATGAAACCTATAAAACTATCTTTCCTACCATATTATGCCCATATAAACATTGTCAAAAGTAGCTTTAAAAAAAAGCATTGTCTGCGAAAAATGTAGGTTTTTCTGTATAAGTAATTTTAAAAGTGTCCACGTTACAGAGATGCAGAGTTTATATACTTTGCAGTTGTATTATTTATGTTGTATATAACTCTTAGAAGTTTGTGAAGACAAAGTTAGAGTATTTTTGTTTCAAGTGTGTCCCTGATGTTGATGTGTGTTTTTCCATAACTCTCCCGAAAGAGGAATGACAAGTTGCTGTGGCCCAGATCATTTAATAGTTGGATGCGGACAGGTTGCCATATTGAAAACATTCCGAATTATTTCATGGGCTTCGCTGTGCACTGTCTTGTTAGTCATTCTAAATAGCTTGCGATCTTCAAGACCAAACGACTAAATGACATTTAAAACACAGCTGAGGTCATTCACTTTTTTTTCCCAAAGGAAAGGAAAAATTTCCTCCCTAAGAAATTGGCGCGGGTGGGGCCGAAGTATGTTTCACATATTTTCCGAGGGCACACTTAAAATAGAAAGGGCCTAGCACTGCTGTTTGAGATATGAACTAGGAAAAAGTAGTAATCATGCATAACATAACGATCTTTGCATCATCGGAAACTTTTATAGAGTATTCAATTCGGCGAATAATACCCTATGATTTGTGAATATTGGTCGATCATTAGTTAGAAATATTGATCAATTTGTTAATTTTTTTTCCTCCTATATGTAATACACACAAAAATGACTAAGCTCTTTGGAATGGGGAATTTTTAACGTTAATCACTTTTCCATTTATCTCGCTGAAACGTTGCTGTAGCGACATAAGAGAGTTAATTCTTTGCCTTAGTTGCGGTTGAACGTAGAATGAGCACCGAAACGTATATATATTTGAATGAGTCATAAATCTGTTTACTGTATGTGTTGATCTTGAATGAATCAATTAACAGTTTATCGGGATGTGAACTTGTTCAAGGACTTTCAATTGACTTGCAGTGCTTCATTATTTGCTTCGAGAAGTCTGCGATAACGTTAATACTGTAATTATATGTTACGGTGCTTTAAGAATGATTGTGTGCAGTGTAACGGTATCCTGGTAGACTTCGATATTTCATTTTATTCCTGAAGTTCGTTGATTGTATTTTGTTGAAGTTTATGCACGAGGGACACATCAGTAGTACGTTCAGTTTTCTCATAACACACTCACAGTTTTCAATTTTCGAGTCTGTCAGTTGTCAACACAATTCCCTTCCCCCTTCTACACAATATTGCGGTCATTGTATCTCACTATTAAAAGCACCTGAGAAGTTTTTGTGTGGGGGTATGTTTTAGACACTGGAAAATATTACTTCTAGACTGAAAGCTGCCTCCCAGTGAATCTTTCAGTTTTCCAAATATACAAAGGTTACTAGCGGGATTATTTCTTGGGAGCAGAGTGGATGAGAGACTACTTCAATTTTCTCTCGTCATTTTTTAAATCTACAAATACGTGAATCCTACGGCTATTTTATTTAAAAAGTTACTTGAAACAAACTAACTTTCTTCAAACCAACCCAGTGAAGTCCCGAGTCTTAATTTTGAAGAAAATACAAGAAACAGGCAACACTCGGCATGTAAGGTATAATATAGGTAATAAATTTTGTTGAAATTTAAGTAGACATCTGAAATGAACTTTGGCACGTTCATTTTTTAACACCTCTTTTCCATTTAGAAATAGATAGTTTGCCCAGCATCCAGTTTCTAATCATTCAAATAAACATTCAATGTAGTATGAATTGCAATGTCGGTCGAAACTGTACGGAATTACACCCGAAAGTTATTGGGGTCAAGGCCATGGGCGGAATTAATTGGCAAGCCTGAGGCAGTGTCTTGAAATAACCTGCCGTCTAAAGTTAATCTCACAAGGGCGTTAGACAGGTATTGACAGAAGAATTCTTTCTCAAGTTTCGTTCTTTTTCGTTTTGTTTTTCCGCCTTAGTTCCTTTCTTATAATCTTTAAGGAAGTACAGGTGAGGAAGTAACCTTGATGTAAAGAAACCTCATTGTTTTCTTCTGTGAAACTAGTTAGAATGTTGTGCATTCCGATCTCCTGAGCTTTCGTACGTGTCGGCCGTGAGTTTAGTATGTATTTATTAAGTTGGTTGATTTCCCGAATTGATGATAACTGGCTGATTCTGAGAATTATGACTGATCCGATATTTAATCTTAATACTTCCCTTTTTAAAATAAGTTTGAAAAACTCTTGGAATTTTAGTGACGAATTAGAATGAATATCAGAACTTGAGCATTTCAGGTCATTGGTACAGAAGCTTTTTATGACATGCGACGAAAATAATGACAGTCGATCATTGTAAATCCAGTTCTAGATGAAGGTTCTCCAAACCTTCTCCACAGTCATCCCGTCATTGCCAGTTCTTTTTCACGTTACTCCACAGTGCTTCATGATGATGTCTCACCATCTTGTATGAAGACATTTCCTAGATTTCTTCTTAAATAGTCAACAACTACTTCTGTCCATTGATCATTATCTCGTGCAGTATGAGCAACCCAACTTCACTTTAGTGCCTTGGTTGTCAAAATACTATCCGTCACTCCTGTTGTCTGTTTAATCCATAATTTTTCTATCTTTGTGGGCGGTTTCTAACATGTGTCTCTCCATGCTTCGATTTGTAGTCTGCAGATGGTGAATGTCTGATAGTACCTACGTCACCGATCCATATAAGCAGAATACATTAATTGAAAATTCTACGCTTTAGACGCATTGACATGGGTTAAAAAATCAGCTCGCCAGTTGCGAGATTTTTTTGTTTTCCTCTTACATTTGGCGAGTAAAGTTCGGTCAATCAAAAAGAATATCCACAACAAATTCAAGGATAAATAGCAGATGTCACTTAAAAAGACAGACTCCAGTAAACTGAATAGAAAATTTATTGATATATTTACTGTGTTGCAAAGTGATTTTTGTTTATTTGTATAAAGACTTGTGACTGCAAAATGGTTTTGGTTAGTAGATTTTTTGGCTGGCTAGTACTTGCAAGCAAGATTTTTTAAACTCTGAGCATTGACATTTTACTTTTGAATGTGAAGTTCCTTTTGAATGTACTGTAGTCTGGTTTAAGGCTTCAGAGAGTTGGACAGTACATACCCTTCCCGTATTTATTTTTGCTCAAAATACCATATACTTCAGCCATAAAAGCGATTAGTTTCTGAAGGTGATAATTCCAAAATTCACTGTTGATGTTTACTTAACCAGTCCAAGTATTTTAAATGTTAGATTGGAGAAATGACTTGGTTTATCGAAATAATTTAATGGTAGTAATAATGTCATGATTTCACTAACGAACTTATAATTACAAGATGACCAACATAAAACTGGCCCGGAAAATGTTTATAATTCTAACACTACCGTGCGGCTACATAACTGCGCATGCTCCTAGTTATGTCTGTTCTAATTGATAATAATCTGTTCGGTATTTAGATTACGTTTTCATGAAATTTCGAAAGCAGTTTTCCCTGCCAGTTTTATTTTGGTCACTTCGCACTATTTAATAACTTATTAAAAGAAATAAAAATTTTGAGAATAGTTGACAACAATCTTTATAGAAGATTATTGATAGCGAAGGGCAATGGAATTGATTTCAGACTTGTGATTTTTTTTTTCTCGATGAATATCCTTGGAAAGGTTAGTTGTATATTAAATTTAAAATGTTATTTTTAAAATAGTGGAAGTCTCTTCGGTTGAGAATCAGTCAGTGTGATCCAACAAATCGGTTACTGTAAAGCTTTGTTGCTGAACCTTGTTTTTCTGTTAGTTTCTTCTTGATGACTAGAAAGGTGGAACAATCAATTAAATTCCCTTTTTAAACATTATCTTCTCATAAGAAATTAATGAGTGAAAGAAAGACATTCATTTAAATTAACACGTCTTTAATGACATGTATTAGAAAGTGAGTTGGAGATGTCTCTCTTGTATGAAATTATTATAGAGTGCAGATAGGTTTTTCGTCGTTTTTTCTGTGATGTAAATGTCTATGATTCCTGAATAAAATGTGTGATTTCTTTGAGATGGTTATTAACTTTTCAGTTTTAGAAGGTATCTTCATAGCTTCAAATGGCCTCTACTGCAGTGGCGTAGGAATAGGTGACCTTAATAACAGTATCCTCTAAGACTGGAATATATAATATGACAACATTTCTCATTACTATTGAGTAATTGTCAAATGCCTTATGATCGTCTTAAAACAAAAAGATGCATAAAAAAGATATATTAAATCAGGGCTGTCAGTCAATCGCCGTTGACTATCGGCTAGATCGCGATACTATTTTTTTTTTTTGAAATATTACTTGAAAAAAATTCTACACATCAATGGCTTTTTTTCTGTGTTTTTTTTTTTTTTTTTTTTTTATTAAGAATTTCAGTTGAGATAAAAAGATTTCTAATAAAAGAACGAAAACACAATTTCCATGAAGAATGGGAACACTGTTTTTTCTTTGTCAAATTATAAATAAGTGTATGTGTGTGTGTTGTGCTACGCTTGTGTTCTGATCAAGAAAGGCAAAAGAAAGAATATAATTTTGACTTCCCTCGTAAAAGTAAATTACGAGAAACAACAGTTCAGTGCCAGTGGTAATTGTACATACTTATATCGCTAAAGATTTTCGTAATCTGTGGTAGATCATTGAATAAATAAGTTTAGCCATCCCTGGATTAAACTAGAAACAGAATGTTTGTGCCGTACAGTTCATCATACCATATTTAGATATTGCAATGTTGTTTGTTGCCTTTGGATTAAGGCAGACTTATCGAAACTTCCTACAATGCGCATTACCGGACCTAGTGCGTCGCGAAATACCGTATTTGGGAAGTTCCCTTAAGTGACGCTTTAGATCACTTGTTTTTGAATTTGATCATCGTCAGTCAAAAGTAAGTGTTGATCAAAAATCAGTGTGAAACAGAAAATAAGAGTGGCTATATCCAGTTATTTCATGATATGTGAAAATTCACAGAGAGCTTCAGTCTCATCTGTCCTTAATTGCGAAGGTGTCGTCAGAGTATATCGAAACTTGTGCAAGAGCTGATTTCGTTTACCCAAGTTCTTAAACAAATTCATTAATACGTGATGAGCTCCTTCGTGGCTAAGCGGTTAGCGTACGCGCCTTTGGTGTGGGAGACCCGGGTTCAATTCTCGGCGGGAACTCATGTAGTTTGGAGTCCACGTTAATCAGTAGGCCCTGTCTCATACAGCCTCGCTGCTAAAAGGGACGTTAAAATAAACATCATTAATACGTGGTGTATAGAGATCTAAGTGAAATGTAGTATATGTAAATATAAAGTGTGTTGAATGGAGAAATTAAATCTTTTTCGTTTTGTTTCGTATTAAGAAGGCTATAATTATAAGAATTTCAACGCAACCCATTTTTTGAAAGAAGGGCCGCTTAACTAAGTGCGTATATACCTGACTAACAAATGACCCACGTGTTACTTATTTAGCATTCCTCCTTTTGCATATTTCGTATAGAATTAATCATCTCAAAATCTCTCACAAAATTCAAACACCTCGTATAAGGATCTTTTTGAATCACCATCACCCCTTTTTGGATCAAAAGATCCAATATATTTCAATCAAAAATGTTCTTGTACGCCTTATAGTGAGAGAACTACATACAGTGTAGCCAAACCCAGACTACCACTTAACTCAGTATGGTGTACTTACTCCGTAGAAAATACGAAAACTCGATTTAGGGACTGTCCAAAATTTTGTGGCCCCTGATCCAAGATCCAATACGTTTCAATGAAAAATTTTCTTGTAGGTTATACTGTATATGGAGAAATACATATAGTGTAGTCAAACCCAAACTGTCAGTTAACTCAGTATGATGTGCTTATTCCATAGAAAATACGAAAACTCGATTTAAGGGCTGTTCAAAGTTTTGTGGCTCCTGATCCAAAAACTAATTATTGGCCAAGAACGCAATCTTTTGAGGCATCTTTTTTTGGTCATTTTTAAAATTCTTGTTCTGTAATTTATTTGTTAAAAAAAAAATCCAAGTACCAAATTTCTTGTCTCTAACTTCAAAAAATTCCGACATATGGACATTTTATTATAATAATTGCAGTTTCCATTTCCGCTCCTTCCACGTCGGATAATAATAATACTCCTTAGTCGTACCTTATGCTAGAGACCTGCACGGGCCGGACCGGGCTTGGGCGGGCCGACGCTGATTTCTCTTCAGGTCGGACCGGGCTGGGGCCGATTAATTGCAATTCTTTAATAATTATTGACTTTCGTTAAACGATAATTAGAATAAAGTCAAACGTTGAAGAAGTGTGCCCGTGAAAAATGTTAGAAAATGAAACTTCTAAAATTTATCGGAAATCTCCAAAACTTTTCGGGCCCGGGTTGGGTCGGGCCTATGTACATTCGGGCTGGATTGGGCTCGGTCCGAAAAATTCGGCCCGTGCAGGTCTCTACCTTATGCCGCAAATTCTATGTACTACTCAAATTTCAGATTTCTAATGTAATCAGTTTATCGTAGACTTATTGAGTCAGTTTGGATTTCTTCTTTCGTGTATGGAGATAGTGCTTAGAGATGTAATTGAAATGTGGTATATGTAGATAAAAATATGTTGGATGAATGAGTGAAATCCATTGTACTTATCTTGTTTAATATACAAATAAATGGGGACACACGTTAGTGTATGATGTGGAAGGCGAGATCATAGTGTAAATAAATTTAGAAAAGAAGTGCTGATGTAAGCTAATTTGAGTAGCTTGATAGTTAAAAATAAAATTCAATTCCAGGTGTGAACATACGGATCCATTTCAATCTAGGTCATATATAATGAAGTATTTTATGTTAAAATAAAAAAAATCTGGTGGACATCAATATTAGCATTATTTCAGTGAAATGAGTATACCATATATCCGTTTTATAAATATTTTTTTCTACAACCTGTTTTCTGTGTATATTTGAAAAATGTGTTAGAGAGTTTTTTCCATTATTTATTTCATGATCTAAGCTTTTATTATAAACTGTGGGGTGGTTAGCTAAACTGTACTACAAGAAATGCGCTCTTACTTTGTCCAAAAACTCACCTACCAAACATTGTGAAACCTATAACTCGTTGTTGACAGCGCTGAAAGGACCAGCTGGTCTCCAGATTTCCTCTTGATTCCTTGTGATACGTGTTCATATTTTGGATATGTGCCGAAATGTGTTTAATGACATTATGTTAACGTTCCAACTTCCTCTGAATCAACTGTTTTCTTCCGCGCGCGTCATTTTCCAGAAACCACAGTACACATACTATAAATGGCTGGTGTTCTTAGTGTGTCCTACAGTCAAGCTCTAAAAACTTGATGCTATATTCTAATCTCTGGATAAAGGTGTAGCAAATGTATGTGTATATTCCGTTCATTGTTTTTGCAAGACTATATCGAACATGCTACAGCAGTAATAACAGAGTTTGAGTGGATTTTTTAAACACTAGTTTTTCGAGAACTACGAGTAGATAGGTTCTGAAATAAGCCTTAACACGATAATGTAAAATTTCATTTGTACCATTGCGTGATGTATGCATACACTATAATTACCATTGTTTAGCCTTTGATAAAACAAATAAATCCATACAGACTCCTGCCTTTTTCGTGATGTGAGGTAATCTGATCGTGATGATTGTATGGTGGATGTTGGAGACGATAAAAGAAAGAATATGTCTATATATTGGCTGATATATGCAGTAAGTTGAATTCAAAGTAGCTATGTGATAGAAATGAAATGAAATCTTTGAGTTTTACGTCCCACATTTATGCCGGTTAGGCTAAAGGAGACGGTGATAATGAGAAATGAGTGAAATGGTGGAATGAAGAAAGTGGGAGGAAACGGGAGAACCCCGAGAAAACCCACGAGCACGGTGTTTGTCCACCACAAAGTCCACACGGCGCGAGCTGGGATCGACCCAGGGACCCCAAGCACCAGAGGTGAACGCTCTACCACTGAGCCACCGCACCACCTACTATGTGATAGATAACATGTTATGTAGTTCATATTGATAGCTGAAATTGGTAGGTATTCACGTATAAATATTGTAAGAGCTTGAATGAATTCGAATGAGACGAACAATCTGGATTTGCTTTGTGCAATATATATATATAATATTAGTAATGAGTTGCACATTTTCTCAGATGTTAGTTCATCGGTTCTTAGCCTTGCTAGGAGAGCAATCCAGTTTGAGTACTGTTAGTTTGTACAGTCCGCAGCAAAAAACCTGCAACATGAGCATGTAAGTTTAAAACGACGAAGTCTTTTGCTCCAAAATAAGTGTGCAGGGGAGGACGCAGAGTTTCTCCTGGCGTGATTCGTGCCACTTAGACGTTATGTTGATGTCCTGGGCTGTTAGGCGTAGTTTCACAATAAACTTATATGCTCATGTTGCAGTTTTTTTTTTTTTTTTTCTGCGAACATGTACAAACTACCCATGTTCCAATATTGAAATATACCACGTTTGAAATTTCTCTAGGCTTTCTGGTTTCCGAACGTTATATTTGTTCTAAAAGTAGATAATACCTGTTATGCCCCACAATTTTTCTTGTTTGTATCTTTTGCTTTTCTTGTTTCTATTCGTGTTTGTCTATTATGTAGATTTTACTTGTTATATGTCTTGTTATATGTCAACCTACTTCTTGGTCGGTATCCGAAATTAATCTTTGAAAACTAAATTTAATCTATATTATAAAAGAGAACGTACAAATCCTTTGTTCCCTCATCACGCTAATACGGCTGAACCAATTTCTTTTATTTTTGGGGGGTTATTAGGATTTGGACCCTAGATGGTTTTTATCATATCACTTTAATTTTTAATTACCAGTGTCTTGAGATAATTGACCATTCAAGTGTCCATAACGTACAAATCCTTTGTTAGTTCATCATAGGTATAAAAATAAACGTATTTATATGCAACCCGCATGACCGTGTCACTCGGCGGGTTAACATAAATGACAGGCGCTATAATGTTAACATTTACTGCAATTTGAAAGCGAAAAAGTAAAAATTATCTAAGTAACAAAGTTTATTGCGTTCCGGGGTGACCGCAGCGAAGCGGGGTGAACGCTGCTAGTCTATATTATAAAAGAGAACGTACAAATCCTTTGTTCCCTCATCACGCTAATACGGCTGAACCAATTTCTTTTATTTTTGGGGGGTTATTAGGATTTGGACCCTAGATGGTTTTTATCATATCACTTTAATTTTTAATTACCAGTGTCTTGAGATAATTGACCATTCAAGTGTCCATAACGTACAAATCCTTTGTTAGTTCATCATAGGTATAAAAATAAACGTATTTATATGCAACCCGCATGACCGTGTCACTCGGCGGGTTAACATAAATGACAGGCGCTATAATGTTAACATTTACTGCAATTTGAAAGCGAAAAAGTAAAAATTATCTAAGTAACAAAGTTTATTGCGTTCCGGGGTGACCGCAGCGAAGCGGGGTGAACGCTGCTAGTCTATATTATAAAAGAGAACGTACAAATCCTTTGTTCCCTCATCACGCTAATACGGCTGAACCAATTTCTTTTATTTTTGGGGGGTTATTAGGATTTGGACCCTAGATGGTTTTTATCATATCACTTTAATTTTTAATTACCAGTGTCTTGAGATAATTGACCATTCAAGTGTCCATACGTACAAATCCTTTGTTAGTTCATCATAGGTAAAAATAAACGTATTTATATGCAACCCGCATGACCGTGTCACTCGGCGGGTTAACATAAATGACAGGCGCTATAATGTTAACATTTACTGCAATTTGAAAGCGAAAAAGTAAAAATTATCTAAGTAACAAAGTTTATTGCGTTCCGGGGTGACCGCAGCGAAGCGGGGTGAACGCTGCTAGTCTATATTATAAAAGAGAACGTACAAATCCTTTGTTCCCTCATCACGCTAATACGGCTGAACCAATTTCTTTTATTTTTGGGGGGTTATTAGGATTTGGACCCTAGATGGTTTTTATCATATCACTTTAATTTTTAATTACCAGTGTCTTGAGATAATTGACCATTCAAGTGTCCATACGTACAAATCCTTTGTTAGTTCATCATAGGTAAAAATAAACGTATTTATATGCAACCCGCATGACCGTGTCACTCGGCGGGTTAACATAAATGACAGGCGCTATAATGTTAACATTTACTGCAATTTGAAAGCGAAAAAGTAAAAATTATCTAAGTAACAAAGTTTATTGCGTTCCGGGGTGACCGCAGCGAAGCGGGGTGAACGCTGCTAGTTTATTAAATATCAGAGGAAGAAGAAATTTTTTTTAAAAAAAGAAGAATTGTAATTGTGAATCAGTTAATTCTTTTAACTGCAAATTTAACGAAAATAATAATTTTAGAACTTATTAATGTGTTTGAATCATTATCTGGTAAAAGTTATATATTAATCCGTAATTATATAAGTTTTGAACGTGTTGTGGATATTTCTAACGGTGGCAGTAAATTAATAAATATGAATAATTAAATACTTTCTTCTGGGGCTTAGGTCCTTATTCTTCCATACCGCCACTTCACCTTAAAAACATATTCTGATGGAAATTACTGTGTAATCGGCAAGTATACAATCAAAATTCTAGTAATTTTCTGTAAAATGGAATATCCTCGGGAACAAATATCATTTGAAATTAGTTATTGCCTTGGCATGATTTTATAGTAATCATAACGTCTACTATGTTACTGACCCTTTGTTATATAACTTATACCTGTAATATGAATCAGCGCAGCATTAAACTTAGTCTATGCCATTGGATAAAACAGAGTTAGTCAATAAAGTTTGCATATTGAAACATGAAGTTAGACATCGTATAGTTACAGCAATGCCAAACGATTATGGTATATACAAAGGCTATATTTAAAGAGATAAAAGATATAATTATAAAGGAATATTAAAGAAGATAAATATATTTACGGAAGTTCTAAATAATGTGTTTAATATATAGTAGAATTTATATTTAATGTATGTTTGCCTTTGTTGAATTTATGAGCTCTGGATAATGCTGACTGTATAAAGAATAATTTCAGTGTTGCAATAAGATAAACTCTGACCATGGGTAATGCTTACGCGAAGATTCTGTAACTAATTAATTTCAGTGACCGGAACCAACCCATTTTAAGGTGGTCGTGACGAAGAAAGTTGTCATGAGTGGCATGCCCAATATTAACTACTTGAACTCCTATTTATAATCTGTTCCTTATGAAGATATGCTATAAACAAGCTACTTCAAAACAGTATTATTTGTTTGTCTTCAAATTAGTTGTTATCTATTTAAATTATGTTATTGAAATCCGAAATTTACTTGAAGAGATTTTCATACATTCACTCAGTGAGTCACGGTTTCTTTTTCATCTCGTACCGTGCAATGTGATCAAATAAATCTTCATGGTTTCACTTACTTCCGAAATCAAGAATCTGGATCTAAATCCGATTTTCCACGTTTTGCATAAACGTGGTGGCGACTCAGTTTTAGGGCTAGACTTAACTCCTTGGTCTATATAAAATAAAAGTCAGATATGTCAAAATATGGAGCGGTGCCGAGCATAACATACCTTTATCTGTGTTATTTCTTGCTGACTGATTTATGAGAGAGGAAAATTGACTTCGAGAAGTGTTGCCAGTATAGAGTAATAATGGCATTACGAGTAGCGTATCTCGAAAACCATCAACTGCGCCATCGATATTCTTGTTTACCTGTCGCTACTCCCTTTACTAACATTACAAACGCCACGTTTCGTGCCTGCTCCTTGTTCTGTCTATATTGTTTAGTGAGAATAAGAGCAGGAAACTCATGCCACAGATCATCCAGTTGGGTATTGAGCTGATGATGTGGATGTAAATATTTGCATATTAATGCTCATTTTGCAAACTACACAGTCACTCTGATAGCCCACTTTACGTGTCAGCGAACTGAAAAAAAAAATACTATTCGCCGTATTTTAGGTGTATGGGTTTTAGATAGAAAAGTTCCTGTGAATGAGGAGCGGATTTCCTCTTTAGCATTTATACTTAGTAACCAAAGGAAGTTCCTTATCTTGAGAAGGCATTTCTCTCTTCCTAAGATAGTTATATATCATTTTCTGTTGAATTTTATAATTAAATATGTGCCGGCAATGTTTTTTTACTGTAGGCATTGAATAGAATACTTTTTTGTGTGTGTGTCTTTTAGTGCGAAATATTTTGTCATTTTTATGTGGTATATACGTACATTCTCTAGTCATTGTATATAATAGACATTACGCACATTAACAATTAGCTACTATTTATGGAAATTACGAAACTAGTTTTGAAAAACAAGCGCGTTTGTTAAGTGCAAAAAGAGATGCAAAATATAAAGTACAAGAACAGAAGGCATTTGTTTAACCTAACTTAATCGAGATCGTCTCCACATGTAACTATGTCGAATGTTTTATACTTAGTCTTTTTTTTTTTTTTTTTTGACATTGTATAGAGTATGTAGGCGATGTGTAAAACAAGTTTCTTTGCTAACCTGAATTTTAGTGAATGGTTTAAAGACAATGAAGTGCATCAAAAATTTAAAAAGTAAGCCAGACAGTGTCTGCAGTAAGCTCTTATATGGACTAGTAATTGTTTCTTAGACCTTTCGTTTAGTGTATCAGTTTGGGTGCCCAACAATTATATCATAAAATACACAAAATTTCTGGAGTATAGAAATTCGTTTGGAAACAGTTAATAGATTTAATAGCATTTTGTAGATGTACTTTGCTCACTTAAACATTTTTTTTTTTTTAATGTTCATTTGATCCTAAAAATGGGATGAGCTTATCGACCAGCTTGGAGCATTCCATACTTAACCATTCACCTTTCCCATTTTATAGATTTCTACAAGGAAGGATCATAAACTAAGGTTCCAAGGCTGATATTTCTGGAGTTTCACTTGTTATAGAGGAATCAGGAGTGTGCAAGAATTTTAATACATGGAGTTGGCAACTGTGCAGAGTTTCAGCCACCTACGATGCTAGTTATACGTAAACACAAATGGCGACTCGTTTGGAAAACTGGGGGCCGCGGTGGCTCAGTGGTAGAGCATTCACTTCTGGTGCATGGATTCCCTGGTGCGATCTCAGCTGGCGCCAACTTTGTGGTGAACAGACACCGTGTGCGTGAGTTTTCTCGGGGTTCTCCCGTTTCCTCGCTTTCTTCATTCCACCATTTCATTCATTTAGTCTCCTTTAGCCTAGCCGCATAACCGTGGGACGTAAAACTTAAAGATTCCATTTTCATTTCGTTTGGGAAACTGGGTGGCCGAAACACGTATGTCTCGTCAGCATGTCGCAAAATGGTAGAAAAAAACGTCACCGACGAGGAACATACAGCTCAGAAGACCACTACGTTGTTGAAGTAGTTTCGCTCTGATATAATCGACCACCCTCCCTATATCCCGAATCTGGCTCCAAGCGATTTTCACCTGTTTCCGCATTTGAAGAAGCACTTAGGAGGCCGTCGCTTCGCTTAGACGAGGAGGTGAAACACTTCGTAACAACGTAGCTAAACATGCAAAGCAGGATTTATACCAGGAGGGAATCTTCAAACTCATCCCATGATTCGACAAGTGACTCAAACGTTATGAAGACCATGTCGAAAAATAGCCTGATGTATGTACTATCTGTTGGCTGCGTTGATCGAATGAAATAAATACACGTTTCACTTCAAGCTTTGTGACCTTTCTGATCACCCCTCTTGTATGTAGGCATTTTATGCATTGCTTAATTTCACATATTAGTGGTTGGGCATATAATGTGGAAATTAGTTGTATACCGGTGTCAATTTCAGAGTTATAATACACCTTATTTGAAGATTGATCATTGACGAGTAGTCCCATTATATTATTATTATTATTATTTAGTCTTGATTTTTTTAAATACAGATTATACGGTTTCGTTTGACTCATTGACTGAGTTTAGCGTCCTTTTTTTAGTTCCAAGGCTATATGAGACTTAAACCTACGGTTTAAAGTGGAGCACCATAATGCGTTCAGGTTTGAAGGCTCTCACCGGGAGTTGAACTGGGGTCCTTTGCACCAAAGGCGCTATATTGGTTGTCCTTAAACCAGTAGAAAGGACTCTAGCTGGGATTGAATATATTCATACAGAGAGCTTCTATCATCCAATCGTGTCCGGAAATAGTTTTAATAAAAAATAGCTCTTTCTCCGTGTTTCAATAATTATTGATGAAAAAAAATGAAATTATAGTTTTACGCTCCATGGTTAGATCCTTTAGGCAAAAGGAGACACATGAGAAATGATAGTGAATGGTTATGATAGAATTAATGGGTTGAAAATGTGGAAGAAAACGGGAGATTGTCGAGAAAATTTACGGATATTGATGATATTCACTACAAACTCACATGACCTCCCATCGAATTAGGGTCTCTCTACGACTGAGCTTCTATGATCCTGAGTAGTTGTGGGATATATAACCGTAAAATAATGTAAATGGAGAAAAAAAAAGCGTGGATCTTTGCATTAGCATTTAAGAAAAAGACGAAATATTTCCTACAAGCATTCTTAGTTAATTTGCATGCTGACGAACGTGAAACATCGAGACAGTTTTTTCTGTTGTGTTTTCTGGAGAAAGGATTTTGTTTGAACACCGCTAAAGTAGAGAAAGAGATCGTTTTTTTTTTTTTCTGTTTCTTGGTTGCCGCGTTTATTGCACAGCACTGGGGTGAGTGCACGATGAAGTTGTATTTGCCGTTGCATCCGTATCAAATGACGTTGCAAGGCAGGTCACTGTTCTCGATGCAATGCAGCCATTTTCTTTCACTTCAGGTTGTTTCCAAAACAGAAAACGAAGGGGAAGGGAGAGAATCTTGATTCGTATTGCCTCTGGGATTCATATTGGTGGTCTTAGTATGATCATTCTCAAAGAACAGAACTAAGCATTAATGAAAACCATAACTTGTTTCGTTATAATGAAGATCTGTGTTGAATAGTGCTCGGTTTAGTGTTCATATGCCCATATAAAGGAAGATAGATGCATAATGTGGCAAATTTTGTGATTGTTGTTCCAAACTAAGGATGGTAATATCAAGATAAAATCTGAGTATTTTACCTATTCCTTTTCCAGATGCATAATGGAAAATTCTTAATAATAATAATAATAATAATAATATGTTCCCACAATAGACTTACCCTTTATTTCCCGTTAGTTAAGAGTGTGAATCACATGGTTGGCGTAATTTAGCTAAGCAGGCAACAGAGCAAGCACTTGAATAAACTTCCGTAAATACGGAAACAATGGAACAGTGCATTTGGTCTCAAGTTATTTCCAGCCTTTTGAATGATTAACGATGTGAGTTATTACTAGTGCTGTCGAAATCGGTTTTTGAAAAAACTGAAAACCGGTTTTTGAAAAGTGAAATTTCATAAAACCGAAATGTCGCTGCGGTTTCGGTTTTGAAAACCGCTTTTGCAGTTTCGGTTTCCAAAACCGCTTTTGCGGTTTCGGTTTTCAGAAAATCGGTTTTCTGAAAAACCGAAATCGCAAATGTCACAAAAATTCGACAGCACTAGTTATTACCGCTTATAAACCTACTTTAGAAAATCACTGCATTATTTTTTTCATTATTTGAAGACAATAAATTTGAAATAGTTAACACACAGTATTCCAACTCGAGTAGCAAGCAGAATTAATTCACAATAAAATTTTTGCGCAATGCTGTAGAGCCATAGTTGAATATATATATAGGGCCGGATCCAGGATTCTCTGAGGAGGGTGCACCAATAACTACCAGTACATTTGAACTAAATTTGAGTTTTTAAAATGCTTTTAGGCATCTGTGATGTGAATGAGAAATTCCTTTGGAAATGCTAAGTGTGTGCTCTCGATGAATTCTTTTCCTTCAACCGTCAAAAAATTGAATTAAATTATTGATTTTGCAACACTGACTGCTAACTTCTCGCTTTAGGTAGTGTATATGTACAACGAGGGAGGTGCACGTGCACCTTTTCACCCCTCTAAATCCGGCCCTATATATAGAGAGTTAGTCAAATTATGTTAACACTGAATGGGAATAAAACAATGGATTCAAACTGTACATACATCTATACACGAAAGAATGTGTCTGATATGATATACTACAAGTGCTTAATACCTGCGAACTCACTCTGAAGTCGTCTCAACCTCTTCACCATTACGTACAACACATGGAAACCAACGACGAACAGTGCCATTTAAAGCACGTGAACACATTTCACGGGGAACGGATGATGTACAGTCTTTTAGGTCATTAATGTCGCGAACTTTCATACTGTAAACGCGCTTCTTT
The DNA here is from genome assembly GCF_964235325.1 of Thermobia domestica. Classification (NCBI taxonomy): domain Eukaryota; kingdom Metazoa; phylum Arthropoda; class Insecta; order Zygentoma; family Lepismatidae; genus Thermobia; species Thermobia domestica. The sequence goes on from NC_137471.1 coordinate 8,993,958, forward strand.
ACGATGCCCCATAACCAGAAATCGCATGATGTTAGGTCAGGGCATTGTAGAGGCCAGCGCAATGGTCTATCACGACCAATCTATCTTCCGGAAAACGTATCATTGAAATAGTCTCTAACAGTTTGGGCCCAGTGCGGTGGAGCGCCATCTTGTTGGAAGCATGGCGGATTTCTAGCAGTAGTTCATCAACGGTGTACTGCTTTAGCATCCGTAAGTACACGTCTGCGGTTACTGTTTGTATGTCAAAGAAGTAAGGTCCAATGACTCAAGCGGCGGTCACAGCGCACCAAACATTTACTTTGGAGGAGTCACGGTCATGTTTCTGAATGACCCGTGGATTTTCGGTGGCCCAGAAAAATCGTGTTATATCGGTTCTCAAACGCACTGGTGTTTAAAGTGGCTTCATCGCTGAATGCCAATACATTCACTATATCATGCTTGGATAGTAGTAATTTCAGCTAAAATATAACAACATTCTACCCGCATACGTTTCTGCGCCAATGTTAAAGCTCGAGTGACTTGGATGTAATAGATCTCATTCCAAGGTCGAGTTTCAAGATGCTCCACATTTGTTTTTCCAGGTATTCCTGTTTCCAAACTGCGTCAAACGTTTGATTTCGAAGGACTACGCAACACAGCTTGCTGTATAACAGCTGTATTTTGTTCACATCGTCCTGATCGTGGACGTCTTGCAATGCATGATGTCTGCTACCGATCATGTAACCACACACTTACTGTAGATGCGTACACTGTTAAACGGCTTTGTGGATCACGTGCAAATCATTGTATAAACTTTACACGGACCGGAGTAGGTAAACCGTACACTTCCATTAGGCTTGCTACAAATCATCTTTGCTCCAGTGTTAACCGATCAGGCATTGTGTGTTAACTGAAACGAAAGAGATTGAAAATGTTACAAAACTAAACAATGCAGCAATAGAATACAATACACTGACATGCCAAAAATACATCTTACAAAACAATACTTTTCAATAGAATACTATAGTACTCGCGCCGAGTCGTGAAGCTTGGGCTGTAAACGAATCATAGAAATATTTTGCTTGAGCTCTAACACATCGGAAAACTTCGGTACAATTCGTGTAGCCGCTTCTCGAGCGCACACTTGCGGAAACGTCAAACAGCTGAAATTCACCAATTATGTTGCCAAACTTTGAAGACATAGTAAACGAGTATATAAAAAAGGCATTTAAAAATTACCAATAATAACACTGCACAACAATAACTACTGTACCAACTAGTCTAAAATGGTAACAATAGCACAAATAATAACAACGAAAACATAACGCAACAAAAAAGAATTTACAAAACTGAACTTGACACCAATCCGAGGCAACACTGTACTCTCGGGAGATGTTTTCTGTGTAGCGCGAAAGAAGACACTAACAAAATTTTATGGGTTGGGGTTGACGACCGGAACACACCCTCGCGTTCTATTGGGTGGTGAAATCGGTAGATCGAGGTCAAGCTTCACGACTCGGCGCGAGTACTATAGTATTTTTACCTCCACGTGTTATGTCCATTCAGTGTTAACATAATTTTGACTAACCCTATATATATATATATAATATTAAAGATCAAGACTAAAAAATACAATTGATTACATTTTTAAAAATATATATATAAGAAAAAAACTGTTAAAATTAACCCGAAAATTGACTAAAATTAGAACTACAATTTCTACTGCCGTGCAGTGAGATTTGTCTTGAGTTACGAACGGAATGTAAAATTTGATGGATAGAGTTAAGGTTTTATGAAAATTAGTGTACGATTTATGAAAAATTACAATTTTCGAAAAAACTGAATTTAAATTACCAGTGAAATTAAAATACAGGGTGTTTCAAGACAACACCGACAAGGTTTGGGAGGTAATTCCTGACCCAAGATAAGACGAAAAGTATACACCAACCTGGGTGCACAAATGCTTTCTTTCGGAGTTATAGGCTGCCGAAAATATGAAAAAATAAAATTTAAATGTCCATAGCTCCAAAACTGTGGGGCCTACCGTAGTCGGGTCAAGACTTCACGTAGGAACTAATTTGTGCGCTATCCAAAAATACATGTATCAGAATCCTAAGGTACTCACGCAACAATTTTTATAGAGGGTGTTTTTCTACTGTCATATAACTTGAAGTACTCATCGACCATCTCTATAAAAATTGTTGCGGAAGTATCGCAGCATTCTGAAACATTTATTTTTGGGTAGGGCACATACTAGTTTCTATGTGAAGTGTTGGCCCGACTACGGTAGGGCCTATAGTTTTAGAGCTATAGACTTTTAAATTTCATTTTTTAAAAATGTTTTTGGCAGCCTATAACTCCGAAAGGAAGCATTTGTGCACCTAGGTTGGTCTATAATTTTTGTCTTATCTTGGTGTCAGGAATCACCTCCCAAACGTTGTCGGTGTTGTTTTGAAACACCCTGTATAAAAATTTGAAATATTTATTTAACAGTTCGTGGAAAATAAAAACTATTAATTTTTAATCGTTACGAATTGTTTTAACAGTTATCTTTCAAAAATTAACTCCTAAAAACTTTGTTAATTGAAGTTAATATTTTTAACTGATTAATCCTTGGTATCTTTTTACGAATTAATTACAAGTCTGTTTAGAGCTTATATTTCGATTGCTCCTCGATCTGTCCGAGTACTGGATGATTTCTTAAATATCTTGCTTGCTTAGTCTATATATTACGTTATGCTACAAATATTCTTGCAAATGAGGCTATTTAAATATAATATAATTTACATTTCTTCTGATGGTGTCAGTGCTCGAGTCGTAAAAGCGTAAAAGGAGAATACAAATGTAAATTTGAATTTAAAGATTGAAGGGGTTAATAAAAAGTAATCGATTAATAGATCAGTTGCCATCTTCGTTTTCCCCAGAGTAAAATTGATATGTAAACAATTAAGCTCTTTAAATAGTTTCTTTTTTTAAAGATGTCTTTCAAACCGTTAACATTGAAAACCAGTTTATTGAAGAGTCATTCTTTACACTACAGTTGAACGCCCTGTTGAAAGGAAGTATATAAAAATTGTAAACTGTGAAAAAAAAAAAAAAGTGATTAGGAAGTAGCCTGCAAGGATCGGGGCATTAGCATCTAATGTGGGTCGTGATTGAATGCCGGATGCACAGTCACACATTTTCCCGTCAAGGTGGCTGCTCGTGTAGAGAGTAAATGTTCATCCCACGGATTCATTTATTTCAATTCCTTCCTTGTATATAGAGTGTGGAATTAAATTTATTTTGGCAGGAGAAAAGGAGACATGGCCAAGTTTAATTATTTTCACCTATGTAAGTTTATTGGGTTGTAAAATGTGTATTCTCCTGTGTATTGGAGTGAAAGGGGACTCAGTATCATTAACAAAACATTACAACCCAGCTTCTGTTAATGTTTTGAAATAATAGGGAATTGTCAATAGTATTTATTGGTGAATACAACATTGCATATATGCAGGCCTGTATCCAGGGGGGTCTAGGGGGGCCGCCCCCCTAAATTTTGGCTGGCCCCCTACAATTTTCACGGTAGGCTTGCAAATGAACTATAATGTGATAATATGGTTGGATCGCCCCCCCCCCTAACTTCAGCCGGCCCCCCTAAATTTTGGGGCTGGCTACGGGCCTGCATATATGATCCCGGAAGTGCTGCAAGGAGAGAAAAAATATACAAAGTCACAGACAGTTTTGACATTAATTCTGATACAATAAACCGAACTTACACCGCTGTATTAGTTATAGGCTTTTCCCCTTGGAACTAAACTATTTTGTTATGAAAATAGAAATTGAATGAAATGAAATCTGAGTTTTACGTCCCACGATTATGCCGGTTAGGCTAAAGGAGACGGTGATGATGAGTAATGAATGAAATGGTGGAATGAAGAAAGTGGGAGGAAACGGGAGAACCCCGAGAAATCCCACGCATACGGTGTTTGTCCACCACAAAGTTCACTTGTCGGGGGCTGGGATCGAACCCGGGACCCCAAGCACCAGAGGTGAACGGTTATGAAAATAGAATAAAATGTCGGAAACAAGCAGTGACGTAACTAGGGTTTAAACGGGGCTTGTGACCCGGGCGCCGGATTGGAAGGGCGCAAACTTGCCTAATATTCGGGGAAGCGTTTTGGTTTGGTTGGTCAGGAGGGCGCTAAGGTGAGTTCTTGCTCCGGGCAACAAGAAACGTATTTGCGTCGCTGGAAAACAAGACCATTCTTTCTAATTAAATGAAAAGTTGTTCAAGAAGAAAGATCATTATTATTTGAACCAGTCACAGGTTTCCATAGTGGCGACGCCATAGAGAGCAAGGTGAGCGTGCGTTCCCCGATAGCGAAGCGTGTTTCCCAGATTCCTCAGTAGCGTCGTTTTAGATTTTGCTAGGGGTTCCTATTAGTCACCAGGGGCCTGCCCCTAGTTCGTTAGAAAGTGTGAGGAATATAGGGGAAAAAATAAATAGAAAGGTAAAGGCAGTGATGATTGGAATTGGTGCTGTGAAAATTACTAGTATAATTGTCGAACTCGTTGTATATGATGTCAGAATCGTGTGTGTGTGGTGTCGAGTGATCGTAATGTCAAAATAGTGTGACCTTTGGGTTGAGTCAGGTTAGATCAAAGTTTACACCCTGTGTGGTCTGTTAGCATCGCTACGACACAGTGTACTTAGTTCTATTGATTAGTTTAATACAGGAGTAAAAGTGCGGGAGAATGCCGTCCCCTCACCTCCAAAAAATATGTATGGCATCCCCCCAGTTCCTAAAAAATGCAATGGGCAAAGATAGGCAGGGGACCGCGTGACGTCATTCCGCTGCCTCCCGTTCCCCTACCTTTTCAGATCCACTTTTACCCCTGTGTATATATAATATAATATAATCCAAATTAATTGCCTGTAAAATGAATAAGATTTTGAAGGTTTTTTTTTTTTTAATTACCTTAATACGTTTCCGAACAATAGTTTTGCATTGGAACCGTTTTGTTTTCAAGAAATTTAAATAGTTTTGTGTGTAAAAACTGTAAGGAGGACGTTCTTTGTGTATATCAATTTCCGTTAAATTGTCAATATTTTTCTTGGATGTACTTCGCTCCTAGCGTTTTTCATTTTATAGATAACTTATCAATGTTCTGATTATCTGTATGGCGCCGTATTCCGTTTCATTCATGTTGAATCGCAATATATAATGTATTAAACGTTACGTTTTGAGGAAAAAGGATTGCAGTGTGCTGAGAATAATGTGTGTCGTGGCCGTTAACATCTGAGTTTTTCTCTCTCTCTAAAATTAAAGATAGCACTGGATCCTTCCATTACCATGTTATTTTTCAAAGCGAAGTTCCTTAAGCCCTTTTCTTTTTCGTTAGGTTCGTACTTTTGCAGTATGATTTTTTCATGTGTAGACAAAGATGGCTATTTTACATCGTTCACTGTCAGGCTCAGTAATCGCAATGAGCTTGTTAGCGATACGAATAAAGTCTCTAAAAATATCGGTTCGCGCTCACTACACTTTCTCTGGGGCGTGGCCCCCTCTGCGCTAATGTTAGTGGCTAGTGCCTGCGCCTTTGTTACATCGGGTGCCATGTTCGTTTCCTGGTAGGAGAGCCATGAATTTTGAACGCGTAACGGTGGTTCCGATTCTACATTAAAATATAGGTCTGCGTCCCATACGGCTTCGGTGCTGAAAAGGGATGCCGAACTGCAACAACGTTACGACGGTCTCAATGAGGCTTAGGCTTACTACTCTTAATAGGTCATACGTTCACTAAGCTCAGTGGCGCGCACTCTGTCTCTGGTGTATTAACCTTATTGGGTCTCGGAGTTGTTACCCTCAATGGGGCTCACACTCAGTTACTGAGCCCCGCCGTGTTTCACGCGAATCCGAGACATTTTGGTGTAGAATGCTGCTGCTAATACTATACTGTGTGCTGAAGACTACTTTGCTAAAAGCATGAATCATGTGATTCGTGAAAGGGATAAATATTTTTGTTGATTTGTTAGTGACTCCAAATTAAATCGGTCTTGCAGGCTAGGCTGTATTTGGAATCTCATTTAATAAATACATAAACATATACGTAATGTAATGTTTGTGTATCTGTTTTTTACAGTTGACATTAGCCTATAATAAATATATTGAAACGTTTTATTGTTTTAAAGAAGTCCGTTGTCATCACAATGTTTTAGTGGGTCATAACTATTATTTCCGTATATCCCTGGGCGGAAAACGGATTTTTGGCTCTGGTGTGAATTTTGATTGCAAGAATTCTTGCCAAGTCTTTACCAAAACTCATGTGTTCAGCTCTTTAGCTGAGATCTCAAAAAGATTTAGCCAGTAACGCAACTTGGCGAGGCATGAAATGAGGTGCTCTGTAGGTTAAAATGGTTATTCGCTGTCGTGAATTGGTCTTTCCTACTAGAATTAAAAGGTTTGGTGGATGAAGGAGCAATTACGTCACGTCACGTCAAAACAAAGACGATGTATTTCCGATAAATTGATTCTTTTGTGTTGTATTTTTAGGCTTCCAAACAATGCTATGCATAAATAATGGAAATCTTGTAAACTGTGCTCGTCTGTCGTATGTCGATACAATATCAGAGCAAAAATGGTAAGAGCTACTGACAACTGGTTTTTAGAGATCGATTCAGCTTCCCAAGAATAGGACCCATCTCATAAGTTAACCCTCTGTTTTAACCGAAAGAGGTTGAAATTCACAGCTTCCAGTTGCAATGTAGATAACCATAAAACAAAAAATAAAAGCAAGGATCCGTTTTTTTTTTTTTTTTTTTTATAAATAATTCAGTGTTTAAAGAAAAGGTAATAATTTCAGCAGCATCTTTCTGCTAAAACAGGTCGTGATAGAAATTGATTACTACTACGTCATGTTCAATATAGATCTTCAGAGATTAAAAAGGGTAACAGCGACAAGCGGTTTCTAGAATCGATTCAGCGTACCAACAATAGATCTATTCCATTAACCGGTAATGGCAGAAATTAACAGTTTCTGGTTTCAGCCTTGTCACAAAGCAAAAATGGCAGGAGATAGTGACAAGTGTTTTTCTAGAATCTGTTCACCACCTACTCCGCTAACGCTCTGTTCAAACCAGAAGCGGTAGAAATGAACTATTTCCTTTTTTAACGTTGACCGCTAAAACAGGCTTTCAAATACCCCTATATTTCCTATTTTTTCCTATATATTTGCGTCTCTTCCCATAAACCCCTATATTTCCTACATTTTAACGAAACTTCCTATATTTTTGTGGCACTGCTACTTCCACTTGTGAAATTGTCTAAAGATAATTACACCAAACAATATACAGTTAGCAGATTTTCCGATGCAGATCCTTTTTATACTTTCCTTTATGATGGTCGCTTAGTACTGGTGAGCTACGTACGAAAACACTAAGAAACTCATGTAAAATTTTTGCAACGAGATAATTACCCATTTAGTTATATTTAGAGTAGAATGTATGTTCATCTAACAGTTGGTGTAATTTCCATGTGATTTTTAATTTTTTTTTTTTTTTTAATTTCTACCTATTGGATAATTGAAATGTTCCTTCCAATAGGTAGAAATATTGTTATATGACTTTCTTTGTTCTTTCAAAATGTTCCGAATGCACAAATATTCCTTCAAAATGTTCCAGGAAATAATTGAAATGATCCTTTTTCACAGCTTCACGAAACCTCCTATATTTTTTCGCCGTGATTTCTTCATATATATTCCTTAGCATTGAAAAGCCTGCTAAAACGATCATAGATAATGTAGTCAATTAAGAGTTCCAAGAATATACTTTATCTACGCACATTTTCTACTAAAACCGGAAGTAGAAATTTACTACCACTTTTGGTTTTAACAATTTTTGAAGCGGAAAAAGAGTAAGGGATAGCGGTGATAGAAATCAACCTTTTCCGGTTTCAAAAACGGTAATATATAGCGATCAGTTTCTTGACATAAATTCAATATCAGAATAATATGGTCTATTTCCGAGCGTATTCATCTTCATCTAGTGCAGTGGTCGCTGAACTTAATGAAGTTTCTGAGCTACCGTACGATGTCTAAATCCTACTGTGAGCTACCATACCATTTCTAAATCCTACTGTGAGCTACCGTACCATTTCTAAATCCTACTCTGAGCTACCGTACCATTTGGAAATCCTACTGTGAGCTACCATACGATGTCTAAATCCTACTGTGATCTACCGTACCATTTCTAAATCCTACTGTGAGCTACCGTACCATTTCTAAATCCTACTGTGAGCTACCATGCCATTTGTAAATCTTACTGAGAGCTACCGTACCATTTCTAAATCCTACCGAGAGCTACCAACCAAAAGAACTACCAACTTTTTTTTTTTTAAATCTTACATTTGTTTATTGCCTATAAACTTACATTTCTATTAAACATGAAATCAAAGTATCCAAGTTAGCAAATGTCTAATATACTTACGAAAAACATAATGTGCACAACCACACGCGTATACAATCAACTGTGAGATGAGACTGTCAATGGCAGTTTCACGGAAGAAACAAGCAGTTGTCGTCAGCGCCCCCTGTCGTTACCCTCAGCTCAGTGGAGTAATCAAAGTTAGCCAAGAGGAGCGTTAACACGATCTACTAGTAGCTCGCGATCGACGGTTTGGCGATCACTGATCTAGTGCAACCTGAAGTTGTAGAAATAACACTTCCGGTTTGAATATTAATCTTCATATACCAAAAACGATAAAACAGCAAAAAATGTCTTATTGATATGGCTTCTGCGTTCCAAAAATAAATTCTATCTGTGACCTTTCTCCTGTATTACAACTGAAAGTGTAGTAGATTTATTACGTCTACTTTGCACAGTATTGAGCTTGCATAGTTTGGCAGTCTAGCGTAGTTTCAGAAACTTTTTTTTTTGTGCGTACACTCTTAACCTGTTGCGCCAATATGAAATCAGACATGACAAAATAGACGAACATTACTTGTACAAAAATGGATTTTCGTTAAAAAGAAGTTCATAATCTCTTATCTACCAAACTCCTGCACAGAAGATACAGTTTCGTTCAAAATTTTGGCCACCCACTTCATTAAAAAGACTACTCTTACCTACAGTTCAAATGAAATAAATCAACTGTAGATTTTCTTTGGCCAATAGAGGTATTTATTTAGAGACAAATTATTAGAATGGCCTATGTGCGAATGGTAGAATATGGACTCTAAAAGCATGGTGAGATGTGGCCAAGATTTTGTAAACAAGATTGTACTAGGATACAGAGTTGCCTACCAAACAAGAGCTGAGTCCGTCTCGTCTCGTCTTGTCTCATCTCTTGGACTATCCTAAATAAACGTAAATTTCGCTAATTAAGTAAATAATTACAGAACCTTTGATTGTAGAACACAATTTCTAGGATATGCTAGATAATTTCTTATATTAAATCATATAATATTAATACTTTTACATACAGATGGATCCCTTAATAGACCCAATTTAGAAGCTTTTTCTTTTATTGAAAATAGTAGTATTTGGTAAGAAGGCACATTGTATTGGACAGAGTTCTGCACCGCAACAACGCCTGTCTTCATATGACAATGAAAACTTTAAAACCATTGCCAAAATGGAGTGCTGAGTAACAGAGGTGGCCATTTTGCAATGAGCCTCACTCGACCTCTCGCTGGCTCAGGCAAACTAATTTCAGTGACACTTGTGCTAGTTCGTACTCGCATTCAATGATAGCTCGCTCTATACCTGTACTCCATTTTAATCATAATGGCCTCGCGATTACTAATCTTGGAGCTCGTTCTGCTCTCGCAGGCCTCGTTTATTGAGCTTGAAGCCGATTGAGCCCGAGAGCCGGGCTCGAGAATTTGGACATTATCTGTAATGCTGCTATCCCTTTACAATCCAGATTTAGCCCCATCTTACTTCTGTTTGTTTGCATCTCTCTAAAAGAATCTTACTGGACTTCATTTCCAAGATTTGACAGAGATTAAAATCGCTCTGAATGCATGAGTTAAAAAAAGAATCTGGATTTAATAATTGGATTGAGCGGTGGCAGAAATGTACCGAAAACAAAGTGCAAGATTTGTAATTGCCTTAATAGGTGTCCAATATACATATATTGCAGCAGAGAAGATCTTTGGGATAATCTTTGTATATATTTGAAGTCACGAATAAGGGAACTCGTAACTATTAACAAAGCATAACTAATCTTAAATAATTCGTAGACTTGTCTCTGTGCCTTAAGCAAACGAAACAGACAAATACTCAAGATTGTGACAAAAATAATAACCAGCTGTCTGGCTCTGGAAAAGTCACGCCAACTTTAAATGCATAAAACGAACGATCAGGTTTCAAATAAAACTAAATGGCAAAAGAACACTTGAAGGCAAAATTTATGGCGGTGATGGTGTTGCCAAGCTTTTTTGGATACAGACTGCTGTGTGTGAATGAACTTTTGCACATTTTAGTGTTACAAAACAGCCCGTGTCCTCCTATGCTATCAATTGCAAGAGTAGTAGTTTACTCGTGTCAAGAGGGAGAACTCGACAGTTTCATTGCTCTGTTGTAATTTAATAATGAAGTCTTGGCGGAGTATTTACCAATGATTAATTACTATAAAAATTATATATATTGAACAAGTGCTACAGAGAGTTTACGGAAAGACGTACCGGCTTGCTGACGAGAGAAGCCAAGGGTGAATATCTGTGGTAGAAGACAACCTTAATGAACGTATGAATCATGTGGTTCGTGATAGGGGGTAAAATATGATATCTGAACTGTCTGATCTTCTAATTTCAGGGACTCAACAGAAGCCTGACAAAATCGAGTTACTCTTGTCTGGCTCTTCGACTGTGCTCTATAGTTTCACGCTTACTACTACACAACGACTGAACACCAGAGTCTGTATTTTGGTATATGGAGGATTGCGATCTCCAATGAACAGATTTGACTAATTTGCGTTTCGCCGTCTCACGTGTTTCTTTTCTGGTGACCAAAACCAAACCACATGGCGTAACAGCCTTTTTGTGGGCCCGAGCAGCTCCACGCCATCTGTTAGCGATCGGCTGAGCTACACCCAACTTAGCAACGAACACGTGGGCTTTGACGTATGAGAAGCTTTCAAGACCTAGTCTGGTGATTTATCGGAGGTTGAAAAAAAAAGCTTCGTATATATATACAGTAGAGCGTCGATTATCCGAACGTCGGTCAACCGAACGACCGCTTAACCGAACTGTGTACTCGCTCGCACCTGTTACTCTCCCACCCTACCGTCCATCATCCCCCTCACTTCCAAACCAAGTTTCCCACAGTAGTCGCCGCACTGAGCCACCGCTGGCGGAACATTGCTTCTAATGGGGCCTTCATAAGGCGCTGCTGACCGGCCAAGCCGCCAGTCGCTGTGTTTCAACAATCAGCACACTTCTGTCGGTTTGGCACTGGCTGTAGAAGTAGCGGCAGTATCAAAACTGTTCACAGCAACAGCTTAGAGTTGAGGCGTGCCGCTCCGCGCATGGCAAATAAACATGTACAGTTCGATTATCCGAACAAACCAGTTTTCCGAACACCCATGTCCCCCAATTAATTCGGATAATCGACGCTCTACTGTATATATATAGGATGTTCTAAAAATGGCGCCCACATATTTGTATATATTTCGAGTGATCGTTTGGAGACACAAATTGCACTAATTGACAACGTCGCAAATAAAGAACCATAGAAAGAAAAGCAAATATTTTACTGGATACCACAAGTGATATGTAAAAACCTACAGAACATCCAAATACAAGATGCTATGACAAAATTAGATAGCAGTGCGAATATCTTGGAAACGAATTATCCAAGATAGATTGTTGTCAGAAAGTATTGTAAAGACCTTAATCCAGCAATTGATCGACAGTTGTTAATAATGGTATACGTACATGCGTTTCAAGTATAAATAACCCTCACCATTACACTCATGTGATCTCAGTTCTCATTCTTGATACTTGAGCATTTGAGATGGAGAAATAAACGCTTGTTCTGAGAGATCGTACGTTTAACCCTGTAGATGTAAGAATTTCTAAAAAACAAAGATAGTTAAATAAATTAACAGTTCCTGGGTAAATCTGGGTAAAGTTTACTGTTATGTCCGGATATAACAAATGGTTCTGCGAATTCAGATTCTAACAACCGGTTCTAGCATCACTCTATATATGTATACACTTCAAGGAAAGTGATGATGAACACTGTAAATTCTTAAAATATTAATACTGAAATGTAGAAGATAGATGATGGATAGCCAAAGCTCTTGCATTGGAAGTGTTTTTGGGAAAGTTGTTATAGTCTATCCGTTCTAAGCATTGGCATGTAACACGACGATTTTCAGCTGGCTGATGGCATAATGTCGGAGCACACCTTTATGTTTGATTCATCGACAAATAGGTAGAGCACTGAAATTGGGGGAGAGGACTACGCAAGAGAATACTGTTGAAAAGTGTTGGTAGTGTACGAGTAGTCAGTTTATACCAACAAAACCATCGGTTAAAGATCGAAGCACCATGGTAATTATTGAGAGGAAGTCCATATAAAATGGGTATCTGACATGTTAGAGAGCATAGAGTTGGGAATGACTGCTCTAAACATGATCAGGCAACCCGACAACAATGCCACTCTTAGGCCGGTCGTGTATTGAGTAGAGGACAAGACAGCGAGCTGAGGTTCCGTACTGTAAATAGTGCAACAATGTGTCATACCGCGTATTCACTGAACAAAGGCATTTCCAACGTTCTGACTGAGTCACACAGTCAATGCACTCAGTCATCTCCGCATCCCCTCTTGCCTTCCCCTACCTCTGCCTTGGCTTGACTGGCGTTCCTGTGCTAAATGTGCGACCGACTTTACGATAGCATACAGAAATCAACTATCCAGAGAACCGGGAGGCAAAAGTGCCTTGCCTGGCTATTTATCCTTTGCTGGAGGATGTTTAACGTTCGTAGTTCTAAATCAGCAGTCAGTGAGCAAATTTCGCTGTATGTTTTGTGCAGCGTACCAAGGTAATAAGTGTATTTCTGTTTCCTATTACAAAGCAAGCCTGTGGTTAATCCTTAAGCAGTCATGTTGCGGTATTGCGTATCCTACTGGTCTTTATAGTGTGGCAATGTTATTTGTGTGTTTTCAGCTGTCCCTCAAGGAATTTGCTCATTGTTCTCTGAAAAGTGGGTTGATGCAGTTTTGTACGCGTTTCAGTGGAAAATGTCCTTTGTTTATTTGAAAGTGGACCTAAAAAGGGAACATAATGACATTACATGAAAATGTAATTGATTCGAAAGTTAGAAGAAATTCAAAGTAGTTAGCAACCCCTGGTTTATAAATATCATGTGAAGTTAATATTTAAGTTATGCAGTAGTGTTTTAATACTAAAATAATGTTAAGATAGTACTGTAGGCGTATTTACACAAGAAATAAAGGTAAGAAAATTCCATGTAGTTGGCAATTCTGATTATAATGTCATGGTTTATATATTGTACACTTGACTGTGTTAGTAGTTTGTAAATGATTGCACATTATTTCTAACCAACACAGAAAATAAGCATGTGAGGTATAATAATAGTTCATGCGACTGCTTAAGGGTTAATAGTAAAAACGGACAAACCGTACTTCACATTATATTTTGCTTATACTTGTGTACGTGTTCAAATAATTGCGTAAAACTAATGACACGCAAAGTAACTGCTTTTATCTTTTAATATATGGCTGAAAAAAGTTCACTTTACACAAATAAGTAATAAGTAAAAATATTTTTTTTTTATATATATAAAAGAAGCCATATTTTTACCATACTAGGTATGTTAAGAAAGTGAGGTAAAAAAAAAAGTTTCTCATAATAGTAACTGCATGAGTGATTAGGAAGAACACTGTGATGAAACTGACAAAACAAATACCTCACAAGTGGCTGGGCGCCAACCAGCCACAAACAGCTGGTGTCTTTTATACTTCGCGTGAGATTACATAGAGGAATGAGGGAGGAAGGAGTCATACGAATACCAAGGGTCAACGGCTTTCACTTATATACGCATATTTATTCTTTACAACTCGCCGAAAGATGTTATTGTGGTGCTGTATGTTCATTTAGGTTTATGAAACGTACGGCTGTGTCTCAAAGAAATGTTACAATCCTAGATTTTAATTTCGTTTATGTATTAAAAAAAAAAAAAGTGTCCTGTTAATTCGTTTGTAAATATATCAATGTTTTCTCTTAAAAATAAGACATGTGCGAATAAACAACACGGACAACTTTTTTCTACAATAAACTAGCAGAAATATTATTTAATCTTTCGTGCTGTGCGTACCTTCCCTGTCTTAGTAGCAGTAATGCAACCTGAAACGTTATAGGTCTAAAATCCCATCTTGAGAGGCAAAAACTCCCATTTTGCTCTTGAATTTCCCTGGCTATTAATAAGATTTTCTTAAAGAAAATAAATTAGTGTATATCTGTAATTTTCTTCAATATATTAGTGAATTATCTGAAAATTCCGATCGTCTACGATTATCAAACAGTTTTTGTGAACAGGTATTTTCCTTAATTGAAAGAAACAATTAAAAATACGTATAAAAATTAGTAGATTTTGTTCGAGTTTAATATTCCCATCACACTTTAGTGCCATAACCTTCTGCTGAACGGAAAAAAAAAAACCCTAGATGAACTTCATTTTTCAATCATTTCGTCTGGAACGTTGTGGAAAATGGAAGTTTCTCGCTTTACCTTCTTCCGTTAATTCTGTTATTTCTTTCATTTATCTTAAAGAAAAAAAGAAAGTACAATGAAAATTCCTTGAGGCTTTTTTTTTTTTTTTTAAATTCACAAGTCCTGCATAAATTACTTTTAACACTAACATGCATTTTATAGTAACAAAATTTGACATTTAACATCAATTTCATGTTTGTTAAAGAGTCATTTGTTTACTCCTTGCCCATAGACAATTTTGTTGGCGTTAATGGAGTAGATATGTGAAAAATCCTATAATTCCTGTTAATTTTTAGGAAGATTTCCTTTATCCCATATCGAAAAAAAAATGACCAATAAATGGAATTTTGCTCACAAGTTGGCATTATTGCTTAGCAAACCCTAACCAGTGTTTCGGTAATGTTCAGAAAAAAAAAAAGTTCTTAGCTGCGTCATTTGAGGAGGACAGGAGGGTGTAATTCCCCACTCCGTTGAGTTTGATAAACACATGTTGTTTGATCAAATGTATGCCTATAGTAAAACACTAATATATAAAGTGAAACTCTTAATGTCGGCGGAGAATCCTCCCCTTCCTAACAAAATCTAAAATGACGCTGCTTTTAGCGACAAACCTATAGAGTTCCGATAGCACATTGCGAGAGCACTTACATTTGGTTTCAAGAGTCTAAGGTTTGATCCCAAGCCATGTGCGTTCAAAGGAGACGACATTGAGAAAGAGAGAGATTCAAGTATGGAGATAGAGAGGGATGAGTTACATATGCAAGTTTAGAATTGGAGAAAAAATGATCGGACAGCATTTATATTATGACGAAGTTCGTGATTTTGTGAAACAGAAGGAACGTTTCCGAACTGCGATGATCACATCAGGCAGTTGTCGAATTAAGGTGGACAACTCTTTTTAGAGCATCAGATGATTGCGAAAGGAGGGGAAAATCTTAAGATCTGGGGAATTAAGAATTAAAAAAAAAAAAAAAATCTTGAGGTTCCGAGACGGGTTTCAGACCACAAACCTCTTAGCTATCAAACCGACTTCATCGATTCAGCCAGGGAAAAGCTACTTTGAGAAACTAATAGAATGGAATATTCCAGAAGTTGACTCGGTGGATGCGCCGTTGACATTGAACGTAGATCTCTTGTAGCGTAGTTACAGGGTGCATAATGAACTTCACCTTGTTCAGTAATATTTTTTAAGTTAGTAAAAGTTTGTTACTACTGTAGTAATTAAGTTATATTTGATAGAACCATCTGATAAAGTAGTGCCAAATACTCGGACATAAATCACCTTTTGCGAAGCTCCAGTGGAAAGAACAAGTCGTCGTAAATTTGTTTTAGACTTTTGAAAAGAAAAAAAAAAAAATGGAAATGCGCATAAGTGTGTCACTTGTGTGCGAACTATAACGTTAAAAAGCAGCGTGTTGACGTCATTGCCTCTTAGATGAATGGTTAGGGTAAGGGACTCCTACGTGGATGGTACTATGTTTGAATCCCGACCGTTCTTATTTTTTCTTTTAGCTACGCTCATAGTTAGCGTTCCAGAAGTTAAGCGTTAAAGTAATGTAGTCGTAGCTAGATTATGCCAAAATTATTTTCAAATATGAGGTTTGTTATTACGTGCTATTCTAATAGATGTTTCAACTTTTATATTGAATCTTCCAACCTTACTTTTTAAAACTCATTTTCCAACGTCATATCATGAAGTTTTGCACAATGACGGAAGTCGAGCGGTAATACAATATTTTATCGTTACTATAATGTATTTATAAATCTTTAGAAATTTTTGACTCAGGAAAAAAAAAATCAATAGCAATTTAAGTATCAATTTCATCTTTGTAGGTGGCGTAGATATCGTACAGATCGATTTTTAGGTTTAACAAATTCAAAAATTACGCATAAGGATTTACACTTCATTTTATTCAGCTCAATGAAATTATTGGTTAACGTATGTTTGATTTTTGGTGTTTGTGTGTTTATATGCTTCATCAGCCGTAATAAACTGTTTCTTTTTGTTCTTACAGGTAAGCTGGTCATGAAACACTTAAAGGAATTTTAAAGTAATGGAAGTATTGGTAAGTAATTAAATGCTGGCTGTATTAGATGCGTTCTACTCGTTACATGCTTGTCTTCAGCGTTCAAATAGTTCAGTAGTGTCCTCAAACTTTGGAACATTAAATAGCTCATTTCCTAATTACATGCAATGATTTTTTTTTAATACAGTGACATAAGTCGAGTGACAATAGAATATGCCATTGTTCTTATATACAGGGTGACGTGGAGCCGACTGTTTCAAAGTTGAATAATGCGCAGGTGTGATAGCTTCGAGTGGGTTGCGGCTGGGGGATGGTAAGTGGATAGAGTGCCATTTCATAAAAACACTGCAACAGTTAATCAGTTATAATGGACCTTTAGCTTAATGTCAGGTTAACGGTGAAATGTGTGAACAGTCGCTTCACTTTAATGACTGATTTTCGTTTTGTAATATGAGGAGCATTCTGAAAGTCGTGCCCAACATTTTTCCACAACCGTAATCTTTATTTCTAACTGAAACCAAATATATAATCTCAATCTACATACTTTCTTTCACTTTTCCACATAGTCACTTTTTTTTTTTTCGCACATTTTTCCCATCGTTCTGCAAGTTTGAAAAAACCCTTGCGGTAGAATTCCGTTCCAGTTGCCCGTAGACACTGACGCACTGCTTGCCGAATATCCTCCAGCGTCTCGTCGCGATGGTCTCGCATCTGTTCACAAAACCGAAAAGATGGTAGTCAGAGGATACCATGTCGGAGCTGTAGGGAGGATGTGGAATTGTTTCCCACCAAATCTCCAGATCTGCTCCATAGTGGAAAGTGCAGTATGCGAACAAGCGTTATCCTGTTGAACGATGATCTTCTTTCTAGGACGTTTATCACGCAAGGCACGACGGAACTTCAAAAGTATCTGGATGTAGCGGGCAGAATTTATGATTTGTCCAGGCTGCACTGTCTTCGCTTTCTTCGGTGACGAATTCAATTGGTGCCATTCCATACTCTTGTCATTTTGTTTCAGGTTCATAATGATGGAACCTGCTTTCATCTCGAGTCACAATATTCGTCAAAAAGTCATCACTTTCATGTCGAAATCCCTGAACAAGGGTTTGGTTAATAGTTTCTGACATTTGTGGTCCTCGGTTAATAAACCTGGGATCCAACGGGAACAAACCTTCCGATAACCTGTGAATAATTTCTTGCACCGCACTATGTCCAACACCAATGAAAAGGATGTAGTTAAAAGTACACATAGTTTAAAATGTTTGTCTTCGTTAAAATTGAGATCACAAATAACCGTAAATCAAAAGTTGAAAATTATAAGTTAGAATGTGGAGCTAAGGCGTTTATATTGATTTCGTAATATTTTAATAGGTAGATATTTTTTTAAAGTATCAATCTGATGCTTCTTGTTTGTATGACTTTTGCATCTACATAGATAAATACTAATATTGCACTCGATACTCGATTTACCCGACCGTTTTCAATATCACAACCTGTTATTTCTCAGTGGTATCACCAGGAATTTACCCATACGGGGATTCGACTGCGTTTTCGAAACAAAAAGCTTTGCCAAGGACTTTATTCCCTCAACACTCTCTTTACGCGGCTTAGGTTCTCTGTTAAGATCCTCCTTTTACAATGCATGGCTTAGGTTCTGAATCAACAGCGTTGTTTTACTCAGGTTGGGGTCTGTCACAACCCGCGCTTTGCTCTTAAAGAGTTATTCGAGTTAGTCAAGACCCTCGCTTTATGTAGCTTATATTCTCCTCGCTTTACTCGGATTAGATTTCCAGTCAACACCCTCGCTTTACGTACCTTACATTATCTTCGCTTTACTCGGATTAGATTTCCAGTCAACACCCTCGCTTTACGTAACTTACATTATCTTCGCTTTACTCGGATTAGATTTCCAGTCAACACCCTCGCTTTACGAAGCTTAGATTCTCCTCGCTTTACTCGGATTAGATTTCCAGTCAACACCCTCGCTTTAGGTAGCTTAGATTCTCCTCGCTTTACTCGATTAGATTTCCAGTCAACACTCTCGCTTTACGTAGCTTTAATTCTCCTCACTTTAGGGGGCGCGGTGGCTCAGTGGTAGAGCATTCACCTCCGATGTTTGGGGTCCCTGGTTCGATCCCAGCTCGAGCCGTGTGAACTTTGTGGTGGACAAACACCGTGCTCGTGGGTTTTCTCGGGGTTCTCCCGTTTCCTCCCACTTTCTTCATTCCACCATTTCACTCATTTCTCATTATCACCGTCTCCTTTAGCCTAACCGGGACGTTAAACTTAAAGATTCCATTTCATTTCTCCTCGGTTTACTCGAATTAAATTTCCAGTCAACGCCCTCGCGTTACTCGGATTAGATTTCCAGTCAACACCCTCGCTTTACGTAGCTTAAATTCTCAATCATCCTTGCTTTACTCGGATTAATTTCCAGTCAATACACCCACTTTACTTGGGTCCAGCTGGTTTCAGTTTCTTGATCTGCTTGTCAGTGGTGTTTCAGAAGTTACTTTTGGGGTCTCAACTATGGAAGCGGTTCCACGCTAAGGAAGTGAAAAATAAATAATAAATAAATAATGCATTTTCAGTAAGAGATTGCTTCTCTAGTTGGAAGTCGCAAAACATCGCTTTGGTGGCGGGTTAGGAACAGAGCCGTCTAGGTTTACTGTTTTAACTCTTAATGCATAGTATGGATCTTTTTTTTTTTTTTTTTTCTACGCAAACATTTGCTCTCACTGAGTTTCTACATTTCTCTTCGTAAAATGTTTTCCTTTAAGTTGTTTCATCTCAATAAAATCAAACACCGATTTAATGCATTCAGAAGTTATAGATGTACTATTATTGGACGCAGAAAAAATCTTGGGCCGTGCGGTCTCTGGTTCGATCCAGCTCCCGCCAAGCAGTGTGGATCACCGCTACTACTTTCTTACTAGATCTGGTACCTTTTATAATATTTTAGTATTCTAGTACGTTCACCAACAAATCTAATACTTTTCTCCTTCTCTTCATTTCTCATAAATACATTTTAAAGAGAAAAAGGAATTCATGAAAATTTGGCAATATACGAATTTTTTTCTGTTCTCTGGTACCTTTTTCTGCATGTTTTTTTTTCTCAACAGTAGCATTTACAAGAGCGTGATTAAAACTTGATTTTCTCAATGAGCCCATTTTATGATGCAGAGTGTCTATCGATCACGAAAGTCATGAAAAAGTCACGAAATCAGAAAACAGTCATGAAAGTCAAGAAAGTCACGAAAATTAGCTTTTGGGTCACGATTTTTTAAAATCTGTACAAATATAAGTACAGAATGGAAAATTTTGTTCTATAAAACGTCAAAATCCATCACCAAAATTGTCTATGTTTCACCTTTAGACACTACCAAATCGCAAGCAAAGCATGCCTCTATCGCATGTATGAAAATTCGGCCTAATTAGCACCCAAATTCGTTCTTGAGAATGTTGCGAAATTGTATGCTTTGGTAAAGAAAAGGTCACGAAATTTCATTTTGGAATTTTAGTAGACACCCTGTGATATTTCTTGTTTTCTCCCGACATCCTCTATATTTGTCCTACTTGTGTTACCGTACTTTAATAGTTTTACAGAGAGTTCTAATACGACAGTTAAGCGGAGATTCCACCAGGATTTTTAATTTTGGGGTGTAAAGTCAAAATTGGGAGGGTGTAAGTGGTTTGCACGGTTTGTGTCGAATTTTGACTGTAAAAAGTTTAAAGTTGAGGTTCTTTCAATAATGTGGGGGTCATTTTCTCACCCGCAGGGGAGGGGAAGCTGCCTGAAATCTAATAAGATATTAATATCGTAAAATGTCATAAATAGGATGAAAGGAAATAGATAAAATTTTAGTACTTTTTCCGCAGATCTAGTACTTTTTTCTGCATAAGTTAGTACGATTTTTTAAAATTTTTTTTGCTGGGTGGTCACACTGCCGTCAAGTAAGCTTTGTAGTGGCCAAACACCGCGTGCGTGGGTTTCTCAGGGCGCTTCCGTTTTTTTTTTCCTCACCTTTTTCATCAGACCATTTTCGTTTATTAATAGAGCCTCCCTTAGCCTAAGAACAATCGTAGGACGTTAAACTATTAAAAAAGAAAAGGTCACTTCCGTATAGCCGCGTGTTTTAGTGTTGACTCTGTATCGTGAAGCAATGACAGAGTTATTTGAATTAATATCTGGCGAACTATTCTTAAAAAGAAAGGAATAATTGCTAGTCGATGTGCTGACCACATATCATTAAACTAGAACTGTATAGCGAGCCACAGCCCTTCGTGGGTTGTAGGAAGCTTAGATTTAGTTTATTGAATACAGAAAAATTACTATCTGCTTTATATGTATATCGTAGATAAGATGTGTGCTGTGTTGATTATAAGAATGTTAGGGAAAACGATCATAGTCTTTCTAAGAACATTACTATGTAAGGTTTACGTACCATTTAAACCGCTATCCTGACATGAGTCGTTGAAAAATTAAGGTCAGGTGGTTGGGTTCAATGAGTATGTTGATTAGAAATTGCGTTGTGTTTTTCAGTAAGTGGATGTGTCAACTACATGACACTTCCAAACATGGTTGTGGATGTAGATGAAGCTCAGACTGAAACGCAATAGAATTTCAAGTCATGGTCGGTTAATAGGTTCATAAGTGTTTGAGCAAGGTCAGCTAATACATCACTTAAGCTTAGAAATTGCATGTGACGGGTTCGTTAATTCTTTGATTGTGCTATTGAGTTGGTTCTAGTTGACATGATAGTCACGAGTCAGTCCTCTGTGACCTTTGCCATCTACGGTTGGTGGTGGCTAAACTGCAGCCCTAATTTATTCCAACAGTATTCTTTGCTGATTGTGAGACCTTATAAATCCAGTGAATTAATTCTTTGTACCCACATGAAATATTCTGTATTTTAGTATACCGTACTTTTTACTCGAGCTGCAAATCTGTTGAAACCGTACACTGATGTTCAGTGAACTAAATGGCAGATATTAATTTTTCTCAAGTAAGCCTTTATAAACACTGTTAGATTC
Organism: Thermobia domestica; assembly: GCF_964235325.1. NCBI lineage: Eukaryota > Metazoa > Arthropoda > Insecta > Zygentoma > Lepismatidae > Thermobia > Thermobia domestica. The sequence goes on from NC_137471.1 coordinate 9,015,721, forward strand.
ATGCTGGTTCATGCTTAAGAGTTCATATCACTGCGAAATTAAAATACCGCTAATTTTACAGTAATTATGTGATATCTTCAAATAGATAAAAAGATAATCGAAAAGTGGATCAAGACCTCCCTAGACGATGTTATTTTGCATGAGGTAGCGTTATCACGAGTCACCTAGTAGCGTTGCGTTTGCAGTTATTTAGAAACGCGAAAAAATAAATGCCGAGTTTCTAAATGGCTGGAAATCGAAAGCAGATAGGTGAGTCTTGATAACGGTATCTCACGCAAGATAATATTGTCTAGGGAGGTCTTGTTCCAGTCTTCGATTATCTTTTATCTATTTGAAGATATTACATAATTACTGTAAAATTAGTGGTATTTTAATTTCGCAGTGATGAGGCCTTTTAAGAACTTCAAAAGCTTGTAACTTGCTGTAATTTGAAAGTTTCTGAAAAAAAAAATAAAAGATTGAAGCTTTAATCTAGTGCCGCAAAAGAGAAAATACTATGATAAAATTAAAGGATTTAAAAAAAAAAATGAAACTCTTTTTCGAAACTGTATACATTGGAGTTTCTTTTTCAGTAATATATATAGTGCGGCAATTAGGAAACGAGACTGGATCGGGGAAAAGTTAATAAATAAGTGAAATGAACCTGTCTCGGTTTATTCAAAGTAAAAATTTCCTTTGTATACAACTTTGCGCCATCTAGTAATTCATGAACTGTAATGCTGTTTAAGGTTCTTGTCACTCCTTTCCGGATGGTAGAAACACTGTTAAATAAAATAAAAATTACAACCCTTTACTGGTGCTTTTAATTTGAAGAGATAAGTAATCATAGGGGAGGATCGTATTGGAAAATCCATGTTTCGTCCTCTGGAGTGATGTTCTGGAAGAAATTTGGCTCCCGTTCGGAAACACCGATAATTTCCTGGGAATTGTGCACTCTTTGCAGTTTCTGCATCTCCGTTAATGGGGCACAAAACGTGCACACAGCTTCCGTTCTTAAAATCCTCCGTTTTGCGTGGTGAACAATCTCTTCATTTACCTCCCATGGAATTTGATATTACCTTGAGACTTGGACTTGGTAATTCAAAATGATGTCCTAATCGTTGTCAATCATTTCAGTTGTTCTGAGATACGCTTGGCCCTTAGGATCTTCCACGGACTCCCTCAGGACAATTGACCACCGTCTTCAACATCTTAAGTGTTTCTAATGGAGTTTTTCATAAGGGCACACGGACTTATTCTCTCTGTATTGTATTGTTGAAACGATGACGAGGTATCAAGTCACCAATCTGTACTTAGCCGCGCCACGCATAACATGTGCGACCGGCCGAGCTCAAATCTGGACACTTTTCCAAGGCCACAAAGGTTCACCACTATGAAAACTATCGCCAAAACTAACTTCAGAGCAAAAAGTGAAACAAAATATCAATCTCGTTTCCTAATTACCACACTGTGTATTAGTATGTATATTCATCTTGAGGCGATCAAGAAATAATAAAGGAATCTGGTGCTGATTCAGCTTTTTTTTTTTTCCCTATCTTTTCCAAGAATTGATGCCTACTTTTCTTTAAAGACATATCTTTCAAATGTTCATAGAAATTGTTAATACTTTGTCTTGAAACAAAGATCGTATTTGCTTGAACGAAGATTCATATGTATCTGTTTTAATTCCATGTGTATGGGTAAGAATACCATGGTTTTCACTTCGACACACTTCCATGCTATGTGTATGGAAGAGATGTGTGTGTCTGTGTGTGTGGCCAAACACAAGGCTGTACAAACACTTTGACCAGATTTTTGTCCTGAAACAGGGTTCATACTGACTTTGAAAGTCAGGGAAATAAAAATTGGTAAGAGATCATCATCATCATCCTAGGTATTCTGCCTTTATTGGCAGGTCACTTGCCGCAGCTGAGAAGCTTCCATGCTCCACGGTCCTCCGCTAACCTTTTCGTCTTCGCGTATGATCTTTCTGTTTTAATATCATCCATTAATTGTAGTCTCTTTCGCCCCCTCCCTCTCTTTCCCGCCACCATACCCTCTAGGACGTCCCTCATAATACAATCTCTTCTTAGGCAATGTCCCAACCAGTTTCTCTTCCTCTTCCTAATAATATCTAAAAGTGTTCTTTTCTCACCCACCATTTCTAACACACTCTCATTCGTTTTCCCCTCGACCCAACTAATTCTTTCCATTCTTCTCCACACCCACATTTCGAAGGCTTCCAGTCGATTTTCGTCACCTTTACGTAATGTCCACGTTTCCGCCCCATACAGTACAACACTCCACACGAAGCATTTTATGAGTCTTTTTCTCAACCCTTTGTTCAAGGTCCCACAAAACAGACTTTTCTTTCTTTTAAAGGCTTCTTTCGCCATTCCTATCTTTGCTTTTATTTCACGTTCGCATTTCATGTCATTACTAAGAACACTACCCAGATATCGAAAACTATTCACTTGTTCTATTTTCTCCCCTCCTACTTTTATATTTATACTTGGTAAGAGAAGTGTGTGAAAATATGCCGAGATCCAAGAAATTGGTATATTTCACAGAAGAGTGAGGGGGAAATTTTATTTACTTTGTTTCGAGTGGACAGATTCAAAAATGCAATAAGAAAAAAGGCTGAAAAAGTTACCTTTTCGAAACAAAGAAACTTGGAGAGCCGTATGGTGTTAAAAATGAAACTTTGAAAGAAGAATAAGTTAAATGAAAATTCAGACGCTAGAAAAAAAAGGTTTCTTGGGCAAATAGTATATGTATTTTTTTAATGAGGGTATTCAGAATGCCGAAATTTTAAAGATATTGTTTAATTATTTTTCGGCAATAATGTTTGATTGTATTTTAAACACAGGAAATCTAACTCAGCGTACGTATTTATAGTAAGAAAGTAAGCTTATACTGTATTAAGGAAATAAAAGCTAAAGCCTTGGATAGCTATGGAGTGGTGAAGGTCGGTTAAAAATGTGGAGTTTTTCCTAAACCAAACCATAAATTATAGTGTTCGCGATGTCGCGAATCAAGGAAAACTTAGTCATGGAAAATTTAAGAAAATCAACGTGAGAACTTCAGCGTAAACTATGTAAGAGTATAGAGAGACGTGTATCACCCTGTATTATTAGATTGACCACTAACGTTGCCAGACTTTATTGTAATCATTAGTATGTTATGCAAAACAATAGTAAAGAAAGAATGTATTGGTTAATTCTGAATGAAGCAAATGTATTATTTCATTTTATCGGTAATGGTGATGATACATATGTCGTTAACGTCAGACATTAACTACTCCAGCCGCCATTATTGTGTGGGCATGCGATTTCCAGTAGACGACTGCTTAATGGTTCGTAAATTCATCATATGAAACATGCGATTACTTGTTAATAGCAATTCATTGGGTAATGTTTGTTGTAACGGCGTTAGAGAAGGACAGTGTACTAAATACACAGACTGCTATATAGATTTTCGTCAAATACCAGCGTCTCCATTACAGTTTCATTAGCATTATGCATATTTAACTACCTGTTCAGGCTTTTTTTTTTTTTTAAGAGACCTAGGTGACTGCTGTAATACATACACTCATGTCCAAAATTATTGTCGCATATCTATAAACTTGTTGTTGTAGAAATATAATTTGATAACGAATTCGCCCGGTATTTCTTATAATGTTAGTATGTGTATAATCGGCAAAGACATGTATGTGGCAAATTTCATGTCAAAAGAGCAGTAAATAAGAACAATATAACGAAAATAAAACTTTCTTCTCCATTTAGCAACATTTTGTTTTACTCTTTCTAATTTTCGTATTTATAATTCTTTTCCTATTAAATTTACCATAAATATACATTTCCCAATTATACATATAGTATCAGTATTAAAAGTACCCTGCAAAATCATTATCAAATTATATTCTTACAAGAAGACAGTTATAGATATGCGACAATCATTTTGGACATGAGTGTACGTGCAGAGGATATAAGCTTCTGAAGGTATACGTATCGTATATGATTAACGTAGAAGAGATAAGAGGTATTAGGTCTTAGTGGTACAGCCCTCACATCTGGTGGGAAGGGTCCGTGATTCGATTCCAGGCCATGTGAACATCGTGTCCGTGGGTTTTCTCAGTGTTTTCTAATTCCATTCCACAGTTTCTAATTCCATTCCACACACAATTTTCATTCCATCAGTTCTTTAATAACCATTTGTTCTAATTAATAATCCGCCTTCTCTAGTCTACAGAGTGTAGCTATGATACGTTAATATTATGATTTCATTTTCATTCCATTTCGTAGCAGAAATAACAGATGAATAACGGCTGGTTGGATAATAGTCTTCAAATAATCACATAAGCGGCATTAATGTGGCCCCGCCTGGTGTAGTCGCAAACGCTCTCGCCTTTTGTGCGAGCGGTCCCGAGTTCGTTCCCGGTGGAGACACTCGGTGGAAAAAGTGTGAAAGCTTTTTCAGGCCAGCCAACTTGAGTGAGGGTTTTTCTGGGTTTCTCTCATTCACACCAGACAAATACCGGAATGGTACCTAAGATAATGGTCCCCAGGCCGCTTCCTTTCTTTCTTCTCTTTCATCGGATAATGTGATCGCCGAAGGACGTGATGGGCTAAATGGCCTTAGCTGCCCCGACAGCCCAGAACTCTTAATTCCTAATCCTAAACGGCATTAATGTAAAAGTAGGCAACAAAGACTACTAATTGAAATGTACAGAAAGAAAAATGTTTATTCTGATGAACCTAATTGTTCCAATATTTTTAAAAGAATGTTTCCAAAATCTAAAATCTATATTATAAAAGAGAACGTACAAATCCTTTGTTCCCTCATCACGCTAATACGGCTGAACCAATTTCTTTTATTTTTGGGGGGTTATTAGGATTTGGACCCTAGATGGTTTTTATCATATCACTTTAATTTTTAATTACCAGTGTCTTGAGATAATTGACCATTCAAGTGTCCATAACGTACAAATCCTTTGTTATTAGTTCATCATAGGTAAAAATAAACGTATTTATATGCAACCCGCATGACCGTGTCACTCGGCGGGTTAACATAAATGACAGGCGCTATAATGTTAACATTTACTGCAATTTGAAAGCGAAAAAGTAAAAATTATCTAAGTAACAAAGTTTATTGCGTTCCGGGGTGACCGCAGCGAAGCGGGGTGAACGCTGCTAGTTATACATATAATAATTTCTCAGAATAATACTATTTCAGGAGAAAATTTTACATTAGTGTCATCTGGACAACAATAATATGAAATATCTTCACACCAATATCGTGTTGTGTGTGACTATAGAGATGTCTTATTAATCTTTATTTCCTACTGTTCTCTCTGTCCTGCTCGGTAAAATAACGAAAGCTGTTACTGACTGTTTGTCATTAATAATAATTTAATGTCTCATTTAGATTGTAAAAGAATATGTATGTGATGAATTGCGTTTGAGTGTGTGTTGACGTAATGGAACCAATTGACTCTTGATCAAGAGATGTCATGAGGAGTCAGGGAGCACCTGCGTCAACAGTTCTACAGGGTCATATTATTTGAACTTGATCACCAGACTTAACATACCAAACGAACATGTTGTTGTTATACTAGTTCAGTTTACTTAGTAGTTACAGCCTTAAGAGTGATTACGTAATTTTATGGATGTTGTTTGTGTACAACCTGTTTATAACGTATATCTGTGTACCCTTTGTCGTTGGACAGTGTTATGCGTATGGAATACTTAGAAAAGAGTTCTCAGACAGGTTTTAAATACAGAGAGCTTCAGAAAATTCCTTGTTTTACACAACCTGTATATAGTTAATGGTATTTTCAATTTTATTGTAATGAGGAAATTCATTATAAAGGACAAAGAGGTGATCGGATACAGCTAGTGAGAATTCTTGTAAAACTCACGGACATAGAAACGTACTCCGCTTGCGCAACCCTAACCAGCATCTTTCTCTCTGCAGTATTAACAGTCTCAGCGATCACAACTAGTGCTATTAAAATTATTCGAATTTTTTTTGTTGTTATTCGAATATCCTCAGTGATAGAGGGGTGGCTCAGTGGTAGAGCGTTCACCTCCGGTACTTGGGGTCCCTGGTTCGATCCCAGCTCGCACCATGAGGAACTTGGTGGTGGACAAACACCGTGCTCTGGGTTTTCGGGGTTCTCCCGTTTCCTCCCACTTTCCTCTTTCTACCTTTTCACTCATAATCACCGTCTCCTTTAGCCTGACCGGTATAACCGTGGGACGTTAAACTTAAAGATTTCATCCCCCCCCCCCCCAGTTGGCCTTCCTACGAAGGATGCTGGCTAAAAGTCCTGTTCTCTCCGATCCACTTTAAAACATCTTCGTTTGTTACTCTCACTGTCCATTTTATCTTCTCCATCTTCCTCCAACACATCTCGAAGCTCTCTAAATATTTCTTTAACTTCTGTAATGTCCAGGTCTCTGAGCCATACAGTCCAAATGCTCCAAATATAGCACTTGACCAACTTCTTCCTTAGTCCAATATTTAACCAGCTAGTTAAAAGTGATCTTTTCTTGTTGAACGCTTCTTTGAATATGACAGTTCTTAACCTGATCTGTTCGGTGCAGTAAGCGTCTTTCGTCCAAATACTTCCCAGACTTTTTAAATTATCGACCTTCTCAAGTTCTCATTGTTCTACTCTGACTTGTAAGGGCGCGTTTCCACAGGATAGGATCCAGAATTTTCTGAGGGGAGTGCACCAATAACTACTAGTACATTTTAATTAAATCTGTATTTTTTAAAAATGTTTTTAGACATCTGTGGTGTGAGTCAGCAATTGCTGTGGAAATGCTCAGTCTCTGGTCTTGGGAATCGAACCCACGACTTTCCGAATGCATAGCCAACACTTCACCAACTGAGCCACGGCCGCTTTGTATCGGTATAATTTTTCAGTATACTTAGCTTACTACTTTAAATCAGGAATTTCTTTAATCATAGACACTTGAAATACAGGGTGGCCCAAAAGTAGGTACACTCCTGCATTGATCAAGTATACCATTCTAGCTTATAGGTTTATTTTCTTCGGCTGTTCCGAGCTTAAGATATAAGTAAAAAGACAGTAAGAACAAATAATAAAGAATCTCAGTCTACCTGATGGATAACAATAAGAAATTATATAAAATGCATGAGCTGATCAGTATGGGACTGTATACCTACTTTTGGGCCACCCTGTATAATGGATACTTGTTTCGCACAGAAATCTTACGAAAGTGTTGCTATTTTCACTCTTAGCTTCTTATTTTAGATAATGTATATTTACGACGAAGGGGGGCGCACCCCTCTAAATCCAGCCCTGTATATATGTATATATATCCATTTTCTTGACAATTACGCTTGAGGCTTTTACACTCGCGCATATAATTTTATTCAGCTCATACCGATTGGTATATATTTCATCTTAGAACATCTTCTCCTGTTATCATTAATAATAATATAAAATGTGGTTATTTGAAAAATTCAGATTAGCAGACCCATTGGCAGCTCGTGAATATGTATAATTGTAAAATTCATGGTGTTCAAAACTACATTATGCACGGTACTTGTTACTTTTCGTGAAGTGTCTATGGCCACTTGCCCCACCACGAGACAGCCGTGCTTTTAGCGCAGTATTCTATGTTGGCATCTTTATTTCAACAGTAGTTAACTGTCTGCAATCGAGTTAATCGCCAAATGTAAATCATTAATATTTTCATCTTACTACACGTGTATCATCATTTTTCGAGTCAGGGTGAAAGGAATGAGAAAAAAGAGAGAAGCCGGCAGCTTGTATCACAATCTGGCGTAATGCCAAGGTTGTGGGCGGCCCAACAAGAGGTTCTTTTGAGCACCACTCTTCCACTGCCAATGTCATTATGATCAAATCAGCAAAGGCCAACCGACCGAATAATGCCCCGACCATTGAGGAGGCCCCCTAAGGAAAGTTTTGCTGATGTCTACGTGTACTGTACAAGGACACGTTGTACTAGCGAACGTTATAGTACGTACGTATAATCCGGAAATGATAGCTAGATCACACAGCTGGTTGCTCAGTCAGCGGTGAATTCTGTCAGATAATGATTTTTATTGCGAAGGAACTTCAGAACGGTGATTGCGGAAGAGGAAAACTGAAGCCTAGGGGGAACATATTTTTACAGGACTCCCACATAATTAAGTTACCGTAAATTTTTTTTTCAATTATTTTCCTTTTTTCTTTCTGCTAACATTAATTAGATAGTTGCACTTCGTATCTGGTATTGCCCTATTGTGTTAGTGTTGCCAATTTTCTGGATTCAAAAATACAGATATTTTTGATTTTATTGAAAACTATTGAAATATTTAAGTCAAGAAAAACGGCCTACTGCAGTATATCTATGCATAATGATATTAACATGAACTCAAAACTTTAAGCCATAAAATTAGTATCTTGAAAGTTAAAACATGTAGACTAATAGGTTTATATTATTTTAATTAGCATGATACTGATATTCTTTTGTCTTTTTTTTTTAACTTAATGGTTGAGCTGCAGTGGCTCAGTGGTAGAGCGCTTACCTCCGGTGCGTGGTGTCCCTATTTCGATCCCCAGTCAACTAAGTTAGTGGTGGGCAACATCGTGCCCGTGGGTTTTCTCGGGTATTCCCCGTCGCACGAGTCTGTGCATTTGTTTTGTAGTGGCGCTGCTGTTGTGTTTATTTTTTGGCACCGGGCGAAGGGGGTGGTGGAAGGGAAGGCAGGAATGGTTTTCTGTATTCCTTTACAGGGTTGCCAGGACGTCTTCAGGTCAGACAGGAAATAGATATTTTAATGTTTGATTCCATATCAAATAGTTTTACATATTCCTCACAAAAGGACTTGAAATATGTACTGTACACACTACTCTCACGCAGATTCGATTCTGTTCATATCCTTTTGATTTTCTCGAAAACCTGACCATAGAAGAAATCTCAAGAAACTAGTACCACTGTCAACCCTGCCATGTTGCTCCTACCACTTGTAAACAAGGAAGTTAGTTCCCAACTTCGCCGCATGCAGAGAAAAATCAGACAAACAATACTCCCATTTACTCCTACATTATCATTTCATTTCATCGTTATTCACGTATAATCTGTCTCCCTTAACCTAAAGGGCATAATCTTGAAATGAAATTTTTGAGTTTTACGTCCCACGGTTATGCCGGCTAGGCTAAAGAAGACGGTGATGAGAAATGAATGAAATGGTGGAATGAAGAAAGTGGGAGGAAACGGGAGAACCCCGAGGAAACCCACGCACACGGTGTTTGTCCACCACAAAGTTCACTTGGCGGGGGCTGGGACCGGGCATAATCTTGAGTCGTTAAACTGAAATATTTCTTTTGTTGGGTCGTTTCATATCATGCTGTCAAATATGTTAAGCAATGGAACACTTATGGGATCTAAGAAGCCTCAAGTCTGTATCTATGATGGATTTTCAAGGCAAGACTTCTTGTCCAGCGATCGAAATAACGTATTTCCGGTTTCACTGAGATCTTTTTCTCCTCGTTCACAGTTTTCTGCACCTTCGTAAACTCACTCCACAAACAACTGCAATTCTCTCACAGCAGTCTTTCATGAATTCTCACGTATGTTTAAAATGAAACATACAAAACTCTCGTTATTTTCCTTAATGAGAGTTTAAATAAGTGCAGTGGTAAAGAAATAGTAACTAATTGATCTATTTTCCGAGTTGAAAATGAAAATATGTTCCTTTTTGTCACTTTATTAAAAAACATGAACACGTCTTAAAATACAAACTATCCGTACAAAATACGGACGTTTAGCAACCCTACCTGTTGTTCTCTTAACCTTTCAATGAATGTTCTGGCTTTTTGACACTATAGGAAGGAAGAGTGCTTTATATCAGGTAAAAGTACAGCCTGTGTGATGAAGCCATTGTAAGTAATATGTGCATCACTCCTAAGTCACTCTTATGAGTTAGTATATGTATATACGTATATATCTGGGGCTGAGAAGTAAAGTAGTATGTCATAAAATATTAATGTCACAGAAGCGAAAACTTTTTTTTTTAACTTTTTTTTTTTTTTTTTGAATTGCGTCGAATTGACGGAAAACTTGTTCACTTCCTGTGTAACAGTTGTCCACATTTCAAACTTCGCTAGTGTCCCTCGTACTAATTTAAGTAAGAAAAAAATGATAACTTTGTTTCAGCCAAAGAGTGACTTGGCATAGTTTACCTCTCAGCCTCAGATGTCACTCTTAGAAGACAAACAACCGTAGATACCCTAAAAATTAGTTTTTCTCAAACATTACGCATCAGAATTTATCAAGTATGTCATTTTTTTAAAGTTCAATATCGTATACAATTTTATAATTTAAAAAAATAAAGTATGATGTAATGCTAATTTTGGGCTTATCTCATTAAAATACAATATACTTGCTGGAGCTCGAGTCATAAGTAAAGACCGGCAGTTGCGACAAAATGCCATATTTTGCCATTATAAAAGGAAATCTGAATAGATAGAATTTATTGTGAACATTGGTCATATTTATATTGTGGTTGCTTCTTTGTTTCTGTTCACCTTTGCACCGGAAATACGAGTCACTTTATTCTCCGTTATCGTGAAATGCAGCTCAGCTGAGAGATAATGCAATTCAATACTCCTCAGTGGAAAGTATATGTCATTGATATTCTGAAATACATACAAAGAACGGTTGATGTTACGAAATTCCAAGGTTGTGCCATGCTTCAAATGCTATCCTATCATATCAGTGTATGTTTAACACTTTCAGGCCTCAAACGTATCTTTAACTAACAGACAACACATTTTGTGTGTGGATAACCAAAGAAAATGCTCATGACAGTGCATCAGAAGTGAACTATATGTTGTATGACATGACTGTTTTACCAAAGCATTTTTTTTTTTTTTTTTAAATGTCTAATACCAGTGTGAACTTCACCCTTTTCCGACCCAATTATATTTTTCTCACTATAATTTGATATGATAGTAAATTATAGTAAATTGAGGGTACATTAGGCTATACAAAATAAATTTTGCTTCTATTGTTACAGAACAATGCTGAGGGGAAAGGGGACTCATTGTCAGGAGTCCCGTCAGGTGGAATAGGCTTCGACATTATAACGCACACAGGAGAAATGTTGTATGAGCAAAGAAACTAGAACTTAAAAATCCCCCAGTTGGAAAAGGGTTAGCATATTTTCTTCACAGTTTTATGTTTATGACACTAATTTTCTATGATTTGTAATTTTCGTTCTTCGTTCATTTTGATGAGTCCTGGTCATTGATACTTTGAATGCCATTAATTCGTGCCATTTACAACCCTTAATGTAGATTAACGCCCTTGTTAGTGTGTTTATATTAAATTAATAACAAATATATTCAGTATAGGCTGTATTCGTTTTTGCAATCTAGTGCATAAACTGTTATTTTTAAAATTTATTTTTGTAATTTTGATGTCATGTGTCATTTTCGATGCTTTAATTTCGCCACTACTCCTGATGGTCTTTAGCCAACAGCAAAACTTAGTATACTTCAGTGTCACTTCCACCTTAAATAGGTGTTGGTTATCATACAGCTTCAGTTTTTAATTTTTTTTAAAGCTATGCATAAGAATTTACATTCACCCTCATTGTTTTCTTCCAGCGATTGGTGTGTTTCATCTGGATATTTTTCTCGTTAATCGCTAATAGTATTACTGTTATTTGCGCCTCTAATCCTGGTTCTCCATCTATCGTCTGCATCAGCTCTCATTTGTCATATATCTTTTAGTGAAAAAAATAAATAAATAAATAGGCACCTTACCCCATGCTTTACTGGGTTAGTGGTTTCACCTAGTTACGTTTGGTGAATGTGCTAGAACAGGTCTTCAGGTTGTCCATTTAGTTTAGAATCATTGACATCATTATGATATGAGTAAGAGATCTTCGTCAATGGATCCACAGCTCTTAGTCGGGTTTTCGCTTCCGTCTGAATCTACCTCCATTTCTTCTTATCTTTCGCGTGAATAAGAGATCTATGTGACTTTAATAACATCCGGAGTTACGAACTTAGTTCGTGTCTCATATCTTTAGGGTTACCACATGACAGTTTTCAAAGATGACGTTTTTAGGTTTCACAAAAAAGATATATATTAACCGACAAATCTGTTACTGACAAACCGAGAAACAACTAGCGTTATTTGAGATTTTCTTTGAATGAAAGGGGAGGAAATTCTCCAATGATATAAGGAGGGTTGTGTGGACCATCAAAATAGAGGATATTTCCCTACCTTTCTAAAAATCCTCCTGGGACATTTTTAGGGCCCGAAAAAGGGGATATGTCCGGATGAAAGATGTCTCGTCATCTTACATACTATAAATATGAGATAACCAATCTATAACGCACTTCTGACCAGGACAAAGTAAGAACCATACTTAGCGATCCATTTTCCTTTCTTTTCCCTTCCATCTGAAGTGACAGTTTCTGAATGTTCGTAAGTCATACATTTTCTAAATTTTTGTTCTTTTTGGTTGTCCTGCTTCTTAGTTCATGTGTCTAGGTCAGTTAGGGCTTGAGTTACAAATATTTGAAAGTAGCTGCATTCCTCTTAAGCATACATTTTCAAACAAAATTCGCGGGTTGCTGTTTGGCCTTCATTGCTTTAAATTGTTCCTGGTTTTGATGTGCATTATGAAGAAGTCAGAACCAAATCCTAACCCTAAGTTGGACATCAAACGAACGATCAGCATGAAGACGAAACAGCTGCCCGCTGAGAAGGCTGTAGAGGAATCACAGAAGACGCCAACCTCTCAACAAGACTTAATTCTACAGTTTCGCATACCGTCTACATGGCGCACACCTAAATTTCCTGCCTACACCTTTGTGATAGTGGGAATCCCTACATCCATCATTCTACAGTATGTGATCCATGTAAAATTAATCAAACAGAAGATAGTGTTTCAGAATATAACGAGAAGGTAAAGAAGACGAATCTTTGAAGCTCAAGCTCATTATATATACACCTAGGTACTTTTCTTTCACCGTGCTACCCGAATTTGTACCCTCATCCCTGACAGGGTCACTCTCCACGAAAAACACTGTAAGATTGAAGAATCAAGGAACGCAGCATGTCCCACTTCATGCGGGAACTGCTTTCAATACGAGCATTGCTCTCAAGAATGTACAAGACCTCGAGTCCTCTTCGATGTAGAGAAAGTCACCAAGCAAAGTACACTAAACCTAAGTTTTGTTCTACTTGCCAAGGTCTGGGTCATCACACAGTAGTCACTGTCTTAGGCCCGTTACACAGTCAAGCGGAGCTCCGCGCTCCGTCTTCCGCCCTCCGCACTACGCGTGTGTGCTTACACAGTCATCCGTAGCTACGCGCTACGTGATTATATACATGATTCTTCTCAGTCAACGTTGCGAGTCAACATAAAAAGTTCGAAACGACAATAGTGGCATCTTAATATTTCTGTAAGAAGAGAAAACGAAGAATACAGAAAAATAAATGTCTCAAGATTCATCCCTTAGTTTCTCAAAGAAGTCTGAAGGGAGCTTTACGTCTGTGTATATAGATTTACGAGAAGACGAGAAGTACTTCAATAATTTCCGTACGTCAATTCAGTCGTTCGATACCTAATTGAAAAAAATCCATCGAAATTATAAAAATGCAGTTTAGATAAAATTCATATGCACGCTCTTAAAATACAGCACTTAACAGATACTGTTTTTTAACAAATGAAAATAACCAATGTTTGTACATTTGGTTAGAACTTCACATCCAATCAACTGTTTAATAGTAGAGATAAATTATTTGCCTCAATTTATCTTTTTTCATTGTCCATACCTTCATTTTTACAAAAAAAAAAAAAAAAAAAAACTTTTACATAACACGTTCCATGCCTGTTCACGAATGTCACGCTTTTTGTGTTCCTCACAAGAGGGATCCCATTAACATGGTGTTAATTTAACCTCCGTGATAATTGAAACTGAAACTGAAATTTATTGAAAGAAAGTCCAAAAATTACAATAGTCACATACTGTTAACAGTGGTATATTAGAGGCACCACATGTAAGTTCCAATTAAGCAAAGACATTAATTGAAAGTTCCAATTAAACGAAGACAATATAGCTAAATTAAAAATAATACTAAAAAATATGAAAATAGTATTATAGAACAGTACCGTATAAAATATTTAGCAACTCGCTATCAAAAATAAGAAAAGAAATCTGGATCAATTTGCATTTTGCTTTTGCTACCATGCACGTTTCTTTTTAAATTTTAAAGAGAAGTGGCTGCTCCGCGCGCGGAGTTCCGCTTGACTATGTAAGCACCCATTTGTTCAATGGCCTTATCTGCCTCGCGGAGCGCGGAGCGCGGATAGGGCCACGCGGAGGCTGCTCCGCGCGCGGAGGCCTCCGCGTGACTATGTATGCACCCATAAGAATCAATAGAACAATCTTGCCACGCGGGACTCCGCGCGCGGAGCTCCGCGTAACTGTGTAACGTGCCTTAGACGACCTTTTGCTGCTTTGTATATTGGGCCTAATGTGCCAATTTCTCATACCGGTCCTTTGTAGAGCCACCAAAAGACTAGTCAGAACGGCGCAGAGGGCCATTCATAGATCTCACCAATTAAAATTCTGTTAACGAAACCATCAGTTCTGCTGTTGACACGGCTAAGAAAGATCTCTCAGAATAGTTTTCATCAGTGTTAATTTGTATTGCAAGTACGTATGACTGCATCCAGAACCGAAGTTCGTACTCAATAAGACCGCTGAGAAGATGCCAAAGAATAACATCTACTTCCTTACAACTACCACCGGAAAACTAAAAAAAAATATATTTTTGCACTTCACCTAGTTTCTACCCTTATCAAGACCATATTATGACTTACAATTACCGTTATATCCTAACAATTACCGTTCTACTCATAAGAACAAGAGACCAGAGTATCCTCTGACCCCGGGGGTTACGTCATCGCTTGTGCTGGCTGGAGCCATCCATAGTGCCCAAAATACAGGACTGCTTTCTTCAACTTCGTGCACCTAACCTCTGTCAATTTCGTGTCAGCTTCTCCATCACCTTTCTTCTGATTTTCAATTCGCATACTGCGGAGAGCATTCTACGTTTTAACGTCTACTCTACTTATGCTTTTCAGCTATTTTTAAGTGCAAAATGGCGGAAGCTAGATGCCCTTCTCCCTCTCCTTGAGAGGTAAACTGATATGTGATGATGATCTGCGTTAAGTTCTGGTCTTTCTTTGGATATCTGGAATTAAAGGAAAAAGTTTATGACGTTTTCAAATTGTATAGTGAGGTTAAATTCACTTCTAAGTATTGTTATTATTTTCGTTGAAATGAACTGTTCACGATGCATTTGTCACAGACATACACGTGATCGTAAATCTAAAATCAATGAGTTAATGAGCAGCACATGACGTTGATACATATAATCTCCATTACCAGTTCTTTATGAACACGTATTTCTCAAATATATTTCATATGTGTTAATCAATGTCTAGACAACAAATAATACATGGAAACCATATACTTAGCGTGTGCCAAGTCACTATACAACTGAATTTGTGATATCTATTATATTTTCCTGTTCCTGCATTTTTTAATTTTTATTTTTAAAAAATAGAAAGATGGGTGATTATACTGAGGGAAGAACGTAGACTGAAAGTATTTAACAAGATCCTGAGACGAATATTCAGACCCAAGAGGAACAGGAATGGGGAATGGCTGAAACTTCATAACAAGGAACTACATAATTTATATCGTTTACCAAACATTGTTAGGGTTATCAAATGTAGGAGGCTCAGGTGGGCAGGTCATGTAGCCAGAATGGAAAAACGGGAGAACGCTTTCATTAACTGGAAGTCCAACCGGAAAACGATCATTAGGAAGACCTAGGCGCAGATGGAGGACTTTAATTAAGATGGATCTCGCAGAAATAGGAATACAAAATAAAACTGGCTCAAGTTGACCAAGGACAGAAGTCAATGGAAAGCTTTTGTGAACACGGCATTGAACCTCCGAGTTCTATAGGCCATAGAGTTAGAAGTCGTTTATTGTATTATTATTATTATTATTATTTTAAGTGTAGAGCAGCACACGCTTGTGTTTAGTAGTTGTATTTGATTATAAATTTTATCAGTCTCTTAAGAGGGCCCCATCACGGCAAAATTAAAATACCGCTAATTTTACAGTAATTATGTGATATCTTCAAATAGATAAAAGATAATGGAAATGTGGAACAAGAGCGCCCTAAACAATATTATTTTACATGAGATACCTTTATCATGACTCATTTATCTGCTTTCGATTTCCAGCCATTTAGAAAATCGGCATTTATTTTCGCGTTTCTAAATGGCTGCAAACGGAAAGCTACTAGGTGACTCGCGATAACGGTACCTCATGCAAAATAATATTGTCTAGAGCGATCTTGTTCCAAATTTTGATTATCTTTTACCTATTTAAAGATATCACATAATTATTGTGAAATTAGTGGTATTTTAATTTCGTAGTGATAAGGCCCCTTAATATTTGCTTGCGAGTTATAATGATGACATCCAATATATCTAAGCGAATATTCGAACTTTAAGCACAACGGACTGAATTTGTTATTTTGTCTCAACAATGCGCCATAGTTACACAATTCTTGCATACGTGGTATCCCTGATTCTAATTCTTAACCTAATTGTCTATTCCAGCTCTTAATTTCTAGTTTATCATAGCCATTTTTAAACCATAATAGAAAGTTTAAAAAATTCTGTTCTGCCCATGCTCTACTGACTTGAAAGACAACTTTAGCTACGTTATGATAAGTGGGTTAGAACCTGTCTTCTAGCAGAACACTCAGACATACACCTGTAATGTGGTCTTATACTCTATTTCCATTATTTTGGTGCTTTTTAACATACGACTGAAATCAGACAACCGACCGCAGTTGAGGCGTGAATACGGTTCATTTACTAACTCAAGTGAGTACACGTCTCAGCTCCGTCGCATTGTTTGTGTATATCTGATCACTGGCGCAAATCCCGGAGGGGGATGAGGTGAACATGTCCCAATTCTTGGACTGGGGCACTGTTCCCGCAGTAATCAGATTTGATTTTTTTTTTTTTTTGGTGAGAAATGTGATGATTTGTGTCCGACTGCCACAAATGAAAATGAGATGAAATTGATGTCCCTTGCTGTATAATATTAAACAGGTTCACCTCAGAAATCAGATTCATCTACCGTAATATGAGTCTCATCTCTCCTCCTTCCTCAAGAATACGCCTCAAATCTGCCCGCCTCTCAATATTGAAGACAACTCTGTTCGCCTGATCCTCCAGAGCATTGTTTTTCAACTTCATAAATATTTTGAACATCGCTGCTAAAAAAAAAAAAAAAAAAAGTCTCCCTCAGTTCCAACATTGACAAGATTTGCTCCGATGTATCTAACAATTGATTGTTTTGCGTCATTTAGTTGTATTTATTTGCCTGTTCCACTTAGACGTAGTACTCCGTACTATTGTAAGACGTCCTAGACACTGAGAAAAGGAAAAATAACACCATACAATCAGATCCTTGTTGTAATGTAAAGGAGATGGCAATGAATAATAAAAGGTGGACGATAATAAAGTAGTAGTAAAGTAAAGAAAGAAGGAAGGAACAGTTCTAATGGGGACGGAGCTTGAGAAAGTGATGGTGGTGGGAGCTGGGTCATCCCCCTCATTGTCTACGCCACTGGGATCTGGTTTGACTAGAGCATGTAAGCTTGTGGTGGACATCATCTTGTACTGTGTGTTTTCTTTAGCTTTTCGTTTTTCCTCTCATGTTCTCATTTCACGAATTTGTTGCTTCATTAATTCTTTTAATAGAGTGTACACTTTGAAAAAAGCTAGAACAAGGCATGTTTAATAGCCCTGTGACCATGACTGGAGTTGGCTGTCGTGTCATTTCAATGTCAACACCGTTTGGATACGTGACAGTTCCTGTTCAACAAAAAAGTTTGGTCATAACATAACGTATCAAATGGTTTGTTACGAAGGAGAACATTGTAACTGGATTCTCAGAATTAACGTCTTAGTTTTGTTGTGTTAAATAAACACATGTTGTATTGTTTGTGAAAGGTAGTATTGGGAATTGGTGGCGTAATTCAAATACAAATAAACTATCATTATAGCAGTTATCTTTTCTATGCAAATGCTAGTTATATTGGCTATTTGAAAGTGATTTTTTTGTTTCCTAATTGTCCTTTTAAATTCAGAAAAATGGCGTCAATCCTTACGTCAATGTCGGTGCTTTTTAAGATTGTAAACGAAATAGTGTTTCATTTGACGTAAAATTGTCGATCATTTCGTGATGACTCCAAAAAAAAGCTGGTGTGTGTGTGTATGCACGATTGCCGTGTGTATGCACGTTTAACCTTGAAATCGAGCAGCATCCGCAGATTGAATGTTGTTGCTGTTTAGACGAACTATTTCAAATCGATGTTTTTACTTTGTTTCCCCTTCCTCAAATTTGTGCCACCTTGTGAAGGTTGAATGATAGGATGCTTGGAGTCACGCTAATGTGTATGCTGCAATAAAAAGTCTGTATGTAAATGGTAGTTAAAACGTAACTACTCCCTGATTAGAAGTATATCCTGCACTTAGTATGGCAATGTTGAGTGTGCATTTAATTAGCACGCATTGTGAAGATATTACAAAATTGAAGTACTAATTCTTGTTTTCCTTGCATAATGGATGAGTACGAAAGTATAATTCAGAAGCATATTTTCATGGAAAACATGTCTTAGCCTTTCCTTTCTTATGATAATATCTTGTTGCTCTTGTGTGATTTCATCAAGTGGAAGAGAACTTAGGAAAGGTATCAGCACTATTATCATGTATTTGCAACATCAGTAAATCTAGTGACGACTGACTTTTCATTATTACAATTTAACCTTTTGTGACGAAAAAATATGGGTTATTTTCCGTAAATGAATTTTCATGTCCGATGATGGCGTCATGAAAAAAAGTATTACACGTTACATATGTTTCAACTCAAAAGTAGTTATATTCGTCGATTCTGTCACCTAATTTGCACAATTTCTTGCAAATGAAATTGTGCCGTCCGTATCAGTGTACGGAAATGTACAGTCGCCAACAAAAATAGGAAGCACATCAATCGGTTGGAAGTTACTGGTCTAGAACAGTAGTTGGAAACCTGTCGTACTCATGTACCAGCAACAAACAGGGAGAAATGTTGGGGACCAGCAAAATGAAAAGCACCACACTCCATTTAATACCGGTTCATTGTTCAATTCTAGTATTAATACCGGTATTGTTTATCAAAATAATTAACATAAAAATTGCAAATTTTACCCTTAACTAATTTTACTTTGGGTTTAAAATTGTACACCCACACAACTATTTAATATATTTGCTTTGAAGATTCATTTTTATGCAACCAGTGCAATATATGCTGCTGTTTATTTGCCAAAATCTTGTCTATGTTCAAACGTCTAGTCGGTTGTTTTATTTTGTCTCAATTGTACACAGGGCTCAGTGGTAGAGCGTTCACCTCCGGTGCTTGGGGTCCTTGGTTCGATCCCAGCTCGCGCCGTGTGGACTTTGTGGTGGACAAACATCGTGCTCGTGGGTTTTCTCGGGGTACTCCCGTTTTCTCCCACTTTCTTTATTCCATCATTTTCACACATTTCTCGTCATCACAGTCTCCTTTAGCCTCACCGGCATAACCGTGGGACGTAAAACTCAAAATTTCATTGTACAGACAGCAGAAATATTCAAGATAAATACGTTGACTAACAATTCCAAAGTTTCTGTGCTCAAATCGGTATATTCTTCATTCACAGTTATCCAAAATTGATTTAATGATTTGTTTTTAGTCTGTGGAGTTGAGAAATACATTAGAAGAAAGTTAATTTTACTTCTGTTGAAGAGTCAGTCTGTGGTAATCCACATCTTCCGTGAGAGGATCAGTTATCGAAATATAATACCTTGACTAGGATATTCCAATCCGTGTTGCATTATCCAGTGAAAGCAGATTTTGGCTATCCTCAGACAGTAATTGACAATGTGTATGAAAGCAATCGACAGACGTATTGTTGTCTACGAGACGAAAAACAATAATTCTCGTATCTTTTCTGAGACATCGTGATTGGGACAAATAGCAGTGGTGTTGACGTCCCCATTAAACCTCGACCAATCAATTCTTTGAGACATGAATTGAGACGACGAGAAATTTCACGGGTCTCGTAAGCAACTCTAGTTCACCCAACTCTTAATCTCAGAACACTTTAGTTACATGACTATATATATATATATATATATATATATATATATATATATATATGGTGCCTTCCATTTCAACTCAGGCAAAAAAAAGTAAAATTGTACCATCACCATCTCAGATATTGTTGAAACTTTTTTTATAGCAACTAGACATGTTTTTAAGAGACCCATATTTTTTTGTTTTGTCGAAAAAAATTTTCCCTCCAAGTAATGGGCCATCAAAGACGGGGAGTACAATTTATGAATTGTAAAAGACATGGAAAATGGTCAACTTCGGAGCCCCACCATTCAGCTATGGAGACAGGTAGAGATATAATTCTTGTTGTGGTATGTACATAGGGATATAAATAAACTATATTTTATTGTACTTCGGTTTGCGCATGCGTACCTTTTTGTACATAAATTAACAAATGAACGTTAATTTATCTGAAAAGTCGAAGTTTGCGAATTTTTTTCGAGCACTTCCGGTTCGAATTTTAAAATTCTGTTTTCACGGTTGGTAAGACCTAGTTACCTGCTTTCCGAAAAAAAAATTTGTATCGCTTCTGTGTGCAACCGTTTTGTCGCAAAAAATTCGAGAAATTGTAAAATTCTCAAAAATCGCCATTTTTGGGCGCCATTTTCTCGAAAACACCATCTTTTAAAATTCTGAAATTTTGTCAGATGATTTAGCTTTACATGAATAATAAACACACCAAATGCCATTCTCGACCAATGCTTCATGAATTAACTACAGCCTTTTGAAGTTAGCAAAGTTTCGTTAACTTTGATATCACAGTTAGCAACACTGGAAACAATAAAAATGCAATGATTTGATGATATTTGTGGTTCACATTAATTAAATGAAGAATAAAATATTTTCCTGACTGTTTTTTTATTATTTTGATCAAAAAAGCGCTCTGAAATAGTAAAATTATTCCTCCTCCCCTTCTCCGTTTTTTTAAAAACGAATTAATCTGAGATGGGAATTACGATTACGAAACACACAAATTTTAAGTTCACTTACTTAAAATGGTCTTCGGAAGCAAAATTTCACTAATTTTTTTTTTTCACATGGACCAATCATTTGCTTGCTTGGTGTCTTCTTCGCTAATAGCAGTAGTACACTCACAACTCGTCCAGAGGTGGATCCAAGGAGTCGATCGCCCTCCCAGAAGAAACTTTCTTATTTTATATATAAATAAAACCCATTCCAGAGTTTGGAGCTCTTAAAAGTAGCTCTAAGTAGCAGTATTACATCCCCCCAGAAGTTCGTCCTGGATCCGCTCCTGCGTAGCACATTGTCGATAATCACAAAACACTTATTTTCACTTCTCTCATGCTCTTCTGGAAACCTATATCCTGCTGAAAGTCCATGTGGAAGGATAAACAGCACTTCAACTGTACGTAATTCATGATTTATTCATAATTTTGCTACACACCACTGGTTATTATAAGTATATGCAAGGGCACCGATCCTGGGGGGGGGGGACCGGAGCCCCCAAAGCTGATGTGGGCCCTTTATTATATTTATGCATATACAATATTTGACCTAATTTGAATGCAATTTGTCTTAAAATCCTCATATATATATACCTTCTGCATCTCAATCCCCCCCCCCCTCAATCTACTGAGAAATCGGCGCCTTTGAGCATATGTATGTAACAAAAGTTCTTTTTTGCTGACTTCTTAAATCTACACTTTGAATTGCAGAAGCTCGATTTTGGGGGAAGCATGAAGTTAGTTTATGTTGATTCGTTACTGCCATAAAAATTTCGCCATTTTCCGAAAGCCAAAGGTGACTTCGTTGAATACCAGTTACCGGTCGCATACTTTCCCATTCTTGCTTTTTTTTTCTTCTGGAAGTTGTCGAATTCAGTTCCAGCCAACAAAACGAGGGTAATACCCGGAGTTTATACTTGCACTATACTCGCGAATTCTTCTGCGGTTTTAATACTGTGTACCTGTTTTTGCCTAAGGTTATGCCGCGTTGCCACATTCTTTACAATCCCCCCCCCCAATACTGTCGCAGAGACCCTAGCATGGCCGGTTTCACTGCAAAACCACTGCTTTATCGGACCTGTCTGCATCTCGAACATCTAAAAGCGATTTTTGAAGTGGGATGCAGCACCATCATAAATCACTGACACGGTTTGGGAAATTGTAGACACATATTTCCACGTATTCGAACCTTTTTCTATAACCTATATTTTCGCTTTTCTTCGAGTATTTTTAGAATCTTGTCTATGGCTATGAGTACCTGAGCCGAATGGTGTGTTTTGTCGTCGCTTATTACAACAAAACTGTCAGTTGTTCCATATTCCGGTGATATAACTGAATTTCACTTTGCAGAATAACAGTCCAATTTTCAACGAAGTCCATATGAAGTAAAATAGAATTTGTATCTTGAAATTTTATACGATGCTTTCGGTAGCAATTAATTCTCTTTGGATTTTCTTGATGTAGTCATGAATTACAAGTCTTACAGTTAAACCAGCAATGTATGATACCAAAACGGAAAGTGGCACAGTTTTTTGTTTAACGAGATCATTGTTTTCCCATATGGCGTACGTAACACTTTCATTTTCAGCAGGATCAAAGACTCCACACTTATTCCTTTCATTCCAGGACATTCACTACATTCTTGAAGAAGACAGCTGTCTTTTTCAGCGGATCATACTACTAAAGGAAATAGATCACTCATGACAGCTTCAATACAGTTTGCACCTTTGATTTGTTGCAACGCAGTAGCAGATAACTTAAAATTTGCACAATACACACACACACACACAAACACTTCCCTAGCAGGTTGCGGACTGACCCACTTTAGTCGAATATTATAAAATTCCGAGTGACCCATTCTTATGCTGAGATTGTTCTGTTTAAAAGAAAGTCCGTAAATTTCTTTGATGGAACGCGTAAGAAATTGTTTGGATTTTTTAAAAAACTTTTTGTCCTTTTTCGATCACTGTAATGGCATCGCACTTAATTGAGACTTTGTCTGGATCATTCCAAGTCATCATTGAGGTAATAGTTCAGCCTTTTATATAGATCATCAGAATTTATTGGATGGCCATTTTAAGTAAACTTAAAATTTGTGTGTTTCGTAATCGTAATTTCCATTTTAGATTACTTCGATTTAAGAAAACGGACGAGTAAGGGGGGGGGGCTCCAGAGAGCATTTTTGATCAAAATGATAAAAAAAACAGTCAGGAAAACCTTTTATTCTTCATTTAATTAATGTGAACCACAAATATCATCAAATCATTGCATTTTTATTGTTTCCAGTGTTGCTAACTGTGATATCAAAGTTAACGAAACTTTGCTAACTTCAAAAGGCTGTAGTTAATTCATGAAGCATTGGTCGAGAATGGAATTTGGTGTGTTTATTATTCATGTAAAGCTAAATCATCTGACAAAATTTCAGAATTTTAAAAGATGGTGTTTTCGAGAAAACGGCGCCCAAAAATGGCGATTTTTGAGAATTTTACAATTTCTCGAATTTTTTGCGACAAAACGGTTGCACACAGAAGCGATACAAATTTTTTTTCGGAAAGCAGGTAACTAGGTCTTACCAACCGTGAAAACAAAATTTTAAAATTCGAACCGGAAGTGCTCGAAAAAAATTCGCAAACTTCGACTTTTCAGATAAATTAACGTTCATTTGTTAATTTATGTACAAAAAGATACGCATGCGCAAACCGAAGTACAATAAAATATAGTTTATTTATATCCCTATGTACATACCACAACAAGAATTATATCTCTACCTGTCTCCATAGCTGAATGGTGGGGCTCCGAAGTTGACCATTTTCCATGTCTTTTACAATTCATAAATTGTACTCCCCGTCTTTGATGGCCCATTACTTGGCGGGAAAATTTTTTTCGACAAAACAAAAAAATATGGGTCTCTTAAAAACATGTCTAGTTGCTATAAAAAAAGTTTCAACAATATCTGAGATGGTGATGGTACATGCTCTGCCTGAATTGAGATGGAAGGCACCATATATATATATATATATATATATATATATATATATATATATATATATATATATATATAAATTTATAGTGATTGCAAGAACATATGGAAGAGAATTTATCAACGTTTAAAGATACACAAGTCATTACTCACTGTTCTCCAATAATTAATATAGTTGTTATATCCCTCCTTTCGTAAACCCCTCGTGACGCGGAAGTGTTTTGATAATTTCTAGGTGAAATTAAGAAAAAAAATCTGGACATAAATTTTGGATATAAATTTACAAAATGGAACTAGAAAATTTTCGGCTCGTTTCGTGAGCAACACTATACAGACGACGGTTTACAACAATTTTATCATTCTACACTGAATTACGAAGGCTTAAATGTCATGTTGTGGAGTGAAATCTGGAAATGTGGTCCTAATAACTTCATTATTTTTGCTGTGGGTACATCAATATCGAAATTACGATACATTGAGGTAGTAATATATAGATTCATACCCTTCTTCCACGAACTTTTGCAGGACGGGACACCATGTCATGATACAAAACTGACGCGGTGTGGTAAAATAATTTCGTGGACCACCGGTTGAAAACTACTCGTCTGCAGGATAGGAAGTACTATGTCAAAACTTATTAATGAATAGAATTTTAAAGAGAATTTGTACAGAGTCGGGAATCGATGAGTAGAAGGTCTTTCCTACTTCCTCCACTATTTCTTTGAATTTTAATGAATAATTTAATGAATATCGAAAGATAAGAAGTAATCTCTTATCACGGTGCGAAGTCTTTTTAAGTCAGTTGCCCGGGTCTTTGTCCTCCACTCTTATGTAACCCACATACCCATCATGTGATGTGGGTTGCATATATATCAAAGGTGTTGTAAAAAAAAAAAAACGTGCAAACATTTTCATCTGCATATTCCCATCGGACCAAAACCCGAAAAAGAAGAAAAAGCGCGTCGAAGGCGCTATAATCTGATCTGTGTATAATAAAAAAATAAATAAATAAAAAAAATAAGGAGACTTCTTTTTATCTGAAAACCCGAAGAGAGAGAGATATTTTTATTATTATTAAAAAATAATGATACCGATAACCATTGGTTTTCCCGTTTATTAAATATGAATTGTTAATTACATAAATTACTATGGTTAATTTACAAACTTCTGACAGCAGTTTTACTAAATTCACTCCTTTCCAGTAATTACTAGTGGGGAAGTTTTCTTCCAAAGATATAAAGTAGGAGGCCATTCTTCTAATTCTCAACCTCTATAGTATTTATGCATTCAGCTTCCACGTGTTCCCTTTGTCCATCATCCGTCATTAGCGTTTGTCCGTCAGGTGTCTCTTTCTCGCCGTGAACACAGTTGCGTGATCTTGTATTTTGTCTTTGTGGTCGAAGGCTAGCTGTTTTTCTTTTTAAGACTTATTCCGCCCTCATTTTTGAATTTTGGTACCCAAGCTTGAAGTTGGTGTGCCGTCATATTTGACAGCCAAATCAGCAGCCCATATTTGAATATCACTATCAGTGCGGTGACCAGACGTCCGGTTTTTTTCTTATTCTCAAATTGGACTCCTAAATGTCCCGGTTTTGAGCAAATATAAACGCAGTGTCCCATAATCGTTATTCAAAATAGTAATGATTAGAGCAAATTCTACACTCTTTGAGTTAAAATAACTTGAGTATAGAGCTATTTTGGTACCAACACTTGGGTATTTTTAAACCACACCTGAAACTCTCATTTGTCGGGTATTACCTATACTCTGCGGTGTCACCTTTACTTCTGTATTTTGTAACTTGAGAACACTGTGTTCAAAATTGAATCTGAGAACTTTCTCTCTCATCACCCCCGGGTCCTATGCATCCCTTTTTGTAAGTTAAAATTCTAGTCACTTTGTGTATAAGTGAATTCGTCAATTGTATGTTGGATAGTTTCCAGTGTTAGGTTTCTCCGAAAATTAAACCATCAGAGAGTTTTGATCGGAAAACTGTTTAAACATTGTCATCGTTGAACTGTGTTCCCAGTCAATTAAGGTTTTCATTTTTAGTCTGTTCAAAATATCATGACGAGTTCTTTCCATTGCACTTATGAAATCAATCCCATTCTAAGTTACTACTTGGTCCGATTCCAGGTCAGCTGTATAAATTCAGCTGCTTTTACAAATATTTTTGTTCGAATGGAATATAACTAATATCGAATTCAGTTTGAAACTATTCATTCTTTTGGTGAAACCCCAGATTCATTTCAGCTTCTTGTGAGTCATTGGTCTCCTGTTTCTGTTTCTAGCTGTGAAGAATAATTACTTATTTGTAGATAAATATTGCGAAACCTATACATATTTTTAGTGTATAAGACGTAACGATAATATTGGCTTATAGGCAGTTTATTTTTAGTGCAACACTATTTGTTTAAAAATTTACAGCTTTTCTTTAAAGAGTTAGATGTTTAAACTTGGACTTACGCCAGTCTAGCGTAATGAAATTACATGAAAACCAAAATATAACCTTTGTAACCTCATTTTCAGTAGATGATAACCGTAGTACCACTCAATCTGCTTAGGTTGTAGAGGAGTGAAATGCGAGACGGGCCTGGTTTTGAAGCAACAGACCGCGACATGCAGTGCATGATAGCGTGCAGTGTTAAAGGAAAAGTACTTCTGTAGGAGCTGTGGTGGCTTACAGAGAATTCCTGATTTGTCAGGAAGTTGAAGCTTCCGCCGTCCTTATTAGGCTGAAGCAGAGAACCTTCTAGGACTTGGTCACGGCCATTAAGACAGCTGACAAGACAGCAATGTAAAGCTTGTAAATTGTTACCACAGAATGATGGATTGGAGAGAGAGAGTTTCCCGATTGTGGAAAATATTTGTCCTTCATTACATTTACAAATCTGTATTATAAGTGCACACTCCATTTACTTGTTTAACCTCAAATTAAGTTTTAACAATTTCCATGTATTTTCGTTTAGTTCGAAAAACAATTAGTGATTTCTTTCTTTAGCGAAAATTTGACAAAGTCCAAAACCTGAACTTCGATGTCCCATAAATTTGAAATCAAAGTTATTAAAATGAAGATATTTAGCATTAGCTGGAAGCACCAGTGGTTGTCGGAAATTAAAGGAATAATGTTACCATTCCATTGCCCGGCTATTTATCCTCTGGTGTTATGTAAGCCCGCATAACAAACATGTAATATTCGTTGCATATATTTAAGGCGTTAGAAACGTGCATAAATTTTGATTCCTCGAACTAAAAATGAAAGAAAAAGAAGTCTTTGTACGTGACTAGATCTGATGAAGATTGTACAAAATTTGGTGGCTCTAGAATATTCCTTTCTGTGTAAAAAAAAAAAAAAAAAACTTATGACAGATACATTATTAATACTAAATATGGATATAGTAGTAAAGATCTACCTCCGTTGTAAGTTTGGCATAGATCGTATGAGTTAATTAGATAGCGTACAGTATGATGACCAGTCTTTTCCAACTGAGTGCTCTGTGACGTCACAGCTTGCTACTTCCATTTTTAGTAAACCACACGAAGAAGGGAAGGAGCATCATAAAGGACAATGATGACAGGAAAACAAGAATATCCATTCCATAGTTTTGCAGACATATGACTACCAACACTTGTTTATTACAGCCAAAATATTATTACATTAAAGGAGGTGACAGTCATATGCTTTTATTCATTTTTTTTTTGCTTCTGTTGTTTTTACTTTTCCTTCACTTGTTTTTTTGTAAACAAAAAAAAAAAATACACACATATGCACTCAGCCAACTGTGAGTGCAAATCAGGGTTGGCAAAAACCATGGTTTTTATTGAAAATAAACAATAAAACAGTTTTTCTTTTGTTTAAACCATGTTTTTTTTTTGTTTAAATAATTTGCTCTATGTATTTATATCTTATATGGACGGAAACAAATTTGTTTTCCCTTGGTGTTAATATGCAACAATCGGGTTATACTGGAAGGGGTCACATGAGCTTAAAGCGGAATCCAAACCGCTTCTCGGCTTACATCCGAGAGAAATTGTCCTCCATTTGAACTCGAAACCGGGACTAATAGGCTACAAATGCGATACGTCTGCCGACTCACTTACGAAGGATTCCTGATTTAAAAAAAAAAAGTTGTACTAATCTTTACATGCTTATCAATATAATTGTCAAGAGTCATTTGAGAAGAATAAAAAGATAAACAATTGCACAAGTTAAACCATTATACAGAATTACATATGGACAGTTTCAAAATACAGCAGAGTTTAATTTAGTCCAACTTAGTTCACTACTACTTTTATCAGTCCAAGTTAAAGAAATACGACGACTTAATTTGCATAACAGTAAGAAAAGTGAATAAAGATACGAATTATTTGAGTTCGCTTTGGCTCTGATCCATTTATACATAAATAGTTACCAAAGATACTTCTGATTTCAATAAATGCCTCTCGTGGGTTTTGATGATCCTCCCCCCCCCAAAAAAAAGTACGGCATTTCGATGTATCTTATCAATAAGTAAACATTATTAAACGAAACAATATTTAGAATCTCTTTGATTGCAATTGCATAACAATAATAACAAACTAAAAAAAAAAAAAAATACAAAAGAAACATTCATAAACTTATTAAAAAAAAGTTGCTTTTGTAGAATAATCTCTTTGAGTAAGGAATGGGGATTTTAGGTCTGAATATAATACGAATAATATACGGGACTGAAACTGATAACCCAGAAATGTGTGTTCATCAGGATTTTACGAACATTTACACTTTTATGAACATTTTTTCGCTTTTTGGCTTAACCAGTTAGTTTTTTCTTTAAAAAAAAAAAAACAGCTGGTTTAAACCACCTTGGTTTAAACCAGCCAAACCTGGTGCGAATTATGCTATTTTCAACACACACACACACAAATTATTGCTGTTGCATTGGTTTATTTCTGAACAACAACAAAAACTTCAGTCAGCCAGCGCGAGAATTTCCCAGGATTTTCACGTTTTATGAAAAATTATCTTTTTCCCAAATTTATCTACAAAGTTTCCCTCAAATTACGAACACTGCCCCCAAGTAACTGATATCAGACCCACAAGTTGAGGCCCTGCTACGTTCCATTCGAACAGCTTGCTAAAGTGGAAACGTTCGTATTTCATTTAATATGGGGTTCCTGTAGGATTGAAAAAAAAAAAAAAAATCAGCATATGAGATTGAAAACCACCTACTTCCAACAACTTCCCTCTTTTGATTTCTTCATATTTTCACTCGTAATGGAGTTTACCTACGGGCTCCGTACCTTTAATACACCAGGTATCCTGTTCTTGTTTTTGATTAATGAAAGGAAAAAGACGACTCAAAATGAAAGATGCAAAAGATTGAATCATATTTTTTATAAAATATCTTACCCATGCTTTTGTTCCATGCTTATTTATTTATTTATTTATTGTTAAAAACTGATTATTTTAAAGATATTTGTTATATGCTTCTGATCCTTAGATTAGTCAGAGATCGTACAACATGTGAATTTTTAAATTAATAATAGATTTAAAAATCACCAGAGATTGCCATAACTCACATTCGAATGTTTATTATTTTCACTTCGTAAGCAGGATGTTCTGTAGATAGCTATCCTGATTGGAGATTTGTAAGGGGTTTCTTTAATCTCACCATGCCAATTTTGAAATAGTAATTTTTAAGATAACATTCTGTAGGCTAATTTCTTTCAAGACTGCTGGCGAGGTCGAATGGTATCAGACATTAACTTAGTCTAGCGATCGTAAGAGTTGACTGATTTATTGAGCTGAGCGAAGCGAAGCTCTTATACTCGGGTTAGCCGTTTGGTTGTCCGCGAACTCCTCCTAGACCGTTTGGCCGATCTCAACCAAACTTAGCACGCTGATAGAGTATGTCGTGCTGAGTGACAACATAGGTCGAAATAAAAAATCCGATGTACCATCGAGGAATAATCACCGAAAAACGCTTCCTCCTAGACCGTTTGGCCGATCTCAACCAAACTTAGCACGCTGATAGAGTATGTCGTGCTGAGTGAGAACATAGGTCGAAATAAAAAATCCGATGTACCATCGAGGAATAATCACCGAAAAACGCTTACTCCTAGACCGTTTGGCCGATCTCAACCAAACTTAGCACGCTGATAGAGTATGTCGTGCTGAGTGAGAACATAGGTCGAAATCAAAAATCCGATGTACCATCGAGGAATAATCACCGAAAAACGCTTTCATAGACTTAACATGGGGAAAAAGTCATGATTACGTAGTTTAAGCTCGCTCAGCTCATTTCATTGCAATCGGGTATATCCATTACATTCCTAGTTATTAGTTACTTCCCATTTTCTTGCGAAGCCTTTGTGTCCTTATATTGTTTTATTGTTGTTAAAGCTTCGGATCATAAGTAAATTGATTATAGAGGTTATAATGGGGACGTTACTGTAGCTAAACGTGTTCACCTGTTGCGGCCTAGCGGGAAATTTGAACAAAGGGAGGAATATTATACCCGAGCGAGGCCGTTAAATCATTTTCACACATATTTCCTTATTCTAAATTGATGCCTCGCCGTGTTCACATGTACAAATTCAAAATGGTAACTATTTTCATCAGAACATGTTTGTTTATTCGAACTTCCAAAAGTAAAATAACTCCGAAAATTTTACCTCAATTTAATTCGTGTATTTTTAAATCCTCCTTTATAATGATTCTTGTCTATCAAAACAATTATTTATTTTGACATTTCGAGAATGCTGAATATACACTGTTCATTGTTCGTTTGGGTTGATAAGAGAACGAAGTGAAAAGAAAAATCGTTAGGGCTTCTGAAGTGGATAGCTGCGCTTCAGCCTTGTTATATATTACAATGAACTTTATAGTGGTGTTAGTAATACTTGTCTGAGCTGTACCCTTCATCTTATAAAACATCATTCCCTAATGTTAAAATCATTGTCTTCAACAGTGTCCCATGATACACTAATTGAAGAAGAAAAAGTATGATACACTGATTAGAAAAGAAAAGCGGACACACAGAGAATCCTCTAAAAACATAATCGGATTTTATATACCTCATAGAATAGATTATTACCTAGAAAGTAACTCTGAAAAAGCCCAAGTTCGTTAGGTTTCATAATCATGGTAGAGGAATGGATTTTGATGAAAATCAGCTTCTAGCTGAAATAAACGTATCGCACATTGATATTGTTATTTAATGTCAACGTCCTATATGCAGTAGTCAATAAAACTTCAAATATGATGTATTAATCCGTTAGAATTGAATATTTGATGTGAAATAATATTAATAAATTGTGTAGGCGATAAATCCGTACATACATACATGAATTGTTTGTTAAGCCGTGTAGAACTGCCCAATCCTTTGTTTACCCGGACAGGTAAATCGTATTAATGGAGATAATTATTTACTAAACTAACAACAGAACATTAGTTTGAATTGCAGTTCGTCTGGAGAATTTGTTAGTATGTATATATAACTGCCCGTCCTCTCCACACACCGAAGCGGTGTGGTGGTGGGTGGGAGTTCTCGTGAATGGTAGAATCGATAACCGTCGCTCCTGCCACTAGCAGGCTCCCCTTTACGTCTCATTCTGTCCACCCGCACCTTTTTTTTTATTTAAAAAAAAAAAAAAAAGCTCCAGCGAGCAAGCTGTTATTGATTCTATTTTTCCCCGAATTCAAAACTGTCATCAGTTTTCAGTGAATTTTATTATATTATATTCGTAATATATTGTCATTTATACAAGAAGGGTTTTTGATAATATTCTAAACATAAATATTTTTGTCGAGAGTAAAATACACATAAACACACTGTATTTTCTAATCATTGCAACAGGTTAATATGATACGTATGTCTGAGCTTAAAAAGTCTTTTTCATGCGTGATTGGAAGTCTCAGTGCAGACAAATAAACGATAAGGCAGTCACTAATTCGGATAAATTGTTTAGGTGGCATCCGAAAATAGACATAGAAAAGTAGAAATTAACGTAGGAAGTGCCCACACACACTGGTAGAATATTCCCATACGAAAATAGCGTACCTAATAAAATAAATAAATTAAACGGTAAGAGTGAGATTAAAGGAATAAGATCACAGATACGCCTAAAATTTGAAGGTATTATACCGCCTTTGTTCATTTCTGACATCAAAATTGCGAATTCTGCTTTTCACAATATTACGTTTGTTTCATTTCCGTAAAACTACCCACTAACAATTCCCACGCAAGAAGTAAAAAAAGATCAGATTCTTGACGTGCAGAGTTACTGGCTATTTGCGGATTGAGAAGTGTATTTCCTTTTTCCAGTTCACGATTCCTAATGGATAACTTCTTTAACCGTCGAGTAGTCCTTCAAGCTATGAGAATGCAGAATTTTGAGAATCTGTCACTCGTGTCCAAAGGCGTGATTATGATGCACTGATGATCCACACACTTTCGAAAACAGTATAGCTAGCACATTAGCGCGAAGGTAAAAGACCGCAGCTACAGTTTTTTTTCGTCGACACCAACGATGTCTTGCAGAGGTACTCTTTATCTAGTCAGGTCATGTTCTCTCTTACAAAGAAAGAGGATACAGGTGGTTCAGTCATAGAGCGCTCCACCTCTCGTACAAGAGTTCCAGGTTCGATCTAGGGGTAGGTAGAACAAGTTTCTAGAAAAACATATTTCGATTTACTTCTAAAACGGTTTGGCTTTCACTGAACCCGTTTTTTTTAGCAAATGATTTTTTTTTTTTTTATGAAACCAGTGTGATTTTCGCCGAAACTGATATCTGTTCATGTAATAGGTCTACTCACTTCCAAATAAAGTTAACGAAGAAAGAAATATTTCAACTGAAAAGCAAGTCTATTTTAAAATCGAAACTGTTTTTCTTAAAACCAAAAAATTGGCTTTTGTGCTCAC
This sequence comes from Thermobia domestica, assembly GCF_964235325.1. Classification (NCBI taxonomy): domain Eukaryota; kingdom Metazoa; phylum Arthropoda; class Insecta; order Zygentoma; family Lepismatidae; genus Thermobia; species Thermobia domestica. Next base: position 9,048,845 of record NC_137471.1, read on the forward strand.
TACCAGATCAGCCATTTGAGTTTGTGATGGACGATATCGTGTCCGTGGGTTTTCTTGGGGTTCTCTCATATTTTTGCTCCACCAATTATTGGGGCCGCGGTGGTTCAGTGGTAGAGCGTTCATCACTCAGTGGTAGTGCTTGGGGCCACTGGTTCGACCGCAGCTCGCGCTAGTGGTGGATAAACACCATGTGCATAAGTTTCCTCGGGGTTTCCCTATATTCTTACTCCACCAATTATTTCATAGTAATTCACTTACACTAATCACCCGTCTCCTTTAGCCCAACGGACATAACTTCTTGTGATCTACTCTAGTTTCAAACTGATAGCGCGTGTGTTTTCGGAATGCAGAAAGCAGATTCGGTTCTCACTGGGGTCACATCATTTTCGATATTGCGTCAGTATTGTGAGCAATTGGTGAGTTACTTGAATTAAGAGGAAGTGAGTTTTGACGCAGAAAGGGGGAAATAATGAATTACAAGCTGCTGTAGTGACCGTACGCAGTTGAACGTTCTGTCTGACCCGACTATAGCCTTTCGTGGACGGTAGCATCAGAGGTGGAATTATTTTTCTAATTTCTGCAGGTGTGCAAGAATCTTCAAACCACCAGTGAGCGGTAAAGGGACAAGTCCAGATCCATCACCTAGAAAACACTCATCAGAGTGATGAGAGCATATGCTTAAAAAGAATAATAAAATTAAAGTATACTGGTAGCAAAAGATGTTATGCCTACATAAAAAAAAAAAAAAAAAAAAAAGCTGTAGGTAAGAGAGATTGAAAGATTTTGATAAAAGCTGTGCCAAAAAATTGAAAAGGTTATACTTCCATTTATATCTCTTACCGCGTTGGGGTTCGAATTTTTAGATCAATTTGTATTGTTGTGGTGAGTCAAGAGCTAGAATATGTAGGACGAAAGGTACAGATTAAATTGTTTGTGGATTTCCGGTGGGGACACTTGGTCGAAAGGGTATAAAATCTTTTTTAGGCTAGCCATTCTGAGAGATTTTTCCTGTGTTTTCCTCATTCACATCAGGTAAATGCCCGGATGGTACACAACATACAGGTCCCAGGCTGCTTCCTTCCTTCCCCTTTCACCGGTAATGTGCTTGTCGAGGATGTCATTCCTCATACGTAACGGGTCTAAGGCTTTAGATGCCGGTAATGCCTAGAAATATGTATAAATAAATTAAATGGTTTTGTTTGTTGAAGTTCGAATCTTGGTAGCACCGCGGCTATATAAGACGTGAACCTACAGTCTAAGGTAGAATCCGAAACACCTTAAGCGTTCGAATTTCAGTATTGTCCCACAGGAATCGAAGCCAGGACTTGATCCACCAAAGACATAACAAGACGTGCAGTGAGAGCTCCTACAGATCCAAGTGAGATATAAACTCACGTGTTGTGCGTTCGATGGTTTCCCAAGGGAATCGAACGGTTAGCTCGTGCACCAAAGTTATATATATACTAGACCAGCAAGGAGAGAGTTTGCAATTTAGCTTTCGTAATATTGCTTTAGTTTAATACTCGTAAAACCACCCATCAAGAGTTCCCACGCGAAAATACTTTTCTAAACTTCATGTATTACATTTAGATAACAGAAACTGTATGAAAATTCCTTTTTGATAAGCAATTACGATTTTTCATATTTGCACGACTCTATCAGCTGTGTTTGAATAAGCATGTGTATCCTCACACCTCTGCATATTTCTGCATTGTCGTCACTCTATTGATTTCTAGAAAACAGAACACACACATGCATAGAACGTACGTATGTTGAAATGTGGTTTGTAGTTTGAGAACATATGGTGATAATAGCAGTACAAGTTTTAGTAAAAGTCTTTTTTCAATGGTACCCAGAAACTGCTTGAAAGAGCCACTCAAAGAGCTCGAATATAGTTTCAGTAGTTGGCATTTTGTTTGTACAGTTCGAAATGTTATATCTCTAGATTACAAAGAGAACTTCCCGATAGCAAATCTAAGGCAAATGAAACTTTCTAAGCTTACAGTGAGGCTAGTGAATACATATTGTATTTGCATGAAGTCCAATCTCATTTCTCACTCTCATCGTTATGTGGGAGTCCAAGTGTAAAAATATGTCTCAGAGGTATGTATTTGCAGATTTAGAATTATAAACATTATTAGCTACTAACACCTTCAAACTAATTGCTTTGTGTGTCTCTGAGTGCAAATGCTGTTCCACTTTCTAGAAATAGCTTTGCTTTGAAATTGAAGTATGCTTAAAGGTCTTCGGTCACATGTACATCAGCGATGATATAAAATGTTCGTACTTTTAGTACAGTATTTGATTTCGATGAAACCAGAAATTATAGGAGACGAGACAATTAAGCAGGATGATGCAGTTCAGTAATAAACTTTTCCCACAGAAATTCTTTTACCCTGAGTGCATTACGACGCTTGCATTTAGTGTCAGTAGTCAAATACAGGGTGTTTCAAAACAACCCCGACAACGTTTGGGAGGTGATTCCTGACACCAAGATGACAAAAAAGTATAGATCAACTTGGGTGCACAAATGCTTCCTTTCGGAGTTATAGGCTGCCGAAAAAATAAAAAATAAAATGAACTTTGAATGTCCATAACTCCAAAACTATGGGACGTACCGTAGTCGGGTCAGAACTTCACTTAGAAACTAATATGTGTCCTATCCAAAAATGCATGTTTCAGAATCCTGAAGTACTTCCACAACAATTTTTATAGAGGAATTAGGCTACGGACATATAACTGGAAGTAGTCACAAATTGCCTCTATAAATATTGTTGTGGAAGTACCTTAGGATTCTGAAACGTGCATTTTTGGGTACGACACAATTAGTTCCTAAGTGAAGTCTTGACCCGACTACGGTATGTCTCATAGTTTTGGAACTATGGATCTTTTTAAATTTCATTTTTTCATGTTTTCGGCAGCCTATATCTCCGTAAGGAAGCATTTGTGTACCCAAGTTGGTATATATTTAAATACTTTTCGTCTTATCTTGGTGTCAGGAATCACCTTTCAAACGTTGTCGGTGTTGTTTTGAAACACCCTGTATATAATTGACGTCAAATAGTTGACGTTGCAGTAAACACCTAACTAATGACACTAACTAATGCATCATTTGAAACATACAGTTGATATTCTCGTAGATCCAGCCAAATTACAACCTCGATTACATTATGTGACTTCTAGGAATTTGTCATAGCTTGTAAGAGAGTGTGGGGTTATATAGGGTTATTTAAAAAGCGCGCCGCTTTTGTTACATCAAATTATAAACTTTATTTTTCAAAACACACTAAGAAAATTCATAAACATGTTAATCACACATTCCGATTTCAGGTATGGTGAATGACATCGGGAATATGACCTGTACTGCGTTGGCATGCAATAACTCTGTTCGTGAAATTCGCTATGACTGCTTGATACCGGAATGTCCTTTCAGAACGACCACTACGACGACGTCCAGGACTTTTTAATGTTCACTAATGAACCCGTTTCAATGAACTTTTTCATAAGTCTGCGAACTGTTATTCGTTCGGTGATTCATTTCGCCCTACAACCGCACGAAGTCGCCTGACAGTTACTGCATAACTTTCTCCTGTCTGATTGACACAATTAGCACATTGCGATATAGTAAACTGCTCCTTTGCTAGACACAGACTGAAGAAATGCGGGAAATTCAAACTAAGGCGACAATCGGAATTTTTGTGGGTAGAGCTACAACACAGAACAATGTCGGCAATCGAAAAACAAAAATTTGCGAGACGATCGAAAACCGGCGCGCTTTTTGAATAACCCTATATTTCGAAATCCAGACTGCTACTGGAATTTTTGAGGACTAATCTACTACAAGTAGCCTCGCTCATGTTTCGTGTGATGTTTGAAAGTCATAAGGTACCGGTAGCGTGAAATTGGAATTTTGAGAGGACCTTATGCAACACCAATTATCTGAAGTACAACTGTTACTCTACTACGTGTTAACGTAAGCCCCGAACCAGCACCAAAACTTCAATCTGACGCAATTGTCATGTGCACATATCACCATACAAGATCAGCTCTTACATTATAGGTCGTTCCCCATCATATTATTTTGCCTCCAAGGGAGCTGCAGTCACTGTCTCCGACAAATTGGAATTGTGGTGCTGTATTTCTTAACAGTGATAAACATGTCAAAACCCACAATGTTATTCATTTTGAAAGACATCTTTGAGCATCCATAAGATAGTAATAAACCTCGTATGTTATGTAGCAGATTGCAAATAGACATTATCCTGTCAACTGTGATTGAGACGAGTTACAAAATATACGTTGTTTTGAGTACAGACAACAAAGAAGTCAATACAAACAAAGGGTTCATATGAAAAGGTAAAATAATAAATGGAAGGAAGTATTTCAAAGAGCACTAAAAGCACTTGTTGAAGGTGAACGCGTAAATGTTTGAGAAATGTTTCCTTCAGTCGTAATCTTTGTCATTTCCTGTGTTTTGAACCTGCAGTAAATCAGAACGTAAAAATAAAACATGTTTCCTAGGTGAATATACGAAAAGATTTATGTACAAAATTGATGTATTAACAATTATATCGTGCCCGTTGTCATTCACTGAGCGATAATTTCATAAGTGAAAGAAGCCTACAATATATACTAGTAAAAGAACTTTAAAAATGTAAATACCTACTTATATAAATATATTATCATAAATACAGTGAAACCTGTCTTTAGCGGAATCAAGCGGGACTCGCAGAAATTTCCGTTAAAGTCAGGTTTCCGCTTAATGGAGGTAGACACTGTCTTTTTTTTTTTTTTTTTAAATACATGCATATAACGGACATACTGAGAAAATATTGTACGTACGTTGTACATACCTTTTTCAATTAAAATGCTTCTTTTTTCTACGAATTAATACACAAAAAGTTTAAAATTAATACAAAATATGCTATGCACATGCTTTCTTTATTTTTTCAGTAGTCAAGCAGAGTTTTCTGTATACATTGCTGCTTAGTTGTTCTACTTTCCGTACACACTTTAGCCTGAGAAACTACACTACGTAAATCAGAGTCATTTTTCCGTAAGGCAAATTGATGCAGTTCCTTTAAACTTCTGAGATCATCTTGATACGTCTTTATTCTACACTCTTTTTCGAACTCGGTACCGTATTCCTCTTCTTCTTCCACCTCGTCTTCTCCTTCCGACTTTCCGTTTCATTCTTGATTAAGGTGAGGGGACTACGGACAAATTGTGGGGGTGAATATGAGTGCTTGGGGAAGGTCAACAATGCCCAGAAAAATTTAACAAAAGAACGAAGAATTTATCGCAGACATGTAATGTATATATTTACCCTCACAGAATGTCAGAACATTTTCTAAACACTGTAGTTTGGAACTCTGAAATTTCCGTTAAAGGTTTATTTTGCTTTCCGTTGTCCGCATAACACAGTTTCCGCTTAATAAAGGGACTTTTACACGTTTTTTACTCTAAAATTCATGGGACCGTAAAATATTTCCGTTTAAGACAGTTTTCCGTTTAATAAAGGGTCCGTTGAAGGCAGGTTTTACTGTATAACTACAGTACATGGTGTTCCAAGTTCGGTATTTGACTTTAGCATTCCTTTGTATCGTCGAAAGTAGCTGGAAGGTAGAGCTACAGCCAGGCCCTATCCAGGGGGAGTCTAGGGGGCAGCCCCCTTAATTTTTACTGGTCCCCTCTAAAATTATTACAATAGGCTTGCAAATGAACTATAATATGGTGACGAACTATAATATTTTTTGATCTGCTCCCCCTACATTTTCGGGCTGGCTACGGGCCTGGCTACAGCTTAACGGAGAGTTTGAAAGGTGTACTTCAACGGGAATCGAACCTGAATCGTTTGCACTAAATCCGAAATCGCTACCATGCAAGGGAGTTCTTGGAGTAAAAATATTCGACTATAGCACGTAACATATTCCACCTTAAACTCTTCAGTTTCAGTCAAACAGTGAGGTTTTTTCAACTGTGAATATGAACTAACGACTTTTAAGCTTTGAATATGTGGCCACAAAATTGAGAAACATGTAGACTGAAAGTGTGGAGTGTGATACGTAGGGCCCGGATTTTTATGTGGTAAATAGCTAATTTTTTATGTGCTAAAAATGAAAAAAAAAAATAACAAATAATAAGGAAAAATACGGGAAAACGCCCAACATAAGAAAAATACTGGTAGTCCTCAGATGTCGAAATTTCATGGGCATTGCAGTGAATAACTAATGTATTTTCCAAATAGTTCATCGTAAAGCAATGCCTATTGTCACGGAGTAATGCCTTATACTGAGGAAAGGAATGTTCATCACACGATGTTAATCTCGCGTATTTGAAAAGGCGCATTTATGACGACACTGTTTCTACAGGTGGGAAATCGCTTGTAAATACGATGGATAAAGTTATAATAATAGAATATTCTTTTCCCGATGTTAATTTCTTTCGAGAGAGAAAAAACAATTCGTTGTGAAATTTAGAATAAAGTAACGGAAAATTATTAAAAATATGTATTTATTACAAAAATGTCCAAAATATTTATTTACATAACGTTTTTTCAGAAAATGTTTTTATGTGAAATGAAATTTGTAATTTACACTTAGATTCTTATTTCGGATAATAAACTTTGTTCTTGGCTTTTACGTTTTTGAAAACAAAAATGATTTTAGATACAAATCCGGGCCTTAGTAATTGTATTTGTTAATTAGAAAGAAAACTAAGCTTTCTGTAATCTTTCTGTTTGTGTGTATGTGTGTGTGTGTGTGTGTGTGTGTGTGTGTGTGAGAGAGAGAGAGAGAGAGAGAGAATGTAAAGTATGAGGAGTACTGACTTGTCATACCGTTTTTTTTCCCTTCATATAAATTAATCTTTTTGTTTAACACTTGCAGATGCGTTCACCCTTTTCCTGTCTGCATCTGAATTCATCCGTTGGCACCATGTGGCTCATAATAATTCTACATGCCTCTCCGGTCACATACTGCATTTAATATCTGCCTAGTGCTTGTATGAGACGGAAGTCCAGGCATGACAAAGAACATATGAGTTGAGTCTAAATGATCTTGTTTTGTTGGATCAGCTTACTTGATCCGTTTTTCTCCTCACTGCTGCTCCCCATTTCAGTGTAACAGATCCCTGTATATAACCTGAGCGTCAAGGGAGGGCTATAGCCCCTTAGCCCCCCCTGGGATCCGCCCTTGTATATATATAATAATTAGAAAGAAGGTACAGCTCACAGATGACGAGAAGAACCCTAGCAGAAATAGTATGACGTAGGTATGGGCTCGCCCACTTTTCGCAAGGGAGTTTCAAATGACACCACGGAATAGCACACAGATAACTATCCGGAGTAGCAGACCACATCTAAGTATAGACCACACCTCAAAAACCGAAAATGGACTTGGCCGTGTCGTTGACTTTTCCCCGCTACCCCTGTTTTAGGGTTCTTCTCGTCATCTGTGAGCTGTAATAAGCTTACATCAAATTTGATTTCATCTCCTTCAAAGTACTGTCCTTGGCTAGCAGTGCACTTATCCAACATTGAATCTATGACTGGAAGCATTTCTGGAAGGGCGTTCAGCTGTTCTGTCGTGGCCCTCTCAATGTCAGGAATGTGTCAAAACTTTTTTCGTTTAAGCACGGCTTTAATTTTTGGGAAGAGCTAGAAGTAGCATGTTGCTATATCTGGAGAGCACAGCAAATGTGCACAGACAGGAGTATTTTTTTGCGCCGAAACTCGCGGATCAAAAGTAAAATGTGATACGGCGCGTTTTCGTGAAGAAGGAAGCTATTTGTCCATTTAGTCAGCGGCTAAAATTCTGTTCTCGAACCCATACGAGATGTTCTGCGGAAAGTTCTTGAATAGGCACTCGCCTGTCTGAACAAATCATTTGTGCCACATTTTGCGCGTCTTTTTCTTTCTGTTTTTGAAGTCAAAGGACGTCTCGATCGTTGCTCGTTTTCAACCGTCTTCTTGCCGCTTTTGAATCGCTCGTACCACTTGTAAACCGTCTTTAATGCCACCGCTTCATTGTCATACACTGATTTCGACATTTCGTAAGCTTCTTTGGCACTTTTTTTGCAGCTCAGAACAAAACTTAATGTTGACGCGCGACAGACACTCTTAACACATCTCACTCTTCTGCCTATGGAAGCCTTACTAACATGTCACAATTCGATCAAACTCGACACTAACTGTATCAAAGGTTTAGACTACCGGGCTTACAAGTTGAAGTGGTTACAACATCGATAGATGGCCAGTGTTGCCAATTTGGGGGAACAGTCGCTAAATCTTGGGGATTCTCCTTCCAGGATAGCGACAAAAAATAATTTCTCCAATTGGCGACTTTTTTGGTGATTTTGGAATGACGATTTGGCGACTTACAAATGTAGCGACTTTTGTGCTGCGAACAACTTATCCTAAAATAAGTACTATTAGCTCGAATCAGTTCAGATATATGTTTATTTTCCTTTTGCTTATTTGACCCAGTGTAGATGTTGACGAGCTGGGAAACTACATAACATTTATCCCTATATTCCCGCTTTGATTGCTGTTATCTCATACCTTCTAACTGGAACCAACTCCAGCTTTTAATGTCCTTTAGTTTACAGAGCTTCTGTTTATAGGCACAAATAATACATTACCGAAAGCAAACAGATTATCTGTAGAAGCGTGAGTAGAAGTGAAGTAAGATTCTTTCTAGATATTTAATTTTGTTCATTTTTCTAAACTCATCTTTGATTTCGTTGAAGCCAAATTGAACATAGTTAAAAATATATAAAAAGGAAATTATTTTTAGTTACATATGAGTCTTCCATATACGTTCCTGTAGCGTAGATAGTACTATGGCTTGAATAGATCCCGTATATTACACACACACACACACTCATATATATATACAGTATATATATATATATATAAGGCAAAATTCCACGAAATTTTTTTTAGCGACTTTTTGTATCAACTTGTTGGCAACACTGTAGATAGCACTGTTAAACTACATTCACACAGTACTTTTTGATAATATCTTGTATATCGTACAGCAGTGATGCCCAAACATTTTGATTAAGTGATTTACCTCAGATTATGAAAATTTGTACCTTGTTCATTATGCCTTTGGAAATATTCCACAGTATTAATATAACAAAACTGACCAAAGTACCAGATATATATTAATACTTGTTTTAACAGTTTCGGTAATGTAACATCACCTTCATCAGACACGTTATGATAGTATGTAATGATTTATCTCAGAAAGTTATTCGTATCAAAAGTGACGTTTCTTGATTCGAAATTTCCTAACGTATCATATTAATCAATCAACATAGTATTTTATGCAGATTTTATTTTATAAATAATATTAAATTCAGTACAGTAATACTATAAAACACAAGCCAGTGAGATAACTGCAGGCTAATCAGACCAAGCAAACTGCATTGTATCTTTCACAGTAGTCTTAGCTAGGGTCGCTTACGAGAGGAGACAAAACAGGATTTTTCACGAGACAAGTTCTCTTTAATAGAAAGAGATACACTTTCCAAGACAAGACACCACGCTCATGACATCTACACTTTTTGAGATAAGACTGAATCAATACTCGTATCCCGTATGTAACCTGGGGCTACACTCGTAAATCAAGAGGGGACGTGGTGGCTCAGTGGTAGAGCGTTCACCTCCGGTGCTTGGGGTCCTTGGTTCGATCCCAGCTCGCGCCGTGTGGACTTTGTGGTGGACAAACATCGTACTCGTGGGTTTTCTCGGTGTTCTCCCGTTTCCTCCCACTTTCTTCATTCCACCATTTCATTCATTTATCATAATCACCGTCTCCTTTAGCCTAACCGGCATAATCGTGGGACGTAAAACTGAGATTTCAATTTTTTCGTAAATCGGGAAACCATTGTATTTTCTAAGTACTAAGCCTGTGTCCTGCCGTGGAAAATCAGCGCCCGGGCGAGAGTATATAACAGCCCCCCCGTACATATGAGTGAGGTTCATTTTACATATATCTTTTCTTTTTTCTTCCCGAATTTTGCGCCCCCTTTAGTTCGGCGCCCGGGACCGTAGCCTTGCTCGCCCCCTCACGGCACGGTACTGTACTAAGCCAGACTAATATGAAACCCGAATTTCATTTTCTACTTTATTATTATTATTATTATTATTATTATTATTATTATTATTATTATTATTATTATTATTATTATTTCTTAAAAGCAGTGATAATCCACATGAAAATCCTCAGAACACTACTCATACAGAGTATAAAACATGTTTTATGAGGTGGTTTTGTTCTTTCTTTGGAGATGGTAAGCGAATAAACACATCTATACGCCAATTCTTGAAGTAATTGATCCTAAAATAAGCGGAGGAGAGAGTTCATTGGCTTGCAATGAAACAAAGCTTGCAGTGTTGGTTGGAAATAAGAGGAAGAATATTATATAACAGAGACTCCTTTCTTTGAGGTCATCAACATCCAGTAAATGATGGCCTATAAATACAAAGTTCGCTGTCGATTGTATATAGTCGCAGTAGTATGCATTCGGGAAGTTTACTTAACAGAATTTGTAACTGACAGTGATGTGTAGCTTTAGCTATGATTTGTTATGCATACACACAGACACTCACTCGTGTATTGCATCGAGGTTGATAGGAACGTGTGTTTACTCTTCTGCAAAGAGAAACAGGACACTGTGCATTAATGTTGAAAATGAAACTAGGTGAAATGAGAATACTGAAAGCAGCAAACTTTTTTTCTATTAAGTGCATCGTGTTTCCCCGACTCATCAGCTAGCTGAGTCAACTTGTTACTTCTCACATACAATAAAGACGAACTCTTCCTCAAAAGGTAGAATTACGAAATACTTAGAAGACCGATTTTTTAACTACTTATCAGTCTTATTCTCTCCCAGCTACACTTTTCACTTTATTCAACGAACTGCACAAATCTAAGAATAATACGAGGTTTGACAATAAAGCTAACTAACTAACTCACTCTATGGCCTATGGAACCCGGAGGTTCAGTGCCGCGTTCACAAAAGCTCTCCACTGACTTCTATCCTTAGCTAATTGGATCCAGTTTCTACTTTGTATTCCTATCTCTGCGAGATCCATCTTAATATTATCCTCCCATCTGCGCCTAGGTCTTCCTAATGGTCGTTTTCCTATGGGTCTACCAGTCAAGACTTTGAAAGCGTTTCTACTTTCTTCCATTCTAGCTACATGACCTGCCCACCGAAGCCTCCTAGACTTGACGACCCTAACAATGTTGGGTAAACCGTATAAACTATGTAGTTCCTCGTTATGAAGCTTCCGCCATTCCCCATTCTCGTTCCTCTTGGGTCCGAATATTCTTCTCAGGATCCTGTTCTCAAATACTTTCAGTCTATGTTCTTCCCTCAGAGTAAGCGACCATGTTTCGCAACCATACAGAATAACAGGCATGATTATCGTTTTATATATTTTAAGCTTCAAATTCCTCGACAGAATTCGCGACGACAAGAGATTTTGAACCGAATAGTAACACAAATTCCGAGCTTTGACAATAAAGCTCGAGGACTAATATTGGTACCTGGAAAGTTGTTATTCAAGCAAGCCACGGGGAAGATTATATTCAAAGCAGTATCCCTTTCTGAGTAGTTTGATTTACCAACCTTTATAGGTAAACACGCATATCTCTATGTGTGCTACCGTGGACAGTAGTATTTTTCATCTTTCTTTCCTAGCGTTCCATTCCTCCTAGTCTTCGACGATATTTAATGCTAGTAAATAACACAAACACGCTTATATATATATATATATATATATATATATATATATATATATATATATATATAATATTGAAGCCCCTATCTCCCCTTAAGGATATGCATTTCCCGAAACTGTAGTATTTGAAGCCTAAAATGTAAGTAAGAGCAACATTTATACAAAATTTCAAGGTTCAACATCTAGTAGTTTCGGTGGTATAGCAAACGATGATAATAATAATAATATAAAATTCTGAAGCCCCCTCTCCCTAAGGATGTGTAATTTGCAAAAGCTCGCCTTATTTGCAGTGTAGGATATAAGAACATTTACACAAAATTTCAAAGTTCTACGCGTAATAAATTGCGGAAATGTGGCGAACGCCAAAAGAAGCTGTTTAGCCCTCATCCCCTCTTAGTATATGCAATTCACAAAACGTTACCATTTGTGCAGCCTAGGATGCAAGAACAATATTTATACCTCTATGTATAATAGTTTCGTAGATCTGGCGGGAAAAAAAAAAAATCCACTTCACCTTAGAATACTCAGTTCCTAAAACCTCGCTGTATTTGCAGCCTAGGGTACAAGGAGAACATTTATATCGAATTTTAAGGTTCTACGTTTAATAGTTTCGGAGATATTGCGAACGAAACAAAAAATCATTCAAGCCCCTATCTCCCATTCGATACTTAATCCACAACTTCGATACTTATATACACCCTAGAATGCAAGGGAAACATTGCCACAAAATTTCAAGATTCTAAACCTAGTAGTTTTCTGAGATCTGTTGAGTGAATCAGTGAGTCGGGAAGTGAATTTACTCATAATGTATTCTGTCCGTTGGGGAGACAAAAGTCTCAAGGAACTACCTGATAGATGACAGTTTTGACCAGGATGTAGAAGGTCAGCGGTTAGGAATCAAATTCGTTGGTGGAAATGATTCATCCACAGGAAATTGTAGGAGTTAACCATTTCCAGTTTTAATGGTGGTCATTATAGAGCTGAAACGGTAATGGATAACGAGGAGATATTTCCTGCAATCGATTAAGTCTTCATCCCGGCGAAATTAAATTACCGCTAATTTTACAGTAATTATGTGATATCTTCAAATAGATAAAAGATAATTTAAATATGGAACAAGAGCGCCGTAGACAATATTATTTTGCGTGAGGTGCCGTTATTACAAGTCACCCAGTGGCTTTATGTTTTCACCTGTTTAGAAACGCGAAAATAAATGTTGATTTTCAAAATGGCTCGAAATCGAAAGCAGATAAGTGAGTTGTGATAACGGTTTTTCATGTAAAATAATATTGTCTAGGGCGCTCTTGTTCCACATTTCGATTATCGTTTATCTATTTGAAGATATCTCATAATTACTGTAAAATTAGCGGTATTTTAATTTCGCCGGGGTAGCGCCCGTTTCTTAACTCTCTTACTACAACCGAAAGTGATAGAAACCTACTACAACTTCCGGTTTTAGTGTTGATCTACATAGATTAGAAACTGTTAGAGATAAGATCTCTCAACTCTGTTTTAACCGGAAGTGGTAGAAACCAACCCCTTCCGGTTTTAACGTTGATCGCTACAACTTCTGGTATAATTAATTCCTTTGGATTTGGCACAAGATTGTCATTTCTGTCTTTACTCTATGAGAAGTTATACTCATTTAAAAATGACCCTGTATATTCCGACAGTAGCCACGTTGATGTCATATTTCCTAAATCTGCAATTGGATCTGAGGGATTTTTTGTGTGTATGAGAGAGAGGGAGAGAGAGAGAAAAGAAAGAAATACTTTCTTTTCTACGTTGAACCAAAAGAAGCTTATCCTCTGAAATATAACTGAAAAGTCCGTTTACCAAGAAATGTAGAACTTGTACAGTACAGTGTTTCTGAAATTTTCAGCACAGATTATGTTTGAGTAGTTAGCGCCTGAAACCTAGAATTGTGTTGACCTCGAAGGCAGAATAATAAAACTGTCCGAGCACACTGACAACGTACGCAGGCAAACACTTCGCTGAATATAAATTACAAAGCACGTTCGGTGAGGTTTTAAGAATAAACAGACCATCAGTGCTTTCTCCGCTGTAGTGAATCCTTAGGATCATTTAGCATTTAACACTTAAGTATGTGTCACCACCATAAAGACAGAAGAAATACTCTTCGTAAATCCAAAATGTTCTCATATGCTAATGAATGCTTAATGCACTCATGTTATCACTGGTTCCAAGTTCTTTATTTTAGAGACTGCATTTGTCTTTATGGTAAGTTCAAATAGTAAGGGGTATGACTAGTATTTAGTTTCATTTATAAATATTTCAGCAGGAAGTAAGATGATTTATTTTCACAAGGTCCATATTGAAGTAGCACTATCGTTGCATTCAGCATTGTGACAGTGAATTTGACCAAGATAATTGTGAGTCACGGAAAACTTAACCACGATGAACAAGGAAGAAACGAAGGATATAAAGGAAAGCTTTTAGCATCAGTGGTGAAATTTTTAATAAGAAATGCACCCACTTCATGCTTAAGCAACTCGAAGGTACAACGTTGCAGAACCAAAATTTCGCCTTCCCGCTAGTGTAGTGGCTAACGCGTGCACCTTTGTTATATGTGGGCATAGGCCTAGTTTCAATTTCCGGTGGGATACCATTGAACGCGTCAGGGGGTGGTTCGGATTTCGCCTTAAACTGTAGCTCCACGTCATTGAAACTGTAGACCCACGTGCTGAAAAGGGACGCTAAACTTTTAACAAACAAACAGCCTGGAAGTGGATCATAACTTGTGTCAAACCAACTCATTAATAATAATAATTCATTTTCTTAGATGCAATTTCATGTAATCTCCCACTTTCTCGGCCGGTCACCAGACTTCCTCTGTACATCCCTGTGACAACGTTCACAAACTGTGGTCCTCTTAGATTCAATATTAGAGTGAGATACGAAATTCACTTTAATTTTATTTTGGTATCTTTGGATCTCTTTTTGAGTTTATAAATTAAATAGCGACTCCTAGAACTGACATTTTACATTTATTATCCCATTTATTGTCTTCAGTCATGTATTAGTAAGCATATTTTCTGTATTTGTTTCAATCTATAGCCTTGGCGCGCATGCATGTGGTGCGAAGAAACGGGTTACAGTGTTGCCAATATTGGGGGGGACTCGGTGAGTCAGAAATATCTCCTACTATGGTTATGTCTCGTACAGGAGACGCGAGGAACGAAGAGGATAAAGCATTGTTAATAACCTTCAATTGTTAAAAGAAATTTTCCTTATTTGTATTTTCGTCTGTAATACCAATATAAATTAAGGGAATTGTAGTTAATACTACTTCAATAAGAATTTTAGGAAAACTAAGAATGGATCAAAAGATCGTGATCTTGGCCAATAATTAGTTTTGGATCAGGGACCATAAAATATTTGAACGGCCCCTAAATCGGGTTTTCGTATTTTTTACGGAATAAGTATCATACTGAGGTAAGTGATAGTTTGGGTTTGGCTACATTATATGTAGTTCTCCAGATATAAGACCAAACAAATTTTTGATCGAAATATACTTGATCTTTTGATCCAGAAATATATATATATATATATATATAATATAAAAGAGGCAAGAGAAGGATGTTAGTGGTCCTTAGTCCTCTGACTAATAAAAGTTGCCCTTACTTCGAAACTTGAGAAGCGCTGCCCTATGCGATTGACCAGTCTCACCTATCTTAAATGATATCTACACTATACCTAGGTAATATTCAGTATGGTGAAATGCCCGGGTTCGAAGAAAAAATACAAAGATTTATCCTCGTTTTTGGCCCTGGACTTTTTCAGAGTATAAATGAAGAAAAAATCAATGAGAAGAAAAACGGAAAATTGTGGACATTGTGGATCATCTTTGGTTACTAGAACATTATAAAATCAGACGTAAGTACACTGTAAAGTAACAGTTACATTGGTCCACGAAATTCTTATTTACAATTTAGTTACAAACTAAAACTTCAGTTAGTCACATGTTTTGAGAATTAGTTATATTATATGTGGGAACATAGGCCAAACAAGTATTTATATTGTATTTTATTTATAGTAATGTTTAAAATCGGAAGGAAAGAAGTTATTTATAAGTTCCTCTCAAGGTTTCTATTTCAAGCATATTGACACGATATAACAATAAAGAAAGAAATCCTGTGAATAAAGAAATTTTTATTACGTGTTAGATATACAATTACTACAGTTCTCTTCTTTAATACTGCAAACAGACCGTGTTAGGTTTCTAAATAGATCATTTGAAGCTCGTAGAAACATGTGTTCGAATTGAAAATATGATTTTTATGGTGTGTGTGTATATACTTAAAGAAACATCCAGTGTATTGCTTTTTAGGTCTGTTTCTTTATTCAAAATGTGTACCGTATTTGTTACCTGAAAATTTGACATTAGAGAACCCAAGAAATAGAAATGGCAAGATATTGCTTTCAGGCACTGATTACTTTCAGATTTGTTCAGATAGTTGGATACACAGGGGGCTGCCTGAATAGTATCGAGACTGATTTTTTTTTTTTTTTTTTTAGGCAGGAGGATGGGGTGGAGGGTGGTCATCAGGGGCAGGCACTTTTGTGGGAGATGTCAGGCATATTTATATTGACGCGAGCCGGCTCAGTTGCCTCTGAGCTTTTGCAGAATGTGTGGATCGCGCCCGGATTAAACAATTCTGTTGTGGTGTCGTCAGCTATGAAGATATCAGAGGATTTGCAGATGACGAAAATATGTCCCAAACTGGTACTATAGATTTTGTATGGACAATAGAAGGAAAGCTGTGTGTCGATTTGTCATGTACATTTGGAATGTGTGCAGCTTGTTTCTGGCGAAGTACAACGAGGCAACGCTGTTACAGCGTCCATACCTTCCAGATCTGGCCCTTCCGACGTCTTTCTATTCTCTCGAATGAAACAGAGTCGAAAGAAAAATAATGATTAAACGTTGGAAAGATTGTGAGGTAGGAGGCTTGCGTATCATCTTCCACATATTTGAAAAATATTCCGATTGCAGACTTCAGGACACGTACCAAGCATGATAGAAGAGCTTTAAATAGTATACAGAAAAGGGTCTTATTTTTAAATAATTTAAACCCATTGTACTTACATCTAGAGATGCAAGGGCTCGGAAAAAAACCGGCTTTTTTGGAAAAAAACTCGGTTTTTTCTGCTTTGCTTTTTTGCTTCGGAAATTTTGGGCTTTTTTCAAAATACTGCTTTAAATTGATAAAACAGACTTTGTATCGCTTCTCTATAACACAAAAAATCATTTAATTAGTGGTTGATGCTGATAATAATATAAAACCTTGAAAATAAACTATGAATTTCGAAAAAATATTTCAAACAATTTTTCTTCAACATATTTACATTATGAATTCCACAGGATTAACCAATGTATATAATAAGAATTTTTTAACCTCCTATATACAAAAGTAAGCAGAGTTGGCAAGAACCGTGGTTGTTTTTGAAAATGCCAAAAACCCGTTTTTGGGGGGATGTTTAAACCAGGCTTTTTTGGTTTAAACCAGGCTTTTTTGACTTAGATTTTTTGCTTTATGTATTTATATAAAATATTCACAGAAATAGCCTAAGTTTGTTTCGCCTTGATGTTATTATGCAACAGTGGGGTTATGCCGGAAGAACTCCCATAAGCTTAAAGAAGTGCGGTCAGTAAATTTCTTAAGTTGAGAATCTCCCGCCCTAGCCATTGGGAAAATCCCGTCATTACTTGAAATGTAAGACAATAACGGGGAAAATCCTGTTATTGCTTTGCATGTAAAATTTAAAGGTCAACGTACCATAATCAGTACGCTAAAACTGAGGTATTAAATTACAAATTTAGTACCGGTACGTAGATATCATTGAAAGTCCAATCCAAGCTAATGTTGGAAGCTACGTAGGCAATCGATAAATTTTGCCAATTTCTATCAATATATTTAAGCAATATTGGCTTCTTTATAAAACAACACACATTTAGGCATGTAGAAATATACAATTTGGTTTGTTTCGTATATTTAGGCTTAACATCCTTACGAAATACCGAGGTTATCAAGGAGAAGACTTTCGCTTAAACTGACATCCGAACCGCTACTTGGGTTACGCATGAAAGAAGGATTGTGGTTCGACCGAGAATTGAACATGGGACACCTTGATTAAAAGGTGAAAGGGAAATAAAACTATTGCAGGTAGTTTGATATCTGGAAACGTTACCATGAAGTTCACACGATTCGCATTTTTCATTCGTTTTATTTTTGTGGTTTAAACCAGTTATTAAAAAAAAAGTTGGTGTAAATCAGCCAACCCTAAAAGTAAACACTTCTTTTTAAAGAATACACAAATAACTAGCAAAATAGTATGTAGTATTTTTACTTCAAAATATTCCATACCCTCTTTTTGAAACAAAATAAAATTAAAATAAAACATAAGAGAAATACTTAGATTTATATGATACACTTAAAGGCTGCACATCTAGAGCTTTTGGTTCTGTATATTCTTGAAATTCTACAGTTAAGTTTTATAGAACCACCCTCACAGTTTACCCAATCCTCAAGTTTTCTGAATTTTTAACAAGAGGGATTCAACATATCATTACGGAACTCCCCCCCCCCAAAGAAAGACTACGGAATATATTTAAGTTAAGCTAAATACAACTGCACAACAAACATGACTGAGTGATTAGCTTTTGCGCTTCTATCGGGAAGTCCGGGATTCAACCAGCATTCGACCATTCTGACAAAGCTTTTCTTCATTCCATCTGTGAGTGTAGAAATAGTGCGTGTACTGTGAGTTGGGCGACTTCCTTTTTTATTGTTTTTAAATCGTTATTATTACTAATTACCAGCAGTGACGGTTTTGCGAAGGTTAGGGGGGCCGTCTTTCGGACTGAAGTCCGTTCCCTAAAGTTACGGAATGTCTGCAACAAACGAAATATCTATTATTTATGCCTTTACTCATAAACTTTAAGCTCCCGTCAAATAAAAATTACGAATGTTTAAAAAAACTAAACATTAGTAAGAAACCCTTCCCAAAATACTTTTCTAAATCCGCCACTGATTCTCAGTATAAAATGATTTTTAAAGTTGTATCCGGAAGATTATTGCTAAACATATAAACGAAACGAAAATATTAGTTACGCCTGTACTCATAAACTTCAAGACCTCCCAAATAAAATTAGGACTTTTTAGAAAACGAAACAATCAGAGAAACCCCTCCCAAAGTACTTTTCTAAATCCTCTACTGATTATTTGTATAAATTGGTATTCAAGGTTATATCCGGAAAATTATTGCTAAATCATTGCACAACTACAGTATAACAGAAATGTAGAAGTACGGTTTGACGGACATATTAAAAAACGTACGCTTTGACGGATATATAGAAAAACGTAAGTTTAACTTTTGCGCTAGAAGCTAGAGTACTAAAAGCTCTTAGAAATGAAACACGGATGACAAACTAGAGAAGAAAAAAGATGTCGATAACTCAAAAGTTAAAATAAAGTTAAATAGCCTCTAAAATTACCCTCAAATACTACATTCTTCATGTTAGCTTTAATTCGTAAAACATGTGCTCCATCCATCTTGATGGTGAATTTCAGAGCGAAATATCACATTCAGGTCATGGAATTTTTATCTAACTATAGAATATACTATAAGAAAGCTATTTAGATAGAAAAATCATGAAGTTGAAAAAAGCCAAAATTTCCAAAATTCTCGTTTTTTTCCCAAAAAAGCCGGCTTTTTATGTGAAAAAAACCATCGATTCAAAAAAGCCGGCTTTTTTGCATCTCTACTTACATCTGCAATGTTTTTTTTTTTTCATAAATGTAGTCCCGATATTTTTGGATACTCCCGTTTTTTGTGCATACTGCACAAGCACCACAAATTGTAGCTTGTTTTACTCGTAATGAAACAGTGTTTCAAATTATATTTCTATTGAGTGGGTACATTAGTTCTAGTTGAAAATATAAGGGGAAAATGAAAAACTAACACATTTATCGAGAATTCGGCTCTAGAAACTAAATTTCTGTTAACTTCATTAGCTGGTAAAACGTATACACAATACCCAGGAATTTTTTCTTTTTTCTTTTTTTTAAAAATAGAAGTCTCGGTTCAAACAACAAAAAAGTACTATTAATTTTTGAATTCTCAGACAAAAACCATAATACGTATTATCAATAAATACTTAGCTAATAAACATTTGAGCCAGGAATTCAAATGACGTCATAGCCCACTTGCTTGCTGCGAGGTACTGACTGGAGGTTCAAGATACAAATAGTATGATTCAGCAACAACAGTTTTAAAAACTTTCTTTTTTTCTTTTTTCTTTTTTTTTAGACTAAATATGTGAATACTCAACAACACTTGTTAATCAGAAATTCATGTGAGGATTGCCACCATCTGTACATCTTTTATAAGGGAGCTTATTCCATGCATAAAAGGGCCAGAAATGATCGATTTGAGAACTAATGCACTAACTACGCATCACACACTTGAAAAAACTGCTTTCGTCCAACCAGACTAAGCTGTTGGATGCTTCTGTTATAAAAGAGATTTTAAAGCAAGCTTTGCATATAGATTGAGAAAAACACACGTCAGTAGTTTTATGAGGTTTACTTGTACAGCCCCTCTTTTACGTAAGAAGATTCATTATCTAGTTGGATCTCACTGTTAAGTACATTCTTAAGAATTAAGAGAATTCTTGGAATGAATAATAGATATAATATTTGTGTAGCCACACAGAATTTTAGTGGGTTTGCGTAAGAGAAAATTACTGCGGTTTCCTTATTGAGTTAGGGATTTCAGATATGGAAGGAAGTATTTGGATAGTGACAGATCAGTCATATGCAACTACAATGAAACGCTGAATGGGTGGCAATTTACCTGGATGTCACATACGGGAAGATTGACTTTTCAACAACACTCTTAAATTTACCCTTTGCCTACTTTAAAGAGCCTTGTCACGATACAAGAACTTGTAGCTGTCATAAAAAAAATCTTGAAACCCTACCATATCTCTCCATGTAAACATAGTCTTTAAAGAGGGGGACAACATTTTTTTCCATCTTGCAAGGAGTTGAACCATGTCCAACTTTCTAGGACGTCTTGCTTGCTACCTGCTATCCCTCCCGCTGACCTAAAGGAAAAACCAGTTTCACCGCTTCCGAAACAACGGATTCTTTTGGACAGAGAAGGGAAGTGCACCAAAATACACGTTTTTATTGAGGAGGTTCACTGTTTGTCCACTAGAGTGCAGTGCTGCATGGGCGGTGATACCTTTCTTGCTTTCAAGAAGTTGTAATATGTGAACAGTAAATAGAAAGATCGGGTTTCAAGATTTTTTTTTCATGACAGCTACAAGTTCTTGTAACGTGACAACGTGCCTTTACTGGTGCTAGCTTAAATTCATCATGTTATTACGGAATCTTTGAACTGCATTGTTTCACGGTTACTATACTTCGTTACCCTGGCCTGTTGTATAAACTGAAAGGAAGGACGGCCAATTCTCATTTGACATTTCCCAGGCCATGTGAGTTTGTGCTGAACGACATCGTCTTCGTCTATTTTCTCGCCGTTTCATCCTACGTCGTCCTTCCAGTGATTCTTTCGTAATCATTCGTCTCTTTGAGCATATAGGGCACAAGTATGAATGTCACCTTCCTTATGGTTATATGGTTGGCATATGTGCCTTTGGCGCGGGATACTTATGTTCGATTCCTGGTAGAAGGTTATGGGGTTCGGATCCCACATTAAGCTGTAGATGCGCGTCTCGGCCTCTGCGCTGAACGAAACGCTAACTCTAAATAAACCAATCAACTGTGGAACGTTGTAAAACTAGTAATTTATTATTTGTATTTTTATTCTTAGGTTTTAGAGTTTATTGGCCTCAAGTAACTTCTCAATGGTATTGATGATTTGGCAGATGACAGAATAAAAAGTGCATCAACGTTAAAATTTTCAGCATCTATAGTTGTTTTCTGTGTAATTGTCAGATGGTTGTATAAAGGTAACCAAGAAAGTTCTGTCGCTTTTTGTTGAGGTTTGTGTTCAGTTGGCCTCCACACCGTGAGTTGAATGCGAATGGAGATAAGCCGAAGATCTGTTGTTGGTGTGGGTATATCCAACATACTACATGGTTGTGGCAGTTGAACATGCGTAAGGACAAAGTGAACATGGGACCTCCTCAGAGCATCATAAGGGAATGTAAGTCGTACGAGTTAAAACTGAGGGCAAACGCTGCTGCAGCGGGGCGGAAGATATTCCAGGCCTTTGGTGAGGGTATCGTCGACTACGCGGACAGTGCAGCGGTGGTTTAAACAAGTTTAAGGACAGTGGCAAAACACTCGAAGACGCACGACGTGCCGGAAGACCAACACGTACAAAATGAAGATCGAGCAGCAATTGAGGCGAATAGTGGCCAGACATGTGAGGACTTGGGATTTCAATTCAGTGTGAATGGAGAAACCATTCGGCAGCACCTCCATCAACTTGGGAAGCACTACAAGTTGGGTGGATGGGTTCCACATGATTTGACTCCGGGCCAGCAGACAACGCGAGCAGACACCTGTGTTTCTTTGCTATTTCGCCTGAGGAAGGAGCCATTTCTGAACAGGATGTTGACATGTGATCACGGCGCCGTGCATCGGGAACTGCTACCAGCTGGTCAGAGTATCAGTTCAACTATGTACTGTCAGCAGTTTAGCCATGTTCAAGAAAAACTCAAAACTCTGGAGCCAGCACTTCTAAAGCGCAAAAGGGCCCTCCAGTTACAGAACAACGCTAATTCCCACGTAGATAGGGTGACTCGGGACACCATTCTGCGCCTTGGATGGGAAATACTATTGCATCCGCCATACTCTTCGGATATTACACCGTCCGATTATCACATGCTTCATTCCTTGGACCTTAGAGGACGCCAGTTCAAATACCTAGTAGAGGTGCAAAATGCGCTCGATACCTTCTTCGCTTCACGGCCCACCAAGTTCTACCGCATTGGAATCCATGGCCTTTCATAACGTTGGCAGACGGTCGTCGATGCTAATGGGGACTACATTTGATTTTCCAGGTACGTCTTACAAGGAACCCTAGGTATCTATCAGAGCCCGATTTTCATGAAACTTGGTATATAGAGAGAGTACCTCGGGAAACTCGCACAGCCAAAATTGTAGCTGCAGAGTCCAAGACGTTGGGACACTAGGACCCGAGAAAGATCAAAAGTGGAACGTCAGTACATTAAGGACATGGTGACAAAATGCACGTTTTTGTTTAAAACTAATCATTGTAGCGACACGAAATGAACATACATCGATAGGAGATGGTCGATATGATCTGTTAAAAGTATATAAAGAATATCCGCCATCTTGAAAGAGGCCATGTTGAAACTGGTGCGATTGGTGTAAATGAGAAGAGGGTCACCCGATGCATTAATTTGAACGTAAATAGCCACAAAAAGCTGTTGGTGAAGTCTGTGGTGGGATTACATTATTCCTGTGCTTCTGGTAGAGTGATTTAGGTACAAGATGAGCAAAGTATCTTATAACACTCGAGCAGATGTACATTATGGAGCGCTATGAGTGGGATCAGTGGAACTAGAAAACCAAGCGCAATATAATTTTAGCACTACATCATTTGTGTCAGAGTCAACATGTAATTGGTGTCGATGTGCTGATATGACGGGTTCAATCTTCATAATAATGTCATGGTTGACATTAACTTGTAACTCTTTATTAGACTTAAATTAATTCGAACAGAAATCAGAACGTGATATCAGCCCACCTATAGCCCTCCATATCCTCCATCTGCTCGAGTGTCATGAGATACACTTTGCTTATCTTGTACCTACACCACTACCAGAAGCACAGGAATAATATAATCCCACAGCAGACTTCACCAACAGGTTTTTGTGGCTATTTACGTTCAAATTAATGCATCGGGTGACCCTCTTCTCATTTACACCAATCGCACCAGTTTCAACATGGCCTCTTTCAAGATGGCGGATATTCTTTTTATAACTTTTAACAGATGATATCGACCATCTCGTATCGATGTATGTTCATTTCGTGTCGCTACAATGATTAGTTTTAAACAAAAACGTGCATTTTGTCACCATGTCCTTAATGTACTGACGTTCCACTTTTGATCTTTCTCGGGTCCTAGTGTCCCAACGTCTTGGACTCTGCAGCTACAATTTTGGCTGTGCGAGTTTCCCGAGGTACTCTCTCTATATACCAAGTTTCATGAAAATCGGGCTCTGATAGATACCTAGGGTTCCTTGTTAGATGACATATCGATATTGGAAGGTGGAGAGTGAAAAAGCGACAAAACTTTCTTGGTTACTTTTATAATTTCCCCTGCCCGAATATACACAATTTTCGAGAGGGGGTTAAAACCCACAATAACCGGCCCTGAAAAAATCTCAAAAATATACTTCAGAACTTGGATTGAAATGATAGTGTGATTATAATTACTTTCTTCAATCGGTTTCTCAGTACATGCCTAACTCGTGTAATCTAAAATAGTCCCTTGTAAGTTACTTTCCTATTGTTGAGCACTACGTTTGTTGAGTAAATTTTAACGTATTGCTCAAGAGTGCGGAAATATTTGCTTTGTGTGTGTAAATTTCGATGCAAAATGTTCATATTTTGTACTCTTTGAAGTATTTTCTAAACAAATATGCTGAAAAATTGTACGAATAACCGAATTATGGTATAATATACTCATGTGCAATAATAGCCAGCCCCATCCGATTTTGGACCACTGATCCTTCTCATGCGATTCGCCTGACCCGTTATAGAATATGAGTCTTTGTATTTGTATGATGATGGTGTACGGTGAACGGGTTTCACAATTCAATATGACTGTTCAATTCTTGTGAAAATTCTATACATTACCAAACTTGTACAGTCCGCAGCAAAAAAACCCTGCAACATGAGCATGTAAGTTCATTGTGAAACTACGCGTAACAGCGCAAGGGAATCAACATAATGCTAAGTAGCACGAATCACGCCAGGAGAAACCTCGGCGTTCTCAGCTGCACGCTTATTTTGGAGCGAAAGACTTCGTCGTTTCACACCGTCTCCTTTAGCCTAACCGGCATAACTGTGGGACGTAAAACTCAAAATTTCATTTCATTTTCGTCGTTTCACAATAAACTTACATGCTCATGTTGCAGTTTTTTTTTTCTGCGGACTGTACATGCCTGATATAAAACATTTTCATTTCAGAAATAGCATCTCTGCCCTTTCTGTAAAGCAGTGTAATTTAAATTGTTTGAAATTCTCTTGTGATTCTGTGAAATTTAATATCTTTTAAGTTGGCCTTCAACATAAAAATGTTTAGAATCATTGTTGGTTCTGATATAGGAATTCAGTTAATAAAATTTCTCCCCGTTCTTATATCATTAGCCTCGTATATATAGCAAATAATCCTGATCGTAATCTGATCTTTATTATACAGGGTGGCCCAAAAGTAGGTATACAGTCCCGTACTTGTCAGCTCATTGCTTTTTATATCATTTCTTATTGTTATCCAGCAGGTAGACTGAGTTTCTTTATTATTTGTTCTAAATGTCTTTTTACTTTTATCTTAAGCTCGGAACAACCGAAACAAATAAACCTATAAGCTAGAATGTTATACTTGATCAATGCAGGAGTGTATACCTACTTTTGGGCCACCCTGTATATAAACGATAATAGTCATGTTTTGTTTGGAAACAGAAAATATCGTAAGCATGCGTAAAAACCTGAAAAAGCATGTCCCCTTCCCATCATTTTTGAATTCCGAGTCGTCAGGCGAAGGTCAACCAGAGCATATGAGGTAAATATGTACAAACGCAAGTAAAATTTTCGTAGGCACTTTTCCTTATTTACATGTTACTTGATTGGTGCGATGAAGAGCAGATAGTAATGCCGTAGGCATGGTATTTGTGTAAATGTAATGTAGTAATAGCTGAATTGTGTTTGACGTTGAATTGAATGTGTCGCAGAAAGTCGAGTTGCTGCAAAAAAAAAAAAAAAAAAATGCAGGCAATGGAGAACAATGTTGTTTCCAAGGTTAGCAGTAATTTAAGGCTTGTAGTTTCCGGACTCGCAATATGTCCTTTGTTGGCATAATAGAGTGGAAATGACTGTTTAAAACTGATGCAATTCTCTGTCATGGCTGACTGATTAAGAATTGGGCGTTACACCCATTCTTCCGCTGCCCTTTTGGTTTCATAATTTCATCATTTCAGTTTATAGGCTCCTGGAAGACATATTCGTCTACTTATATCTTTGAAGCACTTATATACCTTACCGATTAAAAAACAAGTATTTTCTGCCTTATGCAGAGTCGTTTTGACGTATGATTAACGTTATACTAAAGGCCTGATTACTGCAGGATAGTCGAACTCTTTAGTATGGCACTAATCATGCGTCAAAAAGACTCTACATAAGGCCCTTTATGTTTAAAATAGCGTAATTTTTCACATAAAAATACATATGCCACGCCCTGGAAAAATGTTTGCGATCACTCATGTTTCTGTTCTTCCATTTTATCGAGTTCCTCTATCACGTTTTCCACATCGTATAGAAATAAAGTCTATGCACGTCTTTCTCACACAGCGTTATTCAATTTTCCAAGTTTTTTTTTTTTTGTGTGTGTGTGTGTACACAATGTAATTTAAAATCCTACAACATACGCGAAAAAAGTTGGCAATGTTATTTACTTTTATTTTGAATCATAAAGAAATATTACCTACGATGATTTCCAACCTTTTTTGACTGACGGCACACTTTCTGAAAGTCAACATCATCATGGCAATTACTTGATTTTTTTTTTATTAATGAGGATAAATTATAGTAGAGTAAGACTATAAGAGTATATATTTCAATATTCTGAAGATATTTCTTTCAATTAGTGTCTGATGAAGATAACGTTTAAGTTGTCGAAACCCTAACACTGTATTTTAGTTTTAATAAATAACTGCACATACTCTGGTCAGAAAAGTTTGTTATTCTTGCAAAATAAGGCTGTATGTAGTGCTTAGCATTGTTGCTGCCACTGGAGCCATTGACTGGTACAGTATGTCTCAAAATAGATTTTAACTAGTTTAATTAATAAATACTTTGCGATATTTAATTTCTAAATTTTCGTGACACTCCGTATGGGACTGCGTATAACAAACAGATCGGTTGAAAACCACTGACCGACAGAACTACAATTACCTGACTTCTCTATTAAAGCGTGCATTTTATTCCGTATTCTCCGGCACAGCAGTAGTTCTGTCGCAGCACCGTTTGAAGACAGCTGGTTTATATATTCAAGATGTTTCTGCGACATTCGCGTATTGAGCTAAGGAATGACAGCTTCAGGGGATCGATTCCCCGTGGGAGAGTGTTAAAATTTGAAACCACTGATGTATTTCAGATTCCACCTAACTGTAGATCCTCATCTCGTATAGCCTCGGCGTTGAAAAGAAAGGATAAACCTCAACAAACCGCAACAGCAATTAGACCACCTTATAATAGTAGTATAATGCAATACATTATGTTGTTTTAAATAAATGATGTTAAGATGGGTTGCCACGTTAGAAAAACTTGTAGATGTCATTAAAAAAAAAAATCTTGAAACTCTACCATATTTCACCATGTACACACAGTTTTGAAAGGGTCATAAAACATTTTTTCCATCTTGGAAAGAGTTGAACGATGCGCAACTTTCTGGGATGTCTTGCTTGCTACCTGCTATCGCCATCCCGCTGACATGAAAGTAAAACCAGTTTCGCCGCTTCCGAAACAACGGATTCTTTTGGACAGAAAGGGGAAGTGCGCCAAAATATACGTTTTTTAATGAGGAGGTTCACTGTTTGTCCACTAGAGTGCAGTGCTGCATGGATGGTGATACCTTTCTTGCTTACAAGAAGTTGTAAAATCTAAACAGTAGATAGAAAGATCGGGTAGCAAGGTCTTTTTTTAATGACAGCTACAAGATTCATGTAAAGTGGAAACGTACCATTAGATTTCGTTATTTACTCATTCATGTCTTGCTGGTGAAAGAACTACTGCTGTTGAGAGTGATCGAATAATTATTCGAATTTGAACAACTATCCTGCTGTTATCTCAATACTCGAACAATGAATTATTATTTGTATTGTAACGGCAGTAGTAAGAACGCTGTAGGGAAATACTCTAAGCAAGTGTAGCATGGAACTTTAGCAAGGAAATTTCACACTATCTAAATAGATCCGGTAATAATACAAATAGTAATATCCTTTCGTGTTGTTTTGAATGCGATTTCGTTGTAACTAGCGGTTTGCTTCCTAATTCGAGTCAACAGTACAATCCAATTCTCGTTCTACCATTGGAATTCACTAAAGACTGCAGTAGTTTAAAATACGTTAAAACTACGTATTGCAGCAAGGCTTCATATCCCTCCCCATTAACATGACTTGTCGACATTCCATGATCGTGGTTTTGAGCCTGGCTGTTCGTGGTTTCCATTTTCGTGGATGAACTTGACCGTGCAAACATGCAGCTTGCAATCGATTTAGGCAAGCAGATATTTTAATGTCGCATGTTTGACCTTCTACAGAGCGCAGTGTATTGTTCTTATTATCATTATTATTATTGCTATTTTGTGTGTCAATTTAACAATAGCTGTTTCTGTTTCAGGACTAAACTATATCTTAGCAAATTATGGGTAATTTGTACTCTTGGTCCATCAAGAACTATGGCTGACTATTCTGTGGGTGATGTGTGTTGAGGACAGCAGCTCTCATTGCCGCGTTATTTCTGGTTTTCTACACTGGATTTCACTGCCTCTTAACTCTAGTTTCTCAGTTACTACTAGAGATCTGCACGGACTCGGGCCTACAAGGCGTCTCTCTCCGGGCTCGAGCCGTAAATTTTTAAATATACAACCATATTTCTCGCGCCTTTTCGTGCCTAACTTTGAAAATGTACTGTAGAACGATATTTATTTGACGTTTGGACCGTTCTTCCTGGAGAACCTTTTTAAATCACAACTGCAAAATTAAACTTATTGCTGTAAATAAAAATACAGTTTTGCGTAAATTATAAAGTTTCTGTAATTCGGGCTTATCTCAGGCTCATTTGATAATCACACGAGCTTGGGCTGGGCTGGGCCCGTAATTCTGGTGTGATAGAGGCTATTAAAATAGTTATAAATTACAGATAAAGTATTCTGTTAGTAATTTGTATGTTTGCAATGTAGTGTATAACTATATACATATAAAATTGTGAAAACTTACAGTATAATTCAAATATAAATTGTTTTTTTATCAGTTATACTAAGAAAAATGAATGCAACAAAGTCGGGGGAAAACATCATTTTGTCAAAGAAAAGGACCAGGGAAAGTTACGGAATTTAATTATAGAACCATGTTATACCTTCAAACAAAATCAGTTTTTGTAACTGAATATTCTCTGATGTTATGTAGACACTCTTCTTAGTTGACGAAAAGATAAAAGGAGGAAAAAGCAGTTAAAAATAGAAAGACTTACGAAATGTTGATAATTTGAGATATTCATGCGTCGTTTCTTACTAAGCAGAAAAGTGCTTACGGCAGTCTCAGGTGGATAATTCGATTTCATTTCATTCCATTCCGTATGCGTGGCAGTTTGCCTTCCAGCGATTAAATTTATGTTTATTAGTCGTGTAAATTGCTTAATCTCTTTCCAACAGTTTGAGGTCAGTGAAATTCTTCTTCCTTCGCTCTGCTCTGAAGTACGTAATGGAAATTAAATGAAAACCATAACAAAATATTATAAATAAAAATAGAGAGAGTATGTGTGAGTTACGTGATAAATGATTTGATGTGTCGGAAGTGATGGTTACCTTCTATAATTTGTTCTTTAGAATGTTTCTCTTCATTATAATGTATGTAAGTTTTGTTTCACACGATAAACTTTCGAACTATGAGGATCGAATATCAAGACCGGAAGTAGTAGAGCGGAATGCCTTTGTAGAATGGTGAACCAATATTGAAACCGGAAGTTGAAGTAGATCTCTACCACTTCCTGTTTCAGTAGATAAATAACTTATGAAATGTAACTTATTTTTTTTGGATCTTGTGTTTTGACATATGGATGCGAGACCTGGACGTTAGCGAAACAGGAGAAATCCCGTTCTGAGGCAGCGGAAATGTAGTTGTGAAGAAGAATCACCAGAACTAGCTAGACTGAATAGAAGAGCAATAAGATGGTACTGCAAAGTAGTAAAAGTACGAAAAGCAAAACTCATTGGTAATTTATTTGATGCTTTGTTCCAAAATATTTTTGAAGGCAAGATATTAGGGAAGAAAACGAGAGGACGAACGAAAACCTTAAAAATATGATCGAGATGGGATATACTTCCTACAAGATGATGATGAAAAGGGCTGCTGAAAATAGGAAGCTGTGGCTGCAAAGACAAATCTTAACCTTTTGAAAGATGATGATGATTTTCAATAAATAAATAAATAAAGTTATCGCTACTTAATTACCATTTTTCTCTACTGGTCATATTGTTTCGTTGACTCGTTTACAGGAAAGGGGGTCAGTAGTAGAGCGTTTTCATCTTATATGAGGAACCACTAGTTCGATCCCAGGAAGTTTTTAGTTTGTGCTGGATAACATCGTGTCCGTGGGTTTTGTCGAAGTTCTTCCATTACTTCCACATTCTCATTCTACCGGTTCTTTTGTAAGAATTCATTTTTCATTGGTTATCCATTTTTAGCCTAATTGGAATGGCCGATGAGGAGGGGAGCGACAAATTAGATTTCACTTCATTTCATTGTCCGTCTATACAGCTTATCTCTTGAATTGAATTCTGCTGGTCTACCAGGGTGTCTATCGGTCACGAAAGTCACGAAAAAGTCATGAAATCAGAAAACGGTCGTGAAAGTCACGAAATTTAGCTTTTGGGTCACGATTTTTTTTTTTAACTGTACAAATATAAATACAGATTGGAAAATTTCGTTGCATAAAATGTCAAAACTCACCACCAAAAATATCTATGGTCGGCTTTAGACACTACCAAATCGCAAGCAAAGTACTTTTCTATCGCATGGATGAAAATTCGGCCTAATTCGCACCCAAATTTGCTCTTGAAAATGTTAGGAAATTTTATGATTTGGTGAAGAAAGGGTCACGAGAAAGTCACGAAATTTCATTTTGGAATTTTAGTTGACACCCTGTCTTCAAACAGATTGAGAATTCCGAGCAGCGAAGCTCAAAGGATTCAACTCGTAAAACTGAGACCGAACTCGTCATTAGTCAGTTTCATGAAAGGATGTCGTTTTGGTATTACAGCATTATGGAAATGCCGTAAAAGGTTTGTTTTAAGATTAAAATACATATTTTACTTTTGCAGAATTTTATAAAACGTGAAAGTAATAAAAAAAAATGCTACTGAGTTCAGCGAACGGCCTCAAAAGTAACGGTAAAGTTGATATGTAAACAAATCTAAAGTACATAAAGAAGTTGCACATGCATTACTGTATAACATCTTGTTTGTTTTATCACTGATTCAGCGGCGAATTTTCAGATTGCACATACGTAGGTACGAAACACCTACAGTAAATATAAACACAGGTGTAACGTACAAATTTGCATTTCAAAAAAAGCGTCAGGCATTAACCCGGGTCGTACATACACAGTTTGTGGTAATGCATATTTTTATTCGTAAAACACATAGGAAGTAAGATAAAAATGACAGATGAATGGCTAATAGGCCACGAAACTTACATAGTGACATGCGACTGCATTTAAATATGTGAAGTAGTGTACATTCTTTAAATAAAATATTTGTAAATTGCGTGATGCTCTTTCACTTTCCTAGACCACAGGAAAAGATTCGATAAAGCTATAGTTGCTTTAATATGCACATTATGTTACCTGGTATCGTATCGATTAATTTCTTCCTTGTCTAGTTCTGCATTATTACCAAAGTCTGATGTGAAGAGGGAATTTGATGGACTACCCTTTGATACCTTTACTCTGAAATGAATCAAAAGAAAATGTGCAAATCATTATCACGAATCGTTATAACGTTGGTATTTGATACAGCTCGTCCTTGCGTTAATCAAGTTTCCAGTAATTTGTAGAATCAAATAGAATTGTTAAGTAAAGAAAGATTGTTTTTAATTCTACAGAGTTACTGATAACGTAACATTACTTTCTCGTATTTAAAGTGGGCTGAGAAGTAGAGCACTCGCCTCTTGTGTAAGGGGTCCTCTGGTTGGATCCATGATTATGTGAATTTATGGGGACAGCCCTTTGTCCGTGCGTTTGCTCGTCATTCTCCTGAATCCTCCCAATTCTCATTCCACCAATTATTTCTTAATAATTCGCTTTCATTAATAATTCGTCTTCTTTAGTCTAAAGGTCGTAATCTTGAGTCGTAAAACTAGAAATGTCATCTGATTTCATTTCACAGTTAGTATTCCTGTACTAATTAAACCTTTCAATATCACATGCCATTAGGGCTGGCTGCCTACCAGACAATTAGTCTGTCGGCTCTCTCGTCTCAAAAAAGTATTCTGAAATTAGTCTTCGTTTCGAAAAGTATCTGTTTCTGTTGGAAGAACACTGCCTCATTACAAAAATTCTATACTGTCTCGTTGGCAACCGTACATGAGACGATAGGGTAAAATTCACTTCATACGATTTCTTACTGTATGTGTAATAAGCAACTTTACTTAAAGTTTCAGGTCGGAAAGATAAATTGTTTACGGATAAACACACATCTGTTGGGAGAAGATGGCTCGACCATCGTGCTTTAGAATCCAGTTCAAATTGCTACTGTAATTAAAATAGTGCTTATATACGTTAAAGTGTCAAAAGTCCATGGGATACCTAGTTAAGAACATGTGGGATTTCGAGCACGATAAAGTGCAGCAATGCAATGTGGCATAGACGCGACATGTTTCATGTGAAGGATACTTGTCACCAATCTCACATGTGCTCAATAGGGTTCATATCTGGAGATCTGGAGGCCCGAATCATGCGTTGGAAGTTGCCAGAATGTTCCTAAAACTAATCGCGCAAACGGCCCGGTGACATGGCGTATGTAATTTCTAGAACTTGCTGTAATTACAGCTACTAAAAGTTATTGCTGTAATGCTATAAAAGAGAAAGAAAACCACAATCGTTTAAAATATTTTTTCACAAATACGCCATTTTCAGCAGTGTTGCGAACTTTATCAATATTTATCATATCTCCGGAACGGCTTGAGATATCGAAGTACTGTAAATGGTAAAATAATTTTACTTTCATTTTCAAACCGTACAAGTAACTAGGTATGATACTTATTAAAACATTTTTTCGAAGTAAAGCCTTTCAGAAACATTCAAATCTTCAACCCCTTGTAAGTTCGTTCCTATTCATTCGAAACAAGCCATATCGTGAACATGATATCCAACGCTAAAATACTTTCGATGTTCGTGATACTATAACATCCATAGTTTGCAACACAGAAGAATAAATGTGGTGGCGTAGTACCATTTAAAAACAATTTTGTTGGGTTGGCAACACTGTTCATCCGGTGATGTTACAAATACCTAGGACTTGTTCCCCTCTCTATAGTTTCTTGGTGCAAAATTTCGCTTCTCTCCTTTTTACGGTTTCTGAGATATTTACTACTATCATTATAAATGGACCACCTGGTATACTACTAGTTAAATTAAGTTCTTTGTATCATTAGTTGGTTGTGTAGGCACAAGCTGATCAAATTCCCATCTATGTCCCCAAAACATTTACCAACTACATTACCTTCCTGTTCTTCAACACAACATTCAAATAATGTAATATAACTAATCAGTGGAGTGGGTGTGGAGAAGGGAAGCAGCATAAAGCACAATTATCATTTCTTATTCTTAGTATCCGTCTTTTTCTGTAGAGTAGTCGTTCCCGTCTTTTAATTCTTTTTATCCACTTTCTTGTATCCCTTCTATAAATCATTTATCTCGTCGTTCCATCCCATTTTGGGTTTCTCTCACTTTCTTTTTTCTGATACTTCCAGCTTTTGAATTCTCTTTCCAACATAGTAGTCTTTCTACGTTGTACATATCCCAGCCATATCAGCCTCCATGAGTGTTCAGTAGCAATCCTGACAGGAACAGGATAGAATCGAAGGTGATCTCGTGTTTCTGTGCGGTGCGGTTACTTTTTTTTTTTTCCTTCGAATAGTTGATACCAAACAAGTCTGCATGGCCTAAAATTGTCCGTTGTCTTACAGCTTCCTTCATTGCATTTCCTCTATGAAGAGAAGACATCTTTAATTAATCATTCATTTCCTCATTCAATGGAGGCACTATCAATAGGCTATATTATCTTGCTTCGTACAATAAATAAGGTTGTTCATTAAGAGAACAATAAAATCGTTTAGCAATTCCTAACTTCCTACCTATTGTTGTATACGGATGGTGTTTATTAATGTTTTTTTAAACACCACTGTCAATCTCAGTGTCCACCTGGAGATTCAGACTGTGCAAATGACACGGTGTCTTTAAATAAATGACACTGAAGCGTCTTGACAAAACACACGTGTTGTATTCTCTGAAATCGGAATGTGCGTGCGGAAAATGCAGAAGATGGGCCAACTGTGCCACGGTCGCTCGTACTTGTTAGTTAATACGTTGTTGGTTGTGAAAGCACCGACACTGACCTTGAGAATACATCGTAATTATCTGAACACGCGAGTTACAATTTTAGCTTCTAACATACCATAGATATAGTTTTGTCTGGGAAATTTTTGTTGCTAACTTCCCAGCATATTCATGAAGTACTGTAGCTCCTATGAGCATCAGAAAATGTATTCCAAGCATTTCGTTTGTTTAACCTACTATGAGACATATCATTATGATATGGATTCCTTTTAACTATGGCGTTGATTGATTATTTTGAGGAAAATATTTGGAGCAAGCAAGGTTAAGGAAATGGAGGAATAGAGAATGCCTAATGCAGAGCTACCAATTTATACAGCGTGCCCCACAAAAAAGCAGGAAATTTGAATTTTCTACAATAAGAGCGATTGTATGTGCAATAATGTGTGTTATGTGCAGTTGTATAGTTTTGTGTATATTACGTACTAGCAGCGTTCACCCCGCTTCGCTGCGGTCACCCCGGAACGCAATAAACTTTGTTACTTAGATAATTTTTACTTTTTCGCTTTCAAGTGATATGATAAAAACCATAGTAGATTGCAGTAAATGTTAACATTATATCGCCTGTCATTTATGTTAACCCGCCCCGCTTCGCTGCGGTCACCCCGGAACGCAATAAACTTTGTTACTTAGATAATTTTTACTTTTTCGCTTTCAAATTGCAGTAAATGTTAACATTATAGCGCCTGTCATTTATGTTAACCCGCCGAGTCACACGGTCATGTGGGTTGCATATAAATACGTTTATTTTTACCTATGATGAACTAATAACAAAGGATTTGTACGTATGGACACCTGAATGGTCAATTATCTCAAGACACTGGTAATTGAAAATTAAAGTGATATGATAAAAACCATCTAGGGTCCAAATCCTAACAACCCCCCAAAAATGAAAGAAATTGGTTCAGCCGTATTAGCGTGATGAGCGGACAAAGGATTTTGTACGTTCTCTTTTATATTACGTATGTGTACCCAGATGTTCCAAGACATTAACACAGTTATGGCTGATCACGAATGGACATGGCAACAAGACGGTGCGAAGGCCCATACAGCAATCGATACTGTGACATGGATAAGACTTAATACTCCTGACTTCATCGAACCTAACGACTGGCCGTCTAAAAATCCATATCTCAACGTGATGAATTATTGCATTTGGGGTATACTGCTACAGTAGGTTCAAGAACACAGAAGATACATCACAAACATTGATGGCCTGAAAGCTGTACTGATAGACGCCTGGAACAACGTTACACTTCAAACTATCCAGAATGCCACCGGAAATTGGTTATAACGTCTACGCCGCTGTGTGGAAGCCAAAGGGAATCATTTTGAGCACTTGCATTGATTATGAACATTCAAGTGACAGTGTCAGTAAAATAGAAATGAAAATGTGTGTGTCCATCTCATATTACAGAATTACAATAATTTTCCTGCTTTTTTGAAGGGCACCCTGTATTATTCACGGCATATAATGCGAGTAGGGCTGTACGATATGACGATATATCGAAAGTTAGTCGATGTATCTAAAAATAGTGAAGTATCGATATTTCAGTTAAAATGTTTTGATTCAGTATTTGAAAAATTGATTTACCGATCGATATGTTTAAATATCCCGTAGCTCTAAGTATACATGCATCGGAACGAACAGACAGGCATTCCATGAATTATCTTTTTGGCATGGGATGTGTCATGAAATGTGTAATTGTTGAAATCTCAAATTAGTTTTCTTTTTTGCCATGATTAACATGCTTTCTTCTCACTCATCCCCGCTGGAAAATGAGAAAGATCCAACAACTAAGCTAGCAACTGAATCATTGAATTACTGAGAAATAAAACTATTATTAGTTCCTGTGTAGGGCATTATTAAACATAACTAAGTTTTATAAGGAAGTGGAAAATATCACAGAATCCTAAATACGAATATTTACATCGATAAATCTCTTGTTTTTGCGGTATTGAACCTGACATGTCTTAAGGTATAAAGTGAGATCTTTTGTCCCATGCTTTTTGTGTATAAATATGTATATATAGGGCCTGGTACGAATACATCATCAGCAGATAGTTGAGTTCTACTTACTAGTTAGATTGAAGGGTAGCGAACTCTTAAGAGTCTTCATCCCAGCGAAATTAAAATACCGCTAATTTTACAGTATTTATGTGATATCTTCAAATAGATACAAGATAATTGAAATGTGAAACAAGAGCGTCCTAGACAATATTATTTTGCGTGAGGTACCGTTATCACAAGTCACATAATGGCTTTCCGTTTTCAGCTGTTTAGAAACGCGAAAATAAATGCCGATTTTCAAAATGGCTCGAAATCGAAAGCCGATAAGTGAGTCGTGATAACGGTATCTCATGTAAAATGATATTGTCTAGGGTGCTCTTGTTCCACATTTCGATTTTCTTTTATCTATTTGAAGATTCACATAATTAATGTAAAATTAGCGGTATTTTAATTTCGCCGGGATGAAGACTCTTAAGGTGGCCATACTTATTTATCAGCCTTGAGTAGTGCTCAGAGTTGAGAAACCAAATGTGAAGTGAGAACTGGGATAGTGTGAAGTTAAGCTAACATGTGGTGGTGTTGGGTTTAGGTTTAGCAAATTATTGTAGAAAATTCTGATCTCTTCTATATTAAATGTTTGACTCCCCCCTCCTCTTTTTATTTTATAAAGCGTAGAATATTCCAAGAATCCTGATAGTTTTTATTTGGAAAGAATAGTGTTGGTATAAGTGTTGCTATTATACCGGCTGACCTGATCATACTGGTGGAAAGTTTGGATCTGCCGTGAACACGAATAAAATAGCATATAATGTGAACTGTTCCGTGCAGTTGCTGCGAGTGGCAGCTCGCCAAGGTAACGGACGTCACAACAGTTGCTCTTCGAACTCTGTGACTAGATATTTTTTTCATTTTAGCGACCGGCACCGAGTCATTTATTGATTCTACTCTCGAATATTAATAATAAAAAAATAATAATAAAAAACGTTTTATCTCTATCGCAGTGCAGTTGACAAAAGTTAATTGGCTCAGTGAATTTTGTCTCATTCGAAATTAGTTTGAAGGTTTTAACTGGTATCAACTAGATAAAAACCCTTTCGGAAGAAACTTTTTTATTAACTCTTGCATTTAGTTCAGTCTGAGTCAAACACAAAATCAAGGAACGGTTCAAAATGAGAAATTAGCATCATTTTAAACAAGAGTACAATATGACAAAATGCCATGAAAGCCACTCTCTGTACGGTCGCGAATTAAAGCAGCACCTTAACTTCTCAGTTAAAATTTGGATAAGAAGTGCGTTTATTTTCGGCTAATATTGTAAACAGAGAGCTAAATTTGAAGAAAATATTTTGTTTCATAACTATACATTTGCCATTTGTAATTCTTTTATCGTATTGACCGAAAATAAATCGTACTTCTTATCCAAATTTTAACTATGGAAAGTAAAGCGGCCGCACAATGTATTTCATGACATTTAATCTTTTTTTAAAATTATTTTTAAAATTTAGTTTGGTATCCTACAATGTGTCCCGAGGCTAAGGGAGACGATGATGATGATGATGAAATGGATGATAATGTTGGAATGAATAAAGTGGGAGGAAACTGCAGAACTCGGAGAAAACTCATGCACCAGAAAGGTCACTTCATAATGTTCTTGTGTTCATATGTTTAAAATCAGAAAATGATGTCTTTGTTTCAGTGAGCAAAAGATATTTTACTGCTAAGAAACGCTACAATTTACTTCAAACATTGAATTGTTAGATAGAATCTTTAGAAATATTAGCGGTACTATTTCTACAGTTCTAATATCAAGTATTCCTTTACTTACACCCAAGATTTATTCGCATGTAACTAAAGAAACGCATTTCTAAAGCAGTACCGTTAATATTTCTAAAGGTTCTAAAAATTCGAAAAAGAATCTTCAATTGCTACAGAAAGGAACCGTTTATTATTATTATTATTATTATTATTATTATTATTATTATTATTATTATTATTATTATTATTATTATTATTATTATTATTAAATGGACTGATAGGAGAATGTTTGTTTTTGGCAGTCTAAAAATGAAGACATGAGTCTAAGACTTGGTTCACAGAACTGGCCATTCGTGATAATCGAATTTTGTATGAGACTTCAATATGAAAGACGCAGTAAGACGTGGGGCCATTTGCTAGTTTTATTATTATTATTATTATTATTATTATTATTATTATTATTATTATTTATTATTATTATTATTATTTATTATCTTCTCTTGGGAATAGAAGTAAAACTTCATTTGTCTAGATTAACTCATAATGTAGTTCTATAATTTGACACTTGGAACTGTCAGTCCAACTTCTCCCTAACTCTAATGTAAATAAACAAATAAATAAGTCGAACGCTGATTTTGTGCTGACATTAGTAGTTGCACATGAGAAATCCAGCTTCTTTCTCAATTTTAGTTGCTGGCAACGTGATTGGCTATCACGCATGAGAACGGAACAATTAAGAGATGCGGCGAGTGTACTCAGAGGTGGAATGCAGAGTTTAACTTGGAAAGCCGCCAAAGAAAGACCGAGAGGAGAGCGATTAGGAGACAGTTTTCTGAGGACATTGTGCATTAGCGCTGAACGACGTTCAGAGGAAACTAACGTGATAGCAACCGTAAAAGTCGATTGTGTAACTCATGAACTTAAATTGGAATTTATTCTATAGTAATGTCATAATAGGCTTGTTTAGTGTAGAGCTGAGCTCGTGTTACAAGCAATGAGTACTTATATCCAGGTAATGGAAAATCGTCGTGTATCCTCAGGGTTAAAACGCAACCTGTCAATAAGAACAGTCTTGCATGTTGCATATGTAATCTGCACAAGGCTTGTTTTTTAATTCTCAAGTCAGCAATCTTTCGAATGATAATGACGCGGCTTTTCATTCTTTCTGAGTCAAACTTTTCATTTCCCTATATAATATATATATATATATACAGTGGCGGATCCAGGATATGATCAAGGGAGGGGCTAAACCATAGTTTGCCGTTTTATCCAGTGTAAAGCAGGATTGAAGCCCATTTTATCCAGTGTATACCTGAGCTTCAAGGGGGGCTATAGCCCCCCTTAGTTCCGCCACTGTATATATATATATATATATATATATATATATATATATATATATATATAGGGGCCTATATATATATATATATACTTCTGTATACGAGGGACAGTCAAGAAGTTTTCGGAATTTTGTTTTAGCTCTTTATTACCACAATATAAGTACACATTTACTTCAGCACCTTCAAAGGAGGTACCTTGGGAACATATACACACCTGTTCCAGCCTCCTGCGATAACTGGCAACAGTGACGAAAGTTCTCTTTTGGTATCTTCCGAAGTCTAACCGTCGCGTTTGTTTCGATTTCTTCTTTGACGGATAGATACTTTTTTTTAAGGGAATACCCAAATATGCCTTGATGCTAAACTATTTTCAAGGCTATCAGAGTGTTTGAAGCCAATTTTCTCCCAATTGCACATGAACTTGATGGTCGATCGTTGCATCAGAGGCAAACTACTACTAACCCCCTTGTTTCAGAAATCAAGTTGGGGAAGTTTGAGAGTAGGTATATTACGACTATAATCAGTTAAGCCAAATATTTGACTGTTATAATATCTTGTTTTTGACAATACGAGAGTCGAAACGGGATGACAAATGTATCTAGTCTCTTTGGCGACACTACTTCATCCAAGTTTTAGATCTCAAACACAGTTTTAGTGTTACATGATCCATAATATAAAACTATAAATTGATAAAGTGATCGTACGAACATAGTGAAGAGCATTTATCAAAGTTTAAAGATACGCAAGTCATTATATAATATGTTTCAATAATAAATAGATTTAAATTATATACTACGTCCTTCGTAGATCTCTGGTATAGGTCTGCACGGGCCGGAATTTTTAGCCCGACCTCGACCCGGCCCGTGAGTTACAATGTGAGAGGCCTGA
This sequence comes from Thermobia domestica, assembly GCF_964235325.1. NCBI lineage: Eukaryota > Metazoa > Arthropoda > Insecta > Zygentoma > Lepismatidae > Thermobia > Thermobia domestica. The sequence goes on from NC_137471.1 coordinate 9,089,231, forward strand.
CCCGAGTCCAAAATATGTTTTAGCATTTAGGCCCGAGCTCACGTGATAATCAAATGAGCCCGAAACATGCCCGAATTACAGAAACTTAATAATTAACGCAAAATTGTATTTTTGACAGTAATTACAGGTTTAATTTTGCAGTTGTGCTTTGAAAATTACCCAGAAAGAACTGTGCAATATCATTGTACAGTATATTTACAAAGTGAGGCCCGAAAAAGTCCGAGAATATGGTTGTATATTTAAAATTTTACGGCCCGAGGCCGGCCTGCGGGCTTGACCCAAGCCCGTGTAGACCTCTAATCTCTGGTGACCAGGAAAACTTCTGATAACTTCTAGATGAAATTAAGAACAGAATTAGGATACAAAATGAGACAAGGAAGAAAACTTCCATAGAATCTAAAGGATGCGAGAAACCTTTCTCGGGGACAATACCAGGGAATTCCATTTAAGAGGCCTCATCCCGGCGAAATTAAAATACCGCTAATTTTACAGTAATTATGTGATATCTTCACATAGATAAAAGATAATCGAAATGTGGAACAAGAGCGCCCTAGACAATATCATTTTACATGAGATACCGTTATCACGACTCACTTATCTGCTCTCGATTTCGAGCCATCTTGAAATTCGGCATTTATTTTCGCGTTTCTAAACGGCTGAAAACGGAAAGCCACTAGGTGACTTGTGATAACGGTATCTCGCGCAAAATAATATTGTCTAGGGTGCTTTTGTTCCACATTTCAATTATCTTTTATCTATTTGAAGATATCACATAATTTTTGTAAAATTAGCGGTATTTTAATTTCACCGGGATGAGGCCTCTTAAGGAACTTCACGATATTTAGACTTTTAAACCTTTTGCGAAGTCTTTGTGAAGCATCCCAGCAAACTAGTTTTTGCTGAGATCATTGTATCGTACTATATAGAAAGAAAAATTCTTTATTGTTAATAATCATAGTCTTTTAAAAAACACTGACTGAAATTGCGAGTAGAATAAACTATTATTATGGTTGGTGTAGGCCGCAAGTACCGTACTTAATAGTAGGATCACCTGTGCAACAGTTCATCAAAAGAAAAGTAAGCAGTAAATTGCCAAATTGCATTTTTTTTTTTTCTTATTGCAGCTTTTTACTGCTGCGTACGATGCTTGAAGCTTTTTTTGTCCATCGTCAGTTCAAGGTTGGTGCGTAGAAGGTCGTTTTAAGTTGCTAGTGCGGATATATATAAATATACATTGTAGCGGGACAAGCCACTTGCCTTAATTTATAACTAGCTCACGTTACCGCTTTCATCATGGCGTCAACTATTTAACTGAATGATGCTTCCAGGCAATGCGAAGCTGTTTGAAGGAGGTCGTCAAAATTCAGATCAAGATTGCCAGGCCACAAAGATTAAAATTGACACTTTTGAGCTCCCTCCGTGGTTTCCTTTCAATGTTGTATAATGGATAGTGTGTGAGTCCACTGCACTAAGTTGCTCAGCTATGAACTAAATTCGCGCTCTCTCATCGTTGAACTACAATGGGTGATCGGAAAAAAAGTCACAAAGCATAATATTTTCATGTTATTCACTGTAAGTTAACGAAAATGTATTCGTATATAAAAATATGTCTGGTGTCTTGGTGCAGGTGTGAAAACTTCGATTCTGATCATGTGTACCCGAAAAGTGGACATTAGAAATGATAATTCGTCTGAAAAACTGGTCAAAATAGAAGTGAGTGGTTCCTGTGGGCAAAAAAACACTACACCTGCTGACATTCATTGGCAAATTGTAGAGGTGTAAGGGGAGGAATAAATATCAAAAGCAACATGTAGGGAAGTGGTGTCGTATCTTCAAATAAAGATGGACCAATATTGTTAATGACAAACTTGGACGCAACGGTAGACCTAGTACTTCAACCGCTGACGTCACGCTTGGAACGACTAGAGCACCCCTTCTACAGTCCTGACCTAGCCCAGTGACTTTCACCTTTTTCCTGTTCTAAAAAAAATGACTGGCTATCATTATCTGGCATGTGATTATGTCAGAACCACTGGCTACGAAAACTTAACACGGATTTCTATACAGATGGTATAGAAAACTGTATCTGTCGTTGTGGTAAGCGGTTGAACAAAAACCGTGATTACATCGAGGACTAGTGTTGAGTGCCCTCTATCACCAGGTGTGTTGACCTCACATATAAGCCATAATAGGCTTTGTAACCTTTCTTCGATCATCCCTCGTATTTCTAGTTTTGTGTCCCACGTTATGGTCTTTAGACTAAAGGAAGTGGGTGATAAATGAAAGCTAATGTTTCATGTAAGAAATTGGATGCATGACAATTGACAGGAAATTTGAAAAACTCGAGAAAGCCCACGGACGTGATGTCCACTACATACATACTTGACCTGCAATCGAACCGGGATCTCTCACACACGCAACAATTCTTTCAAGATTTTTTTGTGAGATAATAATGGAGGGTTGCATCCCAGACAAGAATTGAGTCTGTCTCGTCTCGAAGGTTTAGTGAAAATTATGTCTTGCCTCCAAAAGTTAGGGATGCGTTCGAGTCGAGTCGAGACAGAATTTTCCTGACAAAATTCGAGTCGAGACAGAATTTTCCTGACAAAATTCGAGTCGAGACAGAATTTTCCTGACAAAATTCGAGTCGAGACATCACTTTTACAGCACATTTTCGAGTCGAGACAGTCTCAAATCTTGTCTCGTGCGCATCCCTACCAAAAGTATATAACAGCTTTGTCTCCGCTCATGTGTTCTAGGGTTACCTACGAGACAAGAGTTGAAGCTGTCTCGTCTCAAAAAAGTTATGAAAATGATGTCTCGTCTCGGAAAGTATCTATTTCTATTGAAAGAGCCCTATCTTCACTCATGTGTGCTAGGGTTATCTACGATACAATAGTTGAGGCTGTCGCGTCGCCTAAAGCTGCTGTGAAAGTCCGTCTCTCTAGGATAGTGTATCTGTTTTATTGCAAGAGTTCTACGTTCTATGAAATATGGACCTAATATTAAGTACACCAGGGGCTTGAATCCGGTGCAGTTGGCGGATGCACAGATCATCATGCAAGATCAGTTTGCATAGATGGACCGTTCCCCACCTCACTATCTCGCTTCCTTGAGTTGGATCAGAACTACACTACGCTGTAGCAAATATTGAAAAAGAAAGAAAATGTATGTGATCTGGTAACGCTGCTGGAGATAGAGTATATTTTCACCTGGTAGCAAGGTCCTTCAAACTCATATGGCCTTGTGTGTGTGTAATTGATGCATGCTCGTAAAGTTGCGAGGTGCCAGTACAATGTATTCATTGTATTTAAATATGCAAATATCGAAGACATTAGTAGAGGTTAGTATTCATACATTAAATATGATGTAGCAAATCGTGATTCATTATTATGGAATGGCAACCGAATTTTGACCAATCAAAATGCCTATGTTGTTCACGTGTTTTCCGAAGAAGGAATAACATTTTGTTAGGCTGGTAATACCTTTTGTTCTGTATTCATAAAAGGAGAGAATACAATGTGTTAGAATTAGTGAGCATTCTGTATTCATAGGAGGTAATATAATACGTTACTCGGCGTTCAAACAGATGCAATTCCGATTTCGCGAGTACAATTTGTTAGCCCTTTAGATGCAAAATTCACCTGTAAAAACATCAGATTTGCTTAGGGTTCAATAAGTCTTCTCTGTCTGGTCAGGGGCTCACTTAGATTTCAATAAGTCTTTGAATTCTCAGTTTGGTCAAAGATTTTTCAAATTCGTGAGCCCGGCTCTTGGGGCTAAGGTCTTGAGCTAAATAATTACTATTTGACAGGATGCTGTATACGGGAGATACTGAGTTAGAGCCTAATTGCGAGCGAACAAGAGCCTCAGCGAGGTTAAGTGAGCGCGAGGACTAGCCCCATTGAGGTTAATGCACCCGAGTTCTTAATGAGCTCGAATCCAATGAGGCTATTGAGTGCGAGGTCGAGAGAGAACAAGCCTCGAGCGGATGCCTCATTGAGATTAGTGAATCTGAGTCCGCGTGAATCCCTATCGGAAAATGGATGTCTCTGTTACTGATACTTTTGAGTTGATGCAGGCCTCTATTATACAATTCCTGTTCGAAGAAAAACTACTGTGGAATTCCTACTCACCACCTTGTTGAAGTTGGACAGTACGCGAGACGGGATGGAAAACTACGGTTGTCGTCCTTGCCTAGTCTATCATTGCTTTTCTGAAAAGGACCCGAGATGGATGGAAAAAGCCCTTCGTTCGTTCAGTGTGTTCCTTGAATGTTAAGAACTTGGTCAGTGAACACTTTCCAGAACATTGAATAGTTCGGCAAGAGTCCACAGAATGGCCGTTAAGAAGTTCAAATCTGTACTCACATCCCTGTAATTCCTTGTTGGAAGCGAAGGAGGGGGAAGGGATTAAGGACGAGAGTGTGTCGCAAAAAGATACTTTGCAAAACTATAAGATACTTTAGGACGTACCGGTGTCCCTGCTAAGTTGGTGGATATGGTCATATAATACATACGTATCCGTTTAAGAAAATGTGTAACAAGTACTCTAGCATACATTGAGTTGTAATTTTGGGGGAGGCACTGGATTGGATTATAATTCAGCGTCCCTTTCAAAAGCGAGGCTACAGTGAGACATGGACCTACATCTTAATGTATGATCCATGATCCGACGCACATGAGTTTCCACCGGGAATCGAATTCGGGTCTCTCACATCGGGAAGCAGTGGCGTATAATGTAGATCAAATGTGAGGAAGAAGTACGGTTATAACAGCAGTTTAGGAAATTGTTATTTCTTTTATATGACAATGTACCTTTAAGTTCCGTAAGAGAAAGTAAGTGGCAGTGATTGAGTTAATTTGAAAGTTTTTTGAATGAGAAGCTATTGTGTACTCATAATAGAATTGCGTCATTCAGTGCTCTTTATTTAGTCCTCTCATGTATCTGTGTGCGAAATAAACAAGAGAAAATGCCAATAGACGTAGAAGTAGAATGTGTCCCATGTTTTGAGAATGTAGTTTAAAATAACTGTTCGCACTTAGGATGCCATCGACGAATACCGAAGGATAGCTGCAGTGAAGGAAACAAAAGCGCGAAGAAGAATCCATTCTGAGATGGAAGGAGTGTGTCTGAAGTTGGCTTTGTTTGGGTGTCGTGCAATAAATAAACTAATGAACCAGGATATCTAGATGGCTTACATTAAATAGCTGGTCTCTTTATTCATGTAAATGTGTATTTGAATAGAAATTCTCGCGTTTGACAGCACAAGTCATTAGTAATGTATTAAATAGAGTATTATTGGTAATTTTTAAACAAATGACTTTCGTTCCTTATTGTGAAACTACGGAGGGCTTCTAAACTTTGATAGGATTCTTAGCAAGCTGGAAAAGTGAAGTAATTTCAAAAAACGTTGAAAAAATCCGAAAGAACGGGAAATTTGTAAGTGTGGATTTTTTCTTCTCGAAACTCAATTGACCATTTCTATTTACTAGGGGATATTTTACAAAATAAATTAGTTTGTTTTGCAGAACTTGTCTACTTACACTCACTATACACATCTACATGCATAGTAGATAATGAAACCCCGATTCAGGAAAATAAGTTACTTTTAAAAAATATATAGACCTGAAATTCGAAAAATCGTAACCTGGAAAAGTCGGAGAATTCGTGCTCGCCAAATAAATGGGAACCTGCAGTTTGGTCTAAGAAAATCAAAATTAAAACCAGAAGTTTTCTACTTCCAGTTTTAGTAGAAGAATAAACTCTGGTAAAGACTGTGAAGATCACGCGATTGCATATATTAAATATGTTCGGAGGGACATAATTTTGTAGTAGGAGAAAGCAGGGGTGCCCACAAGGGGGGGCTATGACGCAAAGTGCGTCATTGAAATATTTTTTTGGGGGGTTAAAATCTATATAAATATGTTTGAGGGGGGTAAAAATTAATCGAAAAGATTTTTTTTCATGGAAGAACACCTACGGATAGACAATTGAGGTGGGTGCGTCATGGACATGAGGGGGGGGGGTGAGCACCACTGGAGAAAGTATGTATCCTTCTAATATAGACAGCCAGTGTAGGCATTGTCTTTAATGTCTAATATAGGCAGTGTCTTTAAAGTTGAGTTGAGGGGCACGGTGAGCCAGTGGTCAAGAACTATTTTTAGTGCGAGAGATCCGTGGTTCGATGCCAGGTCATGTTTGTGGTAGACAAAAAAATAATTATTTACTTCCGTTAATCGTCCATCATCCCCTGTAGCCTAAAAGGTATAACTGTAGGACGTAAAAGAAATAACTTCACATTATTTTCACTAAATGTCAGTCATGGGTTTTATTATTTAGGGATTATTTGTAAAGACGCTGTATCAGTAACGTTTTGAATCAATTTTTTATATTTAAAATTTTGAATATGTATTTATTTACGAAATGTCTATCTGAAAGACTTAGGTTTTGTTACAGTATTCAGTGCTAACAGTTTTTTCGTTCTAAATGTATAGATGTTGTGTGCGTATTATAAACAACGGAAAATCGTCATGCCTTTGTACTCTGCTGCCAAAATTCATTCATTTTAATGTCTTGTTTATGTTGGTTTTTGTGTGTCATGTTGTGTATGTTCTTTGTCAATATACGAGATATTTACATGCTTGGGTGGAAGAAAAGGTGTCTCGCCCGAACTGCTCCAAGTAAAAACAAAATCCCAATCAGTAAATATATGGTCTAGTTAATTTCGTAATTAGACCATATATCACAAGGACATATACGAGCTCCCAGATTGGAAGGTAAAACTTCCCAATGTTGCAAGTCCCATCCCGATTTATTCCTTGAAGAAAACAAATTGTGTGAGTAATTCAATCGTATTTTTAGTGTATGTTATGTTCTTTATCAAGTTTAGCACCAAAAGTACTTGTGTATATAGGTGATAGTGTAAACGACGCAACTTGACAATATATTGCGTGGTCTCGCCGTGGCCGGGTTGGGACTGTAGCCAAATATGTAGGTAAACATAATCCTTCTTTGAAACAACAGTTTAGAACGTTGTAAACATTTAACTAATCTTCATACACACAAGTTTCAAGTATCCAGATTTACTACGCACTCCTTTTTCTCTCCTGGGGCTGAACCTACTTGCTAGTGAATTACAGTAAGCTCGCGACCTAATTCACCCATTAAACTAGAATGCTCCCCTGTTTGACGTAAAAGCTCTACATAGGAGACTAATAAGCGGCCAGAGTTGTGTAAATTTACTTTCCATTTGCTCAAATTCGGATAGTTTATTTTTCTTTCTTCACTTCGTAAGAGTGGCATGTTTAGAATGGATTGATTAAATTCGGTACATCAAATTTAGGTTTATTCGTAATTTGTATATCGTAATCTGAAGCGAATACAAATTTCATCAGAATTAAATGCGTAGTTAGTTTTCTTTCTTTCTTTTTTTCTTTCTCTTTAGTCCCTCCCTATGTAACTCATTAAGGAACTTAGTTTACCAAAACTTCTTTATATATTTACTCTTTCCATCCGGGAGAAATAATACCTCAATAACTGCTTCAGTTTAGACTAGGATGTACAGGGTGAATAGTTAGGAATCCAATTTGACGATCAACGTGATCCATCCAGTTAATTCCAAGATAAGGACATTCAAAAATTGCTTTCTTATATGTTAGAAATAACACTTTATAGTATGCAAGTCTCTGTATGTAAAAGTCAGGGTGGTTGCATACCATTCAATTTTCAATATGCGAGTAACGAAAGGCCTTCATACGATGTACACGTGACTCCACTACTTGCTTTTTTTTCTCGCATTACACAACGTGTAGAATTTTTAATGTTTACCGAGAGAGAGTGAGAGTGAGTGAGTGAGTGTGTGTGTATGTGTGAGTGTATATGTGTGCTCAAGTGTCACCTAAGGAGACAAAGAACGATGGATAGATTTCTGGTTAAAATAAGTTTTTTTTTTTAAATCGAAAACGACGCATGCGAATTAACCCACAAACATATTTTTCTGTACTGAATGCAGGAAGAATAGTGAGTCACTACTAAAGGGACCATATGTGGAGCGAATGGTCCCTGGATTGATCCCCAGGACATGTAAGTTTACGGTGGAGAGAATCATATGTCCTTGGGTTTCCTTTAAGTATAAGTATTTTTTTTTTTTCATAATCATTATCTTAAATTAATCCTCCTTTTTTAAGCCTAAAGGAAAAACGTAGGACGTGAATTTAAAAGTTTCGATTTTCATTTTCTTTCGTACCGAATATAGTCTATACCTTTTATTCTCGCGTACCCCTCCAATTGTGCACCACTGAAGCTGTTTTAAAAAAAAAATCGAAATGAACTTATTAAACTTAACACACATGTTCAGGTATAATTATAAAGACTACAAACTACATGATTGGGGTATTTTTTGTCAATTTCCGAAACCATGGGATGATTTACAGAGGTATAAAAAAATGTATTCATACATGTGGAAAAACAAATTCTGAGATTGTATGCAATAAATGTTAACTGATTACTTGTGTGACGTCATCTCGAAAATAGTCCATTGGAAAGAAAAAAATATCCAACTACGATCATTCAATAAATATTAGAAATATGCTTATTTTAGGATTACGTACTCCCACAAACATTTTCGCGTACCCCCGGTTAAATAGCACTGATCTATACGATAGAATTGCATGTATGGTTCAAGTGTTTGTGGTAAGCTGCATAGCAGGCGCTAACTCTGTTTCTGAAAATGTTTGAACTGAACAAATTTCGAAATTACACTCTTGAACTAATTAAATTCAACTTTTCCTACATGGTTGTCCCATTATTTTTAATCGCATATAACAAATAATATTGTTGATTTGTTTTTAATTTAGTGTGTTCTTTTTAACAAAATCATAGTACCTGAAATTATTTACTTCCAACTAGTGTCTGCGTCGCTCTTGAGGGCGTGTGTATCAGGGGCGCCGATTTGTCTGGTAAATTTGGGGAGCCCATTCAGATGCAAAAGATATATATAATGAGAATTTTAAGACAAATTGCATTCAAATTATGCCAAATATTGTATATTCATGAATACAATAGGGGGCTCACATGAGCTTTCCCCCCAGGATCGGCGCCCTTGGTGTGTATCATTGTTAGAGAAAACTACGATAGACACAATTTGCTATTTTTTTTTAATGTATATAGTACATAAATATCAGTTCCAACAGAATAAAATCAGTTATTATTAGCAACGAACAACATACTTTTTAACACTATGAAATTTTTTTCTAGATTTTTCGGAAACTACACATAAGAATTTACCCTTAAACGTGTTACTTTGTTCATCGCGATGCCATTTATCGATTATTACCTGCCTCGCCTTCCGATAGTATTATCGCTATACAGTATAAAAATTAAAGTTTTAAGAGTTAGTAGTAGTTTTAAGCACAGTCATTTTTAAGGTGGGTGTCTACTATCACCAATAGATGGAGGCACATTTTCTCAATCTTTCCAGTGTATTTTGTAAATTCGAGAGATCAATATTCAAATTTTGCCCCAAAACAAATTGAATCGTTAATCTGGAAATAATCTATGTAGTTTTTAAGTTTTTGTTCATTGATAAGAGCGTTTAATCTAGGGCTGTTCCGATAATCGAGTAATCGATAACAATTCGATAAAATTTAAAAACCGTTTCGTCGATAAAGAATTTTAATTTTATCGAATTATCGAACTTTCGAGACTCTCGAATTGTTTGAGACTCTCGAAATGTTTGAGACTCTCGAACTGTTTCAGACTCTCGAATTGTTTTGAGACTCTCGAATTGTTTGAGACTCTCGAAATGTTTGAGACTCTCGAATTGTTTTGAGACTCTCGAATTGTTTGAGACTCTCGAAATGTTTGAGACACTCGAAGTGCTTGAGACACTCAAAATGTTAGAAACATTCGACGAGTTTAAGAGACTCGAATTGTTTGCAAGCAGCAAATACTAAAAGATCTGGAAGAAACAATGCAATTAATGTTATCATAGTGTAGGCTACATGTGTACTACATATACGCAGGGTGTTCATTTTAAAAGTTGCTTCCCTTGAAATGAAGAGAAAGAAGAGTTTCTACCCACATGTCTTTAAGACCAATTTTTATGTGTGTACAAGGATTAACTAGTCTGTTAGGGAAGGGAGAGAGAGAGAGAGAGAGAGAGAGAGAGAGAGAGAGAGAGAGAAAGGAAGGTAAAACATGCATCACCCGAACAGGATTGAAATCCAAGACACCATGGGCCTTGTGTAGAGTTGTTCTAACCCGTGATTAGTGCTATAATAAAGAGTTCGACTAAAACGTTTCCTGCAGTAGTCAGGCATTTAGTATGACGCTAATCATACGTCAAAACGACTCTGCATAAGGCCCTATTAGTCTACAAACTTCCACTTTACCGATTGCGTCAACAACAGAGTAGGCAGAAAAAGGAAAATTTTGTATCTGGTTTCGAGGATTTAAATTAAAGTCCTGGATGGAGACAGCTGCTAATATAGGTAGAGGTAAGGAAATTCGATAAGGCTGAAGACTTATCGAACTTCGGTGTTGAGAATTTATTATCCGGTACTTGAAACCCTTGGAGTATTTGAGATTGTCTAAATTTCGTGTAATATCTGAACTTCGAGTATCATTGAAATACACTTTGGGAATTTTGGGTGCGAAGCTCCCTATAGATCGAGCTGTCTGTTTGTATGTGATGTCCGACGATAACTTTCGAACTGATTGCACGATTTTAATAGAACTTACTTTAAAATGTTCCTCTTTGCTTTCATCATACGCTTGTTGTTTTTGGTTGCTTTATGACAAGGGGAACTCCCTTGAATTCGAGTATTTGTTCTTACTTTGAGCGTATTCGTGATGTTATGACTAATATTAATATTACGGTTTTCTCAATATTAATATTACTACTACTTTTATTACTATTACCACTATAATCTTTTACTGTCTTTTTGGATCTGGAGTTTAATACGTTTCAGTAGTATATTTCAGCCATTTTCCTGTGAAGTAGGTAGATTTCACACCAAATTATTGATATGTTTTAGAATAGTTTAAAGTTATACAACCCAATTAAATTTTAACTACAATCAAAAAAGGCGAATACTGCAATGGTAATAGAAAAATAAATTCCATTACATTGCTAAAGATCTCTTTCCATCAAATACTTGCTGCATGTGAATGAAAAACAAGCTAGACCTGCCCTTTCGTCAGTGTTCTCATTTTTCTACCACCATCTTGTTGCCCTCCATTTTCTTCTTTGCTACCATTTTCAAATACATATGACCACGTACCGCAGTAATAGGACCCATTCCCCCTCCTATAAGAAGGTTCGCAGAAGAACCCTCATTTTTGCCGTTTTCGAACATTCCTTTTGGCACCCGTCAGAGCCCGCCCCCCATGAAATTATAAGCCTGTAACTTGTGAATGGCTAAGGTCAGTAATCGTGCAAAGAATCAGCGATTCGGTTCATCAGCTTAGAATATTAGCATGATTATACTTCGTCACTTTCCCATTGCCTCCATTTTCTTTTGGCCACCATGTTGAAATGTGCCACTGACAACTTTTACCGTGGCGGTTCTGTTGTCTCTGGCACTAACTTGCAATGTTAATGCCTGCAATAGCGCATCGCTCTATCTGGTGCCCTTTGTATGACACACACACACATAAACGGCGCGGGCCGTTACTTTAGCCTGTCCCTTCTTATAGGGTGAGCTAAAAAGGAAAGAAAAAATGGTTCAGAGTGGACTGCTCGACAGCTATAAGGTTTGAATCCAATTTTATGGAAAGTCATGTTAACATCTAGTAGTATCCCCTCTCCTATGGGGCGATATTGATAAATTCTAAACCTTTCAAATGACAGGTAAAATACCAATCATTAATAAGCACTTTTTCCTTCATACCTGACATAATTATTATTAATTTCTGCATTGTTATTGGCACATTGTTATTGGCACTTAATATTTCATGCCAACCTTGCTAGCAAAGAGGGTTAGCTTGCTACACTCCGAAAATTTAGTGACATTTGAAAACTTTTGAATACTCGACCAATGAGGTTTCGTAATGGTTCGACAATAACCGAAATGTCAATAATATTGAAAGTTTGGATAATGCTCGAAATTTCGATAATATCCAAAGTTTCGAGAATACCAGAAATGTTGTTAATATTCGAAGCTTCAAGTACACCTGAAATTTCTGTAATAATCAAATTTTCAAAATTATCTGAAATTTTGATAGCACTAGAACTTTCAAATATCCGAAACTTCGATAATATTAGAACTTTTGATAAGACTCGAAACTTTGATAATATTCAAACTTTCGATAATACCCTAAACTTCGATAATATATGTAATTTCAACTAGTGATAGATAGTTCCGGAACGATTCGTCCAAAACAACAAATTCTTTAGTGGAATGAAAGGATCGAATCTCTGAAAGGAACCTGATTGACTGGGAGAATCAAAAGACGGATTCGTTCAGCGGAAGGAAGGAGACGGATTGAGACAGTGGGTTCGGTTAATGGAACTAGAGGACGGAACCAAACAAAACAAGTTCAAGAGTAGACCCAGTTGATGGATTGATATAGATGGAATCAGACAAAAGCAATACTGCAGAACAGATGGACAATGTATGACAGAGAGAGAGGGCCTACTGCTCATGCATAAAAATAGGGATGGCCAAAATTTTCCGGAATCCGGATTCCGGAAATTTTGTTTTCCGGAATCGGAAAATTTACTTTCCGGAATTCGGAAAAATTCCGGATTTCGGAAAAATTCCGGAATTCGGAAAAATTCCGGAATTCAGAAAAATTCCGGATTTCGGAAAAATTCCGGAATTCAGAAAAATTCCGGAATTCAGAAAAATTCCGGAATTCAGAAAAATTCCGGATTTCGGAAAAATTCCGGAATTCAGAAAAATTCCGAAATTCAGAAAAAATACGGAATTCGGAAAAATTCCGGATTTCGGAAAAATTCCGACATTCGGAAAAAATCCGGAATTTAGAAAAATCGGAATTTTTCCGAGATCCGGAATTTTTCCGATTTTACTTTCCTACTATTTTACTAAAATCCTTAGCTAGTAGCTGTTAAAAGAGAAACACAATAATGAATAGGCTATATACTATACTGTATTAATTTCTTGTAGTTGGATATGTCTTTATCATTTACGTAGACAATTGCTACTGCAGTTATTTACTACTTTATGAGAAAGGTCTTATTTTCACACACAAAAAAGTCGCCGGTATGTCTCAAACATTATCGCGTTCCCACCTGCAGCTGCTCCAAAGCACTGCAAACTACTTTTTAACCAGGCGAAAGGCAGTGAAGGAAAATAAATCTCAACAAATATTCTAATAACATTCGCTTATTGTCAACATACCTACAGTGAGCGCAGAAAGTGTTCGTACACCGTGCATACTTTATATTGAAAACAGCTAGCATGAGAACGGGAGATGGAAAATATATATATAACCAGAATTAAGGCTACACATTCATACATTTTATTTCTATATACAAGAGAAAGGCCAAACAAACACAATCACTGTTTTGTTCAGAAGAAAAGAGAGAATTCCTTTTTTGTAAACGCAAAAAGTCACCGTACACTTATGCTTGAATTAATGCTTATAAAGTATATTACGTTATTTAATATTTTGAGGGATTACCCTGTGCGTTAATGATTGTCTGTAGTCTTCGTGGCATTGATTTCACCTGTAGTAGTTCGTAGTTCTGTAGCTTCGGGAGTGATTATGTCCCATTCTTCTTGAATAGCTTTTCTTAGGCCTTCTTTAGTAGACAAGCTGTGCCTTCTGATTCTTGTCTCCAGAACAGATCATAGATGTTCTATGGGGTTCATGTCTGGGGATTGGGGAGGTGTGCGAAGCTGTTTCAAGGTATTATAGAGTCAGGGGCGGATCCAGAGGGGCGATCGCCCCCCCACAACAGGAAACTCTTATTTTATATATAAATAAACCCATCCATAACAAGTTTGGAGCTCTTAAAAGTAGCAGTATTACCGCCGACCGCCCCCCCCAGAAGTCCGTCCTGGATCCGCCCCTGGCAAACCTTGCAGACAGGCCTCGTTCAACAGTACAAACAATAATTGCGATGTATAATGTTTCTATCACTGTGCGAAACCATAAAAAAAATAATAAAAATAATAATAATAAAAAAAAGAACTGGAAGACCAAGAGTGTTGAGTGAACAAGTTAAACGTTACATTATTAGGGAAAGAAAAAAGGTTACAAAAAGTAGTGCTGTGCAATTGGCAACGGATCTGGAAACACGCGGTAGTATCAGCCAGTACAGTGCGGAATATTTGCAGGGTATCATGGTCGGATAGCCAGGAAAATGTTCTGGGTGAACAAGACAAATCGTATAAAGAGACTAAAGTTTGAAAAAGAGTATAAAGATAAGGGATCAGGCTTCTTTCTGGAATAGGGTCATATTTTCGGACGAAAGTAAATTTAATTTTATCGAGTCCAATGGGAGGCGTATGGTATGGCGCAAGGTGAATACAGAGATGAATCCTCAAAATCTCGTCCCTAAAGTAAGACACGGAGGAGGGTCCGTGCTCGTCTGGGGTTGTATGAGTGCCTCAGGAGTGGGTCGTCTCCACCTTATCGATGGAGTGATGATCCACAAAGTGTATATTAACATATTAAAGGAATATCTCCATACTAGTGCGCAGAAGATGGTTCTTGAAAACAATTTATTGTTCAGCAAGACAACGACTCCAAACATACAGCGGAAAATACTCGATTGTGGCTACTCTATATAGGGGCGGATCCAGGACGGACTTCTGGGGAAGGGGCGGTCGGCAGCAATACTGCTACTTTTAAGAGCTCCAAACTTGTTATGGATGGGTTTATTTATATATAAAATAAGAAAGTTTCCTCTTGTGGGGGGGGGCGATGGCCCCGATCGCCCCCCTCTGGATCTGCCCCTGAGGTTTGCTATCTTTCTCAAAGACTTACCCTTCTTATGCACTTTAATAATTACTTTTCTTGTCTCCTCATTTGTTTCTGTTCGGATGGTTCCCATTTCGACAGCCCACCGTGCAGTTTTTTCACTCCTATTCACAACTAAACTCATTCTGTTACTCGTCATGCTATACAGAGGTGTATACTCAGGTGAATACTAGTGAACCCCAGTTGTGGTATCTTTGTTTCGTATTCGTACGTCAGGTGTACGATCACTTTTTGCGTCTACTCTATATATTTTCTACGGAATTTATTTACTTTCTGACCATTAAACTTGTCTTTGTGGTTCTTTATTGATATATTCATAAAGCTTAGTTTTCATTATTCATATTGTGTGTGTTATTACACTTCTTAAATTTTCTGTTTCTTTTTCGCAGGCATTCTCGTTTCAATAGCATAGGTGTGCGAACACTTTCTGCGCTCACTGTATGTACAGTAAACACAAATTTATAATTTTTGACTTTACGAAGTATACAATGTAATTGTTCAATAATTAACATAAGCAGGCATTCATTAATTTATATTAATATAATAATTAACAAAACTAATAAGCGGGTGATTGATGACTCAGTGGTAGAGTTTTCATCTATGGTATTCTAACCCAGGACATGTGGGTTTTCGATGGCTAATTTTGTGTTCGAAAATTTTCCCGGTGGTACTCTTGGTTCCCTTTCTTATATTTGTTCCATCATCACTCATTAACGAATTTAGTTTATCAAAACTCTATAGCCATATATTCATTCTGTCCGTCAGTGAAACAAACAGTCTCAAGAACTATCTGATGGATTACCAATCAATTTTGGCCATGATGTACAGAGTCAATAGTTAAGAATCGAGTTCCCTGATGAATGTAATATTCAAACCGGAAGCGGTACAAATCAACCATTTCCGGTTTTAACGTTAATCATTATAGACTCTATAGTAAATATGGTAATAGATAGCGAGAAGCGGTTTCCAGTAATCGACATATATAACATTCATGTAGATAGAATGTTACCCAGTTTGTGCATCTGCTGAAAATAATGAGCTTAGGTATTTAGAGAGCATTTTCCGCTTTAGAAAATGTGTGCTTGGTAAAGAATGTAGAGAATTAGCTGAGTCAGGCACGTAGCTAGAATATTGTAATAGGAAGGGGGGGGGGTCTGTCACGAAATACTGTGGTTATTTACCAGGGGCTCAATCATTCTAAACTATTTTATTGGCAACATATATTGGTTCGTTTAGCCAAGATTTCTAATGGGGGCATGATATGAAATACTGTGGTTACACACCAGGGGCTCGATCAATCTAAATATTTTACTGACAACATACCCATATTGATTGGTTAGGACAATAAAATGAGGATATATTAGTAAGTATTTTAATAAGAAGCTATGAAGAAATCTCGAGTAAAAGAATATAAAAAAAGTATTGAAAAAGATATCGTCTTCCGAGGTCATTCGAACGGTGTCGAGAATTTTGCGTCTGGGAAATTTGCGCCCTACCTCAAGAACAGGGAAAATTGCGCCTGCGATGTACCTCCACCGAGAAGTTTGAGCCCTGCGAAATAAAAGAACCTATTGGAGCTTACGCATTTCCTCGGAGGGGCTGACATTACAACATAAACAATCCTCCCCCCACAACCATGCCATTTGTGATTTATTTTCATTGTGGCTATATAAGGGGAGAATAAACTTCAATATAAGCCAAAAGAACACAACGGATC
Source organism: Thermobia domestica (assembly GCF_964235325.1). Classification (NCBI taxonomy): domain Eukaryota; kingdom Metazoa; phylum Arthropoda; class Insecta; order Zygentoma; family Lepismatidae; genus Thermobia; species Thermobia domestica. Next base: position 9,105,903 of record NC_137471.1, read on the forward strand.
AACGCAATCACTGCTTCTTCCAGAGATGATTTTGGGGGAACACTGGCCTCCCCAGAGCTCTCAGAGTGCCCCTTCGGAGGAGACCAAAATAATACGTCTATAATATAATAATAAATAGAATAGTACCAGCAGTGACCCCCCTCCGGAATACTAAATGTGCCCCCCGGAACATTTTTCCTGAAAGAACGACTGAACGCAATTGTGTGTTTGAAGTGTAATTCCAGCAAGTAAACACACTGTACATAGTTTTCTTGATAATATTACTGAACTGATTTTACATTCACTTTACATTTTCTTTTCTATATTTTGTGTCCTGAAAAGCGAAACAACTCGCAAGGATTGTGAACAGAGATATCTGGGTAGAGCCAAACAGCCTTTTGTAGATTAAATTATACTCTTTGATTATATTAATAAATAATTATATATCAGTCATTTATACGTTTATTGTAAATTTTGTAGTATAATGAAAAATTGTATTTGTATGGATTGCCCTTTAGTGAACTAAAATTGTATTTTTTTTTCATTTGTTCGGAATATTATAACGGATGGAGTAACTCACTGAGACGATGAGAGGCAAGCCTAGTTCAAGTGCGAGTGGAAGTTACTTTACACAATACAATAATAAGTTGAATTGTAGGGCGCTAACATCCCAGTGCAAATATATAGCCGGCGCATTTTCCCCTCTTTTTGGGGTAGGGCGCAAACATCCCAGTGCAAATATATTGCGAGCGCATTTTTTCCTATTTTTGTGGTAGGGCGCAAATTTCCCGGGCGCAAAATTCTCGCATTCAAGGAAAATATAATGTCCGTGAAGTTGACAAGCCACTTATGTCAGACTCCAATTTCGACTTTAAACGTCGCTAGTGCTACGTTAGTGTTCGATAGTGACGCAAATCGTTAGTACTCCAACTGCATGCCAACACGCCCACTTCTAAGAATCATCTCAAAAATGAGGTTAACCGTTAGAGCAAGTAAGTGCTCATTGGTGCCATTAACATTAACGTTAATGCCTCCATCGTACGGCCCTTTGAGTAATAATAACACCACGTTTTTTGCTAGTCTCAATGCGTCCCTATATTCTCGCGAACATTCTTACGTGCCCAACTTAGTTACTTTTTTTTGGGGGGGGGGACAATTGTTTATCTGTTATTGTTTATTGCTAATCTGCAGAGTAGTCCTTACATTAATATGCCATTGTCCTTGATAATCATTGCGTATTTACAAGCAATTTGTTATTACTGTTAGAAGATATCAAAAAACAACAGATAAAATCTACTACTTAACGGTCCATATTTTTCTTCTACAGTACATAAACGATTAATAATAATAATAATAATAATAATAATAATAATAATAATAATAATAATAATAATAATAATAATAATAATAATAATAATAATAATAATAATAATAAGACTATTCCAGCATAAAAGTTATCAATTGCATCACACTGGCAACAAGCGACGCATATTTTAACTTCATAAAAAATCGTTTCTCACGATTTTCTGGAAAACTACGTATGATAACATCTTCATTATGTCAAGTTGTTTATCTCAGTGTGATATATGTCTTACCTCTGGACAATATCACAATAAAACAAAAATTAAATATTAGGAGTACATCGTACTTTTGGACTACATCTCATTAACCATGGGAAGATTGAGTAGTGTATACTTTAGGATGTAAGTTTCAGCTTAACTTGCATCATACATTCTTAGGATTACAAAAAGGAAATTTGTTCGTTTGCATTTGAACAAAATTCTTAGAATTACAAAAAGAAAAAATAATTTTTCCGAATTCCGGAATTTTTTCGAAATCCGGATTTTTTCCGAATTCCGGATTTTTTCCGAAATCCGGATTTTTTCCGAATTCCGGAATTTTCCCGAAATCCGGAATTTCTCCGAATTCCGGATTTTTTCCGAAATCCGGAATTTTTCCGAAATCCGGAATTTTTCCGAATTCCGGAATTTTTCCGATTTTACTTTCCGGATTCCGGAAAGTAAAAATTCCGGAATTGGCCATCCCTACATAAAAACAACCAAGCTTTCTTTGTGATTTTTGTGTCCCTTCTAAGAACATTCTGATAACGAATCTCCTTTACCAACGAAGGCAGTGGGGAGGGTGGCAACTAGTCTTATCAGAATGTTTGTTTACTTTCTTCTCTTCCACAGGTGTTCAGGATTACCAGGTCTACTGATTTGTTTTGTATTGCAATTCAGAAAATGAGTTTTTTTGTGTAATCTATATTGATGCATCGTCATGTATCCTAATGTAAAATTCACAATCGATTGTTTGATTGGGTATTAATATTACAGTTCAACACAAAGGCTATATGAAATAAGCCCTATTTCCTAAAGTGAGATTCAAAACATTACGCTAACTTTTCAAAAGGCAAGCACCTTCATTGGGATCAAAACCGGAACTATACGAATATTAACCACTTCGCTTAAACTAAAAGTGTTTCATTACGAATAAAAAATGGTTAAAAGGTTAGGATATGTAAAAAACAAATATTCTGTCAAAACACACGGGAATAACGTTTGACAGAAGATTTGTTTTTTATATATCCTAAATTGTTAACCATTTTTTAATCTTCCTTCATGTTTTTAAATTCTTTTTGGAGTCTATCACAGGCTGAAGAAGGAAGTTGCATCTTCCGAAAGCGCTACCTGTTGCATGTGAAAGAAAATTCTGCTACACACACACACACACATATATATATATATATATATATATATATATATATATATATATTTGGTCTAGGAATTAATTCGTGCGGTTGGTACGCACACATTGAAGCTGTAGTACAAACACAAAATACATAAATACCTTAAGAAAAATATTGTCCATCGCTAGCCACCACTTTCGCCCATCTGTCAGGCAATGTACGGATTCCGTGGCGAAAGAAGTCCTCATCCTTGGAAGCGATCCAGTCAGAGACCCATGTTTCGATATCTTCTGAAGAAGTAAACCGCTGTCCAATCAAATCGTTGTTCATGCAATCGAACAAGTAGTAGTCCGAAGGAGCAACGTCTGGTGAATACGGCGGGTGGGGTAAAACTTCCCATCCGACATTTTCTAAATAGGTTTTGACCGGTTTTGCGACATGTGGGCGAGCGCGTTATCATGTTGAACAATAAGTTTATCATGTCTGTTCTCCCATTCTGGTCGTGTTCTGGCCAGAGCTTGCTTCAAACGCATTAATTGTCGTCGATAACGTTCTCCATTCATAGTTTCACCCGGTTGCAGCAGCTCATAGTACACCACACCTTTCATATCCCACCATATGCACAGCATAACCTTTGCACAGTGAATATCTCGTTTTGGTTGTGATGGACCTGGTTCACCTGGTTTCACCCAGGCCTTTTTTCGTTTAGGGTTCTCGTAATGGATCCACTTCTCATCACCTGTAATAATTCGATGCAGAAACCCCTTTCTGCTCTGTCGTTGAAGCAGCAATTCGCAAATGGTTTTTCGTCTTTCAACGTCGCTGTCTTTCAATTCATGTGGAACCCAATGTGACATCTTTTGAATCATTCCCATGGCTTTCAAGCGTTTGGAGACTGTTGTTTGATCAACGCCTAATGCTGCTGCAAGTTGTTCCTGCGTTTGACACGAATCCTGCTCGAGCAATGCTGTCAATTCTTCGTCTTGAAATTTTTTTGGCTGTCCAGCTCGCTCTTGGTCTGCCAAGCCGAAATCACCACTTCTAAACCGTGCAAACCACTTCTGACACGTTCGCTCAGCTAGAGCATGGTCACCATACACTTCCACCAAAATACGATGACTTTCAGTCGCACTTTTCTGCATGTTAAAGTAATGCAGCAGGACACCCCGCAAAAACACTTTATCAGGCACAAATTGCGCCATGTTCACTTAACTACAAACTGGTGTTGTTGACGCTTTAATCCACTGCCCTATACTACGAACGATACGCGATGACAGGGGTTTGCAACACATGTGTGGATACACGGAACTGTGGGACGCTCCGTTCGTTGCGCCATCTCTTGTCCACCCGCACGAATTAATTCCTAGACCAAATATATATATATATATATTATTTTTTTTTTGCGGTGAGTAATAGCCTTTATGCTTTTTCTCATTGAATAGCATCACTGCTCGCAATATTGTAAGATTTATTTCCGTTTTTCAACTGCATTAAACTCAGTGATGATTTCAAAGCTTCCGCCGGGTAGACTTACCATTCGTCCGGGATTCAAGCCTGTGTACGGAAAATTGTCTGGAATTGACTAATGTCTGAAATCTTAGGGGAAATGGAAGGCCGTGAAATTTCGCTAAGTTTGGTCAAGTGGTTGGCTTGCAAATTGTCTGGTGTTGATATTTATGAAAAATCAATAGCGATAACGTGTTCTTGGGAAGAATACTTTACTCAGAAAAATAATTAGGACAATAATGTAAAAATATGTTTTAAGTAAAGAAATTGAGCATAATCATTTTTGGAACTTAAGGTTAGACTTTCTTTTAACTTATCAATAAACACACGCCATTCTTTAAAAAAAAAAAAAATGTCTGGGATTGGTGTCCAGAAATTATGGTAATCCTACCCCGGGAGATTTTGAATACACAGAGGGTGAAAGTAGCAAAAATACTTGACACCCACGATGAACACGATCAGAGATATGTTTGTGGGGGAATATCTCTCCTGAACAACCCCCTGAAATCGCCAGTGATTTGGTTAACATTTATTTTACTGAAAGGAGAAAGGGGGAGTTTGCGCCTAAAGCACCATTATATCTAATTGCGGCAATGTGTGAATTAGAGTCCATTGAGAGAGAGAAAACATGACAGAAGATAAAAAATTTGACTTAAAAATAGAATTTTCCCACAAAATTTTAGCAACACCACACATGATTAATATGGTTGAGGTGTTGGACAGTATACTATATCGTACGAAGAGCAAATTACCGTATTTGTACGTTTAAGACCGTATGTCTGGCAACACTGACACGATAGGTGGTCAGCAAATAACAAACAAGAGTTAGAATTCAGAAAGATATTAAACTTCCTGTGTGTATGTGTGTGTATGTCCATCGAAAAAGCAGTCCCTTTCTGCATACTTTCCTTTCTCTTCACAAATACAACTTTGCAATAACTTATCAGATGATAAAAGTTGTCTGACTAGTTTGGCTGCAAGAAGGAATTATTGGCTGCAAGAAACTTTCATAATATTCGTACTTTCGATAATACCCGAAACTTCGATAATACTCGAAATTTCGATAATACCCGAAACTTCGATAATACTCGAACTTTCGATAATACCCGAAACTTCGATAATACTCGAACTTTCGATAATACCCGAAACTTCGATAATACTCGAAATTTCGATAATACCCGAAACTTCGATAATACTCGAAACTTCGATAATACTCGATATTTCGATAATACCCGAAACTTCGATAATTTCAAATACTCGAACGGTTTCGAGTAACCGATGACAATTCGATAAATTTTCACTCCCGAAATTCGATAGGTCCTCAACCTTATCGAACACCCCTAGTTTAATCGTACTCTTTTAAAAACATGTTACCAATTATTTAATTCTCTCAACAAAGAAAATGAAATCTTTCAGTTTAACGTCCAACGATTATGCCCTTTAAGCTACGAGAAGCGATGATTAAAGCAAGTTAAGAAAGTGGGAGGAAACGGGAGTACCTAGAGAAAATCCACAGAAACTCACTTGGACGGGGATCGAACCAGGGACCCCATGCATTAGGGATAAGCGTTCCTTTCTCAACAAAGAAAATAAAAAGTGGACGGATTATTCCCTCCCCGTGTTAATGATTCGATTTGTTTTGGTGCAGTGTGAATATTGATCCCTTGAATTTGATTGAATTGTTTTGAATATTGTCTCCTGATATTGAAAAAAGGAAAAAAAAAGTGCTGCCATCTATTAGTGAACTCACCTTAAGAGGTTTCATCCCGGCAAAATTAAAATACCGCTAATTTTACAGTAATTATGTGATATCTTCAAATAGATAAAAGATAATCGAAAGATAATGTGAAACAAGAGCGCCCTAGACAATATCATTTTACATGAGATACCGTTATCACGACTCATTTATCTGCTTTGAATTTCGAGCAATTTTGAAAATCGGCATTTATTTTCGCGTTTCTAAACGGCTGAAAACGGAAAGCCACTAGGTGACTTGTGATAACGGTGCCTCACGCAAAATAATATTGTCTAGGGCGCTCTTGTTCCACATTTCAATTATCTTTTATCTATTTGAAGATATCACACAATTACTGTAAAATTAGCGGTATTTTAATTTCGCCGGGATGAAGACTCTTAATAGCTATGGCGTGGTTATCATACAGCGTTAATTTTTAGGTTTACAAATAGGGTTCTAATAGTTTTCTCAATTGTCTTAGATTGCGTATGGGGATTTCCATTCATTCGAAGTTTAATGAGATCTATAATTCTAATTTTTGGACACTTTTATTTTTAAATACCTAATTAGGTTTTATAATTTATTTATGTCAGTAATTTATATCAATTGGTGAGGAAGTGAAGGATCTGATGATTGTTAACTTTCTCCTGCTGTTTTATTTATTTGTTTGGTATAGGAAATATGTAGTATTGTGTTTTGATAATGTGGTACGCCCCGCATCACCTCTAATTCTCTTGAAGCACTTGGAGAATGTCTCGCGTCGCGTACCGAGAAAAAAAAAAAAAAAAAGGATTGGAGACTTCCTAGTTTAGTCTACTGCATAGAAGGCGAAGGAATTGTTCTGGAACAGTCTGAAACACTAGGATTGGGAAAGGGACAACTATGCAGTTCGTGTGGAAGGAGGACCGGTACAGAAGAATCGATACATGAGCGCAGTCGCTCTCTCAAAACACGTGCTGGGTTATCTTGAGGCACGAAATCAGTTAACGTTTCAGCATTTTTATTTATTTTAAAAGCATACTCTACCCGTCCCCCATGTTAACATTTGAAATGCAATACATTGTAAACTGTGTATATTTATGAATTTCAAACTGGATACATTTGGTACACTTAAAGCCTCGCGCGGGCGCCACATGGTCCGGCGAAGTCAGACAGAAGTAAACACAAAGGGGAGCTTCTGTTTAAGGAGCCTAAAATGAAACAATAACAGAATAGTTGTCAAAAATGTAAGTTTTGTTGCTTCCGGGAAAGGAGTATTGCAATATATAGACGCGATAGAACTTCAATACGAAGTAATAGTTGGTACACTGATAGACAATCAATAGTAATATATATATATATATATATATATATATATATATATATATAATACAAAAACACTTCAGTATATAAGTAACGCTAATATGCAAAACGCAAAACATATAATAGTTACAGTTTACATAAAGTTCTAGGTGAAAATAAGCATTCACCTCCGGTGCTTGGGGTCCCAGCTTGCGCCGTGTGGACTTTGTGGTGGACAAACACCGTGCTCGTGGGTTTCCTCGGGTTCTCCCGTTTCCTCCTACTTTCTTCATTCCACCATTCCACTCATCTCTCATCGTCACCGTCTCCTTTAGCCTAACCGGCATAACCGTGGGACGTAAAACTTAAAGATTTCATTTCATTTCATTTTCTAGGTGAAAATATTCAGAGACAGTCCACGACTTACGGAAATTCATAATTATGCAAGAAATTTCTGACATAAGTTAAATCTGCAAACGCTACTTATGTACACCTGAAGTAAGAAATAATAGTTTAATTTGTAAATTTTATTTTGAAGGTCATCTAGTTTCAGTGAAACACGCTTTAACGGAGAACTCTGTAATACAGACTAGTTTTGTCCCGCAATATATAGACTATAATATAACGTTTTAGTAACTTCTTCATAACGAACAGAAATTATACTTGGTTCGTACGTATTTAGCACCCTCAATTTGAAAATTAAATATGTAATGCAGTACATTGGGCAGAAATCATCTTCACCACAAAATATCTTTGTCATAAGTCAGTAAGTTGCAGGCTGAACTCTAAATTATTCTTTTTACAATCAACTTTTCGTATAAGTAGTATTGCATGTTCTTATTGCATTGCTTTTTATGCAGTATTCGAATTAAAGGAGTTCTACTGAGAAATGGATGGCATGTACTTGGGAAGAAAATTACCATGTATGCAGTATATTTTGCAGCTGACATAAATACATATGTGATACTTTCGTTAGAGATATGAATATTTCCCTTATCCAGGGTTGGGTTAAGAACTTTAAAGGGCCTAAGCACTTAAAGATTTTGGTGTGTGCATATACAGGATGGATCATTTATCTTGATACAATCTTGTTACTTTAAAACTAAAAGACAAAAAAAAAAAAAAAAAAAAAAAAACCATTGAAATTTAGTACCATGCCGACATCGACAGGGGGACATCGTTTGACACTCTGACCAACTTAACAGTGTCAATTCAACATAAAGTAGAGTTTTTCAAATGGCACTACACACTTAAAATTGCAATCAAACGAAAACGTACATCACATTTGTCATTTAGTATTGTATCACATTTGTCAATACTGATGACGCTACAGTGTCACAATCAAATTTTGGCGATTTCTACAGCAATTATAATGCAAGTAAGACGAACGGGTCCATGCACATCTAAAATATTGTAGTGTCTAATTTTATGATCATTATATGATGGATTTCGAATGAATACGAAAGTTACAAAGGATTGAAAATTCGACTTCTTTTTTCAAAAGCTTTTTATTTATAAAATTTCTTAGATAAGTACCTCATTAATCACACATCTGGTTTTCAATACGTGTAAAGACTATAATACCGTTCACAGCAGTTTGATCAATTGTGAAGTTTGCAACACTACTCAAAATTATGTAATTCCGAGAACTTGTAATTACACCTGCAAAAAACTATTTTTAGGATGCCATAGAAGGAAAGGAAACCAACAAACATTTTGAAAAGTTCTTACAAATACAAGATCCTGAGACGAATATTCGGACCCAAGAGAAACGGGAATGGGGAATGGCGGAAACTTCATAACGAGGAACTACATAATTTATACGGTTTACCCAACATTGTGAGGGTCGTCAAGTCTAGAAGGTCAGAGGTCATTTTGTAGCTAGAATGGAAGAAAGTAGAAACGCTTTCAAAGTCTTGACTGAAAGACCAATCGGAAAACGACCATTAGGAAGACCTAAGCGCAGATGGGAGGACAATATTAAGATGGATCTCGCAGAGATAGGACTACAAAGTAGAAGCTGGATCCAGTTGGCTAAGGATAGAAGTCAGTGGAGAGCTTTTGTGAACGCGGCATTGAACCTCCGGGTTTCATAGGCCATAGAGTTAGTTAGTTAGTTCTTACAAATACATTATTTTAAGCAATATAGATTTTTTAAAATTATATTTTTAATACCGTCGTACAGTTTGAGATATCAAGTTGCTTGAACTGTTTTATGATCTTTGTCTGTTTAAAATCGTCTACGTAATTCGATCTGATACTTACCTAATCACTTTTTTCGACATAAAGTACGTTGAAGAAGGTCAAATTTTCAATTCCTTGTGATTTTGTTTCTACTCGTTTCAAATACGTCATAACCGTAATATTGGACACTAAGGTACGGTACTTCAGATGTGCTTTGCCCCGTACATCTCACTTGTGTTATTACTATGGTAGAAACCTTCCCAATTTTGTTGTTTTTCGAGTTTGTGATATTGTAGTGTCCTCTGTTTGCAACGCGGCGTAACAAGTCTCCTATTGTAAGTAGCCTATTCATTTTTGAAATATTTGCGTTTGAATTATTGCTATTTTTTAAAAAATACAACTTTATGTTGAGTTGGTAACAGTGTTAATCTGATTGTATTGCAGTGTACCGTATGTCAAACAATGTCTTCCTGTCGATACTTGGATGGATATGAATTTTCAGCGTATCAAGATGAATGGTCCACTTTGTATTTTTTATTCAAAATATAAACAACGTTAAACCATAAAATAAAGTTTGATTTATCGAAATTAAGCAAAACTTAGGATAAGCAAGAGAATACTGTTTAAATTTGTATACTTCCACTTTATATATATTTGAAAAGCTTTCTCCTTTTTTTTTTTTTTTTTTTTTTTTTTAAATGGAAAGTCTTTGACCTGAGTCTTTACCTCTGTAATTTACTATTATTATTTTTACTCCACGAAGGACGTTGTTTTTGACAGAATATATATATTCACTCGCATTGCACAGAAAATATAGTTTCCTTTACTTTTATTTAGGCTCTGTGGGTAGGTGGGAATTTCTATTTCATAACTCTTGGCGGATATATATATATATATATATATATATATATATATATATATATATATATATATATATATATATATATATATATATATATATATATATATATAGGGTGTTTCAAAAGAACACCGACTTCGGGAGGTGATTCCTGACACCAAGATAAGACAAAAAGGTATAGACTGGGTGCTGATATCCGTAATTTCGGAGTTACAGGCTGGCGAAACCATGAAAAAATGAACTGCAAAGGTACTCAGAACCCTAAGGTACTCACGCAACTACACGCAACTAGTTTCATAGACGGAGTTTGGGTACGGTCATATAATTCGAAGTACTCACCAACTACCTATATAAAAATTGTTGCGGAAGTACCGCAGGATTGTGAAACTTGAATATTTGGATAGGGCATATACTAGTTCCTGAGTGAAGTCTTGTCCTGGCTACGGTAGGCCCCATAGTTTTGGAGCTATGAACCTCTAATTCATATATATAAAGGTTTTCGGCAACCTATAACTCCGAAAGGAAGTATTTGTGCACCAGGTGGTCTATACTTTTTGTATTATCTTGGTATCAGGAACCACCTCCCAAACATTATCGGTGTTGTTTTGAAACACCCTGTATAATGTGCGGGCCCCTTTTGCTGATGCTAGTTCATTTAAATCATTTGCAATACTATACCGTATGAACCATGGTAAATTTGGCTATAGAAAGTTTCTATGATGCTCCTTTCCTCGATGCAGTAGTTTGCTTAATGTTTAATCAACCCCTGCATTCATTCCCCCACTATTTCGATATTAGCCTATATGTCCATTCATAGCTAATCTGTTTACTGTATATTGCATACAGTTACTGTATGAGCTGTGGGTAATCTAAATTTCTGGAACGGACACTTCTCATTTACGAACAAATAATCATGCTCAATCCGTGTCCTTTATTCGAAGGTTTTCACTGTATAAGGTTATGTATCACAAGATTATGAGAAAGACTTTTGTTTTTCATATGGAGTAAAATATGGACCTACAAATTAACATAAGTTCTGAACCACCGGGGATCGAATCAATTTTCTTCTTCGATACTAAAGGCGATACTTAGATTAAAAAAAAAAAATAAAAATAAAAATAAACCACGAGGATTCTAAGCGTATTAAGTTTATGTTCTATAGGATAAGTATAAGCAAGATAAATGCAATTGATTAATATTGTATAAATTGGTTCAATATTTAGTGATAGGCAACGAGAATACAACTTACACTGTCTTTCATCGTGCTGCCAGCCCTACCCACTGGTCTAGAGGCTAGTGCGTGTGCCTTTGATTCGATTCCCAGTGGGAGAGCCTTCATGTGAAGACTTCATAAGGATATAAAGACAAGCGTATATGCACTTTCAGAGAAAAAAGCACTGAAAGAAGACAGAACTGATAAAGGAATAAATTTGTATATATTTTACTATTTTATCGCCAGTAATGCATATAAATATATCTTCATAATTACAGGTGCTTACGCCAATTTCTCTGACAGATATGATTTTAATAACATATAGGTGGGTCGTGAGTAAAGATGAAAGACCCCGAGAAAAAAAAATGATAAACTAATTTTTTCTGTTTTACTGGGAAATTGCAATGATTTGGTTGTTGTGTCAAAAGAATTACAATGAGTTTTACCGCTGCTATAATTTGATCAAGTTCAACTTTCGTATTTGTAGATTTTTATGTACCATATTACAATGCATTAAGCCATTATAAAACTGGCTGTTTCAGTTAAATGCGTGTTCGAATATGGATACGTGTAAAGGCATTGCTCAGGATTAGGATTTTCTTTTTCCTCGAAAAAAAAAAAAGTGCGAAATGGATCAAATTAAGATCAACCTCGTGCGTGCTCTTTTATCTATTGCTTGGTAGCAAGTGGACTAATTTGAGGTGCGAGAACATACAAAGAATTATCATCTTTACTGAGTTTGATTCATGTTGAAGAGCTGGTATAATTCAGGTCTCACATTAAACTGTATGTTTACATGCCATATAGCTGAGTATTGTAAACACATTACATTCACTTCATGTTCAGGAAGCTGTAAAGTTGTTCTAATCATTTCGAAATTTATAGACAAAGAAACAGAGAAATGCGTTTTTCCCGGAGACCGAACCTTGAGTATTGTCGGTAATTTTGAGACAATTAGATCGAAATGCCAAGAGAACCTAGGAATACAAATAATGTACGTTTTGAACGTTTATTGCAGTAAGAAAGCGGAATGCGATAGGACGAACTAGATCAATCGTGACCCTATTACTCACAATTTCATGTTTTGAGAACAGCAATCAATAAAAAATATATTAGCATGTCTTGTGAAGTTCTGTATTATTGGTTCAATATATATTGTCATTAACTAATTTTACGCTAGTATATGTTTATTAAGGTTATTTCCGTACCCTGTTACTAATTACGATTTTCCTTTTCTTTGTAGGTTGAGCAGAGAGATGTGCCTGGAATCGATTGTGCGTACCTTGCCATGGATACGGAAGAGGGCGTGGAAGTGGTGTGGAATGAGGTACAGTTCTCTGAACGAAAGAACTTCAAGTCCCAAGAGGACAAAATCCAACAGGTGTTTGAAAACTTGACACAGCTAGAACATCCCAATATAGTAAAATTCCATCGATATTGGACAGACACTCATAATGATAAGCCTAGAGTAAGTATTGATAAGATTTCTTCAGAAGTCCATATATTTATATTGACATTATAAAGTGCATTTTCTGTAAAATGTTAAGGTAATTTTTTCCAGCATGTGCTGTGGGGTTCCATTAAAAGAGGCTCAAAGATTATCGCCAGCTGTTATCCAGAGAGATGGCATGGATACAGGCGGTTCAGGTGAACAGTAACAGGTATAGTTAACGTTCTTGTGAGCTTTGTACAAGTGATTTCTGGTTTTTAGAAGATGCCATGTCGATTTTACTTCCAGCAAAAGCAATAAGCCAGTTCTGGGCACCACTATTACTCTTGCGTTGAGTAGGAGATGGGTCCCCTTAACCAAAAAGAAATTAGGTAAGTTACGACAGAGACAGGACATCTCACTATGTTGAAAAAAAAAAAAATAAATAAAAAAAGCATGATGTTTTTAGTAGTTGAATATGAACAGTAGTGTTAATAAATTGCATTTTTCTTTGTGATGAACGTTCGCTGTTGACCATCTTGACAATCCACATCAATGAAAATACATATTTACAGGTCATTTTCATCACAGAGTACATGTCATCAGGCTCATTAAAACAGTTCCTAAAACGCACCAAGAGAAACGTGAAGAAATTACCCCTACAAGCGTGGAAGAGGTGGTGCACGCAAATTCTGTCAGCCTTGAGGTAAGCAAATTAAGTATTGTCTATAGCCTAGAAAATATGTTTTAAAATAAAAGTGCCCATCATACAGTTTCTGGTGTCTAATAATTATCATTTTACTTTCTAGCATCAAATTATTAATAATTTTTTTGTGAATGTTAACATGAAGAAACTTAACTTTTTTATTTTAATTTTTTAAATGCAATTCAGTAAAGTTTTATGTATATATATTATATGGAGATAATATATATCAGAAGTAAATTAACAATCAGTTTTTCCATTTAGATTTCAATTTCAACTTCAAAAAAAAGCAAGAAAGTTCTAAGTAAATAAATTGTTCAATTTTTAATGCAAGAAACATTTTTAAGAAAAAGCTTCAATTAAAATCCAGCATTTAAATCCTGGGTTGGAGCTAGGAGACAGTCGTGACAAATAAATCAGGTAGGCCTGCCAGAGACTTCATGATGTTCATGCTGATTTTTTTTTTCTTTTATAAGAGGAAAATTGAGTTGCAAAAAAAAAAAAAAAAAAGTTAACGATGTATGTTTTGAATAAGTGTGTATAGATGCCATACGGATGAATGATCATATAGCATGATAAATAAATAATCATTTGTTCAATTAAATCATAGTTTGTTTTTGTGTTCTGTATATAATTAAGTTTTGTTATATTTTGTTTCGTAAACTTGTAATATCAGTAAGTATTAAAATGTTTGTGTTCAGTTATTTAGAGTTTCATATCTTGAGACATACGTAATTTTATTGTTGAAGTTAAAAATATAAAGCTAATTTCGTTGTTAATTATGTAGTTTTTTGAACATTTTTATTACAAAATGCAAGTAAAAAAAAAATACTGTTTTATTCTGTATGCATCCATACACACTGATGTGTTTTCAACTCATTCATTCCTCGAGGCAAATTGCAGCACTTATTTCCTGAAGTTGAAATCACACAGTGAGTGCCGACTCGAGCGTTGCTCGGCTCCAACCCGCTACCAACCATCTGTGTTGATGAGGGTACACTCGCTGTTTCTCTTTCCAGTTACTTGCATTCCTGTTCACCCCCCATCATCCATGGGAACTTGACCTGTGATACGATATTTATTCAGCACAATGGGCTCGTGAAAATCGGATCAGGTAAAGTGAAAGTCATTTTTTTTTCACTTTTGTCTTCTTAGTTGATAAGGCTTCTAGCTTTGTAAGGTTAGGATTTTAAGGGTGAAATTATGTTTTGCCTCACCTTGAATGGTTTTTGGGTGTCTTGGCCGAACTTTTCACACGTACGCAAACAATTACACACTGTTTAGAAACGTAACCCCTTCGTGAAATATGTAGCAATTGGCTTTTTCGTAAATTAAATAATTTTTTTGTTAACGAAAGAAAGTATTTAGGATTTGCAAAATGGCAATGATTGAACATTCGAAAGCTTCATTTCATTGAGGTGGTGTGAAATGTAAGCTCTCTGAATGTCTCAGTCTTGTTCTTGATACACACCATTTTGCCTTCATTTGTTCAGGAGACCTAAGCCATTCAAGGTTTCTGGGAACCGTATTCCACTAATCGTTTGTTTTTTGCATTCTCTCAACAGTTGCGCCTGATGCTATACACCATCATGTCAAGACATGCCGGGACAACATGAAGAATATGCACTTCATAGCCCCCGAGTATGGAAGTAAGTCTTGTAGGTATCATGTATTTCAGACTACTAACTCTCTCTGTGTGTGGAACTTTGCATGACGAAACCCTGATCCAGTGCAGGTAGTGGAGTTTTTAGCAACTGCTTTCTTGTTTCTGTTTTTAGTTTCTTGGCTACCAGATACACCTTCCCTTATCCGTGTAGTAACTAATATTCACTCTTCTCTTTTTTGTTGTTATTGTTGTGTTGTTACTGCAAAATATGCAAGTAGTGTCTTTGTTTAACTCAGTTGTCTGTATCTTTGTTCTGAGTCTAATCTCAGAAGAATTAATATGTGTGTGTTTTGTTGTGTTGAGCAATACAAGAAGTCACGTAAAAACTCACTACTAACAATTGTGCTATTACATGTCAGAAATTATTAATTCATGGATTTTTTCAGCTCGTCTGAATACTGTATTCGTACTTCCATATACATGTGTGATAGTGATCAGGTGGTTTGCTAGTGGATCTCGTGGGCCATTGCCCAATTTTTTATGATTATTTTCTGAGTTGTTTCATCATTGAATGAATAGTTAGGGAATTACTTATTAAAATTTTACTTACCAAAACACACACTTTTATTTATTAAAAAAGAAAAAAAAATGTTGACTGAATTTGTTACAATATATGATCTCTATTAGTAATTGTTTTCCACGATCTAAGGTGGTAGAGGCACATATATAAAATGTATTGTTTGATTACACAGTAAGGGTTTTCAAGGCAAAGTTTTATTTATTTTTTTTTTCTTAATGTGTTGCCTAATGAAATAAAGGCACAAATTTTAACTTTGTAGATTAGATAAAATTTTAATTTCGTCAGCTTTCTTCGACCTGTTATGTTTAAACTTACAACGGCGGCGAGAATTTCAAAGCAAGATTTAATTAGTTACAAATCGCCAGCTTTACAAGATACCGGTTAGTGCAAAGAAAGAAGTCATAAATGTACAAGGAGAATGTAGTTGAAAGACCACTTGAAATACATAAGTTACCGATACAAGAAAATTTAATCAACGGTAATGTAGCTCGTCAAATAATAGTATTTTTGTGGAAGGACCTCTACTGAGGATGGCAATAACCACTTGCCGAAACGTTCACACAGTTAAAGAAATAAGTGTGTTTTTGAGTAAGTACAATTTTATTAAGTGTCCAAATATACACATTCTGTTGAGTCAAGTAAGAGTTAGGGAACTACGTTAATTATAATCTGATCTAAAAAGATACTTTAGAATTGACGTCTCTTGCTGGTTGGTCGAATAGGATGTAACTTACTACCGTTATGCTTAGATCTACCTAAATACACTCGAATATAATAGTGCTTTTTCTAATATTTGCAGCTGGGTGTCATTTGGCATCTTAATTTACTAGCCCAATTCAATCCTTTCTCTTGTTTCACACGGATAAATTGTCTCAAGTAGAAAGACTCAGATCTTCATGTAAACTACTTTTGACGTAATTACGCGTTTCCTCCTGTCACAATGAGCTCAACAGGAGAAATGTATTAGAATGAGTATTTTATTGTTTGTTTTTTTTTATATATATTTTAAAGAAAACCTTCCGATTTTAAAAAGAAGTATTTCACTTTGAGGAGAACAAATTTAGCTACATTGTTGTAATATTTCGTCTGTTTGCTATATTGTTAACCATGATATATTTCATTTCGTCCCGGAAGTTCAGTTATGGGGGGCTGGTGTACGAACATTTTTTTTTTTTTTTTTTCCTGTGCTTTTCTTGGTTCTAAATGCTTCATGTGAGAAAAATCAACTTTATTACTATAAAATTGATACTTCTAAGGCATAGAATATTCAGAAGGAGATTTGGGAAAAGTTGAAAATGTTTACAGCCATCGAACAACCATGGAATCTCGTGCACCTGATATACCATATGAGTATGAAGTAAGACAGTTATCAGTACGATTGCACATTTACTGTTTAAGGATGGAAAAAATATATTTAACTGATTAATTTGAACATATTACAGGATGGTAAAAAGCACACATCTAATATAGAAACTTCTTTCGTCAAGAAGTTTATAACATTTATCTTGTTAATACTGTTTTAAATAGGGTAAAACACTTACAAAATCTTCATAGTACCACTTAATTTCAATACAGTGGTACTATAAGTAAGTATATTCACAATTGTAAATATTTCACTTGTCGTTGATGGGAGAGAAAATATTTTGGAAAACTCGAAACCAGGAGGACAGCTATGGGATTTGAGCCCGAGAACTCATTTTCTAGACGACAGCGAACTATGTATGTCGGCTTGTCGTAATTAAGAAAATGTAATTTCCTGTAACTCACATGAGATCATACTCAGACTAGCTTATTTATTCGTAGTTTGCAGAAAAAGAAATTCAGTTATCGACTTCATATAGAAGATGGAATGGGAGACTTTTCTGTCTAAATTACAGTAGAAATAAAACCATAATTTGTCATTCTGTGATTGATAAAGCCTTTTACAGTACCAAGAACAGTTGTTTAATAAATAAATAACTGTTTAACTGTCTTTTGTTTAATAACTGTTGATTAATGAATATATTACTTTCGAAAATGCAGAATGGTTTGTTTTCTGCAGTTAACTGAAGAGTTAAGGAGTTGAAAATCAAAAGACTAATATTTCTGATAATGGAAGAATTGATCTTAGTTTAATTGCTTCTAATACGTATTGTGAAAAGACTGAACAGAGATTTCTTAGTAGCTGCAATTCACATTTCTAGTTTCTTCTACATGGTTTTTCTTTTTTACGTAAGCTTTTTCTGTAGGGTGGTTGTAGGGTATCTTTTCAGTTGTTGCAGTTTTAAATTATTATTGAATTCTCTCTCCCTCTTGTAGCATATAATTTTTCGTTGTAAGGGTATTTACAGAATGTGGATAAAATAAAACTTCAAACTTCAGGAGATATTCGTTTTGCCAAATGAAATGGGATGTATGTATTATGGGTATATTTACGAGGGCATTTCCGAAGTTTCCGGGCTGTTAATGACATATTGCGCCATAATAAGCCGTTTATACGCCGATAGTGCCACCTACGAAAGACATTATTTTGCGATTTCAATTGCCTAATTGCATTAGTTCGTTGGAGACAGTTCGTTGAATCTGTTCATGTGCGTTAAACTTGGATGCTGCACGATAGTGTTCCAGCACACACGACTGTTGTTGCCAAGACTACAGTGAATGAATGAACTATTGTTTGGAAGGGATTCAGTATCCACCATACAGTCCAAATTTAGCACCGTATCCGTGGGGAAAAACAGCCATGTGGACTGGAGCATTGTCATGCAATACACACGCACAGCGACTGCAAATGGC
Organism: Thermobia domestica; assembly: GCF_964235325.1. Taxonomy (NCBI): domain Eukaryota; kingdom Metazoa; phylum Arthropoda; class Insecta; order Zygentoma; family Lepismatidae; genus Thermobia; species Thermobia domestica. Next base: position 9,124,442 of record NC_137471.1, read on the forward strand.
TGCCTCCAACGAACTGATGTAGCCAGGCAGTTGAAGCTGGTACCTTATTTCTTCCGTAGATGGCACTATATGCTATAAACGACTTATTACCAGAGGCACGATATTACAGTGTCAAACCTGAAAGTTTGAGAAATATCTTCGTAACATTGACATAATATATAGCATGGATCAGTAAGTGCTTCCTATAGCAGCTGGAACTGAGTTGAAATATTTCTGACAAAGTTATAACTTCGAAACAAATGTAGTAACTTAACAACAGTTAAAGTTAACGAAAGATTGTTTTCATACAATCATTATATGTTAAGTAATTGATAAAATTACGGTATGGAAGAGAATTGGAAAAGACATATGAAAAATCTGTCACTCCTTCCTCTGTAAAACAACCGTAATATTTGGAAATGTATTGAGTAGTTTGTATTTGTAAATTATCTGGACAAGTATTGGTTGTTAATCGATGTTTATTGGATTTTTTTTTTTAATATGTCACCAACTAGTTCGGATACGTTAAAAGCGCCTAAATAAACTACGGTTTAACTCATGGTTATTAGAAGTATTTTCTTTCGTTTGATAGACTAGAAGTGTAAATGAATCCACCCCTCCCCCCACTTTTTTAATATTGCTTAAACATTTATTTGCGTTAGCTTGATTATATTTACAACGTACAATTTTGTGTAATAGCTAGTACTGTCCTGATGTTTCGCATTATGAAAGAAACACATTCTCAGATTAGTTATGACTCCATATAACTTGGCGACGAATTGCTGAAAACTGGATACTTCGTATACTCTTTATTTTATTAAATAGAATTTCGTAAGCACAAGAAAATAAAGCAGAGAATTTGAAATAATTTAGTGAATATTACAGTATTTAGGGTTGGGGGTGGTGGTGGAGAGATTGAGAGTGCGAATTATTGTACATTTGTAAACCTTTTCTTCCAACCAGATTTTAAAATAATAAATAGCAAGCAGTCTTCTGTTTGCAACATTTGATTTCTGCGTTTCTACAATGTCCGAACTTGTAATTTGTATTACAAGTATTTTACAGAGGTTGGAACGGACATCAAACACTCGGATTATATAAAAAGATCCCTCATCAATTGAATTGGTGAGTGAGAAAAGAATATATATATATATATATATAAAACCGCGATAACAGTTTCTGTATGTAACTAACAATCCAGTATGATTACGTATTTAGTATTTTGGGAAATGAAAGGTCTTAACATACCTTAGTGGTATTTCTGGTAAGCAGTTTTGTTTTTCGATTTCCAAAAGTGAAGTGGTCTTCCTTTTCCATTCATCGATTCAGTTACAGTCTGTTAGATTCAGTCAGAACAAATGCCTGTGCGAAACTAGGAAGTTCTTATGCTGATGAATATATATATATATATATATAAATAAAATGTAATATTCCTCGAACGATCACCAGGATCGTGTGAAAGGGGACTGAAGAATTTCTTCCTGAAGTTTGCCGGTTATTTGTTAATATATGTGTTTTGATATATGTATGCGAATTAATTAATTGTTGTAACGTTTGTTTTTTAGGTCCAATGGTGACGCCAGCCATCGACGTGTATTCGTTCGGAATGTGTGCACTAGAGATGGCTGCGTTGGAAATCCAGGGCAACGGTGATTCGGGTACTTTGGTTACGGAAGAAAACATCCATCGAACAATCGAATCGTTGGATGAAGCTCAACAGAAAGACTTCATTTTTAAATGCCTAAATAAGGAACCGAAGGAGAGACCGACTGCTAGGGAATTACTTTTTCATCCTCTTCTGTTCGAAGTTCATTCGTTAAAACTCTTAGCTGCTCATGCACTTGTTCACAGTGCAGGTAAGGATTTAATAATATTTAATAATAGTTATTAGCTATATATACACACGTAAGTGCACCAGAAGAGAGTGCTCAGTATTACAACTTCCGAACTAATTGCCCAAATAGCTTCAGGAAAAAAAAAAAAAAAAAAAAAAACTTCAGAGTAAGGGGCTTTAAATTAAGTCAAAGAGGTGGAAGGATATAATCATAAGTGTAGACAGAACTTAAGATCTGGGTGTGCATAAAGGTAATTAAAGCCCACCCATTCTCTCATGTGTTCATTTTAAGCACTGTATTTACTCGGATATAAGTACCCTTATACAATCCTAGACTACAGTACTTCTATTCATTCTAAAAAAAATACAAGATTGAAGCTATACATGTAATATTATGAACTGAAAAATTAGACCTTTACTTGGTCAACACTTTCAACTCATTTTCGTTCTCCATTCTTATGGTATTTTGACGCAGGCAAATAAAACAATGACAATATTTTGTGATGTTATGGTAAATCTCTCCACTGGTTGTCAGCATTTTCAAGTCCGTGTTTGTAGCTTTCGTTCCTCCTCTTCTATGTATTATGAACTTCGTACATTTACCTTTAAAATAAAGCTAAAACCAGAGATGTTAAGAAAGAAAAAAGTTGCACAGCAACTATGCGATCATAAGTACTCTCTTAGAAATGTAGACCAAAAATTTTGAAAAACGGAGCGCTTATATTCTAGTAAATGTGGTATATATTAAAAAAAAAAGAAGTTAAAACGTTATTTTAATGAATTGAGGAATTACAAAGAACAAAATTTTACAATGCGTGACAGTTGACTGCCATACACAAAAAAGAAAGAAAAAAAAAACATTTTATTGGGGTATGTACAGGCATACTTCGTAGCTAAGTCTATGATAATATAAAGTTAAATATAAGGAGATGGGTTATAACAATTATGATTGCATTGGATAGAGTTCACGGGCATTTTTTTTTCTGCGGCGATGGATATTTGGAGAATCTGATAGAGGTATTACCATTTCCGTAGTATTGTATCCATAGGGAAAAGGAGAACATAATATTGAAATTTTAAAATAGAAATGAGTTTTGCATTCTTTTTTATTGGGAAATTCTTGCTGTCAAAATATTGTGAAAAAAAAAAAACTTTTTAATGTTAACGAACTGAAGTATACCATCAATTGTGGATCTAAAAAGTAGTATTGGAAACCATATTGTATGTTCTTTCTTTCGTGTTTTTTCTTTGTTTTTCACTTTATTTTTTTAAACATTGTTTCATTCATTTCGAAGAGCTGTGAACCAAAAATTTATTTTCGTCGTCTCTTGAAATCTTTGTTTAAGCTTCGTTAATAAAATATTGCCTCTATAGTTATGAGTAGAGAACCTGAAAAAGTGCTTGACTCCCCTTCTGCTATTGATCATATTCTGTGGTAATACAATCCAGTAAAGACTTCTTTACTCGTTCCCCCCTTTTTAAAGATCCTCAACTCCTGACATTATCCTTGTATCTCCTTGTATCACATTATTCTGTCTACATAAGTTTTTTTTTTTCCTTTCTTTCTTCCTTCCTGCTTGGTGTCTAACCAACACATACTCTTCGGTCGGTGCACATTTTCCATGCTAATCACATGTCCTGTTGGTATTAATTATATGTCCGTTGATTCTTTCAGTTCATTTTCGACTTGTCTCGACTCTCCACTGTCTTCTAAACCGACTTCAAATACTCGCAATATATAAAGGTAACCAACAAAATTCTGTCGCTTTTGGTGAGGCTGTGTTCAATCAGCCATCACACCGTGAGTTGAATACCAATGGAGATAAGGCAAAAGTCAGTTGTTGGTGTCAGTATATCCAACATACTACCTGGTTGTGGCATTCAGTTACACCGTGAACTTGCGTAGGGACAGAGTGAACAGGGGTCCTCCACAGAGCATCGTAAGAGCGTGTGTGCTGTATGAGTTAAAACCGAGGTCAGACGCCGCTGCAGAGGGGCGGAAGATATGCCAGGCGTTTGGTGAGAGTATCGTGACTATGCGGACAGTGCAGCGGTGGTTTAACAAGTTTTAAGGACTGTGACGAAACACTCGAAGATGCACACGTGCCAAAAGACCAACTCATGTACAAAATTAAGATCTTCAGACAGCAATCGAGGTGAACAGTAGCCAGTCATGTGAGGAACTGGGACTACAATTCAGTATGAATGGAGAAACCATTCGGCAGCACCTCAGTCAATTTGGGAAGCACTACAAGTTGAGTTGATGGATCCCACATGATTTGACTCCGGGCCAGAAGGCAGTGCGAGCACACCTGTGTTTCTTTGCTGTCTCGTGTGAGGAATGAGCCATTTTTGGACAGGATGGGACATGTGATGAGAATTTGGTCCTGTACGAAGCTCTAACGGCACCGTCATCATTGATTAGCATTTTATGGACCGGTTCCAAAACAGCCGAAACCAGCACTACACCAGAAAAAGGTCCTCCTGCGTGTTTGGTCCAGGAGGCGTGCTTGGTGGACTGCTCGCTGCATCGTACATCGGCAACTGCTACGGGCTGATCATAGCATCAATACAACTGTGTACTGTCAGGAGTTGAGCCGTGTTCAAGAAAAACTCAAAATTCTGGAGCCAACACTCCTGAATCGAAAAGGGGTCCTACTGTTAAAGAACAAGGCTAAGCCCAAGTGGCTAGGATTAACCGGGATACTATTCTGCGCCTTGGATGGGAAACACTATTGCATCCGCCATACTCTCCGGGCATTGCACCGTCCGATTATCACCTGTTCCATTCCTTGGACAACCATCTTAGAAGACGCCAGTTCAAATCCGTAGCAGAGGTGCAAAATGCACTTCTTCGTTTCACGGCCCACCAAGTTCTACCGCGATGGATTCCATGGCCTTCCAGAACGTTGGCAGAAGGTCCTCGATGCTAATGGGGACTATGATCTTCCAGATACGTCTTCGGTGACGTATCGATGATCGATGGTGATGGGTGAAAAAGCGATAGAACTTTCTTGGTTATCTTTATAGTACCTTGTATAATCTACCATCATCATTATCAATACAGAAGCAATTATCCATTGTCAATCTGCTTCTTTAACTTTTAATTCCCCATTCATGTAAATATAAAGCGAAATTAAAACATATGAGTTTCATTTTACATTGTAAAACTGGAAAATACTTCCAAATTATGTGAATTCAATAACCGGAAGAAATAGATTTTTTACTTCCGATTTTAAATAAGGAGTACATTCAGAAAATGGAATCTGTCATTGGATGCCGAATGCATATAAAAAACAGTTTCTCGCTATTTCTACTGTATATAGAAATAAATACAACAGAAGCCCGATGTAACACGATTTCTGGGAGACATGCTTTATTACCGCGTTATAACCTTACCAAAGTATATCGAAATGTGACCGTACAAGTAAAATGGAGTTGCACTAATAAGTTGGAATATTGTGCACTCATAATTGCGTAGAATACTCAAAAAGTTGTGCTGTTTATTCCAGTCCCGTAACTGATCTTAGTTTACATTAGAAGTAAGTTATTGTTTCCATGTGCCATTTACTTTCGTGAATCTTTTGGAATTCAATGGCCAAAGTCAACTAGCGGGTATAGTGACAGCGCGTCTAACAGGAAAATTATACTGCAGAACTGCTTTTCACAAATTGTTTACTGTTCTAATTCAACTTTCAAAAGTAAAACTAAATAAATAAATAATAAATTAAACTACGGTACCTTTTATTGGAGGACATGCTTCCCCTCCGCGCTACATCGGAATTCGCGCTAGGTGCACAAGTTTTCGCTACTGGTTTCAGTGGGAAAATAAGGGCCGAAATCAAATCTATTCTTGGAATCCTGAATCCAAATTAAAACAAAATTCAACACTGAAACCGGAAGTGATAGCGTATTTCTACAATTTCCGGTTCCAATAGGAGAACAAAGTAGAGATAGAATCTATTATTGCGGTGTCGAACACCTGGCCACGTTTTCGTAACAAGCGTGGATGTAGTTCAGCTGGTTGGTAACAGATGGTGTTGGAGTGATTCAGCCCCAAAAAGATCTGCCATGATTAGTTCGTTTTAGATGAGTATTGAACCTGGAAATCATAGGTTTAATTACTTCCGGTTTGAATAAAGGGGTAAAAGATCGAGAAGAAAATTATTCTTGAGACGCAGAAAGCCATTTCTTACTGTTTTTGCAAAGTTTTGAAGACTAAAACCGGAAGTAGTGGAAGTCTACAACTTCTAGTTTTAGTAAAGGGATAAAAATTGAGATAAAATCTATTCTTAAGATGCTAAATAGATTCCAGAAAACCAGTTCTCAGTATCTATGACCATTTTTTGGTCTATGATGATCAGTACTGAGATAGTTGATTTTTACCACGTCTGGCTTAGATAGAGGCTTAAGAGAGAAGATTTAACATATTCTTGGGACACTGGTGCGGGAGAGACCCGCATTCGATTTCCATTGGGAGCTCATGCAGTTTGAATCCCACGGTAAACTGTAGGTCTACGTCTCATGTAGCTTCGGTACTGAAAAGGACTCTAAACTCCAGTTGAACTAACTGAGCAATCTCAAGACACTGAATTGATTCCAGAAAGCCTTCCTCGCTTTCTGTTACTGTTTTTAGTCTAATATTTATCGACAAACATACGCATGTAGAGGTTCTATAAGTATCCCTTATATACGCATAGCATCGTTGGGAAATCTAAAAGTAAAGGACAAGGAGCGTATACTCGTACTGCTGATCGTTATAGTATTCAGCAGTGTCAGATTTTTTTCGATTCGCAGTTCACTCTTTTAATAGAACCATTTTCTGAAAATCCCTAAATAGATAAATACATTCCATAATATAGTATATTCGTAGAAATATTCCCATGATATAGGATATCTACTCGTTGACGGCATTTCTGATAACTTTATATAAGATGTTCCGAAACATCTGTGGAAAATAAATGCTCACATGAAAACATAAAAATAATATATAGGTTATAACTTGGATATACAAATGCATAGTTTCGATGTTATATCCCACCAAAAAATTGCTTTGAACGATATAAAAAGTCATAACTTGAGAATCAAATGTGCGATGACGGTCGGGTAGAAACATATAGTGGTTATTTTATTTCCGAACACACACTATATAATACGGGTTAATCCTGCTGAAAGAATCGACAAAAATAGACCATGGTAAGGGTATCCAAAATCTTTCGCTGCTTTTGTCTGAAAGGGAAATTACATAACGTAATGGTGGTACAATAATACAATAACCTTGAGATGCAGGTATCATGTCCGTTAATTGGTTCCTTCCTGTAGTTGAGAAAGAAACAAAGGATGAGAAGGAAAGGTGTGACCTTCGTTTTTTCTTTTCTTTTCTTTTTTTTTTTTTTTCAAAAGAATCCTGCAATCAAATAATTATTGAAGATGAGAGCGTGGAATACACTTCTTTTGTATAATGTTTTACGTATCTTGCGGATAGGTTATAGAGTGCATGGTCTTCTTGCTTTGATGTAAATTTGAATGCTGTCAAACATCCTGTTTAAGCGAAATTTTAGTAGTTAGTAATAAATTCTAACGTCAAACTTTTCATAATAATAATAATAGTAAGTGAAGGCAATCTCATGCACGACTTTAATTTTAAGACTATTGGTCAGCATTCGAAAATTGCGAAAACATTTTAAACAATGTATAACCCTACTTGGAATGGCTCTGTAATCTATTGGTTAGAGCGTTCGACTTATGTCCATGTGGTCCCGGGTTCGATTCCGGGCCGCAGTACGTCCTCTGAGCGTCGTGAGGCAAACTGGTGAGTTACATGAATAAAAGACATTACGGTCACGTGACCTAGAATGTTCCCAAGACACTTTTTTTTAGAGGCAGAGCAGCGCAACGCACTGACCACACATTCGTCATTAGGTTGGACGCTAGCTCCACTAGTCGTCAACAGAAGGCGTTGGAGCAGGCCCAAGTCCGCAAAGAACTGTTATGCCGGTGGTTAGAATAACCAACTTCGTTTTCAAGGCTCGCGCGGTATTGACATGTGTAAGTAAATATCTGGACAGTATTCCCGGTAATTAGTTAGTTCTTTTATATGTCGTATGAGTAATTGCAGTTTTCAGTCTATCCCTTCACTTTCAGTTTGAAACAATCTTAAACCGCATGTGAAAACATAAGGAAATGATCGTTCTACCTTTGCTATACTATCCCAGATATAGTTCTATTAAGCAAATGAGCTAGAACTTGCACTTATAAATTACAGTAGTTTCTGTAAATTGAGGTTCTTCCGTCTAGACTTACAGGGCCTTATGCAGAGTCGTTTTGACGTATGATTAGTGTCATACTAAAGGCTGGACTACTGCAGGACGCATATGTTAGTCGAATTCTTTAGTATGGCACTAATCACGCGTCAGAACGACTCTGCATAAGGCCCACAAGTATTTATTGGATGGGACGAAATATAGAGGCGCAGCCACGAAGGGTTTTACCGGGTCCGGACACCCTCCCTCGAAAAAAATTCCTAACCCAACATACATTTGTACACTTTCTCAATAAAACTCTACTTGTATAACAGGGAGATGATTGATATAACATGAAAATTTGATCTTACACTTCATCTGTACTCTCTCTCTCATAAAAGTAATCTAGTTCTATCATTTTTCCCTCTGAAAATATAGGAGGAAGTATTTTACAATTACTTACTGTCTTTTGGGTGCAGAAATATACCCATTTAATACTTTATTGACATTGGAGCCTGTAGTATCGGAACCCCCACCAACAAAAAATTTCTAGGTGCACGCCTGGACGAAGGATACATACCTATATTTACTAGAATCCTGTCTAGAGATCAATGATAGCTCTTGAGGGAAGTTAATAATAATAATAATAATAATAATAATAATAATAATAATAATAATAATAATAATAATAATAATAATAATAATAATAATAATTTGATCGTTGCAAGCTTTGAGAAGAAAGTTTCATTCAGATTCAGAAAACTACATTGGTTACGTTTGTTTTTTTCCTTAGCGTGTAATGATAAAACTTTTACCATGTGATTTCCCTCTAGTTCACACTTTGCTAGATATAAGATCAACTACTGAAAGATGTGTAAGTGCGCTCTTTTTTGGTTATGTATAGTGTTATATGTGTATTCTTTGTTTATTGTATCTTTTTTATTTATTGTATCTTATTTATTTACAGCGAACATCTCCGAAACAATAACAGATGAGGTTGTACAACGACTATATGGCCCCGATGTTGTTGTTAGTGAAATAGTGCACCCGGATAGACCTGGAGTCCAGATGCGAATGTGTGATGTGCCTGCTAGGGAAAAACTGGAAAAATTCGTAGAGGACGTGAAGTGAGTATCCAAAAAGTTCATTTGATGTGCATTGTGAGTTTTGATATAGTAAAACGTGACTGTGTTAAATAGGTGGTCCTCCGGTAGTGCTTTACTTTGTTGTTCATGCATTAAATGTCATTTGAAGGTAAGAGCTTTACTATAGTCCATGGGTTTCAAGCTAGGGGAGAACTCCTTTCGTCACTATATGATAAGCGTACGTGCTTTCTGTGCGGTAGACCCGGGTTTGATTCTCGATGGAAGCTCACGTGGTTCGAATCCCACGTTACGCTATTGCTTCGCTTCAGTGCTGAAAGGGATATTAACCCTTAATCCAACCAATCAGGGGAAGGAAAAACCAGCAGGAAGTATTAAGGAAATGTAAATAGAAAATTATTCAGTGTGTTCCGCATCTGAAGTCAATCTCAGGGTTATAAGCTTCAGGCATCTGCTGCTAAAGCAATAACTATTCATTGAGAGGTACATGGTACCAAAAGTTAAACTTGATCTACTACTCTCCAGATTTTTACCAGAAGTGATAGTGCAATATAAGAAAAAATTCTGCTTACTCCGTAGAGAAATTCATACTTCCAAACTGGGACTCTTGTAACGCGGTGTCAACTTGTGTTGCGCCCATAAGTCAAGTTTTTCACTTATCGACTATGCGGAAGCCTCAAACGACATTGTTATGGAGTAGCCTGACTTGTCTGCAATTGAACGAACAATTTTCCGAGGGAACGCTTCGACAGTATTTCTAGCAAGCTAATCCGAACATGCTGTTGGTCTCACCGATATGAATTCTCACAAACCAACAAGGTATGGTGCGTTCATTCAACACTTCCTGGCCCAAATGCACTGTTAATATTTTAATATTTTTCGGAGTTATATTTGCAAGATGTCTCAGTTTGAATTCGTAAAGGAAAATTATTAGCAATTGTGTGTTCAACAAAATTACTTTTGAGGTAGGATTTTTTTTATCATGTTATTTAGATTACAGCCAATTACATCGGTGGTGTTCATTAACAGGGTAAATAAGTTAACATCTTAGTGGATAACGGTGATTTAAGCTTGTTGTCAGTACTTGAACGAAAATAAATATGTTAATTCTGTTTTATGTAATAGATAATCAGAACAGTTATTTTGGCCGAGTTCGTCGACGGAGTCAATACATTAACGTCTTAACGGATAACGGTGACATATCGGTCCGTTACTCCACACATTAACTCCTGAACGAAGGCGAATTTTTGAATTCTGTTGGTTGCAAAGGCAGTCGAAATTACACATCTCGTCGTTAGATGTCAGTAAACATCCTCTAACGGAGATATATAACGGATAAAACTGAAACTTATGGTGCTGATAGTTTTTACTATGTTCCAGAGTCTGTTCTAAATTTTTATGATGAACAAATTCAGTCCAAACTCATTGTAAGTAGACCTCAAACAACGCTGTTTTGCAGAGCGTGGGCGCTTGTTGGAATCAGTTGACTGTGTTACACAAGGTATTTTTGTACTGTTATATTCTACTAGGGGCCAAATTTCAGTATTGTAATTCGTTTCTCCGTTAGTTTGAAAACATCAAAGGAAACGGCAAATCCATTGAGACATTCCCTTAGTATTCATCATAAATAAAGACCAGCAGTTGTGCCAAAATGCCATATTTTACCATTTTTACAAGACATCATGAATAAATGTCGTTTACGAGGTGTATTAGAAAGGTAGTGAGGCTAGCAACAGTAAACGAACCGACAACGCTGCTACCTCCACCGTCACGACAGCGAAGTTAATCCTTGCCGTTGACTCAGTACAAGCTTGAACTTGCTCCAAGTCCTGCGCGATTGTTGAGAACGTCTGAATTTGCGTTTCTGACCGGCATCAACGTTCTGCCATCAAATTTTGTGTAAAGCTTGATGAATCTGTTGCTGCAACTTATGAAGAGTTACAAAGGTCTTATGAAGTACCTTTCCTATCCAGAACACTAGCGTTCAGATGAAACAAGTCCTTTTTAGAGGGCCGAGAACAAATGGAAGACTAATCTCGTGCGAGAAAGACCTTCAACGTCAAAAACGAATGACAATGTGGAAAGAGCGAAGTCTCTTGTTAGGTGAGTCATTTGTGCGCCAAGATGGTTCCAAAAAACCATATCACAAGGCAGTGTCTATCAATGAATTTTTGGCAGAAAAAAATATTTCTGTGGTTTTTCAGCCCCCGTATTTGTTAGATCTCAGTCCCTGCGACTTATTTTTATTCTACTTTCTCAGAAACCACTTGAAAGGGCGTAATTTTGATACTTTTCATCGTATTCAGAAGGGCGTAACCGACGAACTGAAAGATATTTTAGCAGAAGCCTTCCAACATTGTTGCGAAAGTAGGAAACAACGCCTCCATCGCTGTATAGCTGCCCCAGGAGACTATTTTGGAGATAATCTTTAATGTTAAAAATGATAAAATCATCTTTTAAAGAAAATCAGTCTCATTTCCTGTCTAATACTATTGTAATCATAGTTTATATTTGCCGTCTAATTTTGCTATGAATTGTAAGGTTGTAACCAGTGGTGCTATTCGTCCGGTTCGTTTTGGTTCGTTAGAACGGGCTGTTGAAATATTTCGAGTTCGCAGAACCGTTTCTTATGTCCAGACAGAACAGTACATTTTACCCAGTTATACATAGGAACAGTAAATTTTAGTTTAACTATCTTTGTTTTTAGAATTTCTTACAGCTACAGGGTTAAACATGTTATCTCTCAGAAGCAAGGTATAAGCGTTTATCTCTTAATCTCAAATGCTCAGATATCAAGAATGAAAAATGGGATCACATGAGTGTAGTAGTGAAGGTTATTTATATTTGAAACACACACATACCATTTTCAACAATTGTCGATCCACTGCTGGAGTAATGTCTTTCTAATATTTTTCTGACAAGGATCTATCTGGGATAATTCGTTTCCAAGATATTCGCAGTGACCGGTTGTTAAAAAATTAGGATAACACCACTGGTTGTAACATGCTTCAAATATGGCCCTGTCACATCTATAGATGTTGAACGGTCGTTGTCAGGCCTCAAACGCCAGACGCCATAATTTATACATAGGGAATCTAAAGAAAATGCTTATGATATCCTTCAGAAAGGAACTAGGTGTTGTATGGCATGACTGCTTTATCAAGTGTCAGTGTAGGATTTACTTAATATGAACAGTGTTATTTCAAATGTAGTTTTTGGTCATGATATTCATTAGCCTATTTTCTCTCCAGTTTTATGTTTGTTCTCTCCAGTTGATACGAATATTTCTATGATTTCTAATTTTATTTCTCTGTCTCTGTTTTGATGTGTTCTAGTTATTGATATTTTCAATATACTTATCAGTTAGTGGTGTTTAGACTCCTGAATGTATACATTTAATGTGAGATTTTGATCAATTAATTACATAAAAATATAACACATTTTTGCAATATAAACTGCTATTTTTCTAAAATTTATTTTGCCATTTTACCTCGGTCTTTAGTTATAAAATAAACTATAGTATAAATTGATTGAAAAACAACCTTGTAACAAAGTCACAATCTGTGTTATTGTAACTGTTTAGAGTGTTTGTAAATGTTTGATGACCATGTTATTTCCAGATACGGGATCTATCCATTGACTGCATTTGCCCCAAGACAACCACCTCCACCGCGACCGAGGGCCGTTTCTCCGGAGATGGCGGAATCCGTGAAGTCCGTAACTCCTGAGCCAGTAGACGTGGAAACGAGAAGGGTAGTCAACATGATGTGTAACGTCAAACCCAAAGAGGAGAGCTGTGAACTTCTGGTAAGATTTGCATTCAATGATGATAATAATAATAATAATAATAATAATAATAATAATAATAATAATAATAATAATAATAATAATAACAACAATAACAATAATAATAATAATAATAATAATAATAATAATAATAATAATAATAATAATAATATTGTACACATACAAGGGAGAAAAAGTTAGATTGCCTAATCGTAGAAAGACCTTCGTTTTTATTGGTTGAATCTAGACTATGTGAGCTTGTAAATTATTCATTGTATAGCTTTGGAAAATTGAAGATTGCTAATAAAACTATATAACATAACCGAAATTGTAACACTGCTATACAATATATACTGTTTTGGTCAGTTGGAGTTTTATTAGCAAACTAAGTGAGCTTGCGGTGGAGAAAGTTTAGTTTGGAGATCTTTTCGGGATTCTTTTGTTCTCTCGTTTCTGTTAGTGTGCAAAAGTTATTCAAAAGTCTAACGATTTCATTTAATTCCTTTATAACTGATATGTTTCAGATTTACAATAGAAAAGGCTAGAAATTAACGGTGAAAACTTCATACAGCTTTAGTGTTTGTGTTTTAAAAATAATTTATCTAACTTACGAACATAATGATCCCATAGAACATTGCAGTAGTTTTGATTGATTCATTAACTAAGACGATAATGGGGTCGTCAATAGCATGGGTATTTATCTCCGTCACGAATATTGCAGTTGTTATATACTTTCGTTATGGACGGTGCAGACTAGATGAGAATTAAGCGCGCAAGAAAAGTATCCGACTAATTATATAGAGAGGAATAATATATATAGAAGGAGTATTTATAATTACTTATCGAGCGAATGGAATACATTGTAATATATCAAATTCCTCGCCTAGTAATGTTCCCCAATCAATTTTTCTTCCAATATTTCGAGTATGACATTGACATACTCAGGGACACACAATGACTTAAATCCGTTTTCACAATACGATCTTCACATTGTTTATATATATATATATAATAACCATGGTAATTCAATAATATTATCTAATTTTTGTCTGTACTGGTTATCTGCTGTCTCTATAATGTTTTATAGATTGCTCTTATGTAAAGTGACATCATTTCGATGGAAATACCTGATAAAAGTTCAACTTACCAGATTAATATGACGTTGAACCAACTTCCTCTCTCGGAACAGTTCTGATGCAACGTGGAATGGATTCAGAGGCCGTGAATGGTACTAAGTAGAATATTATATCATTTTCGCGTGTAGTGCATCAGGTAGTTCCGTGAGAGAGGATGGAACTGGAAGATCATAGATATTTAATTATGTTCAGATCCTGGAATTGGGCAGTCTCGGTAAGGTGTACAACTTCATCCCGATGTTCCTCTCACCACGCCACAACAACTCCAGCTGTGTGAATGGGATCATTATCATCTTGGAATCTGGGCGTCGTTGTTTGGAAACATTTAGACCATAGGATGTACATAGTCTCCTGAAATGGCGACATAATCACAGACAGTGACACGACCGGTAAGCGTCAGCACAGGATCCATTGGAAACTATGGTATTGTGGCCTGTAGCATCACAGATCCGCCACCTTGTTTCACAGTTGGGTAAAGATATTGCGGATCATACACAGGGTTCTCATCGACGTAGAAAACCTGGAACTGTCAGGGAATTCAGCTTACTCTAAAAGGTCCTGGAGAAGTCAAGGTATTTCATGAAAAGCTGGAAATGTCAGGGAATTTTAAGGTATGAATTTTTTACTTGTCAGAACCCATTTCTCTTTGTGCCTTGCCTCGCTGTTTGGTAGGGGATATTTTATAAAATAAATTCGGCTGTTTTTGAAAAACTTCTCTACTTACACACACACTACACATGTTCATGCGTAGTAGATGGGAAACACTCTGGTCGGGAAAAGTATAGTTACTTTTTTACATTATAGATATATAATATAAATCAAAATTTTTAAATCGTGATGTGTAAAATCTGGAAAAGTCAGCGAATTCGTGTTTACCAAGTAAGTAGGAACCCTGATAACTTCTTTGGGCATCTGCTACACATAAACTCAGCCCGTGGTTTGAAATAAGGCAAATAGTGACTCATCCGATCATATTACACGTTTCAAGTCATGATCATATTACATGTTTCAAGTGATCAGCGGTCAATGTTGCATATTCGAGGCACCATTGTCGTTTTGCGATCTCTCCTTTGCAACCCGATTCCATATGTTTGCCATGTAACTCGCGGCTGACTGTAATTGTCAACACTTGTACTTGCACCGCAGTCACACGACGTTTCTAAATGACAATTGCTTTAATGCTCGGCGGGAGCTGTCACCGACAGTTTTCTCTTCGCCGATGTAGTTTTTTCGTGAGTTTTGTAGGCCGTCATCACTTTGAACAGTCTCCCGCCATACACCCAATACATTTGTTATTTTCGTCACGCTCGCACCATATAACCGAGCACCAACAGTGTTGCGCTCTGAAAATCAAATAGGTCGTACATTTTACACTATCAGTTTTTGCTCAGTTCACTGCACAGTGCGATCGTACTGCTCCTCATGTAGCATGGAGTTTCCTCCCACCAACAGGCCGGCGCTCGATTCGCCGCCTGACTGTTTCTAACTCAGACATCTGACATGTTTTCAGCTCCAGTGTTTGCGTTAAATTGATAAGCCTCTGAGTGTCCTAGGATAGTGCACTAGGTTTCCTATTCGATATTTATTTCTTCATCAGATAATAGTCCTAATCATCAACAGACAATTAATTCTAATTGCAGAGTGCGCAATGTAGCCAGGTCAAACTATCTCAATTTTTTGTAATAATACATAATAATGGTTTTATCTGGCTACATTACGTTTTCTGCGATTGGAATTAATTGTCTGCTGAGGGATTCCGACTGCGACTAGACTATATTTAAGAGGAAATAGTTAAACACAAATAAGAAAGGGTAAGGTGAATAGGTAGTGCACTATCTTAGGACATGTATATTATGCCTATTTATACAGGGTGTCCCAAAAGTCACCGAACCCGATGTTTAAGACCGTATAACTAAAAAAACAAAATTGAATGAAAAGGAACGCTCTTTGCAACAGAAAGCTCTATATATTGAGAAAATTTTCAGACACAAAGATGTTTCTTGTTATGCATGATTTAATAATAAACATTAAAAATGTTGCCAGAGTCGGGGAAAAAAAGTTGCAAATCGATTATACCGAATCACAGAAGCATACCCGTAAATTTTTTCAATATTTCTCAATACTACCGAGCAATCTGGATGCCCACATATTGAATTTGATAGAAAAAGTACATTGATGAAGTCTTATAAACATTGCACACGTGTATTATTGATCTATTCACAAAATTCATGTTTTTACAATAATATTAACCACGCTGGCAACGCTGCTGCTGTCAAGTGTCATTGACAGATGGGTTTGACCCCTAACTAGCACACTAAGGACTTGAAACCAAGCTTCGTCGGTCAAAAAAAATCTATATTCAGAACATTGACACCACTTCTGATAATGATTGGAACTAACGACAATAACACAACAGTGATGCAAAATCCACCTCTTTCAATTCATATGCAACACCATGAACTCTATATGGATAAAATTTCAATTTCCGTACAGCCCTGTGAGCAGTTGACTTGCGTAAATCAATTCTGAGGCGAGCTTCCTGACTGACTTCTTTGGTGATGCTACAATTCTTTGTTCAACACGCTACATAACGTCAGCCACCAAAACAGAGGGGCGTCCTGATCGTAACCTGTTCCCAACTGGTCCAGTTTCGTGAAACCTTTGAACTAGGGAAAAATGGTTGACTTCTGTGGCAAAGATTTTCGGAACTTTACACTAAATGCTTCTCCTACACCAGAATATGACACTGTTAGGATGTATTGTTCCACAATATACACTCTTCCTGCGTAGAAAATTTCATTTTGAAAAACAAAGCAGTTCAGCACAAGTGGACACCATCACCTATCGAACAACGAACAGCTAACTGGATAGCAACTATTCTAGGCACATGAAACAAATGAAAAACTAATGGCTACATTTCAGAGTTGCAAGGTGTTTGTACGTTATCAGATTTTTCCTTAAGAAATCTCCTTTTTCATTGAAAGTGGCTTAGTGTACTAGCTAGAGGTTAAACCCATCTGTCAGTGACACATGACAGCAGCAGTGTTGCCAGCGTGGCTCATATTATTGTAAAAACATGGATTTTGTGAGTAACTCAATAATACACGTGTGCAGTGTTTGTAAGACTTCATTAACGTACTTTGTCAAATTCAATGTATGGGCATCCAGATTGTTCGGTAGTATTGAGAAATGTTGAAAAAAATTACGGGTATGCTTCTGTGATTCAGTATAATCGATTTGCAAAAATTCCTTTTTCGACTCGGGTAACATTTTTAATGTTTATTATTAAATCATGCATTGCAAGAAACATGTTTGTGTCTGAAAATTTTCTCTATATATAGGGCTTTCTGTGTTGCAAAGAGCATTCCCTTCTCATTCCATTCAGTTTTTTAGTTTTACGGTCTTAAACATCGGGTTCGGTGACTTTGTGGACACCCTGTAGTATAAAATGAGCAATTTATGATATATTGGGAAAGGCAGGTAACAATATGTATCGAAAATCTTTACTTAATACTCGTTAAATTACCAATGTTGAGGTATAAAGAAACAATGTGAAGATCATGTTGTGAAAAGGGATTTTTAAATCATTTGTGTGCCCCTCAGAATGAGTACCAGTGTGTCACATTCGAATTACTAGAAGTGAAGCAGTCGAGAAACAGATCATGAATAGTAATACACCCTTCGACATTGTCAAGCACAAGGTAATATTAGCATGCTTTTAAATGGATTACATAATGTTGTGTTTTCTCGAGGTTATGTTGTTTCCTCCCATGACAGGATGATTTCGTAGTCATCCTTCGTGGGACGTTTAAGACTTCGTTTCATTTTTACACAGTCTTGGCCAATACTGCGGCTGATCAGTTTCCAGTATCATATGTAAATCATAGAAAAATTTCCAGTATCACATGTAAATCATAGAAAAATTTCCAGTATCACATGTAAATCATAGAAAAGTTTCCAGTATCATATGTAAATCATAGAAAAGTTTCCAGTATCACACGTAAATCATAGAAAAGTTTCCAGTATCACATATAAATCATAGAAAAGTTTCCAGTATCACATGTAAATCATAGAAAAGTTTTCAGTATCACATGTAAATCATAGAAAAGTTTCCAGTATCACATGTAAATCATAGAAATTATGTTTCCACCTGTAACAATGTTCAAAGTTGCTACAGCTGTTATTTTGTGAAGTAGCATTATAACAAAGGGAGAACTGAAGATTTAATACCTTATTTCGTTAAACATTTCCTCTGCTACATAATTGCTTAAGTCATTTTGAATCCATTGGAAGTTCTAGCAAACGTAGTTGCGATTAACAAATAGTTTGTATCTTTCTAATCATGCCTTACAATCAAATTCAGCAGTTCAACGTAGTGCTCTTGTTCATTTACTTGCTACCCTCTCTTTATCTTCAATAATTCAATGCTAAAACAAAGATCTTTGGCATTAAACAGACATTTTCTTTCTCTGCTCGCTTTTACATTTGTTTTAAAATATCTCATAGAGATGCTGATGATGTACTTGAACGTTAATTTTTGTATAATCGAATTTCTTTACTTTACGCAAAATTGGATGTGAATAAGTTTGAGACTATTCATGACAACCACTAATGACAAAAAATGATCACTGAATTTTGAGACATTCCAAACGCCTTTTTAGTGACAAATAAACATTACTAATACGATAGTTTATCACCTGATGAATACTCAGTTAACCATTTTGTAGAATTATGGTGAATTCTGTGAAAATGTCTAGTGTAAGATTTTATTTTCATTTTAAATTCTATAAGATAAGAGCGAAGCCTTGCATTTAAAAATAAAGTACATTATCATAAACCTCAGTGAACCAAAAGGACATAATTTCACGTAATGTGTCACACGCTGGCCGGTTTACTTTTGTGCAAGACGAAATTTCTGAATTCGTGAACCTAGAACATATCTATCACTTACCTGTTTCGTTGTTGTCTTATTTGCACAGGTTTGACTACTAGTATGAAAATCTGAAACGTCCTGATTTTTATCCAAAAAGTGATACAATATTATATATGATACATGCCCAATACACCGATGGGAACAGGCCAAACACACAACTTACTTCTCTCTCTCTCTCTCTCTCTCTCTCTCTCTCTCTCTCTCTCTCTCTCTGTTTTTTTTCTCTTTCTTTCTCTCTCCCTTTCTCTCTCTCTCTCTCTTTCTCTCTCTCTCTCTCTCTCAATATAATTTATCCCTCTATCTTGTCCTGTTAACATAATATTAAATTTAGTAACACATGAAGAGAAGTTTAAAGAAAGACGGCATTACTTAAACAAGGAATAAGTATTATATCTATAGTTTTAATCCAAAGCGACTGCGGTGGAGGTAGTTTTATCCGAATTCCTTGTTACCTTGTCGGCATATCTCTGAGTTTATTCCCTTATTTCAGTATAGGTTGATTATGCAATCATATGTCAACTTTGTGTGTATTATCAGCTGTGTAATATGAACGTTTTCCTTTCTTTTAAAAGATGACCATTTTGCTGCGTATGGATGACAAGATGAATAGGCAATTGACGTGCCTCGTGTCTGAAATTGATACATCCCTGCTTTTGGCAGAAGAACTGGTGCATTTTGGCTTTATTAATGAGGTAAGAATAAAGTACGCTTTCTTTGCAGTTAATTGACACAGAAATAGTTTCCAGTTCATGTCACTGCTAAGTGTATTAGTAATTATCAGGGCCCGGATCTTATTGACAAGTCACCTTTTTTCTGTTACGCATAGGACAAGGCAAGTAGGGTTTTAAACAGGTTTTTATCTATTATTTTCATGTAGTCTACACTTGATAACTTTTATTGTTTAAGAGTGCTTCCTAGTTTCAACTCGGAAGTGAATTGACGGTTTCAATACTTACAATGCCATACAATGGACTTGCAACTAACTGAAACAAAACTTTTTGAATATGAGTGAGAAATGTTAATTAAAAATCCAATGGATATTAAAAAATGTCAATGTTTAACGAAATAAAAGTTTGAGAAAACGTAAGTTTTAAGGTAAATTTTTGTGATTTTTAGGGTCATTTTACAGGAATTTTAGTGTCATTTTATAGGTCACTTTTTAAAATTTTTTAGGTCAACAAGATCCGGGCCCTGGTAATTATAATAACTATTGAGACTAGGAGTAGGATTTTTAGGAAGGAAGGAAGGAAAAGGTGTTAAAATATATTTACTATTTTGATAAGTACTCTTTTATCTAATTCAAAACTTTATATAAACCTCGTACCTCTATATGTTGAACATCTCTGTAATGTACTGGGAAGAAAATAAAGCTGTTGCTTCTCACTTAACAGTATTAAACATTTCTAAGTTGTTAAATGTAAGCACGTTTCTGTTACAGATAGAAACGCTGAAGTTTCTTTCTACATGTACAGAGATCACTGGGCAAACTTCCTATTCAGTCGGAATGGTAGCTCTGTAAATGTTCCAAATGGTTGATGAAAACTAAAAATAATTAATTTGTACAACTTCTGGGTTAAATGTAGGGCTAAGAAAATGGCACCTATTCTTTTGACGCTGAGTCAATTCCAAAAGAGAGCTTCTCACTATCTTGACGATCAACATTGAAGCCGAAAGTGGTTAATTTGTACCACTTCCGATTTGAATAGAGGGTTAACCCGAGGAAATAGTACTTATGGTTGGGATGCTCAATTCATTCAAGAAAACAGCTTGTCGCCATCTCTTACAGTTTTTGCGTTATGGAGATCAACACTTAAATATTCTTCCAAAGACGAACGTCAACTTTTCTTTGGGCAAAGGAAGTAGATTTTTTTTTTCTCGCCCTAACCGTTGTTATTCTAAGTTTCTAATAGCAGCTATTACATATTTGTAACCATGAATACAAATCATTCATTATGAATCCTTTTTAAATAACATTATTACTTAATTTTAATAACTATGTTAAAACTATTTTGTTTATTACAAACTAAATGCAACTGTTATTTAAAAAGTAGTTCACATGATAAATAATCAAATGCAGTTGAGTTCGTTCCTTTAGTCACTGCCTTAACTTGTTATTCTGGAGGAATTGTTATTCTGTGAATACTGTAATATCTATGGATGGCAACACTGAACATTCTTCAGATTCATATTTTCAGTTGTAGAATAACATTATCTACATCCGCCGCAAAAACTCTTCGGACCTCATTTGAAAGCTGTCGTAGTAGGAGATCGATCACTTTGTATTCTTGTATCTATGTTGTTTTGTTTCAAAAACTGAATGTATCTGGCAACAGCGCATTACTGCTGAGAAGCGAGTTCACTTCATTTGTATTATTGGTTAACACATGAAGGGTGACTTTTTTCTATAGTGTGTGTAATAAATTGATTTGTTTTTGTATGGTGCACTTTGTGTTTTCTAATTTATTACTATATTTGTGTTGAGCATTTGTGATATACTAGGAACGTACTGTAACAGTGCGGAAAATGCATGGCGAAGTGAAAACGTCTCCATAAAGACGATATGCAAACGTACAGGCCGTGAAAAAACAACCATAATGAAGGTTCTGGCAGCCGCCAAAGGACTGCCTCCGACTGGGTTCCAAAGAACAAATTCGGTAGTGGAAGGCCAAGAAAAACAACGAAATCTTCAGACACTCTCCTAATGAGAGAAATAAAGAAGAACCCTCGACTGACAGCGGCCGAACTTAAAGAAATGCACCCGAGTCTGTTGGAAAACGTTAGTGTTCGTATAATTCGGCACATTTGCAAAAACACCTGGATTTGCCGTGTCTTACTGCTGCTAAGAAGAAACAACGTCTCGCTTTCGCAAAGAAATATGCACACTGGACACCAGCACAATGGAGGAAAGTCATGTTTTCCTATGAAAGCACATTCCAACTGTTCCGAATGGAAGCTGTTAAGGTTCGATGTCCATCATCTTCAGGTTGATACGACCCGCCGTATACGATTCCGACCGTTAGGCACTCCCAGACTGTAATGGTTTGGGGATGTTTTTCAGGTGAAAAGGGTAGAGGTGGTCTATATTTTCTTACCACAAAATGTGACGATGAATGCAGATCAGTTTTTCAACGTTCCTCAGGACTATTTAGTGGATATGATCCATAACCACGACTGTGGTTTTCCATGCATGATAACACTCCTTGTCACAAGGCTAAAAAGGTAGCGAATTTTCTTGAGGAGCATCATATCAAGAAGTTAAATGGCCTGGGAATATCCGCGATCTAATTCCAATCGAAATTGTTTGCATCGTATGAAGATACTCTTGTTACAGAAGAAGCTTGCAGAACCTACAGACTCCCCCAAACAGAATTGAAGAAAATGTAGAGTATTGACATGGACTTAAGTTATTTCCGAAGTCTTAGTGACTCAATGACCAAGCGCATTCAAATGACTTTCAAAAGTAAAGGCAACATGACTCGGTATTAATGCATGCATTTTCTGTTGTATGTGATACATGAATATGTATTTAATGTGCTTTTGCTATGAGGTCCGAAGTTTTTGCGACGGGTGTATGATCGTGGTAAATTGCATTTCATTATCCTCTTTTACTGATGAATAAACAAGCAAAAGAAAAATGGTAAATTTTGGTATTATTTTTAGTATGGCAGACTCTTCAGCATTAATATTGTACAATTACCATATTTTGTTTTCCTTACAGGCTGACCGTGAAAAGCTTGCTACTCTGATAGAAGACACGCTACGAAATTGTTTCAGCAAGAAATTGTTAAGCCCGTTAGAGTCTCCAAATTCACCGAACTACAATTCGTTGGGTGCCCAGCTCATGTCTAATGCAAATCAAGTGACAGTTAATTCGGGCAGTTAATGACTACTTCATTTGTGCTTCTCTATTGTACGTAAGAAGTCTGATCAATATACTGTGTATAGATTGTTTTCATTTTTTTTTTTTTTTTTCGATGCAGTGGATCTGGTGTATGGCAGAATGTGTGTAGTGTATGTACAGTGCTGAACATCTGTATGAGTGAAGAATTTGATACCGGCAAAAACTAGAAGCCCAAAACTTGAAAGAAATATATATATATACATTATATATACATATATATTTTTAACCTAATTAAAAATATGTGAAAAAAGTGCTTATTGCGGAAAGCTAGTCATATCCACAGTTTCGAATCGAGATCAACACCACAATATTTTCTCCCCATACATGTTCCAATAACCTCAATTATTTGGACTTAACAAAGAGAGAGAAAAAAAAAACGCAACTATTGTAATCAATTTTCTCCTGTTAAGAAATATTTAATAATAATAATAATTCGAACCGCAAATATCAGCATATTGTTCGTTTTCGGAATAAATTTGTAAATATGTTTCTTAACTGTTAAAATTTTTTGTGGGGAATTATGATTATTATTATTATTGATGTCTGTATATTTTTTTTCTTCCATTTCAAATGAAATGTCCTTCCACAGCTTCAACAACAAAAAAAAGAGAAAATGTTTCTGTTCCATAGTTTAAAAAAAAAAGAAAGAAAAATGAAGTCCTTGATTTAGTTGCTGAATTGTAGTCAGAAATTTGGAAGGTAGTCTGTATGAAAAACATAAGAAAATAATAATGAATGCTTCCAAATATTACCCAAGTGTCTTTATATGTACCCATTACTATAGCAAATGAAATGGTTGTCATTTATGTACAATTTTTATATTGTTAAAAAAATGTTATTTATGTGTATAATAAGCAGAATCAGTGAAAAGAGGTTATTTTCTTCTAAAGGTACTGAAATACTCAGATAAAAGAGTGAATATCACAAAATAATGCCTTAAGGTACATTTCAAAGGTTTTACATTTAAAAAATCTAAGTGTTTTTCAGAAACAGTTTATTCTTATTTTTTTTTTAAACTAAAATTATTCTTTTTTTTTATGTAAATTTGTGGCATGTGACAAGATACCAAGAATGTTTTGTCCAAAGATAACCCAACAGAGGGAAGGAGGGATAAGTTGAAAGCAGCAATATACACATATAAATATACATACATTATTGAATATAAGAAATTGTAAATGGCAAACTTTATTAATTCAGCAAAACGCACCTTTCCTTAAAAAAAAAAAAAAAAAAAAAAAAAATATCAATTTAAATCAGATTCGCTTACTTGATACGAACACATTCAACAATTTTTGACTGGTGAATGATATTTATGTTGTAACATGTCTCTCAGATTTTAGGCCAGTTATGTATTGTATTGTCTTTCATGTTAGCTTAAGAGTACCGAAAGAGTGACATGGCAAAACAATACATTATTTTTGCTGCTTGAAACATAGAGTGTAAAAAAAAATTACATAGAAATGTGTTATGTGCCCCTACAATTTCTGGCATTTCTATGGCAATATCTTCATCGTGAAGAGAAAAGGCTGAATTTCTAATTTTAAAAGAAAAAGAATCTTGTAAGGAAATATAGAAAGTATATAGATGAGTACGTGTAAGTAATGCATTGTGCTTTGCAAAAACCTTCCAAAGTAGTCTGTCAAGTGAGAAAAGATTATTTTTACTATATGTAATTTTTTTCATATACGTACATTATATATATATATATATAATATAAATTCATATATATACTAGTTTGGCTACGTTTGTGTTTATTGTTGCTTGTGAGTGTGTTTGAGGAAATCAGCATTTATTTTAATAGCTTAATCACAATTATTGGCGGGATTGATTGTCTTGAACTATATTTATTGTGGTGGGGAGATAAGATCTTTCATTTTTTAATATATACATATATTAAAAATATAAGATATACTCAATATTATGTACCTGCACCCACAATCAAAATTTTTTATGTAACTACGATCAAAATTCACATCCTGATGATATAAAAATATATTTACCAGTTCATTACTTTTGATGATGATAGCATTGTTTGTCATTATTTCCCTGGACAGTATTTCCCTATTTTTTTTAAAGTGCATTTAACATTTTAGATTATATATCTTACATATGTAAAAGAAAGAAAAAAAATCAGGTATAATGAGTTAGAAACGAAAATAATGGTTTCAGTAAGATTTGTTTCTTAAATGTTATACAATTTTCAGCCATACGCAGATTAGCATACGGCAATTAGTTTAAAAATAGATCTTAAACTTTCAAATTATTGACTGAAATAGTTGGAGAACGAGAAATGTTATCTCCATTAAGCTTAGGATACTGTGTACCGTATACAGAGTAATAAAGGAGACACAAGTTTTCAGTTTAAATAAGTAAAAGTAGGTGGTCCGCATGAAATACTGCTTTACCAGATGAAAGAATAAATCATCCAGTAAATGAGTGATTTTCTCAAAATATTGTAGAAAAGCTTTTGCTTCTTAGTTCTTTCGAATTCTGGCTCACACACTAACAAAGAGCAAATTGATGATTTGGATAATAGGCCGTTTTTTTCTTCTTCTTTTTTTAACGAGTTGTTATCTTCAACATTTGTCATGCATTGGGTAAATTTCAAGACACGATCATCTCGACCTCATAAATTGAAATCTCAGATTTACACACTGTAAGAAGGAACTTCAGAATTGTTGTCCTTGAATTTATTTAATACATTTTGTAATATTAGGGGATTTGTTTCCTAAGTTTTTACTGCCTTTGCGTTATTCGTGAGAACACAACAAAAATTGTAAGGAAGCATTAAAATCGTTTAAAAAGTAGTTTACAACAGATATTGTAGTAAAAGAAACTTTACTAACTTACATTAATAACAAAAGTAAGAAAAAAGAAGTTGAATGCCAACGCCTTTCAGAAAGGAGCTCTTCCTTCTTATCTATAGGATAAGTTACAGCAAAAATAGGCATATAATATTTAATGCCCTTTGCAGATCATTCTTCTGAGCGTTTGTTGCAAAATATGCAACCTACGAGAGCGTTTACAAAAATTTATAAACAAGTGGGCTGTCAATGTTTCGTTGATAACCGTACATTTGAATTGTTTCAAACCAGCAATACTTGCTTTAAAATCATTATAAATTTGAGAAATTCCTTTTTTTTATTATTATTATTGCGTTTCTTGATTAGAAAAAAAAAAAAAAAAAAAAAGTAGTCTAGTCTGTTAAATCAATCTTGTAGTAATGTTAAGTATTAGAGTTGATAAATATATTTCGTGACTTGAGAATTTAATGAAACAGTTGGAAGTATTTATCTGATTAGACTTAAGAAAAAAGATTTTGTTTGTTACTAGTAATAAGTCTAAACGAGTTAAAAGAAATTAACATTGTGTGAAAAGTAAGTGAAATCAAATTGTTTATTTAACTTAACTAAACTCGAATTTAAGTCAAATTATCAAGGGATGTGTTCCGTTTCCGAGACTCGAAATGTAATTTCAGTGTCCGAATTAAAACTTACGGCTTCAAACTAGTTGGGTTTGAAACTATATATTCCAGTTACGTAAGTGTTAGTTCGCGACTCACGCAGATATTAAGACAACTTTCGGTTTAATTACATCAGGACTTTTATTAATTTGTATAGTTTTCATTTTATACAGTCCTTACATGACAGTGTGATGCACGGTAAACTTTTTCTTATTTTATTATTTTGCATTACAACCTTATATTCTCATTTAGTAACTGACTGATAAGGTTTCAGTTACTTAAGTAAAACTCAAATCGGTTTCAAGTTGAGCAAAGGGATAAACTTTGAAAATTATGAACAGTCCAAATACAAGAACGAGAGGCATGCTTTCCTATTCTAGAAAGCTACATCTTATCAGGGTATACGTTAATAACTTTATTTTTCGCTTCCTAAATAATTTGTGTACTTTCCCATTATCAAAAGATCATTACGTACTATAAAATTTTTTGAACCAATCACTACTTTTACAAATGCTTGTATAGTTACCATTCTTTTTTTAAAAAAAAATAAAACTGCTTTATTAAAAAAAAAGAAAGAAAACGAAAAAGTTCACAACATTAAAACTATCTTGCGTTTGATAGAACGTTCTAATACAATCGGCAAAGTATCAGTTATTACTTTATTTATTTATTTTTTAACAAACACTATTACTGTTGAATCTAGTAGCAAATTTATCGTTGTTTCCAGTGTTAAGGATCATATTCCCAATACTGAGCTTATTATTATTAGAACTGTGTTAAATGGTAAGAAAAATGTGTGGATTCTAAATTTTCGAAACAGACACACAAAACAAAAAGAATCGGTATAAAAACTTGGACACAGTTCTAGTCTATTCTCAGAAAATGTAGTAAAAACTTGTGAAGTTCGCCATTTTGTTTTAGAAAACAGAAAGATACAAGCATATGCTAGTACTATTCTGTAAGTTGGTCACTTGTGTAAGTTTGACAGTTTCTTTGAATTCGACGTTGACTAACTTAAGCAGGTTTTACCGTACTATGAAACAAAGTAGTGAATGCTACTACGTATTGCGAGTGTTGATTATATTTAAGAAAAAAAAATTTAAAAAAATAAAAAAAAGCTAGTTCTCTCTGCAGACCAAAGTATTCCATTCCATCTTCAGCTTAAAACAGTTCGAAGTGAATTTAAAACGGAAGAGAAATAATAATAATAATAAAAAAAAAGCACATGGCTTCTTGTTAAAAGAGTCCTCGCTGATCACTGTTCACATATTACTACTAGTATGTATACAGCAATAGTAGCAGTACATTTAGTAATATGTGAACAGTGATCAGTGAGTGACTTGTTTGACAAGAGGCCGTGTGCTTCATTATTTTTGTTCATTTTTTTAACCTTTTCTTTTACATATTTCTCTTCCATGTTTTAAATCCACTTTGAACTGTTTTAAGCTGAAGATGGAAACTGGGATTTCCGAAAGCGATACTTCAAGGAATACTTTGGTTTGCAGTGAGTACTGGCTTTCTACATAGTTTTCTTACCAAAGTAGTGAGTGTCTAGAATATACTTTAACATAGCCTAATTCGATCGCCCATAATTGATTTCGGCATAAATGGGACACGAGGGATGAACAATATATCAAAGCCATTAACCACTTTGTGTTATAGTAGAATAAAATTTGCGTGAATTAGCCAACTTTTGTTCCGAAACGAAACTGGTCAGCTTACAAAATAGAAGTAAAGAGCTTATGGTTATATCTATTTAGTTTCACAAAATTATGACGAACTTTACAAATCTCTCTCTTTCTCTAAGTATTAGACCTGTATGAATCTCAAATCGTGATTAACCTTTCTATGTTTGTTATTCTGATCCACGGACACATTCTTATAAGGAATCAAGTAATATTTAATCCAGGCAAGCTATTTTATGCCTACTTGAGATCTTATTTGAACAGAATTCGTCAAATGATGAAAGGAAAGCTGTCATATGGGAATCACACAGGAGGGTAAATGGTGTTCCTTCCAGTTTAGCATGCAGAAGCAGCATCTGGTTTCCGAATTTTCGCTGGAAGTGAATGTCCCAACATTATCAAGAACGAAGAGTTGAAATCAAAGGTTGAATAGGATTGAGGGCATGTAATATGAAATTGTCAACAAAAGTAATTACAATCCAGTAAAAATATTAAAAATCTATCTCCCAATATACTGGTCCTAGTATATTTGAGTCAACGTGATGAACGAACTGTCCACGTGTAAATTTCTTCTGATCTCCTTTTCAGATGCGTCGATGAAGGGGTTAATAATTGTCCACTAGTAACATCGCAACTCGAAAAAAAACGTAAGAAATTAATACACATTCATTACGAGTTTCCACATATCTATTAGAAAAGAGAATATTGGAAGATACCTTTTAATGATATTCTACCATTATTTGGTGTACAAACTTCTGTTTTAACTTTTCAGTTGTGATAATGCTGGGTGTTTCCTAGCGAAAAGCGTAATCTAGATAAAGCTTCTTAGCATACAATTTGGAGGACATGTCCGAGTCCAGGCATTGAAGGGCGACCCGACCTTTATTTTCCACTTAAATAAAGTTATTTTTTTTTTTTTTAATGAAATTGTTGTGGGTGAATGTACATACGTAGTGTGTGAAAAGCACAGAAAAAAGAAAGTTTTGAGAGTAAGGTGCAATTCTCAGTTTTAAGTAATCAATCTTAAATGGTATAACTTCCAAAAAATAAGAGTATTATATATATAAAAAAAAAGCAGCCTTTGTTAATAATTTTCTGATATTTGAGGTTATTTATCTAAAATAAAACAGTAAAAATTCTTTTTTTTAAAATCAAAAAAGTACTGATACTCCCCCCCCCCCCCAAAAAAAAGGAAAGTAACGTCATGGTGAAAATTAGGTGTGGCTTTTTCAGAGCTTCTCGTCCATATTAGTATTATTTTTCGATGTTTCTCTGTATGTATGCCTCCCCTTTTCTGCTTTTTATATGCTTGATATACCATATTCACCTATACATGGGGGAGAAAAAATAAGTATGGGTTACCATAGATCAACCTGATAACACACAAATTACATAAATGTTGTAAGTGCTTATACATGAAATTAAAAGAAAAGTAGTAACTGAAATTTGTCTTTCAGAATGAGAGCAACAATAATTATCTTTTTTTTTTTTGTAATTCATTGAACGAAGTGCTTAGTCTTACCTCCAGAAGAGTTCCAGCAGGCCTGGTGGTCATTGATTTCAATTAGTAAGACATAAAAATGACAAAACAAGTAGTGTTAAAACTACGTTGTTCTTCCCTAGTCTCTAGCGTCAAAATAGTGTATCTACCCAAAGCTCATATTGAGCAAAACACTTTTGACTGATACTTCACAATGCAATTTTGTATTTAAAAAAGAAAGAAGTAATTTTTCAAGGAGAAAGTGGTTTTTAAAAACTAGGCCTACGAAATATATGAATATGTATCGTTTCTGAGGTTTCTTGTAATAATAATAATAATAATAAAAAATAAAGTTATGTTGGGAAGGGGGATGGAATTGTTTGGCTTTATAATTCTCTCGCTTGATGTCTCAGAGATGATCACAGGGTTGTTGCTAATTGCGTAAGTAATATTCATTGTTCTTGCTCAGTAATTTTTTAAATGTATATTATTGTAGCAACCCTGTTAATTTTGCATATGGCTGGCTATTTTACATTGTATGTCCAGGCAGACAATGATACAATATTAAATATCAGTGAGTAAGCATTGATGCCTTTGTTTTAATTTTTATCAACCTTCAATACCCTGTCTAGCAGTAAGAGCGTTCACCTCCGGTGCTTGGGATCCCTGGTTCGATCCCAGCTCTCGCCGTGTGGACTTTGTGGTGGACAAACACCGTGCTCGTGGGTTTTCTCGGGGTTCTCCCGTTTCCTGCCCCTTTATTTCTTCCACCATATCATTCATTTCTCATAATCTAACCTGCATAACCGTGGGACGTAGAACAAAGATTTCATTTCCTGTCTAGCAGTAATTTTTTGAACCTCTCAACCTATTTCAATGAAATTTCCAGTTCTGCGTACCACAGTATGCCCTGTAGGGTAAAAGAGATGGATAAATAATCCGAACGGGTGAACGAAAAAATAGGTGAAATGAAAATGTAGGTGGAAACGGAGGAGCTCACGGGAAACTATGTTGTCCACCACACCTGTTTCTTGGGTACTTTTTTACTATCGAGGTTGTAGTATCAAGTGTCCGAGGCTATACACCAACTGCGTTATGAGTAATATAATAATATATATATATATATATATATATATATATATATATATATATATATATATATATATATATATATATATATATATATATATATATATATATATATATTATACTAGCAGAATGCCCGTTCCTCGCATAGGGAGAATACGTTTCATTTTGCGGCATCGGAAGTGTCATTTCATCTCAGCGATCCCGGAAACTATTGATTCGACACTAACATCTGTCATTTTCAATTATTTTTATATATCTCCTCCTCCGTCAATTTATGGGGCTGAATTTGGACTTAAACGACTCTTAATCTCAGCGACCCCGAAAACTACGGATTTGACACTAATATCTGTCATTTTCGATCATTTCTTTTATATATTTCCCCCTCCCCGAAGTTGCACCGTCATAATGAAATGATAAAAACCATCCTAGACCCGAACCTCATTTATGTTGAAAATTTGATCGAGATCAGTCCGGTGGTTCAAGAGGTATTAACGTCACAAACAGCCATGTGCATCAATGAAGTTTAAACGAGCGTTCATTCAAACGCGTTCAACATTAAGTTTAAACGTGGTTCCAGGACTTTTGTCGCACCATTGAAAGTCGAAGTTAGTACATCTCGTTTAAGTAAACTTCGGTCAATTTGTAAAATCGACTCTCATTGGTTGTCATCTTTTGTCTAATCTTCTTTTAACAAAGTAATAAATGAAGAAAGCATACCGCGTGCCGGTCTTTTCGACTTTCGAGATTTTGTGCGTAGAGTTGAGTACTCTAATTTCAGTGATCGTAATTGTGATGGCAAAAATAATGAAATCACGAGCAAAGAAGTTATCCGAACACGAGAAATGTATTGTAATTTCATTAGTGGGAAAATACAAAGACATTATTGAATATAAATGGACTGTTGGGGATGAAATGTTCTAGTAGCATAGAAACGCAATGTAATTAGCAAGCAATTTAAAGGCAAAACACAAGTGTGATACTCCCGAGGGTACGTTTTTTCGCGTGCTACCCTAGTCAGCTGTTTTAAGTTGGTCACAAAATATATATCATGGGGGTCAAATGGAACAAAACGAGCCCTGAGAGGCTTCTAACCGTGTATTTAGTTTCTATTCCGGGAGTATTACTCTCCCGAGCTAGTCCTAAAAACTGCTCTTCAATATTACCCAACAACATTAAAACTGAAGTTTTATTCAACCGGACTCTTATTTGGAAATCTTCCTCGCTAAACGTTTGAAATGGATTACAACGATCTTTCATTACTCTATGAGGCCAAATCTCCTCTAAATACTCGAAATCCTCAAGATCACCTTCGGATATTGTGTGTATCACAATAACAAATTCCACTGATACTACAGACTGACTTGGATCAACGAAGTTTAAACCCCCAAATTCGACTGTTTAAGCTTAAACCAATTTTATCCACCATTTGACCGAGACTTAAGCTTGAACGTTGTTGGTGCAACAGACATTTTCACCGAGCTTGGTTATGACCCACGTTCAACAGTTGAACTTCGTTAGGACCGAGAGTTACCAAATTTTGGTCACGGGTATCTTGGTCGAGGCTCCAGACCAAGACAAAGCATTTTTTTTTTTTTTCAAAATTCGAAGCAGGGGGAGGGGGGACGTTTACTGGGACATGTAAAAGTAGTAGAAAATGACTGATATTAGTGTCAAATTAAGTTTTCGCGGTCGCTGAGATCAATAGTGAAACTCCCGATCGCATTAACTTCCAAATTCACCCCATTTGGCTGCGGGTCGGGGGTCCTCGCGGAAGGGGGGGGGGGGATACCGAGACATGTAAAAATAATCCAAAATGACCGATATTAGTGTCAAATCCATAGTTTTCGCGGTCGCTGAGATCAATTATGATACTGCCACAGGCGTTGACTTCCAAATACGCGAAGAACGGGTATTTCAGCTAATATATATATATTTAAAAATGTAGAGAGATGTTCGTGGAAATATGTGGATTTCAATTGAAAATGTTGGAATAGGTGGAATATTTGCAATCGCATTAGCAGTGGTAAAGCGCTCTAAGATATATATATATATATATATATATATATATAGAAAAGCAATGTTGCCAGTTTAACAGGCTGTTTCTTGAGCTCTCTCAGTACCAACAATACAACATAATTTGGAATGGATTCCCTCACATAACAGTCGATTCGTATTCCGTGACATTTTTGCGTGCCGTTCGAGCAGTTCGCCGAGCTAGAAATGTTGATTTTTGCCTTAACGTAGGATGCCTTACCACTTTGGTCCCCATAAGATTGGAATAATTCCACCATTTTAAATTGAAAATCAGATTTCCAATAATAACTTTCCATTTTTCACATCTTTACTCATAACAAAGTTGGCCTGTGGCTTTAGAGTTTCAATACACCCGATATAATATGATCAAATGCCTTTACGCTGTTGCAGATGGAAGTCTTTTGTTATCAGGTAGTATAATTAGAAAGATGTAAAGAAATTGAGTAGCATATAATATATTCTAAAACATGGCGCCAACGAACAACAAAGCGCTATCCTTCGTCAAAATCAAGCGAAAATACTACATAATGACATACCCTCCAGGGCTTCCTTCAGCCACTATAGGGAATCAAAATTTCACTATTAACTTGGAACCATTAGCATTGTTCTACGAATCGATCAAGCAGTTACATCGTCACGTTTTGAGGGATGACGTCCCTCGGCGAGCACACTATCCGGGAAAAGGGAAGGAAGGAAGCGGCCTGGGACCTATAAGTTAGGTACCAACCCGGCATTCGCCTGATGTGAATGAGGAAAACCTCATTCAGGGTGGCTGGCCTGAGAAAGCGTTCTTACACCTTTTCGACCGAGTGCCCCTACCGGGAATCGAACCCGGGACCGCTCGCACCGAAGGCGAGAGCGTTAGCGACTACGCTACGCGGGGCCACTGGAGAGAATCAATGTAACTGTTTGATAGATTGGTAATTTTCTTTGTGGCCCTATATTTGCGACGTTGCCACATCGTGCAGTTCGTGTCTCCAGGCGAACACCTAAAGGGTATATAATTATATATATAGTTTCTGCCTTATTTTGACTTGTAGAATAGCGCTCTCTAGTCCGTGGGTTTCATTTTTAGAACACCCGATATATATATAACTTCGCAAAAAAAAAAAAAAAAAAAAAGGTAAATCACTAAAAACAAACTATGGGTAGAGCGGAAAAGTGGCCAATTATGACGGAAAAGACACCTGATTTTTTAAAACACATTCGAGTCTCAGCACGTCACGTAACCGTGATGTTTTTCTTTTCCTCAGTGGATGGATCACATTTCTCCGACGTGCTGAAATTTCCATTAATTTGAACATTGGATGGCTATCCGTAGACGACTTTCGACTTCTCAAATATACTTTGTGATCCTTTTACTACTTGTAAAGAAAAAATCCAGGCGCAGAGCGAGTTAAGAGTGATAACAATTGGCATACGTTTCCCACGTGTTTAGTAGCATTCTCTCTTCGCCAGCAGCCATTACTTTCGCGGCTTTATATACATTTTTGACTCAAAATGGGAAATTTATCCTAAGAAGTGGTACGGAATATGCTTGATGAGTTTGTTGTTCATTCTAGATCTGAAATTGATGATTCAGATATTGATCTAGATTATGTTGGCGGCAGTTCTATAGCAGGGAAGTTCAGTTTTTTCTTTTATCTTGTAATGACTGTCCAATAAGGATGACTGTAACAATAAGCATTTATGTAAGTGGGTTTGGTCTCTCTTTGTAATATTTTCTTAGGTACAATAATCGTATTTATTTATTTATTTATATTCTTATACATTTTCTGGCAATGGTAGCATGAGAGAAGAGCAAATGCAAAAAGGGCGAATGACGAAAGGGAGACTACAGGCCAAAAATAGATATAATCAACATTGTACTAATTTTTAGTTTATACTTACACCGTTCTGCCATTTCAAAGTATCTAATATTTGTATTGATGGTTTGTAAAATTTCAAGGGCTGTAATGCGCCAAATCAATCATATTGCTTATCGTACTTTTTTCCCATAATTGAAAAAGATACATTTATTTAAAAAAAATAAATAAATAAAAGATACATAAAAATGAGAAAAGAGGTTGATAATGTTGTATTCTGTAGTACTAGGCTCAAATTTCAAGAAAATATTTCATTGCTCTTAACGATTTTACACTTTTTTTTTAACCCATTAGCGCCGTGCGTGATAATATGATCACAGCGGTTAGTACTTATCAAAACAAGTCTTGTGTAACTTTCTGTCAGTGGTTTCTTTACATGATATGCGTTGCCTACTAGAAGTTTCTGGAAACACTATTCAAACAAAACAAGTTCCATATTGCGGCTTCAATGCGATCTGGAGGCACAGTTATCGGCAGTGAACCAAAAATAGAATAAAAACGGCATTGCCGTCACAGTAGGTATTAAAAGATATTCTTATATTTTATCCTTTTAAATTATTTTGTGTTTGGTTATATTTTAGAGATGTCAAAGGTTGCAACAGATTACATTTCATTCATCTGAAAATATTTGGGGCATGCTTATTCAGGTATTTCATCAGTGTGATCGTATGAACACGCAAGGCGTTTAAGTAGATCCTTCTCTCTTAAGTATGTACAGTACGTAAAAATATTGATAGTACAGTAAACTTTTGCAGATAAGTTAATTTAGAAAAGTTTGTACGTGGTTTCATTTCACTTATTTTATGCTTTTCACTTCATTATTATTATTATTATTATTATTATTATTATTATATGACTTTTGCTACAACTTTTGCTATTTTTTTCTTTTGCGTTCATTAGAGAGGTCTTTTACTTCAACAAATCTTTGATATTGTGGAGTCGAATGGCGTACAAGACATACAAGTCATACATCCTCTAAACATCTTTTCGGATGAAGATTCAGAAGAGGACTGCAATGATTCAGAAGAATTGACAACCTTACAGGGTGCTAATTTACCAATCACGCTGAAGTTGTTTTTTTGCAGATAATACTCGACTTGGTGAAGATGGTGTGACAACAATGTGGTCACAACCACGTCTATATGTCACGGGGCTCAGTCTGTTCCTAATGTTGAACGGTATTCTCACATGTCAGAGTGAAAAGAAGAAAACACGTGTAACTCGTCTATGTTTTATTAGTAAAATACAGCAAGGACATGAAAGATGCTGATCAAATAAACCAGAATATCTCATCGCATTGGAATCAGGTCCAAATGGTGGTGGTGGTGGGCACTTTTCTCTTGGATGATAGACGTACAGGTGCGAAATACATGTCTTCTGTTGAGCAAACACAGGACACACATCTCACACTTACAATTCCGAACTTGCTTGCAGAAATATAAAGCCATTCCATTAGGTGCAGGATTTCCAGCTATTTCTAAGTTCAGCAATGAACAATAACGTGCAAGTGGTTACGTTCATCTTGATGGGAGAGATCACTTGAAGGTTAGCTCTAATCGAAAACGTTGTGCATGTACCCTATGTTCAAGCAGTTCTTACGAAATGTTTCAAATGTAATGAGGGCTTGTACGTACACTGATAGTTTTTTTTAAAGAATTCCATAAAGTCCATGTACGCCCGAAGGTGGGGCAGGTGGGGCCCGGGCCCCCTACGTAATATAGCAAACCACTTATATTAAATACCAGACGTAATATAGCAACCATGGAATATCCCCCTTAAGTTTTTTCGGACTCCCTGATAAAGTTCCTAATGGCCTTCATAACCTACAACTCCGCAATCCCGATACTGTGCTTATTTTATCTTCTAGGTTGTAGCAGTTTCTAAGACTTTTTTTTTTTTTTTTTTAACATATGTGTGAATAATTTAACAGGGATTCATATATTCATGCTATCCGAAAGTGCTTACTTAAAAGCCTAGCGTGTTCATATGATCACGGGGTACCCCAACGAAACCGCTTACGTCACGAGCTCACAATTTCTCATGCGTGGTCTTCACACCTAAATAAGTCAAAATTACCACTTTCACCAAAATTGGAAACAAAAAAATAATTCCGGCGTTAATGGGTTAAATATAAAAATCGAGAAGTATCGCAAAACCCGCTGACTTGAGGGGAAAACATCGCAGGAACGGACTCCGACTCGAATGTGTTAAAAGATTTTTTTTTTAGAGGTCGTTTAGGTGGCGTGTATTGAACTTAAAACTTTGATAGTGATTTGGTTATGCAACACGCACAACAGTTTCACAATAATTTTATTATATGGCTATTTAATGTATTGTTTTCTGCATTATGGTTGGTTGGTTGTTGTTTATGACAAATACCTTAAATTCGTGCCTCAGAGGAGGTTTTCTGTGGTGTTTGCTTACGCTTTTGGTTTTAAAAAAAAATACCACTTTTAGGCTAAAAATTCCTTTTTCTAATGATTTTTCTAATAGATTTTGATTTATTCGAAAGTTTCCTATATAAAAGACTAAATAAAAGATTTGGCTTTCTAATTTCTAACAGTTCCTTAATTACTGTTCAACGCTTCGGTTATTTTCATAGCTTATTATATTTTGAAAATAATCCAGAGCTCAGCATGAGAATGTGGCCAGAGTGCGAGGTCCACCCATCCACCTACCCCAAATTATGTTGACAAACATGATTTTACTAAGGGGTGTCGAAGATTTTCTTCTAGTTTTCTTCTTGGACTTTATAGGCACTTTTTGTTCGAAATGTCGGCATGTGTTCTCTAGATTCCAATTTCCCTTTTATATAGTCATTACGTGCGCAGACGCCGAAAACGGAAGAAGCAGCGTCTGTGATGATTTTCACAAGTTGTTCCCTCCTTGGGTGTGGCAGGGAAAGTCTTGAATACTTTCCTTTTTTTTTAAATATAGTTATCTACTTCTTCATTTATAATACTATTGGTCAACAGAGGTTCATAGGGGGAGCATAAAGCCGAATCATTCATGTCATAGTATTGCTCTGCATTAAAATTGATGGTTGGTGAAACAAAAGTGCGAAGTCTTTTTGCCTTTTCTTAATTCCTCGCTACTCAAGATTTCTTATGTCTTAAGTTTTGGTCAGTTACGAAAGTCAGCTGATTATTTTCAAGATGGGCGAAGAATGCGTTTTGTTGAATGCCCGTATCCTTCAGATTTCTCAAGTAATGTGGGAGAAATCGGGATAAGTGGATCATATTCCAGAAGTGTTGTGCACCGTCAGTTATCGATGGTTTCTCCTTGATCCCAAACCACACCGGTTAATACATCATTATGTACACTCATGTCCAAAATGATTGTCGCATATCTATAACTGTCTTCTTGTAAGAATATAAGTTGATAATGATTTTGCAGGGTACTTTTAAAACTGATACTATGTGTATAATCATGAAATGTATATTTGTGGTAAATTTCATAGGAAAAGAATTAGATATACGAAAATTAGAATGAGTAAAACAAAATGTTGCTAAATGGACAAGAAAGTTTTATTTTCGTTTTATTGTTCTTATTTACTGCTCTTTTGACATGAAATTTGCCACATACATGTCTTTGCCGATTATACTCATACTAACATTATAAGAAATACCGGGAGAATTCGTTATCAAATTATATTTCTACAACAAATATTTATAGACATGCGACAATAATTTTGGACATGAGTGTACGTTGCAATAAGCATAACTTGTTCAGGGAGGTATTTGTACAAAGGTGTTTTTTCTTCGTCTTATCGTACGTATGTGAGGTTGATGTTTCTGATGAGTCTTCTCCATACAACCCTGTCCTGGAATTTTTTTTTCTCTATTAAACCTTCCTTCCTAAATTCATTCCTAACCATGTCCTCCTTGTTTTCCTTTATTTCTCTTCCTATCAACTTCCATTGCCTTCACCCTCTGGTCTTAGTCATTTTCTTCCTATTAGATGGCCATACCACTGCAGTCTTCTTTCTTCGATCTTCTTAGATACCTCTTTAACCTTGGTTGTTCCCCGTATTGACTCATTCCTTACTGTCTCTCCTTGTTATTCCACACATCCAGTGTAGCGTTCTCATTTCGGTAACATGCATTTGCTTTATTTATTGGTCTTGTTTCTGCTCCGTAAATCATTGCTGGCGTAACCACTGTTTTATAAATCAACTCTATTCTTTAGAACGTTTCTGTGGTCTCACTAAATGCCACATACTTGCTTCCAATTTCGCTATTCCTCTATTGTGTGTATTATTTCCATGTCCAAATCGCCATTCTTCGCAATAGATGAGTCTAAATATTTATAATTTTTCACATCGTTCAATCTTTTTTGTACCCTTACTCTTCCATTTTTTCTTCGTTAAACGCGAGATATTCAGTTTTTTTCTACTAATTTTTAAGCCCCTATATTTTAAAGATTTCTTTCAACTCTACTTTTCTTTCAACTTTTTTTTCTGTTTAAATTGCATAGTACAATATCATCGACAAACATCGTACAGCGGGGATCTCTCACACCTTGGGTTATAACATCCATGACAACGTTGAAGAGGCATGGGCTTAAGGCTGACCCCTGGTGTAATCCAAACCGTGGAGGGAATTGGCATGTTAATCATACTACTTACATGGGTCGCAACTTCTCTATACATATTTTGGATTATCCTTACATATGCCCATGGCACTCTTTTCTTCCTCAGACATCTCCATACTTCCTGACGTAGTACTTTGTCGTAGGCCTTTTTTCAAATCAATAAAGACCATACGCAATCATCTTCGTTTTTTCTATGCTTTTCAATAGTTTGTCTTAATATAAGAGTTGCGTCCCTTGTACTCTTCCCCAGCATAAATCCACATTGCTCTTCTTCTATTGATGTTTCCTCCCGTAATCGCCCATTTACAATTTTCTCCTAAACCTTCATGGCATGTGACAATAGTTTGGTTACTCTGTAGCTTCCACATTTCTGTACATCTCCCTTCTTAGAAATAAGTATAATAACATTACTCCTCCATTGACTCGCATTTTTCCTGTTCATAAATTTTCTGCATCAGATCCCATACGATATCTATACCTTCTGCCTGTAAACTCTTCCATGCTTCTACTGATATGCCATCTGGAGCTATTGCTTTTCCTGTTTTCATTTTCTTTAACGCTTTTTCTACTTCTTTTCGGCTTATTCTTGATCCAGGATTTGGAGTTCCACCGCTGAAAACTCCTTACATTTCCTTCATTTTGAAGCTTTTCGAAATAACTGACTCATCTCTCTCTCTGATCTTATCTTCTTCGGTAAGCACC
The DNA here is from genome assembly GCF_964235325.1 of Thermobia domestica. NCBI lineage: Eukaryota > Metazoa > Arthropoda > Insecta > Zygentoma > Lepismatidae > Thermobia > Thermobia domestica. The sequence continues at coordinate 9,164,267 of NC_137471.1, forward strand.
AGTCTTTGTCATTTTTTATTTGCCTAATATGTGTAATATCATTTGTTGTCCCCAGTTTTTGCTAACCTGTATAACTTCTTCATATCACTTGGTACTTCAAGTTTGTCATAAATTTCATCCCAGGCTTGCGCTTTTGGTCTAACCACTGCCCTCTATTACCTTATTCGCAGCCTTGAAGAAACGCTTATCCTTTTCTGTGCCAGAAGCATCCCACTTTTTCTTTGCTTCTTTCTTTGCGTAAATCGCTTCTGCCACTTCCTCTTTCTACCACTACGTCGTCTCTTTTCCTGTAGAGGGAATTTTTCATGTAATTCTACCCAAAGTCTTCTTTGTGACTACTAGTATGATTCCACTGTTCTTATTACTCCACCACTGTTGCACATTCTCCTCTTGCAGGTTTACTCCTTCCATAGCACTTTCTTTGAACGATCCCATTAATTCCTCCTCTTTCAATCTCCATCATCTAAGTTTTGGCTCTCCATTTCGCGGCCTTCTATCATGTCTACTTACGAACTACCAGTCTACGCTCACCATTCTATGCTGTGGAGTCACGCTTTCACTATTCGTTACCTTGCAGTTTTAATGTCCTTGGGCACTGTCTTCGGCACAAAATATAATCGATTTGACTTTCTTTTTTTACTACTCTTGGAAGTCAAAACATGCTCCGTCCTCCTCTGAAATAATGTATTGCAAATCGCTAAGTCGACTATCGTTGCAAAGTTTTCACTCTTTCTTCTTCCTCGTCCCTTTCTCTCACACCAGCCACCGTATATTCTCTCAATCCCAGAACTCCTCCGTGGCTAAGCGGTTAGCGTACGCGCCTTTGGCGTGGGAGGCCCGGGTTCGATTCCCGGCGGGAGCTCATGTGGTTCGGATTCCACGTTAATCAGTAGGACCACGTCTTATATAGCCTCGCTGCTGAATGGGACGTTAAACTCAAAATCAACTCAACTCAACTCTCTCAATCCCTTCCCAGCTTCTACCGACATCTCCATTCCCCAGAAACAATTACTTTCCTAAAGCGAGATAATGCGGAGTTTGTGATCCGAATCTTTCCAGAATTCTCTTTTCTTCGCATCGTACTTACGGAGTATATACGTACACTCATGTCCAAAGTGATTGTCGCATATCTATAACTGTCTTCTTGTAAGAATATAATTTGATAATGATTTTGCAGGGTACTTTTAATACTGATACTATGTGTATAATTGGGAAAAGTACATTTGTGGTAAATTTCATAGTAAAATTAGAATGAGTAAAACAAAATGTACGAGAAAGTTTTATTTTCGTTTTATTGTTCTTATTTACTGATTTTTAGACATGAAATTTGCTACATATACAGATCTTTGCCAATTATACACATACTAACGTTATAAGAAATACCGGGTGAATTCGTTATCAAATTATACTTCTACAACATATTTATAGACATGCGACAATAATTTTGGACATGAGTGTACACTAGATTGATAATTTCGTCTCTGCATATCTTGATACTCATTACTGTTGGTCCTTCTCTTCATACTCACAACACTATCTTTCAGGTCAGTAGAAAGAACAATTCCCATGTCGTTTCTTCCTTGTCGACTTGCTTCATTATACAGCAAATTGTAGCCACCTCCTAGCTTCCTTGACTTCTTATATGTCTGCCTTGTTTCCTGCACGTGCAGGATCCTCAATCGTTTATTAACAGTGAGTATAATATACATGGAAACCAGTATGAAAAGTGACAAGTTAATATCAAGAAATAATATTTTATGCCAAATTCATTACATGGAATAACAGGTCTTTATTCCTGTTAGTGGACGAACAATAATTGCAAACGAAGTTAGAAGTGTAATAAGTGTCTACAAAGATAGTATAGCCCAGCTTTCGAGTTCTTTTCCTTTACAGGATTTGCATAAGTAGTCAATGATAGTATTGTAGAAGTTCCAGCCAGCAAGTGTGAACGTGACCCCGAGCGAGTTGAAATATCAACATAAACTAAAATGAAGGCGGCCGTGGGTCCAAAAGTAAACTTCATTATTTTGCCTTTTTGTTGTTGATGCCCAATCCTCTGTGGAACTTGCTTCGTAAATGAAACGAAATGTTTAGTGTCCCACGTTTACGCCCTATAGGGTAAAGGAGACAGTTGATCATTGAAATTGAATGATTATGAATGTATTGATAGAATGAGAAAGTGGGAGGAAATGAGGAACCTTAGAAAAACCCACGGACATGATACTGTCTACCACAAACTCATGTGGTTGGATCAGGGACTTCTCGCACTTGAGGTGAACACTCTACCACTGAGCCACCGTGACCCTACTTTATGCTTTTCGATGTGTTCCGAACTGCATTCATATTATTGATGTACTCTCTCTGAAACTACCTCGTATTTGCAGACGAGGAACAGACTTATAAAAGAAAGTCAGTGCTACTCTACTGGCTGTTTATAAAGCTCGCAGACTAAGTTTATACAATCTACGGGAAAACCCAAGATAATGTCCCAGAGATGTCTCAGAAGAACTGTCAGATCTGCTGGCGACGTCCATCAATTATTTTCTTTTCTTTTAAAAAAAAGGGGGGAGGAAAAAGTAATTTGTTTGAAAAAAAAAAGCTGTGAATTTTCAGTTAGGGAAAGCAATTTCTCCACTCTCATTTTTAACTTTTTCATTTTCTATTTCGTGTTGAAATTCTGCTTTGCAATAATTTAGTTGATTAGAAAAATTTACGTTATGACCTTGAAGTTGTACGCGTGCCTTGTTTTGACCACCTCCCTAGTCTCAAACTTAGTATCTCAAACAAGGGACGTAGTATCTCAAACATTCGAAGGACTCAAAGGGCGTTGTATCTCAAATAGTCGGTAGAACTTAAGTAACCCAATATCTCGAATATTAAATTATTTATATTCAAGTACCTAATAACATTTGAATTGACACTTAAGGAACGGAATTTCATTAAATATTTCTTAGTGTCAAATTCAATCCGTTTACATATATGTTATAGATCTGTTCATGCGTAGTCCTAATTCCGACATAAGGTGAACCGATTTTGATGCTTATATAAATCTCTTTAGGATCTAATAGTAAACTTCGGACTAAACCAGCGTTTCCCAACCGGTGTGCCGCGGCACACTGGTGTGCCGTGAATGGGCCGCTGGTGTGCCGCGAGGAAATCGAAACAAATTATTAATTCTATATCAATCAAATTGCAAGACAAAGGAAAAATGTATATTTGTATTTCACATTATTATGATCGTCTACTATGAATCTACAACTTTAAGTTTCATACCGTGTTACTTTTCTGTTCATTTTTAATGTTAAAAAAAAGTATTTGTTATCATTGTTACGACTATTATTGCTTCTTTATTGCTGCAGACTATTTCGTAACTTGAAATTTTAAAATATCATTCAATCCTTTCGACAAAGCGAACATGCATACAAATTACCTACATTTGTGGTTTAAAACTAAAAGAGATTTGTTTGTTCGTTCGTTATTTAGTGATCTTTCTTCTTAGTGAAAGGTTGGATACAGTTTTCGAAAAAGAAAACTTAGTTTTAAAAACCTGAGTCCAATATTTCATTGCAATTGTTTTCTATTTTTAAATTAGAATTAAAAATAAGCATAATGATATACCACGGGGAAGAACCAGTGATTGAGCTTTCTTCTCTGTGAGAAGGAGATCAGTAATCACAGAAAAAAATATCACGGTATTGTATATATTTACAAATAATAATAACTATGAATGTGCCGCGAGAATTCAAGTTACACCCATAGTGTGCCGCAAGTTGAAAAAGGTTGGGAAACGCTGGACTAAACTATGAAAAGCTTCAACGGATGCTGGCGCAAAGTTAAGTGCATACAGGCATCCATACATTCTTTAATGTGGTTGTGGTTGCATAACAGTACAGGAGTCCTATTGCAAAGTTTCGGAATACTGTAACGTTTTAAAGAAGCAAGTGGGTTGTATGATTTTTTTTTTTTAAGCAGAGTTCCCACTCATCCTGGAAATATCCTTGAATTGATTTTGTCCACGAAACCCCCTGGAAATGTCCTTGAAATTTACAGAAATACTGAATTTAAGATTTTTTCATAAGTATAATGAAGATTTTAATTGATTGCTATTTTTGATTGCTATACCTGTTTTTGTGCTGAATAATAATTTGTCATGATCCTGCATGTATTTGTGGTTGGTGGGCTCCTCGTGTGGCGTGTGCATCAACAGACTGGGACCTGCGATCAGTATTAACATCCCTGTGGCGACTGTTTAAAGAGTCTCCGGCAAAACGTGATTGTTTTTGTTACTGGCTGCAAAACGTTTCCATTGAAGTTTTGTGCTTACAGGTGGTTGGAAGACGTAGTGGTAGCTGAAAGAGCTTTGGAAATGTGACCATCAGTGGAAACTTACATTAAGAGCATGTCTGGCAGGAGTTCTGAACCAAAAGTCAAATGCATTCCAGTGTTTGAAAGTTGCTTGTGCTGTAGTCTAATGCAATGTGTTTAATTTTCTTGTGTTTGTAACTAGTCTCTTAAGACCACTCCTCCAGCGGTACCAAAGTGATGAACTTCTGGTTTCATTCCTAGGTAAAGATTTGTATAAAGTTCGAATGAAAGTGGCACGCATAAAATAAATCTGTTCTTGGGACATTGTCTTCTGATGCTAAACTATCACAATTCACCCCACCAAAGAGCAACATGGTGAGTGCATCAAATGTGGACTTGGGATTTGCAACCGTAGTACATACAAAAAGAGGAACGTTACTGAAAGAAAAAAATGCCAGTTTAGAGTTGAATGCCAGACATTCCTGTGCAAATTGCTGTTCTATGTCATACAGAAGAGTCCACTGAAATATAGGCTTGTGAGAGACCTTACATGGCTAGATCCAGATAGTGTGTCATCCATAAAGTTTTCGTGGTATTCTTCAGTCACTGTTGGAGAAGAAATGGGCTACACCCAAAGAATGTGGCCAGCTGTTTGTTTTGTATGGAAAATTTACTGAGCAGTTTAAAGATGCACTTGCTGGGTGTAAGTTGGATCCTGAGAGGCTGGATTGTTTTTACACAAACTGTTGGATGGTTCGAAAGAATTTGTTGTTAATCATAAAGAAGCTTCTGCTGTCGAACGAGGCTACAGCATAAATAAAGATCTGCTTGTTGAAAATATGAAGGAGAAATCATTGGTCGGTTTGAGATTGGTGTATGGTGCATAAAGACTACTTCAATCAACATCATAAAAGAAATACTGCATCATACCTTCCATGCAAGGCAGCGCTATATGGCAGAGCAAGAGGAAAGAGAGAAGTGAAAATGTACAGCAGCTACAGAGAAAGAAAATGAAATTGATAGAAACAAGTAAAGCTTTGGAGACAAGCAAATCAACTCGAACATGAAGCAGAGCAGAAATCTTGCTTTAATTTGTTGACAAAGTCAAATGTTATCCGTAGACCAGCTTCGCTAAAGAAAAAAGAGATTATGACTATAGATGAGGAAATCACACAACTCCATACTCTTTTGAAAAACTTGTAATATAATGCCCTTTTTTTTCCTAATTATATCTGTCACACTCACATAATAAAGATGCTATGTACGAAAAATAGATTTTTGTTGTTTGTAAATTTATTCGGTGAGGGGAAAAAAAAACACCATTACGCTCCGCTTTGTGTACCAATACTGTACTTCACTGCATAAGCTACTGTACTTTTCATTTTACTGATGTGAGATTTGAACGTACAGTTGCAATCCTTTTATACCTTCCTGTGTCGAAGTCCTGGAAAATTGGTGATTTGTCGTGGAAATGTCCTGGAAATTGTTTTGGGAAAGAGAATGGGAACCCTGAAAAAGTTTTAAATTGTTGCGTAGAATTATTTGGGTAGATAATAAAATTACATTTATGCTTGAGTGATTTATTTATTTTTTTATTTAATTGGTACAAAATTATATGAATACTACCAAGATTTGTCACCCTTATTAAGAAATAAATATTACTGTGATGTAGTTTTCTGTATGGATTCATCTTTCTTTACAGAACTCTTCGACGTTAAGCTTGATATTTCTGGAAATTGTTGACGATATTCACTAGTGAAAGTCTGACATGATTCTGCTACCTTGATGATGTCTTCCAAAAATGCTGCACATGTCATCTCTATTTTATCAGGTTCAAATTCTGCGAAATCACACAGCGATAATATTTTATTTCGTGCTTGATGTTTTCTTGTTAACTTATAGGATGCCATTTTAAGCTTAAACATTTGTTGAATCAATTGTAGCTGGAAGGCAAAGAAAAGAGTTTTTTTGTTAGTGCTTAGTGTTCCCGTAGTTACGTTCGAAATTTACTTTGAAACTACCTGTTCCAGAACACACAGTTTGAAATTTACTCTCCTGCGTATCCCTGAACACTTAGTTCGAAATTTACTCTCCATCTGTACAAGAGTGCATAGTCATTCACTAAGTTCGGGGAAAGGGGGCGGTGGCTCAGTGGTAGAGCGTTCACCTCCGGTCCTTCGGGTCCCTGGTTCGATCCCAACTTACGTCGTGTGGACTTTGAGGTGGACAAACACCGTGCTCGTGGGTTTTCTCGAGGTTCTCCCGTTTCCTCCCACTTTCTTCATTCCACCATTTCATTCATCTCTCATGATCACCGTCTCCTTTAGCCTCACCAGCATAACCATGGGACGTAAAACTTAAAGATTCAATTTCATTTTTTCACTAAGTTCGGTTCGCTTCTGAAAGATGAGTGTACCTCAAAATGACTAGGATTTTAATTTGCAAGAATGGGACGCGTATGAATCCGGAGCTAGAGGGCGGGGGTGTAAACCTGATTCCCATTTCATTTTGGGACCCGAATTTGTATTATTATTATTATTATTATTATTATTATTATTATTATTATTATTATTATTATTATTATTATTATTATTATTAATGAAAGCATATTCTTTCTACAGATTTAAATTAAATATGCACTTCCGTTTCAGAGGCGTGGCGGTGTCATGATTCACTTAACAGTCAACGCGATATATCAGTTGCGCTGTCTTGCACAGTACTTGCACAAAGGAAAATATTGTATTGACGATGGCATTCATTTTAACGAAAGAGTGTACAATTTGCTTTAATCATTTATATTTTGAATAACAATTGCGGGACAACAGTTGGAAAAAAAGAGGCTCGGTCCTACGCAAAAATAGATAACAGAAGTATACATGCATAAAGAATAATGCAAAATTTATCTATCTTTATATTTGTGTGGGGTCTACAAAACATAGTATAATTATAGCTATGCTTACAACAACAATAAAATTATACACGCCTTCGCCCCCACACTCGCAATTTGCTCAGCATATGACCTCGCACAGTATAACAAATGCTCCTACGTGCTGCGGAGGCATAATATTTCGCTTTCTTCCTTTCTGCGTCTTTTGTATAGAACTGGATTGAGCTAAAACTCTGTCACGGAATTCATATACCTCGTAAGGCATTTTAGTGAACCACCCCCATCTCTTTTACTTTCCTTCTATGTTAAGTGGCAAAAAACGCTTAAATGAAAAATCAAACTACTAACTTTCATGTCTCTAATCATAAGGGATCGCGAGATATGGGCATTTTATAATAATAATTCCGACCCTTTTCTTCCTTTCTAGGTAAAATATCAAAAACGCTGAAGTACGTAATGAATTATTTTAAGTGAGAAGTCCATATACTAAATTCCATGTTTCTAACCTTCAAAGATTTTTAGATAGGATCAAGTGGGGAAATTGTGAAACAGAAAAAGTGGGGCTACTGTGAAACACCCGTTTTTTATTTTTTTTCTTCTTCTTTCTCAGTACTCTATAACTTTGAAGTCTGAAGAAAAATATAACAAGACAGTAAATTTATTGTATATATCTCAAATATCTGAAGTATGACAGTTTTTGAGAGAAAAAAATATAATCTGAAAGCATCCATTTTTCAACGAAAAAAGAAAATTGTTTTTTCTTGCAAAATTTTTGTTATATCTCGTATACCAAATGTCTCTTTAACTAACTAAATATGTATTATTGTAGAGGATATTGGAGCTTTTCAGGCCATGTAAGTAATATGTAAAATGATGCATAGTGGAAGGACAACATGAGTCAAAGTCAATGGGCTATTATGAAACGAGATCACATTTACAGGGTTCTTACAAATTTACTTTTCTCATTTTCCCTGACTTTTCCCTGATTTCCAGGTCCAAGACCAATCATTTTTCCTGACCCGCGACATTTAATAAGATAATGGTGTACTGATGATTGATGCCTGTAGAAGCTAAATAAAGACTTGGGCCAGTGATTCTCAACCTGTGTGCTGCATAAGATCAGCAACTTTCCGTTTGCAACACTAAACAGTAGACACAGAGCCATACAAAAAGCTAATAATAGTAGACAAGCAAACCAGTGTAAGCTAATCAAAGAATTGCTATTTGAGCTAGTGAAGAAACTTTATAAGACATCTTCAAATAATGTTACACATTAATGTTAAATTTCTTTACATAAATAAATAAACTAAGAAATTGGACACCCTTCTTCCCAATGAGCAGCTATAACTTAAGAATTCTTTTTAAAATGTCAACAAATTGCTTCTGTTAATATCGAAGAAATTAAGAGGCGCTCCTAAAAATTTAGTAAACAAACAAACAAACAAACAAAAAAAAAAAAAAACAATACTTTAAGGGAATTTCTCAATATTTCTTCGAATTCAATAAAATGAGAAAATTAAACAATAAGTTACTTTTCAAAGTAATGTGTAAATGTATATGCAACTGTGAGAATGCAAATTCGGATTTTTTCCCCTCAAACGCAAAAATATTTTAAAGTTTAACATAATGAAAGTTATGGGAAGCGAACATTACATCTGCCCATGCCAACTCCCTAACCTCTATGTTCTTGTACCATTTTTTTTTCGCAGTTATTTCAATAGATTCTAATTGTTATCACAATAAAACATAAATTTATTATCTTATACATATTATACAACTATTAAAAGGAAACAAGAATTTTAGGAATGATCAAAGAAATGCATCAAAAGATTGCGATCTTGGTCAAGAATTTTAGGAATGATCCCCTCCCCCCACAAAAAATGCCTTAAAAGATTGCGATCTTGGTCAAGAATTTTAGAAATGATCCCCTCCCCCCTCCAAAAAAGCATCAAAAGATTGCGATCTTGGTCAAGAATTTTAGAAATGATCCCCTCCCCCCTAAAAAAAATGCATCAAAAGATTGCGATCTTGGCCGATAATTAGTTTTTGGATCAGGAGTTACAAAATTTTCGAACGGCCCCTAAATCGAATTTTCGTATTTTTTTTTTTATGGAGTAAGCATACCATAGTGAGTTAAGTGATAGTTCGGGCTTGGCTACACTATATGTAGTTCTTCAGATATAAGAAGTACAAGAAAATTTTTGCCTGAAATATATTGGATCTTTTGATCCGAAAAGAACTTAAATGATATTAAATAAATAGGAACATTACTTAAAAGCTTTTAACAATAATAGCTATGATTACTTCTTTCAGTTACTTAGATTTACTGTTTTAAAATTTTGATTTCACTTTCAATTTATTCTGATTCCAATCGTTTTTCCTTAAGTCATCTCTCTTTTTTCTGGTTCTTTTAACTTTGCCATTTTTCTCCGTTTAAGTACTGCCTGAGACCTTTCATTTTCTCTTTCTTTTCTCTCTCTTTTTTTTCTTCTTTTCCAAAGCCGAATTGTGTCTTGTTCTCGCACCTTTTACAAAAAGTTAGAGAGTTCTGGATCTGAAGCATTGAGACTTCTAATTCCACCTATGTAGGCCAAACAATATACCAGTTGTCTTTTGGAAACTGAAGAAGCCTCTAGCAAATTTTCTACCAATAAACTTTTGTTAATAGAAATACCAGACTCTACACTTGCATTTCCATGTGAAATAATCCATGTCATTTTTACAAGACTCCACAAGTGTTTGAATTCACTTTTGTTACTTAGAACTAATTTATAAAACTCAAGATTTGTTTTGCTTCCATATGAACTAAAATAAGACGCCAACACACTTTTAGACGGCTAAAGAAAAGATTCGAACTATTTCTGAACTAGCTCTGCTTTAACATCATCGAGATGAAACGACTGATGGAGTATTTCCAAGCACTTCGTCATCCTTATCCGGGCAATTTTAGGTTTATAAGTTTATATAAGATAACCTCAGGATCAAGGCATGAAATAGCACGAGTAAGAGGACATTTTTCGAGTATTTTTTCAGTAGTGCCTATCAAAATTTTTTTACAAATACTGAAGAAACTGCATTTGTCTACTTCCTTGACATCTTTAAGCTTCCCAATGCATTTTTTTTTTTTTCTGCCCCAAATCCTATATCTACATTCTTTGGGACTTTCAGATTACTTTTAACTTCTAGAGCTTGCCCTTAGTCTTCTTCATTGGACATCGGCATTTAAATTGTATCATAGCTATATTCTAAAAACATGTTTACAGTTTATTATGGTGTGAAAAAGCATCGAGTAATAGCAAATTACCCTCATTTACTTACACTATTATGTTTTCAACAGAAAGAAACGCCACCATTTTAAACGTGAAGTGTAACAAATCAAAATATCTTCATAAATTACATTCTTAATATTAGAAATAATGTTGTGTACAACTGAACATGTAGCAACTACCTCACTTAACAAGTTTACATACCATAAATACAACTCCTAAAATTCAACGAAAATCGTTTATTTGTTGTGCTTCTTTAAACAAATAATGGCTGAATTATTGGCTTATCTTAACAAATAGGTAAGACGGACAACAGTTTAATTTCCTAAGAAAAATCCCCAATTTTCCCTGTTTTCCAGGTTAAGCACCATTTTCCCCTGACTTTTCCTTGACCTTCGTTTCATTTTCTCTTACTTTTCCCTGTTTTCCCAGTTTTCCAAATTTGTAAGAACCCTGCATTTAAAATATATGAAGGACTGCATGCTGATATGTTTCAGTGCCACTATCTCATAGAGCATCTAAGAATAAACAATAGAAGACTCGTGACTCTTCGAGCAGCGACGAAGAATTTCTTGCTGAAGAATGCTTCCTTGTCTGACAGCATATTCTGATAATGATAATTTGGATGACCCACAACCTGACGATTTCGTCGAAAAAGTAGAGGACCCTGAAACAGAGTGCATTAGATGAGAATGCTTTGTTCTTGCAAATTTTAAAGGACGTCGCCGAAATAGCACATATATAGTTATATTATTACAGTATTAAGGGTGCTACCTCATGATGAATGTTAAGTTATGGGCCCTAAATCAGATGTGAACAAGAAAACATTTAAACCTGTTGAAACTGACATTTCATTCATTAAAAAGTCGGATAACATTAGCATTATGCCTATTCCTGCAATGGTAATGTCTGATGATAGGTATAAGTACTGTTTTGAAAAGATTGTTGATGTGTTTGAAGTGTAAAAGCTAGAACTATTTCTTGGTGCTCTAATGAGAACATGATATTCTTGGAATTTTTCATGTTATGCAACAGAAAAGTATGTGTCTACTTTATTGTTCAGTACAAGCTGTGAAAGGTGCATCTTTTTATTTTTCCGCGTTTAATGGGATCAGGTTAAACAACGAAAACGACATGATATTTTATAATTGATATTTTCTGCCTGATATACAGCTTTTTTACGGAAGCAAGGGAATCTTTAGTGGAGACAGAACATGAAAATAACTTTTGTTACCTTCAAGCCTGCTCTCCATTATCACTTGCAAAGTTATTACTTATAAAGTAAGTACCAATAACAAGAGTTATTACTCATTTCATTTTTGATATGAAATCTCTGAGTAACTATCTGAAATATATATATACATCAAATTTTGTCATGTGAAACATTATACTCAAAGCATTTCATTATAGCCCCCCAGTATTCTTTTAGAGTCTTCAATCCTGTAAACTATGCGGGCGTTTCACAAGAGCCCCATTGCTGTTTCAAAATAGCCCCTGCATTTGGGGCTATTTTGAAACACATTTTCATTTTTTTTCAGGAAAACTACATGTAATAACGAAAAGCACCTGAGTTATTTTCAAAGATGTTTGTATATATATATATATATATTTAATGTTTCTAATTCAAGCAGTTTTTGCTCTACACTCAAAATTTTTTTTTTTTTTTTTTTGTTTGTTTGTTTCACAATTACCCCACTTGACCTATTGATATCTTATTATAATAATTGCAATTTCCGCCCCTTTTTCTTTCCACCTCTCTTTTCCTCATTTTACTAATGTATCAACAAACGTTGAAATGCGTGTCAAATTATTTGAAATGAGAAATCCAAATACCAAATTCCAAGTCTCTAACCTTAAGGGATTCGGAGAGATGGCCATCTTATTAAAATAATTTCCAACCCATTCCTTCTTCCTTTTTTTCTAATTTCCGAAAAATTCTTCCTTAGTGATACCCTACGTCCAAGGGTGCCCATCAGGGGGGGCAAGGTGGGTGATCGCCTCCCCCCAGAGGAAATTGTACTTCGGAAAATCGAAAACCCAATAGAATTTTTAGAATAGTTACATCAAAATTTGAAACTATATTTGAAATGTCGCTTATACTTGCCCCCCCCCCTGGAAACCACAACATGGGCGCCCTTGCCTACGTCACAAATTCTATCTATTGTCTAAACTTCAAGTTTCTAGCTTAAGTGGTTTGGTTTGTGCGAAGATCAGTTATTTACTCAGGACTTCGTCATTTATATATGAATTACAATAACAGCTTGTGACAAACCTAGCATATATATATATATATATATATATATATATATATATATATATATATATATATATATATATACCAAGCCAAGAAAAGATGAAATGGCATTAAAAGTCACAATGAATTCCAGATCCTTTCCTAATCTTTTCGTGTTGAACCCCAAAAGTTACGGCTTTCTTTGTTGATCTAGTAGCTAGCCAACGTACCTTTGATCTTTAATACCTCCATGATTTGATTCCCGGTGACTGAACATCGAAAGTACTACAATGGTTCAGATCCAACTCTAATCTCTAGTTCTTGTTCTGTAAATATCGCTCTTGACAAACTACGTAAATACAATACATATCAATCAACCAACCAACCGGAAAGTCTCATCCATAGGCGGTGCTAGGAATTGTCTGCTGGGAGAAGAGGGACAGTGGGGGACAGACCCGTTCGTTGGTCGGTCTCGCAGGTCTTGGTAGGTGACCATCTTATAGGTGGCATTTTTATTTCTTGTAGAAAATTTTTGGGGCAATGCCCCCCATAACTCCGCCCATGGTCTCATCTCAGATTCAGAGAGCTTTTCGGTAAGTATCGCTAGAGATTCTATATTTCTCTTTATTCAAGGTAAAGGTAATTGAAGTTTCCGGACCCGAATTCCATTTCCATATCCTTTTTCTAGGACACAATTTTTAAAATATACCTTTTTAGTTCAAAGAGTGAGACGTCTTACCCTACTAGTACCCTACTGTTAGTCCAACAAATGAATCATATTCTCGCTGCTTTGGGGCTTACGGTGACCCCCCTCAAAGAATTAAGGACAGAAGTATTCACAATTCAAATATGTCTGTATTAAATAATATTAAGTACTACGTATTTTAATTAGACTCTGCTAGGCTTGTCACACAGATTGGGTCGGGCGAGGAAAGATCATTATTTGTATTTCTCCCCGGGAATGATAAATGCTGGTAGTTTAAAAAAAAAAAAAAAACTTTTGGAGGGGGCGGTCACCTCCTCCGTCCCCACGTAGTTCCGCCAGTGATGCCATCATGGTGGCGCTTCTCAGGTTTCTGCTTTTGTTTGTCTCCTTTCCTATTTGATGAAGCACTGTGTGAAAGGTTATATATAGTGGCTTTTATAATTGCAGTGTGTTATAATGTTCTTTCTATTTTGTAATATGAATCCTGGAGCGAGTATGGAATGAGCTACTTACCAGAAAATAGTAAAAACTATTATTATTATTGGTTGGCACAGAAAGTTTTTTTTTTTTTTTAACTGTTTTAAAATCGGTTAGATTTTTTGTCAAGACCTTTTTTGCTTTTTGTTGACTTGTTTGGAAATGAGATCTACAAAAACAAGAACAGAACCGGCTTCGATGAAAATCACATTGTTTCAATAGAAACTTAAAATTCCTTTTGAGAAAATGAAAACCGGTTTCGCTGAAAACCAAACTGGTTCTTTGGAAAAACTGAAACAGGTTTTTCGAGAAAGCCGAAACCGGTTTCGGCGAAAAATCGAACAAGCTTTATGAAATGCTGAGCTGTTTTTTTTTTTTTTTTTTTTTTTTTTTTGACAAACCGGGTTTTGGTGCTTATAAAAAACGGTTTTGCCCACCCGTAATTATTATATTGAAAACTCAAGATTGTACATAACAAGCTCTTTCGCTATATACTTTATCCAGTAAAATCTTCTTAATAAAAAAGTATATGAACCGATTTCAAGAAAAGCTCTAGAAGCAGAAAATAATAATAATAATAATAATAATAATAATAATAATAATAATAATAATAATAATAAAGTACTTAAGTAGAAAATAATTTATTATTATCTATCTCTTTATATATATATATAATTTTTTAAATTTTTTTTTAAGTGTCGAATCGAACAAATTAATGTCTATTAAGAGAGGATTGCTGTAAAAGTTTCTGTAATCAATATGTAAAAAGACATGTATGTGAAATTCTGGAAATGGCTTTATTGGTTTTCAAAGTATTCACCCCTACGATCAAAGTATGCACTTTTGCATACACTCAAACCAATCTTGAAAGCAGTTTTTCTTTCTCTTGAGGTTGATATTTCAGAAACCCTTTTCGTATTGCGTCAACATTTTCAGATCTATTATTGTTAACACTATTAAATTTTCAGCGAAACATTTTTGTGGTAGAACATTAATTCCACTATCTCTACAAACAATTCGTTCGAACGAGAAAACCCATTGTGTCCATCGATTTACTGTTTTCCTTTCCTATCAAGTGGTTCATTACCCTTGGTTATTCAAATGTTCATATATATTTACATTTTGTATTAACTCTGCTAATAACAGTTACCCTATGTCAGAGGATTTTTGAGGCACACTGTATATAAAGCAATTTTCTTTCGAGAAGGTGAGGTTGATCAGTTTACGTAGCTTTAAATCTGGTATTTCATTCGTGATAAGTTAACACCTTACACGCAATTTCAGTAAATTAGTATTTGCAAGAAGTGCGCAAATTCAGACTAAGACCTGATTTCTAACAAACTAACAAGAGTTCCTCGAAACAAATACGTCATTCCATAGAACGCAACCATTACAAACACACGTTTTCATTAGCAATATTCTATACACACACTGACATACATATACTTAACAATTTTTTTCATTATACAATTGAACTACAACTCAGGTCGCTCAATTACATTATAAATTATTCTCGTCATAAACGACTTAAGTCTACCAGCCACAGTGTTTATCTACAACCCACAAATGACTCCACTAACCTCTTTCAACCTAGCGATGAAAGCTTCTTGTGATGATTTGGGGAATAAAATAACAGGTAAGTAAGTTTTCAAGAACCATGTCTTGTAAGTAAGCATTCTATGCTTTGATATAAGCTGTGAATTCAATTTCAAACCAGCAGATATTGATTCTTGTAACTTCTGTATAACACCGTCCTGTCTCAGTTTATAATCAGAATATATTTTCAATTCATGCTCATTTTTTACTTCCCGCTCTGCAATATAACTATTGATAACATCCAGTTCGTCATTTATTACTTGACGTAACTTTTCTTCTTCCTTTCGACGCTTTCTGAAAGAAACAAGAAAGATTATTCAACAGACGGAATGTTATTGAATATTCGTGGCAGATACCGTAAAATACGTATTAAAGCTATCATAATTATTAAATATCATCATCATCATCATCATCATTATAGGTATTCTGCCATTATTGGCAGGTCTCTTGCTGTAACTGAGAAACTTCCACGGTCTTCTAATAACCTCTTCGTCTTCATGTACGATTATAGTGTTATGATATCGTCCATCAATAATAGTCTTCTTAGCCCTCTCCCTCTCTTTCCTGCCACCATACCCTCTAGCACGTCCCTCATGATACAAGCTAATGTCCCAACAAGTTTCTCTCTTTCTCTTCTTAATAATATCAAAAAGGGTTCTTTTCTCCCCCCACCATTTCTAACACCCATTTCTTCGTTTTCCGCTCGACCCAGCTAATTATCTCCATTCTTCTTTACACCCACATTTGAAAGCTTCTAGTCCTTTTTTTTTTTTATCATTTTTGCGTAATGTCCTTCTGACCCGTACAGCACAATACTCCACACGAAGCATTTTAAGAAGTTATTTTCTCAACTTTTCATTCAGGATTCTACAAAATAGTATTTTCTTCATCCTAAAGGCTTCTTTCGCCATTCCTACCCTTGCTTTTATAATGAAACCTATTAATTTGGCCACCTGACTGTTTGCTGATATTTGCATTGTATTACAAATATTTCTTCTCAAAAAGTTTCATACTTGTTAATTTTCTTTAAGTTATCTCCAAATAAAGGACATTTCGTAGTTCTAGGAAGGACATGCAACAAGATGTAACAAGTTACCTTTTTTTTTTCTGTTGAGGAATTGGTCCGTAGGTAGTTGTAGAATGTTCAGCCGAAGTGATTGTGAAGGATAAATTAAGCTTAAAGTAGTAACTATGTAAGAAGATTTATTCTTTATTATACTTTATACTTTAGCTGTTACTTACGAAAAGATATTAGAGCTGCAGTGACGTAGTCGGTAAGATGTATATCTATCAACCAGACGTCTGAGGTTCGATCCCTGATGGGGATAGATTTATTTCTGTTCTAATCTCGTTTCAAAAATGACCGTGGGCTTCATCGGTCTCTGTAAAATGAGTATTGGGACCGAAGGGGAGGGGGGAGGTTGGTAAATGCTACCAGAGCATGGGGCTGACTACATTACCTTTTGAACGGGCCAAAGTTAAGAATATCTAGAGCTACTACCGCTTTGGAAATATTATAAATGGATTAAACTATGAGACAGATTCGGAAAATAAGGTTACAACGACTAGAAGTCATTCAAAAAAATGTGTATTTTTCAAAATGTCTACTAAACGTATCTAGTGATACAGGCGATTATCTTTCGGTGTAATTGCTGCCATTTTCCAAACACTTGTTAAGTGGGGATACTATTTTCCATACCTCATAGTCATAGAATCCTAGCGCCTGCTGCTGGCACCACATTTCAACTTCGTTTTTGATCTTAAACATTCCGGAATGATTTCACGCATTTGTCTTAGTATGAGACATCGATTTGCACGAACTGCTTCTTCTGTGTTTTGAAGAAGTTTTCAGATACACAGACAGCCTAGCTCTTCTTTGTTCATGACATCGGTCCTGATTCCCGACAATCCACGACACCATTTCGTTACATGTCGACTCATAATGTTTCCATAAACGGGAAGAAGTGCCTTGTGAATATCCGCTAGACTCTTACTTTATGCGTGGAGAAAAACGAATGACGGAGCGCACACATTTGATGGCATTTTGAATCTGCGCAGCCTTTGTAAACACGTGCTACACTAAACTCACGTAGCAATGAAGAACAGCCGCGAGAGGAAAGCGGAAGGGGTTGTAACCTTACTTTATGGATAAGTTTCGTATATTTAGGACAAGTACTAATAGGAGCTATCTAGTCATATATTGTCATATAATGTTGAGATAATTTACGTAATGCTGTTCACTAAATATTCATTAAATTTTAATATCGTAATACCTTTAGTTACATAGAAACTTGAACAACTCCTTTTTGAATTCCGCTGTGGTTTTAATATCTTTTAAGCAAGTCGACAATTTATTGTACAGCTTAGTGGATATATTAGAAGGACTTTCTGTGTGCAAGTATAGTTTTTGTATAGTGTGCATATCTTGTTCTTTTGTTGTGCATCATATGAGTGTATACCATCAACATGAATAAAAATGTGTTCATTTTTTTGAACATACACGTAATTTTATTTGGATTGGGTTGAATTTGAGTTTAGTGTCTCTTTTTGCAGCGAGGCTATGTGAGACGTGGAACTACAGCCTAACGTGGAATCTGAACCATATCAGCTCTTGTCGAGAATCGAATCCGGATCTTCGGCGCCAATAAGAACTAGAATTTAGTATATTATAATGAAAGCAAAGTTTCTTTTGAAACAAAACCACCACATCTATAGATCACAATACAAATACTACTTAATGTTTTAATTAGGTCGATAATATGTTCATCCCAAGTAAGTCTGTTGTTTATTGTATTTAGTAACTCCTAAAAACTTGGTAGATATGAGTAATCCTTAGAAATTGAATTTAAGGTGGGTTTGAAAGGCTGCTTAATCACCAAAATGGTATTCCGTTACCTTTCCAATATATTTAGTTAGGAAGTGCCAATATATGCAACAATTCATTCAAAATCAAGAGATTGATTTCGAAACATTGTTCCAAAAGACATTCAATCTATAATAATTAGAGTATAATGTGTGCAGTTTTTCTATATCTTGCTATTTTTGAAAGTTTCGTTATTGGGAATATGCTACTGAAAAGTATAAGAAAAGTATATGCAACAAACAATGAATAAAACAGAATTATTAAAACTGCACGAATTATCCTCTGAATATATATTTTCAAAAAGTGCTAGGATAAAGTTTAAATATTGATATCTTGAATTTGAATACTTCTGAATTTCGCCCCTCCTTACGTATACATTGGAAAGTTATAGGAAACGTGCTGCCATCTATGACCACGTATTTGAGCCTTTACACTCACCTTAACATGATTTAACATTTATTTATTTACGTAATTTATTTATTTATTTATTTACCGTTGAACTTCCAAATCATCCCTTACTGCGTCGTAACGGGAGGCATACTCGTCAGTATTACTTCTATAAGATGGAATCATGTTTATCAAATTGTTTGTTTCCATTTCAGTCTTCAGAAGTATTTCTTCTAAATTTTTACACTGATCCTGAAACATACATAATTAAGAACAATTTTCATTGATAAGTCTCTGTCATGTATTTCTTATTTTGAAACAATATAATCGTCATATATTTATATTAGATTTTCAACACTTCTCTCTTGTGCATTTAGGGAAACTCTTCTGTCTAACTGTTTTATATATAGAGTGGTCGAATTGAATTAAATTGTGGTATGATAGTTTAGTTCTCTGATTGAAACTATAGGGTACATAATACACAAGCACAGTGGATCTATCGTTGTCCTACGAAGTTATTTTCTTTCCAATGTATAATTTCGATCAACGCTGTGACCTTTATTGACATCCAATCGGACTGTTTACTGGAACCTGTTTACCTCCACATCATTTTTTAAAATTTAATGTAGTCAGTGAACATTCAGTCTGGATATCGACAAAGATTACAGCATTGATCAAAATTATATATTGAAAAGTAAATAATATCATACTCGTATTACAAAACTAGGTCCACTGTACTTCGTAGTGTGTGAGGTCTACATCATCAGCATATATTAGCTACTGAGAAGATAAGGTCTGCGTACGAAACAATTAGTCTGGATATTTTGGAAGTCATAAAGTATTGAAAAACCCCGTGTGGGCTTGTTGTAGAATGTACGAGTAAAAGAATTAAAGTTGGTACCAAAACAGTAGTCTTAACCAGTTGCTTGTGTACTTAATGTAGACTTGATAGGAAATGAAATACTGAATCGCAAGGTACTCGTTTTCCTCCAACTTAGATTAAATCTTTCAGTTTTAGATCCCACAGTTATGCCGGCTAGGCTAAAGGAGACGGTGATGATGAGAAATGAATGAATTGGTGAAATGAATAAAGTGGGAGGAAACGGGAGAACTCCTAGAAAACCCACACACACGGTGTTTGTCGACCACAAAGTCCACTTGGCGCGAGTTGGAATTGAACCAGGGATCCCATACACCAGAGGTGAACGCTCTACCACTGAGCCAGCACGGCCCCTCCAACATAGATGAGGTTACGGCAGATCCGACTTCACCAATGTAAATGGAATAAGGTGGTATATATATTTTAGGATATTTAGAATCATGACGGCCATTTTATTGGATTGACGTCATATTTTACTACTGCTGTGAATACAAGTCTGCAGTGATGGTGCAGCTTGGTGGAAGAAGCTCGTAATGTACCACTTAGTGAATAGTCCACTAAACACAGGGCATGGTATACGTTGATGAAGTTTTGAGGTGTGATGCACAAGGTTCAATGTCTGATACACTTAGGAGTCATATTGGGCCTATTTTGCGTCACTTGCTAACACTCGACCAAATATGGGTATGTTGCGGAGACAAGACAGCAACGAAATAAGCTATCACTCATTGTTCATTGATGGCTGCCAACAATGTGTAGGGTACTCACTTGCTCAACTTGTATGTCTTTCTTATGCGATCGAAGTGAAGTCTAACTTTTCTTTGGAAACCTGAAAGCGTTCGGCAAATTCACTATACGTTGGACTGCTGTCCTCCTGTATGGCTGCCTTCAGGGCTTCATCATCTTGCGCCTGTGGTCTCTCACTGTGTGGATCTTCGCAGAGGCTCAGATTTCCCGATCTGAACTTCCGAAACCAATACTTGACAGTGCATTAGTTCACGGCATCCTTCTCAAGTGCCTGACGTATTCGATGACTTGATGCGGCTGATGGAAGACCAACCTTAAAGTCATGTAGAAAAACAACCACGAATGAGCTGTTTCGATACTTCCATGTCTCTTTGACACTGGACGAGTTGTTATTGCTATGTGTGGAAAATTTCGGAGTATATTGATGAGTAATCACACTAACTCCCATCGATTATCCGGCGCGTACGTCACTTCGTTTGTCTCTGTGAGCGCTTCATTAACCGTGACATCAGAAACGGCAGGAACTTGCTTGGTTACCTTGTATAACATGCGCAAATACTCAATTTCAAGTTGGTTTCCTTAATTACACAAGTGCCCCTGTCTTCGGCTTTGCCTTCAGTTCATCCTAGGAAATCTATCACATACATCTACCATTACTATTTCTAACAGTAGGCGCAATTCCCGGAACTTCTCAAATCTACCTTCTCTATTTTCTTTATACCTGGAGTCGTTGTCTTCTGCGTAGAAGCTCAACATAGGATCCATCCAGATACTTGTCTTTGTCATGGCATGTGCTCTTTAAAGAACTTATTTTGGCCTTTAATTCCCTAATCTCTTCAGTCTGTTTCTTTTTCTTTTGTAATAATTCTTCCAAACTGTAAGAAAAACGTAAAAATATTATAATTCCAGATTAAGTTAATGTGAACGAATTTATAGTAAACCATATTTACTTAAATACTCGCTTAAGAGCCTCCCTTACTAAAAATAATACAAAATTTACCATTTTTATTTTGCTTGTTTATTCATCAGTGAAAGGAGGTAATGAAATGCAAGTTACCACAATCATCGATAATGCTATTCTACAACAGAAAATATGAACCTGAAGAATGTTCAGTGTTGCCATCCATAGAAATTACAGTGTTGCCAGAAAAACAATTTCCCTAAAATCTAAGTTAAGGCAGTGAGTAGAGGAACAAACTCAACTGCATTTGGTTACGTATCATATTGTTTAGTTTCCTGTGAACTACTTTTCAAATAATAGTTGTATTTAGCCTGTAATAAACAAAATAGTTTTAACATACAGTTATTAAAACTAAATAATAATGTTAATTAAAAAGTAGTTCACAAGAAGCCAAAATAACATGATACGTAATCAAATGCAGTTGAGTTCATTCCTGTACTCGCTGTCTTAAGTTAGATTTTAGGGAAATTGTTTTTCTGTCAACACTGTAATTTCTATGGATTGCAACACTGAACATTCTTCAGGTTCATATTTTCTGTTGTGGAATAGCATTATCGATGATTGTGCTAATTTGCATTTCATTATCTCCTTTTACTGATGAATAATCAAGCAAAAGAAAATGGCAAATTTCGTATTATTTTTAGTAAGGCAGGCTCTTAATTTATTGAACATATAATTTCCCATAAGACATTATTCAGAGTTCATACTGATCTTGAAGGTCATGGAAATTAAAATGAGTCCGGGAAATGCTTTAAAATATGCCGAAAGTCAGGGAAGTCTGCTATATTTCACCGAAATGTCGGGATTTTTTTTTTTTTTTTTTTTTTTGACACCTCAAAGAATCATGATAGATACAAAATGATGTTAAGAAAATGGCTCAAAAAAATTATCTTTAGAAATAAAAAAGCTTGAGAAGTACCAAAAGATGGCAAAACTTCAAGCTTTGAAAGACAAACAAATTTAAATTAAAAAAAAAAAAAGAAACCAAAATAAGTTAGTTTTGTTGGTTGTAGATAATCAAAAACGTAGACCAAATTATGATATACCTGTTTATGTTTAGGAGTGTACTCAGAATGTCGAGATATTACAGATACCGCTAGTTTATAATTATCGTTTGGTATTAGCAGTGGCGTATTTAGGGGGTGGGGCTATCGGGCTGAAGCCTCGCCGAAATAAACTTGTTAGTTTTTCGCATTTCCACGTACAACAATAATCCTTCTTACCATTTCTAAGAATTTCATGGACTTTCTATTTTCTTATGCTCTTTGTTCAGAAATAATACTATATTTGTCAAATTTCATTCCACGTAAGAACTGTGTTCTCTTTTCTTTCTTTCGTTCATTCTACTCTTTTGTTTCTTTTTCTTAGTTGTTACTTTCTTTCGTTTCTCCTATCTTACTTTCGACCGTTGTTAGTTGTGACTCAAGTCGGCCGTCGTCAGTAACACCAAAACTAAGGAAGTATATATCTTAATATAGGCCCTAATCATTATACTGTTCACAAGGAGCTTTTTTTTTTTTTTAATGTAAAGTTATTAAATTAGTTGTAAAAATGTATGTAAGAACACAATGTTGTACGTTGTTTAATAAAATCTAGTGTAATAATATTAATATCCTTCTATTGTTCATAACTGTTTTCTTCTTCGATTATTTCATTCAAATTTCGCCTTTTCCTTTAAATGACTTACATTTCTTTTCCTTATCGCGGGATCTGTATTTAGATTTAAACGATAGATTACTAACTTATTTTTCTCAAATGTGCCGCCACCGAATTTCATCTCCCCCCGCGCATTTTCTTCTTGATAATTTAGGTATTATCTTACCTTTCAGTTATTTCTACCCCCTCCCCACTCTTGCTCAATGTTTTCACTCCTTTTACCTAAAAGCGTCATTATACAAATATTAAAGGAAGGAAAATGAACTTCATTAAAATTTGTCGGCACCCAAACGGAAAAATATAAGTGCTTATTCACGCGTTGTTCAAATCCCGCCGCGAAACAAAATCCTAAATATGCCACTCAGCATTAGTGTTTTGTTGTATTCCAAACGCGGAAGTTTAATTTATTATAAGTATTTATCGAAAGAAAGAAAGCTTATTCTATATGTAAAAATTAAATAGGGGGCGTTGAACGGTTAAATAAAACTAGCTGAACCTGCGCTCTCCCCACAGCGCATCATTCGCATATAAGCGTGAATCTCCTTGTCGTTCCTCACAACATCTGTACATGTCCCTTTACAGACAGAAGTGAAAGACGTCTTGATAAAAATCGACAAAGGGTACCATAAATGGAAGATTTTTTTTTTTTTTTCAATATCTCGCACCGTTTGCAAGATTTGAACCTGCTTCCAGTAGGAGTTTCTAATTCATGTATGATCAGTGTTTTCTTCCTTCATGCATGCAGTATGTAATAAGCAAATATATTACATACATAATTAATTATAAGGTCAGTGATACATGGTGCTCATTGTGCAAAACACTCCAAACAATAAAGATTCATCTTAGATTGGAGAAATAGTTATCCTTCGTTTTTCATTATCATTTGACCACGAAACAAACGCCTGAGAGATATATAACCACTATATACCATTATGTTGTTGGAATTTATAACTCGTAGGATATGATGCTTTTCTTTTCTAAAACTTCAACACTTCCAGTGTATCCCTAAAAATGTAATACAGAAATAACGGCCACATTGTTTTGAATATTCAGTTAGAACTGGACAATCTACACAAAATTTGGAATCGACCAGCAAAAACGGCACGTTTCTAGCACTTGTGGTTTTCGAGATCTCATTGTCAAAATGATTGGAGACAAACATATGTGCTTATTCATGGAAAATCAGGGAAAGCAATACCAGAATTCCAGTGTGAATCCTGCTATTACTCGTCGTATAAGCGGCCATCTGTCTATTTTGGAACTTGACAGGAACTTGATTCTTACGTATCAGATGCTAAATTTATCCTCTATAACTTGGTATTACATCTATGCTGGCCTCTAGGAAACATACATAAACAAAAGAAGCATGTAATAGAGTTATTTGTGCTTTTTTACTTGTTGATAATACGAAGAAAATTTCAAGAACATTCTGAATTATTAGTAGTTGGGTTCACAATTCTAATAACAAATATTAGTTTTCCAGAAATAAAGCTAAATCTTGGAAAACTATAAATTACTCACCTATTTGGGCTCGGTTTATTTTTCGAAAGTATGATCTCGATTACTTACTGTTACCATCCACTAGTTCTAAAGATGGCGGAATCATATTAGTAAAGGAGAATATGGATTTGACGTTCATATGTTTCTACACCGTGTATATAGATACTTGAACAGTTTTTAATTTTAGTGGCGTAGATATATATTCAATGTCAAACAAAACAAACAAATAAAAAGTGTTAGGTCACGCATTATATCTTAAGGATAGCCATTTCTTCAAGATATGTAGTGAATATTTTGGATTCAGCTAATGTCTGACCAGGGTTAGCGGGTAGCTACAGGAACATGAATAATTTCTATTTCAAACATGAGAGCAAAGCGAAATTTAACTTATAATTGTGAACTGGCATCCGTTATGAAGCCAGTGTCCTACTAGGTCATCGCCCGAGACAGGCAAGAAGCAAGCAACGAAAATTCTTCGGTTGCATAGGCCATTCCATGTTGACTGAAAATTTGCCTTGCATAAAACTTATGTAACTTTAAAATAAACAAATAAATAAATACAAATAAAATCTGCAGAAATCTTCCAAGATACATGCCATCGTTACATTACCCTCTTTCTTTTAAATCATCACTTTTCTAATTTTACTCTAAATTTTTCCTGTAGTCAGCATTACCTGATACTTCTTCGGTAACACAGAGAACTACTTTTTGGAGGAATGATTCACATCAGGCTGTCGTAACGACCACAGATTTGTCATTTAAATACCAGATCACAGATTCGTCATTTAAATACCGGTACCAGATCACAGAGGTCAAAGATTTCAGTCGATCTCTCTTTGGTAATCGTCTCGTCATTATCAGTCGTCTTCGTTTGGTAGCCGTTGGTACTTAACACACTGCTAGTAGTGAATTCGATTCTAACTTCACAGTTTCCTTGAATCTTGGATGGAAAGCGAGAGCCAGTTGTTTGTGGGTCAAAGGACACCCATAGTCCACACCGAGTAATGATGGAAAGTACTCTTCTTGGTTGGAGAAAGACAGTGCACCACACCTAGTCCGAGTGGAAGCAATCTAGAAGTCCCATATTCGAGCCCAGACTCGTTGGTTTTGGTGTGTTAGTTTGAATGAATTATGGCAACAGTCTGTGGACCGTGTACAGAGAAGTCTAACAAGAATCACGCTATCCTTATAATTCTCCCCCCTGTCCCTCCTACATCTTCTAATTCTTGCTTCTATGTTCCTCTAATTCATAAAGTTTGACAGTAGCGTTTGAATTCGAAAAGCATAATCGACTTTCAGCCACGTGTGCACATGAAAGATTCTATCTACACAATGCTCTACTACACCTCTGACTTACTCATTCAAAATATCCCCCAAGATAGGATTAGTTTGATAACCCTGTCTTCCTCTCTGCGCATGATTGTCTAAAACGATCTGTATTATTATGGTTTGCTTCAGGTGTTAATCACAATGTTTATTCAGGACTGCAGATGGAAAACAAACGTTACTTGTCAAAATGCCTTTGTTGTTGGTTTTATTGAGAATCCCTGTCAGATAGGAAAAGAAGGAAACAAGGAGACTACTTATATGGTTATTTTGTTTCAGGAAGTCAATAATCGCATCGGTTATTCAACATTTCAGACAATTATCGAAGGTAGTGTTTGCCAGATTCTTCTGTACCGTTGATTTGCTTCTGAAAAGTCAACTACAGCGGTTATTCAGGAATAGTCAGAAAACAAAAGTGGTGTCCATCAAAATCGTCTCCTTCCCCCCTCCACAAAATAGTTATTGAGTAATGCATGTAAGGAGTAATGTTAATGTTAGTTAAAAAAGAGATCAATAGCAGGGTATCTATCGGTCACGAAAGTCACGAAATCAGAAAACCGTCATGAAAATCAAGAAAAAGTCACGGAATTTAGCTTTTGGGTCACGATTTTTTTTAACGGTATACAAATATAAGTACAGACTGGAAAATTTTGTTCTATAAAATGTCAAAACTCACCATCAAAAATGTTTATGGTCGGCTTTAGACGCTCCCAAATCACAAACAACGCACGCTTCTATCGCATGCATGAAAATTTGGCGTCATTCGCACTCACATTCACTCATGAGAATATTACTAAATGTTACGATTTGGTAAAGAAAAGGTCACGAAAAAGTCACGAAATTTCATTTTGGAATTTTAGTAGACACCCTGATAGCCAGAGTGGTTATTTAGAAATGCTGGTAGAAAACGAAGGTAGTGCTTATCAAAACTTCTATTATTATTTTACATCAGAAAGTGAATATACGAACGGTTATTAAGGGATGCAGGCATTGGCTCAACCTTCTTTTTAGCTAGGCCTCCCATTAACAATTATAAACTGGGCCCCTTCCCTTAATACAGTTTTTTTAGTAACCATCGTACAAACGTAATGATTAAAAAAAGTTGTGGAATTACATGCACTTCCTTCGATTTCAGTTAAATTAATTGTCTTGTTAGAAGTTAGTTGTCTTGTTTAGAAGCATTGTTGAGCCAATTGAACCAAAAAAAAAAAAGTACTATTCACTAATATGCAGTAATTCTAGCAGCAGAGACAAGTAATTATGTGAAAACACCTATTCGTACAAAATAACTCAGTATGAAATGAATTTTAATATTCTTTTTTTCTAAAATGAAGAATGATGGAACATTGTCATCTACATATTCACCAATAGCAGAAAAAATTAATTTACTTCCGCCTATTTTCAGCCACGTAGCAAACAACCTTGTTAACGAGTGTAACCAGAACACTTATCCAGAAATAATTACATAGTGACATAAGCGTTTTCTGTGTAATAGGTCTATTGAATCGATGTTCCGAAAGATTTTTCGGAAATGAGCTGTTTTATACGTACTACAAACTAGAATTGCCTTTGAAAAGTGAGAACTCTACAACCATAAGAAGTATTAATTAGTACTGAGCTCTGTTTAATTGTTATAGGCAATATTAATTAGTAATGATTAATTTGTCTAATTGTTATAGCCAGTATTAATTAGTAATGATCTTTGTCTAATTGTAATAGCCAGTATTAATTTGTAATGAGTTTTGTATTATAGGCAATATTAATTTGTAACGAGCTTTGTATAGTTATTATAGGCAATATTAATTAGTAATGATCTTTGTCTAATTGTTATAGACAATATTAATTAGTAATGATCTTTGTCTAATTGTTATAGGCAGTATTAACTAATAATGAGCATTGTCTAATTGTTATAGGCAGCATTAGTTAGTAATGAGCTCTAATTGTTATAGGCAGTATTAATATTAGTAATAAGATTTGAATACTCTGCGAATAAAATAAGTAAATTTGCTGTATTTATAAAATTCTCAGACCTACTGTTTTTTTGTTTCTTTGTAACTGACTTTACCAGTGGCGTACGCAGAAATTCATAAAGGGGTTTCAAACTCCTAAGTTCATATAATATAAAGTGCTTGTACACGTTACAAATGACAATTTTTGCATAATATCCTACTGGGAAGGGTTAAAAATCCGAAATTTCTCTTGTGTACGCCACTGAACCTTATTGTCTGTTTATTGCTCATTTAAATATTTCTGAAGCAAGTCAATGAATTTTAAAAAATATTTGACTATTTGAAATTAAAATGTAATTTCTTTATTATTTCCTATTATTGTCATTACTTTTGAAATTTGTGTAGTTCGGTAATGGGCCGTACAATTGGCAGATATAGATTCGAAAGAACAACTGTTCTCTACAAAGAGCTCAACAAATCACGCAGAAAGCGAAAATAAATAAATAAATAAATAAATAAATAAATAAATAAATAAATAAAGACAGTCTGACGGAATAGGTGTGACTTACCGATTACACGTAGCATGAATCTCCGCTTTCGTAGCTTTGAATCTTTCTTCAGCTCTGTGTTTCTCTGAATTGATCTCCCTCGAAATGTTCTTCAAAAGCATCTGGCTGTTTCGTAATTCGTATTGTAAACGTCTTCGTGCCTCGTATTTCTGCAGATCTTCGGTCTTCAATTTCATCATTTCATTCTGAAGTAAAATATAGAAACACTTATACATTTAAATGCCAAATAGAGATATACAAATTGGGATTATAAATATGAAATTATCCGGAGACTGTGAAGACAATAAGGGAACACCGTAGCCTAGTAGTTATAGAGTCGGACTCATGTCCGCGTGGTCCCGGGTTCGATTCCCGGATGATGCATCCCAATTTTCGGTCGTGGGGCAAAATGGGGAGTCACGTGGAAACAAGACGTGACGGCCACTAGATGTAGGAAGCGCCTGTTAGGGACAAGGCGTTGCAGCGCGCTCATCACGTGCTCGCCGTTAGTTCCGCCGGTTGCTAGCAGATGGCGCTGGAGGAGGCTTAGGCCCACAAATGGGCCTTTGCGCCAAGTGGTTTGCACTCACTTTGCTCAGAATGCACTCACTTTGCTTTTCCGTTCGTTTCATCAGGATGTGAAGAAAAGTTTATATCATCTTATGTAACGAGTTGGTGTCTCCTTATGCTATAACTCAGTGGAGATAAAGTGATTGTAGAACTATTAGATATTAATATGTAGTTGCAATAAAAACGAAAGGCTCGCTTAGTAAGAGTCTTAAAAACAGTTATTTCGCGTTACAATTACTCTATTTAAGACCGATTTTTTTTTTAAAGTTTAATGTTCACGATTATGGCCTTTAGGCTAAAAGAGACAGATATAATTAATGAAAATGAATGATTGTGAAATTAAATGTTTTGTGCTCTCCCACCTGCAATCGGTTATGGTTACAACTTATGATTTCAATCCTATTTAACTAACCGAATGCTGTATGTGAAATTTAGGACAATTAAGTCATACATAAGGCACATAAAGCACAGAGTTCCCCAAGGATCAATTTTATGCCCTACACTATTTCATATGTACACTCATGTCCAAAATTATTGCCGCATGTCTATAAATATGTTGTAAGAATATAATTTGATAACGAACTCGCCCGGTATTTCTTATAATGTTAGTATGTGTGTAATCGGCAAAGACATGTATGTGGCAAATTTCATGTCAAAAGAGCAGTAAATAAGAACAAAACGAAAATAAGACTTTCTTGTCCGTTTAGCAACGTTTTGTTTTACTCATTCTAATTTTCGTATTTATAATTCTTTTCCTATGAAATTTACCACAAATATACATTCTCTGATTATACGTATAATACCAGTATTAAAAGCACCCTGCAAAATCATTATCAAATTATATTCTTACAAGAAGACAGTTATAGATATGCGACAATCACTTTGGACATGAGTGTACATTAATGTTGTTCCTGCTTAGCACTGTAGTGATTATTTTGTTTCGACGGAGAATGAATGACATGATGGATCACCCCCACCCTCATCACAAACCACCACACCAACAACAGCACCTTCTGCGGGTGGATGAATGATTTCGGAAACCTTTCTGGACGTTGATCACTATCGAATCACTGTTGAGATTATATGCGATTATCATGGCAGATCCATTTTTAATAGACAATGACAATCTAATGCAGGAGACCCTTCCAGTTATTCGTTACTCAGAGATCTGCACAGCTTTTGTCGGAAATCCTTGCACCTTACCAATTACACGGAGCCACCAAACGACAGTGTATAGTATATGCCTAACTCGTCTGCAATTATGAGAACACCTTCTCGAAGGACCGCTTCCACTGAATTCCTGGGAATCTCGTTAAAACATAATTAGTCGGTGACCGCGAGGCTCAATTTTAAATGTTGTGTCACCGGCACGAAAATTAATAAACCAACGTCTCATGGTACGTTCATTCACCACTTCTGATTAAAGTGCACTGTTATTTCTCGCGGCCAAAGGTGAAGAATATCCTAGTTTCAACATGGAAAGAAAAATCGCTCGCAATTATTTGCATTCATGGTGCACTTTCACACGACTTTGTTCAACAACACACTGCTACCCGACTGACTGAGCATCCCAGCCTGTTTTCTGGACATGCTTGATTTTTTCACGCCGTACACGTGACCTCAGTTCATCCATTGGTTGCGTTACGAAGAGTGGTCTTCCACAGACGTAAAATCGGACATTTCGTCGAACCAACCATATATTATATATATGTATGGTATAAACAAGACAAAACGAACATACATTTTTAACACCACCAAACAGTACTGCACTAAGTTATATGAAAGGAATCCAATGTTTATGGGTACCATATTGTACAATAAACTTCCTCAGGATATTCGAAGGACAGAACAAAAAGGAAAGTTTAAGAGGTTAATGAAAACATATCTGTTGCAGCACTGCTTTTATTCTATAAATGAATTTTTAGATATGTAAGTGAATTTGTCTATTGATAGTTTTGGAAATATATATTCTTTTGTACTACTTTTATATCATAGATGTAGCATAGTAGTTTAATTCAATTGTCTATTGATAGTTTTGGAAATATATGTTGTTTTGTACTGCTTCTATATCGTAGATGTAGCATAGTAGTTTAATTCAATTGTTTATTGATGGTTTTGGAAATGTATATTCTTTTGTACTGCTTTTATATCATAGATGTAGCATAGTAGTTTAATTCAATTGTCTATTGATAGTTTTGGAAATATATGTTGTTTTGCACTGCTTCTATATCGTAGATGTAGCATAGTAGTTTAATTCAATTGTCTATTGATGGTTTTGGAAATATATATTCTTTTGTACTGCTTTTATATCATAGATGTAGCATAGTAGTTTAATTCAATTGTCTATTGATAGTTTTGGAAATATATGTTGTTTTGTACTGCTTCTAATCGTAGATGTAGCATAGTAGTTTAATTCAATTGTCTATTGATGGTTTTGGAAATGTATATTCTTTTGCACTGCTTTTATATCATAGATGTAGCATAGTAGTTTAATTCAATTGTCTATTGATAGTTTTGGAAATATATATTGTTTTGTACTGCTTCTATATCGTAGATGTAGCATAGTAGTTTAATTCAATTGTCTATTGATAGTTTTGGAAATATATATTGTTTTGTACTGCTTCTATATCGTAGATGTAGCATAGTAGTTTAATTCAATAGGTATTTATTTGTCATTACTACGTATTTTATATATTTGTACCCTTGACGAGTCTTATTCATACGCACGTAATCATGCAATATGTATGACTAAAAAGACGAAATAAATGAATGAATGAATGAAGAGTGTGACAACATGCATATAAGGAAATATACAAGAAAGATCAGATCAATTTACTAACCTGCGCAACTTTTATTTCGTTATCTACTTCTGTTCGCAGTTTATTATATTTTTCTTTAAGAGGTTCGTATTGCTTCAAATAAGACATTTTATCTTCATCAGCTGACTTCACTTTCGACTGAATTTGAGCTTTAGTTTTCTTTAAATTTTCTATGTTCTCAGAAATCTTTTTCTGTTCCAATTGTCTAAAATAAATAAATAAATAAATTCAACTTTAGAGTTCGGTAACTTGAAAGACAATTGATAATAATTGCAGTTATCCGTGTCATATTTTCTACTTCTTCTTCTTAAATTATCTAATATACGGATTTCATTTTTAGTAAATAAAAAAATTAATGAATATTTGAATTGGTATTCTACTATTTTTATTATCATTATCATAATAAGTTTTCTTATTCTTCCATTTAGTGACAGGTCACAAGGCCAAACTTTGAGAACCTTCCATGATTGTGCTCTCACGCCAATCTCAACAAAATTAATTGTTTATATGGTGGAATTCGCTTAAATACAATGGGCCTTATGCAGAGTCGTTTTGACGTATGATTAGCGTCATACTAAAGGCCTGACTATTGCAGGAAACATATGTTAGTCGAACTCTTTAGTATGGCACTAATAACGCGTCAAAACGACTCTGCATAAGGCCCAATATGTTTGGTAATAATTAATGATCGGTTAGTAGAGCGTCATCAAAACCATTATTCTAATGAAGTAGAGAATTTTCAGTTTGCTTTCTCCTATTCTTTCCTAAATATAATTTCTGAATTGGTATTCAAAATATGTGGATTTAGTTCATGTTTGATATCTAGATTACATATATTTTCTCAAGAAATCTAGAATATAAAGCAGGGTTTCTGAACCCAGGAATCGCGAACGGGTGTGAAAAAGGTAAATGTAATAAGGAGCCAGTAGTAAAATAAAATATATTTTTAAAGATTATTTTTAATTATTTCTTGTTTCAATTATTTCTTATTTTGACAGAAATAAGGTATTCTTATGCTCGTACTTATTATCAATACAGCAAAACATACATAACAGAAGATTTAAGTCTTGAAAAATCGTTTAAAAACAATTGGAATAAAAGAGAAATAAGACTGGTGAAAAATTGCGTAACACCTGCATATTGAAATAATCTATATGTTCCGTTAGTCAATTATTTTTAACTACTACTGAAGCACTCTCTGATATCGGTCATTTTCGATCATTTTTTATATATCTCCCCCTCCTCCATCCCCAAGTTGCGAGGCTGAATTTGGATTTAAACGACATCGGAAGTGTTTCTGTTCATCTCAACCACCCCGAAAACTATGGATTCCACACTAATATCGGTCATTTTCGATTATATATATATTGAGAATCCGTTGGGGAATATTGAGAATCAGTGTTGCCATTCTATTTCTTTAAATAATCGTAACTTTCCCAAATTTCCCTCAATAGCTTCCCTTCTAAACACAGCATTGCCACATGTTGCATACCTTTGGATAGGCCATTCCATCACCTTCCAAATTTGCCATGTCTCACCTCTGTAGAAACAATACAAGGTGAGCAATACGCAAAATAAAGTAAAAAATGGTTCACAACCTGTAGCTTTCAAACTGTTGAGATTAGGACCCATGTTCACATGAACTTTTTTGCTTAGAATCACTCATACTACCATTTCCCAAAATATTGCTTCTTCCTCCTGAGACACCCTATATATATATAGGGTGTCTCAGGAGGAAGAAGCAATTTGATCGAGATCGGTCGGGTGATTCAAGAGTTATTAAGTCACAAATACAGTCAAATTCATTTTTATTTATATAAATAAGAAAATATTGGCGAGACGTGTAACTTTACTATTTTTGTCTCAATAATAGACAATGGGATGTGGATAGCTACCGTTAAAG
Source organism: Thermobia domestica (assembly GCF_964235325.1). NCBI lineage: Eukaryota > Metazoa > Arthropoda > Insecta > Zygentoma > Lepismatidae > Thermobia > Thermobia domestica. The sequence goes on from NC_137471.1 coordinate 9,197,846, forward strand.
GTACCGTTACCCATTAAGATATTAATGGATTGACTCTGTTAACGACATCAGCCGCGGTGATTGCTCTAGCTATCTATTGAGAAAAAAAAGGATTTAAAAATTCGCTTCCGTTCACGATTATCGTGCGGTGTAACGGACGGACGGAAGTACTAACATTACAATATTATAAGTCACACTACGTGGATCTAATAAGGCATAAATGTTTTTTTTTTTCTATTAATTACCTTTCATCTAACTGTTTACTCAAAGAAGATGCCTCAGTTTCCAGCGCAGTGACAGTACTCTGAAGATTATTAAATTCTTCACACTTACTTTTGTACAAGAGATCTAAATTATTTTTCATTTCGTTGAAGGCATTTTGGCGCTCTTCAAGTTCAGTTGAAAGATGACAAATTCCTTCCGACAACAACTGACATTGTGAAATTAATCTCCTAATTTCCTGGTCTCCATAGAAATAAACTCGTTTCTTTTCTTTGAAAGAATCCTCCAGTTTTCGTTTCTCTTGAAGCGTTTCTAGTAGTTCCTCGTCGAAGTCCTTCTGTGTATTTGACAATCTACCAAATTCCCCTTCTATTCTCTTAATGTCCTCCGTAATTTCATATAGATTCCTTCTGAAACATGAATTCAAAATTTACTATAGTCTCTGGTTTCATTACATTATCGTATTGTTCATTTTCTCGGAACTGAATACATATCTAAAATACAGTAAAATACGATACTTAGCAATTTAGTCTCCAAATAATTTCAGGAGCTAAATGCACCACCACCAAGAGAACAAGAAAGATACAGGGTGGCCCACGAAAACCCGGCCCGCATCTCATGATGAAGAATGGTTTTGTAAAAATAAACACCGTCTGATGGCACAGAAAAAAATACACACATATCATTAATGGAAAGATCTGGACAACACACAATCAACAGCAACAATTACTGGTGCCGACTGTACCGACAACAATAAGGAGTTTTATTGCAAACATGCTGGTGGACAAGCTTTTCGTGGGCCATAAGTGCAACACATGCATTTGCACGGGGCAGCAATGAAACTGGTATACAGTATACAAGATTGAAAAATATGGAGAAATATATTATTTAAAATAAATTTTTCTTGCTGGAACTTCACTTCATAATTCTCATAATCTTTTCGTTATTTCATTTTGTATCGAAGGGATGAATAAATATAATTAAGCTTATGTTATTTAAAAAAAACGAAGAAAAAGATCCCACTGTAATTCAAACTTAATTCATGACGACCATACAGTAACTATACATTTTCATCGACGCTACAATTCTTACTAATAATCTATTATTATTATTATTATTATTATTATTATTATTATTATTATTATTATTATTATTATTATTATTATTATTATTATTATTATTATTATTATTATTATACTTGCAAACTACAGTGCAATTGATACTGTACTACTTGTCCCTTGTGACAGCTCTCTCTGTGCACGTTGTGCTCAATGATGCGTTGCCAGCTTTTGCGTCGGGTATTGAAACACGAAATTATTCAATTACAAGTAAATCTCAGTTTTATCAAATTAAATGACAAAAGAGAACAAAAAGAATGCTCTCAATAACCAGCAGGTCCACTACTCAAGTCGACATTCGACTAAAACAATGTGCATTTGTTTATATTCAAACTGACAACGTTGTGGAGAGGGTGGAATCAAGGATGTTATAAAATAGAGGATTTGCCCATACGTATCTTCAACATATCAACTCAATGAAGCCAAAAAACAACCGAGCATCATCTGAGCCGGGACGTCTGATTGGCTACTCTCGTTTTCGCCATGATTGTTGGCTCGAAACATTACAATCTTAGTGACGAGAAGTGGGCAGAGTAGGTGTGGCGAAGCTGTGACGTATGGCTTCACGATTTTGTTGTATGGGCAGATCCTCTATTTTGGGTGGAATGTTCATCACTGCAGAGCGAGAGAAATGAGCCACTATAATTGGCTGAACGCGCTGTTGCCATAGGAAACAGTCCTTCTTGGCTCATTGTTATGACCACGTGCAGGAGGGAAAAAACAGAGGAAAGCAACTGTCACAAGGGACAAGTTGTATCAATTGAATTTTGTTTGTGCGCCCATGTTTGTGATTTTTACGTAATTTATTTTGTTGAGAAATAATTGATTGATTAAATGGAGACGTCAACAACGTCAAAGAACGAGAATTCAATGTAAATAGTAATAAGAAACTAATAGAATTACTCCGTGGCGACCGAAACACTGTTTCAGTTTATATAACCAATTCAATTGTCAGTCAACAACAGTCAAGTGAAACTGCAAAAAAAGATAATTTCGGTGGAGTAATTGCAACGGGAATTGTTGTGTTTCATTTGTGTACTCGCACAGGCCTCTGTAGAATCTTCTTAATGTTAATACTTGCTCGCTAGACGTTTGTTAACGTAGTTTGGAAAAACGTGGAAGAATAAATGAAGATACATCCACATAGATTCATCTAGACTTATCGTTTGTAGGCAAGAGTGGCTTCATTGGGGTAAAACCTAGAATATGGGGAATTTTCCTCATTAATAAGTTATTAGAGGTCAAGAAAGTGACAATATTGTCAGAAGTTTGCAAATAAATTACATTAGCTCATATAGGGGCCTATACTTAACATTATTTCCTATAGAGTAAACTACTGGTTAGCGGAATTCCTAATCTTACACAGTTTAATAATTACAGATGTTCAAATATGTGAACATTCTATGTTGAAACATTGCAGTGCAATTGATTTATTTTAAATTGCTATCCCTCCCTCGTCCCATTTTGACTGTTATGATTTCGTACCCTGGGGGGAAAAGATTGCAAAGTGTATATACATTAACTGATACTAGCATCATCTGAATTCAGTATATTGAAATTTTCTGCAACGCTGTTTTAAATCTTTCGCACCCTTTGTACATTTTTTATGACTGTGGGTAGCATACTAATATATTACTTATACACCCTTACCCAGCTCTTTAGGCAATACTTACTCAGCTTCTTTGACCATTTGTTTTCTTTTTTGAAGTTGGGAATTTGGTGGTTGGCTTTCCTGAACCGATGTTCTTTGTTTCGCACACAGCCATTTAGCTTTAGTCTTTTCCTTGAGATCCAAAGTACTTTTGAACACATTGGTTTCACTGCGAAGACGTTGAATCACATCTCCAAGGGCTTCTTTTTCTGTGCACAGTTTTGCTTGAAGTTGCGATCTGTAAAATGAGTCTATTCTATACATATTAGTTTTTATCACTGTGCATATCTGAAATTGTTTGTTTATCTTCAACGAATTTGTTAGCTAAGTCCCTGCTTTTTAAATACAAGAAAGTAAGCATTATTTTACTGGGTGAAATATGAGTTGTTCTTTCATTTCTTAAATAAAACTTCAGGTCGTAAACACGTGTTACTAGAGCCAGAAATATACAACTTGTGAATAATATGAAAGTAGTTTTCCTAAAGTTAGTGTTTAAGAAGTATGTTAAATTTAGCATTACTCTTCTTCGCTTTTAATTTGTAGATAACATGTTCATAATCTTTTATACATGTATGTGATATAGTAGTAGTGGTCCCCGTATGGCCGATTTGACCTTGAACTCATTTTTGTGACGTCATAGGTCAAAGGTCAATGACCTTGGCCCAGGGTCAATGACCGAGGGGTACCTAGGACCACCCCCTCTAAATTTTGGCAGGGGTACCATGGCCCACCCCCTAAATTTTGGCAGGGGTACATAGGACCACCCCCCTTAAATTTTGGAAATTGCCAAATCTAAAAATTGGGTATGGTAGCCTAGGACCATAGTATGTACCTCTATCAGTATTGGGTGTCTATGTCGTTCCCTTTCATGGGTAAAAAATTGCCAAAAATTCAAATTTCGGAGGTTTTTGACCTAATTTATCCCCTTGGATGAGGTGTTATTACCCTATATACTTATATGGGCGTATACAGGGGTCCATTACCTTTCATAAGACATGGGTATATTTGTGCACCCTTTGAAAAATTTGGGAGGGGTACCTTGGCCCACCCCTTCAATTTTGGAAATTGCCCAATTTCAACATTGGGTATTATAGTACAGGACCCTAATATGTATTAGGTTAAATTTGGGTGGTCCACCTCATTTCCTTCTAGGGGTACAAAATTGCCAAAAATATAAACGTAAGCAATACGTTATACCACGTGTTTGGTTTTTGGCTCAATTTATCCCCTTTGATGAGGTGTTATTACCTTATATGGTTATATGGGCGTATACAGGTGTCCATTACCTTTCATAAGACATGGGTATATTAATGCACCCCTTGAAAAATTTGGGAGGGGTACTTTGGCCCACCCCTTAAATTTTGGAAATTGCTCATTTTACATATTTGGTATTATACTACAGGACCCTAATATGTATTATGATACATTTGGATGGTCCACTTCGTTCCCTTCTAGGGGTATCAAATTACCAAAATATAAAACGTAAGCAATACGTAGTACCACGTGTTTGGTTTCGACATAAGTTATCCCCTTGGATGAGGTCCTATTACCTTATATGGTTATATGATCATGTATAGTGGTCCATTATCTATCATAAGACATGGGTACATTTGTGCACCCCCGGGAGGGGTACAATGGCCCACCCCTTAAATTTTGGAAATTGACCAATTTCAACATTGAGTATTATAGTATTGGACCCTAACATGTATTATGATAAATTTGGGTGGTCCACCTCGTTCCCTTTTAGGGGTACAAAATTGCCAAAATTTTAGTACAACCACGTGTTTGGTTTTTGGTCGATTTTATCCCCTTTGATGAGGTGTTATTACCCTATATAGTTATATGGTCATGTATAGGGGTCCATTATCTATTATAAGACATGGGTACATTGGTGCACCCCGGGAGGGGTACCTTGGTCCACCCCTTAAATTTTGGAAATTGCCCAATTTCAACATTTGGTATTATAGTACAGGACCTCAATATGTATCATGATAAATTTGGATGGTCCACATCGTTCCCTTTTAGGGGTACAAAAATTGCCAAAATATAAACGTTGTACCACGTGTTTGTTTTTTTTGGTCCATTTTATCCCCTTTGATGAGATTCTATGATTACAGGGGTTCATTTCTTATCATAAGACATGGGCACCCTTCTTAAATTTTGGCAATGGGGGTCCACTGAAATTGTCCAATTGAAGCATAGTACAGGACCTCAATATGTTTCGGTGGTCCTATTACCAAATTTGTTTAGTACAACCACGTGTTCGGTTACTGACTCAATTAAGGTTATAAGGTATGGATGGGTATCCCCTTTCAATTTGGTAGGACCCTTCGGGTGTAGTACAGTCACGTGATCGATGATTTGGTTTTAATGCGCGACGAGGTCCCTGGTCAATGTTCTCTAGGAATTAGGTGGAAACTTTGTCCAGGGTTCTCGTCTTATATCGCACAGTTCTTTAGGAGAATCTGATAACGTTGTATATGGAATGGACAATAAAAACACATAAATAAGCATAAATTGTATTTTATTCATTTTTCTGGTTTCTTCTTTTTCTTTCTTATTGACAATGTTTGTATATTGAGCTGGGTTTCTTCATTAGACTGCCTCCTCTTCTTGATTGCGATGATTTGTTTCCATGTTTTGCAGCATAGCACCCGTTTGCAAAGCTTCGTATTGTGAATTCTGTAAAAAAGAACGAGGAAAAAGATGATTAGTATAGAAATAGATTATGATAAAACAAATACACTTACAATGATAAATATGATAAAATTACCTGGAAGGTATATTGCAACAGTCTACGATCATTAACCGTGGGTACTGTTGTGAACAAATATTGAATTTCACGCAGAGATTTTCCTTGGGCTTTACAGCACAAATAAAAATAAGCATAATAGCCACATACGGATGAACCAAGACTTTGCATTTGGCTATTATTATATTTATAGTATATACAATGAAGTTTTAAGAATGCAACATGTTGTGGTACATAAGGAGGAAGGCCATAGCTGTCAAAATATTCTCCAACACCGCGATGATCAATATAAATTGCAATCCAATGACTTCCTAGTTTTGTGGATGGATCTGTATTTACAATGATTGCCAGAGGAAGAGAAATCCGTGAGGGCAACTCATCGCTTGCAAATACCCCGGTAAAATGATTTCTGAATAATGGACTACCGTGTAAAGCACTAGCTAATTGTAATGTATTCAACATCGTGAATGGAAATGATACATAACGTATACGTACCTTGTAATTTAAAAGTCCAGGATAATGTTGCGCTGGTGGTCTATCTCTAGGAGTGAGGAAAACTCTCCATACACAATACAGTTTGCAGGTGCTGCTAATTTCTCTTGGAAATGAACTTCCAATCGGATGGCGCCATGTCGTTGTAAATTCCAATAGTGACAATCTCCAGCAGAAGAATCGGGAGTTAGGTCAAATACAAACAGTGTATATCCATTCTTGTAGTCGGCTCTTGAAATTGTATTTCCAGTATTGGTAAAATGTATGCCAGAGCCTGAGAACAATGTGTGGTACGATGAAATGTAGAGATTTTCTTCAAAGTTGGGTTGCAATGGTTTTGATGGTACAGCTTTTCCATCCACGTACAATGTAAAGAAATTAATGTTTAGATGTTGAAATTCAAATGGATTGGTGGTAATAGTTCCACTGGATGCTTCATTCGATGTAAATCCTACAATAATACGATTTGGCAATGTTCCCATAAACAGGTTATCAATAGTTTTGGATTGTATATCCTTCGGGATGGTAAATGATTTCATTTGAACCCTTGTCAGAGGATACTTTGCCGGTGTAGATTGTAAAATTTTATTGTGTGCCAATTTGACACTAGGGCTGATGCTGACTTTTTTCACCTGCAACGATGCATCTAGAATATTGATTTTTGCACTGACACCACTTTCACCGGCCATGAGACAAAAGTTTGGCTTTGCAGGAATAAGTTTCACACGTAATTCCACTCCATGAATTAAAAATTTATCTTGATTAAAAATGTCACAATGAAGATGTCCAATCATATCGAATTTCATACTTTGTTTTGTCAGTTCATAGCGTTGTTGAAATCCTTTGTTCTCACTTGTGGTTGCGTTCATATGACCAGCCGTATCTTGAAACCACATTGCTGTTTGTAAATGTGTATTTTTAGCTCCATCACTATAATTGAGTAGTTTTTCCATGTACGAACGATATGGATGATTATGTGACGGAAATGAAATCAGTTTATTGTTCAAGTAGATTTGTACTTCACTAAACATAGCATTTAGAAAATCATTGACAGGTGCAATTGCTTTATCCGTATTGATGAAGGAGGAACCATCTGGTTTCACAATTTGTGCTTGGATGTATAATAAGGTTTGTGGTAAATCAATATATTCATCACTGCTACCACTCACTACAAATTCTATTGGTGAATTTTCAGCTATTGAACTAATTGGTTTGTAGCCTATAATACGATTGTCCAGAACACTGGTTTGCGTGGGCAACGTTGAAAAAATGTCCAATTCACTTTTTACACATTCACAGGATTGATGATGTAAGAAAGCCATCGTTGAATTAATCAAAAATATCTGGTGACGATGCCAATGATCTCTTCTTCTTCTTATGTGATAATTTACGTCTCTTTGTAGGATTGATGGTGTTGTTGATCGTTGGAAGGTCAACCTCAAACTGAGAGCAGTCATCCCATTTTCGTTTATGATATCCACTTCCCAGCATAGTTTTCAACTTGTTTTTAGCTTTTTCTTGTAAATTCGATTTTGCCTCTTGCATACGTTGATGAAACGATTCTTCCAGCGGTTGATTCGAGATCACAACATCATTAATCATATTGGCACCTGATTTTAATAATTCTTTTCCCACAGTTTTAGCGCCTTGCTTCACAAGTGGTAACACTGAACGAAATAAGCCACCAAGGAAACTTCCAATGCCATGTCCTGCTTGATAGGGACTTCCCACATAGACGTTGCCGATACCGGATAACGCTTGTTTTTGGTAGTATTGCAAATACGGATCAGTCATGACGACGACGTCGGAAATGTAGTTTTGTACACACCGTTCCAAAGGTGAATGGCATAGGATGACCTGTGCTATCCCTTATATCGATTTGTATTTGCTCAAAATTCATTTTTTCCACCGGAACATAATGTGCAGGATTAAAGATTTGTACTGCATGACTTCCAAAAGTATGATTCACAGGATCCATGTTGACAATTCGTAGCAATGGTACCATTGTATCTCCAACAATGACAGATTCAATAATGTCACAATAGACGTACATTTGTGATGGTAAGCCTAATCGTACATCCGGTGTATATTGTCCCTTTTCCATATCTTTTAAATCACTTTTCGGGTCAAATCCAAGCATTAAACTAACACTTGGTGACAATTGTACAGAAGTATGGATTTCCTTTTTGGGATGTCTTATGAGGCATATATTATTAGTTGCGTCATGAGATATAAATAAATTGGTTTCTTTATGATGTATATTAATTGCATGAATAAGATCCCGTATATTGTTATAATAGCGTACAGGGATCGTTACAACCTTCCACGGTTCTTGATCATTACTACTTGATGATTTGTAATATATTTTATTGTTTTTACTGTTAATGTTCAGCAAAGAATGTGGATAATGAATCTCTACAATTGCCACATCCCATTTCTGGCGAAACTCTACACGTCGTTGTAATTTCGTAATATATGAAGTCAATGTATTTTCTGGAAAATAATCCATGGAACTATTACTGGGAAGTGTAACGTAAAAATCTTGATCAGGTTCCATTCTTCTTCTTCTTCTTCAATGAAGTTGCAGGGATCCACGAATTGAATGAGGAAGGATATCCTTTCCACTGGACGAGATACTCCTTTCTGCGACCTTTTGTTCTTGTACGTAATATTTTATCGATGAGGAACATCGAAGGGAGCGGTACTGGTTGTAATTCTTCTCTGTAGAAAACACCATCGATAAGTTGATGATTTAAATCCTCTAGTCGATACACTGGTGGGTTTCTTGGTACAATGGCTTTTACTCTGAATATTTCCCAAGTCCAGTTCTCGAGGTAACCCTTGTCAAAGATACGTTTTGTTTTACTTATACGAACAGTATCACCAACAGATAAATCCGTATCTTGTTTTGAACGTTGTAGCTTTTTGTCGTATAAGTTATGCCACACCTCCAGTAAATTGTCCTGAGAAACGTTTGCAGGTGCCATTTTAATACTGGAATGCCGACTTTCATTGTATGCTTTTACAAGTAAAGGCAATACTTTGATGTAATTGTATGTTTGATATTTGGTAAAGTATTTCCACATACGATGTTTCAATGTCTGATTAAATCTTTCTGCGATGCTGGCTTTAATATCTGGATCCGTTGTTGTAACATGTTGCACGTTGTGTTTTCTGAGAAACTTTTGTACTGTCTTGTTGGTAAATTCAGTTCCTTGATCACTACGTAGTACAATTGGTTTCCTCTCCTGGAAAATCATTTCAAATGCATTCACTATATCCTCGGCACTTTTTGATTTTAGTGGTACAGCCCACCCGTACCGACTAAACACATCAATCACTGTAAGAATATAGCGGTAATTGTCATTATAGTTTTGAAGGGATTGTAAATCATTTAAATCACATTCCCATTGATCATCAATATTGTTGACAAGATAAAAATCTCTACGGAAACGACGACGTACAGGACGATGTAACGTGTAGGTAGGTTGTTTGTTTAACCAAAGTTTTATTTTGGTTAGAGGTATAGATTTTCCTGTGGCTTGCCATAATTTCTTTGCAGTAGAAAACGATGCAGGATGTGCTGGATTGTAATAAATGGATTTCAACTTTTTGTTCATGGTTTGTACGTTGACCATTGTGGAATGATACGTTTTCTTTTTGGTCGGACTTCTAAAACATCATCATCGTCTTCTTCTTCTTCTTCTTCTCCGGAAGAAAATAATTCAGGTGCCGGTTTTGGTGGTGCAGATCCTTCAGATGCTGTTGTACTATTATGCTTGACAATATAGTTTAATCTTCGTGGATTACCAATCAATTCTTGAGGTGTGTTTGACGATGCAAGGTAGTTGCAAAACAATTCCCAGCCTTGAGGATTAGAATGTTTCCTCGGTCGAGTCACATCGCACATTAAATCTACAATATTGGATCCATGTAGTTTATTATCGTTGATGTACACTGTTCCTTTATGATCCCACGTAATTGCGTCATCTTGTTTTAAACGACGGAATAGTAGTTCGGCTTTCTTACGATACATTTGTGGTATTGCGGCTAAAATTTCTTGTTTCGTGCTATCGTCAACATTCGGGACGTCACCATCAGGTTTCATTGATGTAATTGTAAGTGGTATTGGTTCTTCTTGTTTACGTATCACATAAAGATATTTCTGTAATATTCTATTGTACTGATTCCATTTTTCTTCATCACTTGGATACGATGTATTCAATATGGATTGCATTTCACGATCGAGATTAGATTCTCGATTTTCACTCACACGGGATGATGATGCATGCATTCGTTGAAGCATTTCTGGTGGGACTAAAACCATCTTCTTGCTATGTTCCATGATGTTTATTGTTTAAACAAAATACTGGATAACACACTTCCTACAATAGGTGCAAGTAATGCAGGTAAGAATCCTCCTTGTTGTACGGCTAAATGTTTCTTCTTTTTATCCAATGATTTTGTATTGTCTACGAGATAGCGGAGCGTGTTCTTGTAACGCTTTAATCTTGACTTCTGCGCACTTGTCAGTGGAACATTGCCTTTTAAGACATTATAACAACATTCACAAATACTATGAATTAATGAAGCGTCTGCATTGGCAATAATAGCTTTACGCAATCTTGGTTTAGCTTTGTGCAGAGCACGTAGCAGATCAGCGTGTTTCACTGTAGGAGACATCGTGACAGACTAAGTCATTCTTTTCACATGCACAATAATTTAAACATGTTTTGTTGGTACGTAAACATAATGATGCAAATCGTCGGGAAAAATATTTGTACGAAATCGCATTTCATCGGGTGTATCTTGTTTAAGATCCAGCAGTAAATAGCCATGTGGATTTCTTGTTGCGTCTGCATAACTTTCTTGTAGAAACAGTGGATGCTCAGGCATGATTTGATAACTCATATGCTTGATTTGTGACTTGTCACGTGGATTTTTAAACAACACCAAATACGAACAATTTAAACTCATATTTCTATTTGCTTTACTTTGATGAAATATATTTTGTGTTATAAAAATCACACTAATATTTCGATGATGTGATCCTTTTGTGAACATATCAACAATATCACTATTCACTTCTCGCATATGGTCATCAATAATAATCAAATGTGGTCCATCTTGAGGCTGAAAATCTTTCATTCGTGGAAGTCCTTCGTGAAATTCTACTGGAACTGGCATTGTTGCATACACGTCTTGCCATTCTGCATAATACCAGTATATCTTACGAAATTTTGCATTGATCATGGTTGGGAGATGTGACAGTAATCGCTTCACAAAATACGTTTTTCCACACCCACTAGGCCCTGCGAGAATACAGGTAAATGGATGTTTCCACTGTGTATCCATGATGAACACTAACACCTTGTTTCAAAAATGATGCGTATTTAAAGCGAGTACAACAATTCTTGCACTCACTGGTGTGAAAAGGAAAAATCCGTTCATGTGTTTATTGAATAGTTGAAAACCGTTTATTTGTTAATCGAATAGTTGAAAACCGTTTATTTGTTAATCGAATAGTTAAAAACCGGATAAAGTTTAACGGTTAACCGTGAAAGCTGATCACTGTTTGATTTAAATTCTATTTGAAAATTTTTCGTTTCAAATTTGTTTTGAAATTTTTGTTTCAAAAATTTTGTTTAAAAATTTTTTTGTTTCAAAATTTTTGTTTCAAATTTTGTTTAAAAATTTTTTCGTTTCAAATTTTTTTTTGTTTGTAAATTTATTGTTTCAAAATTTTTTGTTTGAAAATTTTTCGTTTCAAATTTTTTGTTGAAAATTTTTGTTTCGAAATTTTTGTTTTAAATTTTTCGTTTCAAATTTTTGTTTTGAAAAATTTTTAGTTTCAAGATTTTTGTTTAAAAGTTTTCGTTTCAATTTTTATTTTGATTTTTTTTAGTTTGAAAAGTTGAAAAAAAAGTTTTAAATGCCAAGAATCTTGTTCAAAGTTTCCACCTAATTCCTAGAGAACATTGACCAGGGACCTCGTCGCGCATTAAAACCAAATCATCGATCACGTGACTGTACTACACCCGAAGGGTCCTACCAAATTGAAAGGGGATACCCATCCATACCTTATAACCTTAATTGAGTCAGTAACCGAACACGTGGTTGTACTAAACAAATTTGGTAATAGGACCACCGAAACATATTGAGGTCCTGTACTATGCTTCAATTGGACAATTTCAGTGGACCCCCATTGCCAAAATTTAAGAAGGGTGCCCATGTCTTATGATAAGAAATGAACCCCTGTAATCATAGAATCTCATCAAAGGGGATAAAATGGACCAAAAAAACAAACACGTGGTACAACGTTTATATTTTGGCAATTTTTGTACCCCTAAAAGGGAACGATGTGGACCATCCAAATTTATCATGATACATATTGAGGTCCTGTACTATAATACCAAATGTTGAAATTGGGCAATTTCCAAAATTTAAGGGGTGGACCAAGGTACCCCTCCCGGGGTGCACCAATGTACCCATGTCTTATAATAGATAATGGACCCCTATACATGACCATATAACTATATAGGGTAATAACACCTCATCAAAGGGGATAAAATCGACCAAAAACCAAACACGTGGTTGTACTAAAATTTTGGCAATTTTGTACCCCTAAAAGGGAACGAGGTGGACCACCCAAATTTATCATAATACATGTTAGGGTCCAATACTATAATACTCAATGTTGAAATTGGTCAATTTCCAAAATTTAAGGGGTGGGCCAAGGTACCCTTCCCAAAAATTTAAAGGGGTGCACAAATGTACCCATGTCTTATGATAGATAATGGACCACTATACATGACCATATAACCATATAAGGTAATAGGACCTCATCCAAGGGGATAACTTATGTCGAAACCAAACACGTGGTACTACGTATTGCTTACGTTTTATATTTTGGTAATTTGATACCCCTAGAAGGGAACGAAGTGGACCATCCAAATGTATCATAATACATATTAGGGTCCTGTAGTATAATACCAAATATGTAAAATGAGCAATTTCCAAAATTTAAGGGGTGGGCCAAAGTACCCCTCCCAAATTTTTCAAGGGGTGCATTAATGTACCCATGTCTTATGAAAGGTAATGGACACCTGTATACGCCCATATAACCATATAAGGTAATAACACCTCATCAAAGGGGATAAATTGAGCCAAAAACCAAACACGTGGTATAACGTATTGCTTACGTTTATATTTTTGGCAATTTTGTACCCCTAGAAGGAAATGAGGTGGACCACCCAAATTTAACCTAATACATATTAGGGTCCTGTACTATAATACCCAATGTTGAAATTGGGCAATTTCCAAAATTGAAGGGGTGGGCCAAGGTACCCCTCCCAAATTTTTCAAAGGGTGCACAAATATACCCATGTCTTATGAAAGGTAATGGACCCCTGTATACGCCCATATAAGTATATAGGGTAATAACACCTCATCCAAGGGGATAAATTAGGTCAAAAACCCCCGAAATTTGACTTTTTGGCAATTTTTTACCCATGAAAGGGAACGACATAGACACCCAATACTGATAGAGGTACATACTATGGTCCTAGGCTACCATACCCAATTTTTAAATTTGGCAATTTCCAAAACTTAAGGGGGGTGGTCCTATGTACCCCTGCCAAAATTTAGGGGGTGGGCCATGGTACCCCTGCCAAAATTTAGAGGGGGTGGTCCTAGGTACCCCTAGGTCATTGACCCCGGGCCAGGGTCATTGACCTTTGACCTATGACGTCACAAAAATGAGTTCAAGGTCAAATCGGCCATACGGGGACCACTACTACTGATATCTTTTTGGAGTACATTGTTTGTGTGTGAATAACACGAAAATAATTTATTCTACGAATACCATACCTAATTAACTATGCACATCTTTAATATAAATCTTCTGAGCTCAGTAGCTCAATTTTGTATATTCTATAACATTATATAGAATATTGATATATATTTACTATAAACAGCATTTCTTTTTCTTTTCTTTCTTTCTTTCTTTCTTTTTTTTTTTTAAGGATCTTTAACTTTTTCATTGGTACTAACTTTGTAGCAGTTCTGACAAGTAAGTTAGTGTATTCTTGCTAGGGTGACCAGCTAACTGACTTCAAAAAAAGAGGACATTTGTCTAAAATAACGTGGACCGAATTAATATATACCTATAATAATTACCGCAGGGGTGCCCACAAGGGGGCTATGACGCAAACTGCGTCATTGAAATATTTGGGGGGGTTAAAAATCTATATAAATGTTTGACGGGGGGGGGTAAAAATTAATCGAAAAGATTTTTTCATGGAAGAATACCTATGGATAGACAATTGCGGGGGGGGGGTGCGTCATGGACATAAGGGGGGGTGGGCACCACTGATTACCGTATACCGAAAATAGCTTCATTATGGATTTAGGGTGTCGCCTATGATCGTTTCAAGTTGATGAGGTGGTTGTAAGAGTAGTAAGCAATAGCACATACTATCTATCATACTGTGAAAGGGTTAAGAATTTATATATAATGTAGACAGACATTCTGAGAGCTTTAAGCAATATTTATAAATTTTATATCCCTTTGTTAAACCTGGCATTATGATCAAAAATGATTGTTTGAACGGTAAGATTGTGTAAAAAACTTTATTTAAGTAGAAAATATAGTATACTATATTACTGTAATAAACTTAAAATGCTACACTGAATCACTAATGATGTATTTTCTCATACACATTACTCATGGTTAATTGTATCAAGGGCGCCGAACCTGGGGGGAGGGCGGGAGGGCTCGGGCCCCCCAAAGCTCATGTGGGCCTCCCTATTATATTTATGAATATACAATATTTGGCATAATTTGAATGCAATTTGTCTTAAAATCCTCATATATATAGATATACATTCTGCATATGAATGCCCCTCCCCCCAAATTTACAGAGAAATCGGCGCCCTTGATTGGATTTGCTTTCATTTTCATCTATATCATATTTCTTTGATGCTCCTATCTCCCCTAACATTTGTTTATTTTTCAAAAGGAAATCATAAAATTTACAACATACAGGGGCGGACTGGCAACCATAGGGCCCACCCTGCTAAACTGAAATGAGGGCCCACTGTATAAAAATGTAAAAAATGTACTTGGCATTCTTCATATGTATTACATATAAAAGTCCATCTTCGAACCCATAAATAGTATCCCATATATTCATACAAAAGCAAAACATTAATTTCAAAATATCTGAAGTAGGAACATCTTAATAGTAACTCATACAGTGTGTAATTGGCATTATCATTTTTTATTGTAAACACACACAATACCGGAATTGGTGCTTTCAGTTATTTATATAGTGCTATTGTTTTGTTTTTTTTTATTTAATGAATTTAAACCATTTATTTAAATAAATGAGATCAATTTTCTTATGCGTTGTTTTGGCTAAAACCTATTCGGGTCATGAGTCGGGTCGGGTCGACGTTCAACTCGACCCGAGAAGGATTTAGCCGAAACGGCGCATAAGAAAGTTGACCCGAGCCGACCCGTGGCTAGAGCAGCCCTGACCCTAGCGTAGATGACCTGACCCGACCCGTGATGATGATGATTTTTATGTTAGCGTCCCTTTCAGCAGCGAGGCTATATGAGACGTGGACCTACTGATTAACGTGGAATCCGAACCACATGAGCTCCCGCCGGGAATCGAACCCGGGTCTCCCACTGACCCGACCCGTGTCTCAAGCAGGCTTGACTCGACCCCTGACCCGTTTGAAAGCACTACGCGGCAGTGAACAGTTCAGTTAATTTCGTGTTCGCCTGTTACAGTGTAATTTCAAGTAAAAATAGCCATAAAAGATAAGCTACAATTGACTGAAATCATCCAAAGACGTGGTGTATACATTATAATTTATAAACACCTTAGACAGAAAAGCAAAAACAAATACCTGGAAACTGTCCTGCAGTACTCGAATGAGTCCTATCACGCTCATTTGTTTCTTGGGGCTTCACAGATTCAAATAGCCTACTTTGTTTTGGGTCAGATGCAGGTTTTTGTAAATCACATCTTCGTTTGTGTTCTCGCTGTTTAGCACCATTTTTATATTTTTTCTTTACAGTAATCTTACTATCACTCCTACTACCATCCATACTGACACAACCACATTTGTCTTCCACGACAAACGACACGTAACTGGTGTTCCAATAATTGAATTGCTGCTATCGGATTTGCTCTTCGATGTAATATACAAATAAAACACGAGCCGAGGGCAGCAACTTCATAGTAATTGTTTGAGGTTTGTATAAAACAATCGTTGATAGTGGCAACTAATTTCTTTTCGCTTTTCCGCACTGAAAAAAATAAAAAATAACGAACCCTGATCCGATTTCTTTCTTCGAAGCTTGGTCTGAGGACAATGCAGTTCAAAAGCGTTCCGGCTCCACCTCCACTTTCCACAATAGCAATATCTACGAAACTATTGTTTCTTTAAAACATCGCCACTCGCCGGCTTGTAAGAGGACCGGAGTAGGCAATAATATCCAAATCCAATAACAGCCTGAAATCTACTGTGTTTCTTATATTAAAAAAAAAGTAGTTAACGTGCTCATTTTTAACAGTTGTTGTATCACAAACCCCGCAATGTTTTAGGGCCTGATTGTCTCATAGACGGAACCTTTTCAAGTCGATAAACGTGAAGAAGAATAAGGTCTGTTCATGAAAGTTTAACTTTACGTCTTTATTATGCAAAACACAAGTTTGCGGGAGTTACCCTGCCATATTTTTGATGCTGGTAGGTTTAATTGAGCACATCTTTTTAAAATTGGTGGAGGGGGCCCACCTGTTTGGGGGGCCCACCCTGCATTTGCAGGGTAGCAGGGTGGGCCAGTCCGCCCCTGACAACATAAATATTCCTTAAAATTATACGGTACACATGTAATACTTTTAATTGTTTCTATGGATAATCTAATCCTTTCCTTTGTCCACTGATATTAATAAGAGGAAACACTCTTTCAACGCTAGCATTATGACTAACCAATGAGAAAAGAAAATCAGTAATTTTTAATAACTCTAAGAAACATTCTTCCTTTCTTGATTCAGAAAAGTATTTAACCCAAATATTGCTAGATACCTGTTCACCATCTGCTAAATTACCGGCATTTAAGAAAAGACTGGAATTTTGTTAGGATTGTCAAAAATATTTCTTTTCACATATTAATTTGTATGAACATTAAGGTTCATAGAGGACCCGGAAAAAAGAATGAATTTCTTTGACTATTTTCTATAAAATTCCCCCGTCCGCCCTCTTAGAGTCTGAAAAAGAGGACAAGTCCGGGTAAAAGAGGATGTCTGGTCACCCTAATTCTTGCCAATTTTTGAAATCCGCACCGCATCTTAATGGATATTCTTTTACTTGTCCAAAATATTGATTTAGATCATTCTGTGTATCTATTGAGACATGACGCAAAATTGAACTATAGCAATCGACAGCAATGAGTTTATTTACAGGGTTTTCATAAAGTATGGACGGATTTAATTCGCTTATAATTTACATAAAAATGCTCATATTCAAATCAAATAAAGTGCAAACGGTAGCGGAAGGATTAAATTTTTACCTGTAATCTGCACCAGCTCAGTTCATTCACCGCCACACCTCCAACTGGGCGCTATTTACGTCCACACATTCGCGTAGGCGGCGCTGGAATCCACTCCCAGCGTTCCGCCGTGTTTGATTCGAAATGCCAGCCACAGACGCCCTGATTTTGTCCTTTAAGTTCTCCAAACCACTTGGCTTCTTTGCATAAACTTCCGTTTTCACATGACCCCAAAGCCAGAAGTCGCAGGGGGTAAGGTCGGGTGATCTTGGCGGCCAAGCGGTCGGGCCACTGCGGCCAATCCATCGGTTAGGGAATTTCTCGTCAAGGAACTGTCTCACCTTGATTGCATAGTGAGGGGGTGCCCCGTCCCGTTGGAACAGGATGTCGTTCTGGATTCCACGTGCCTCCAGTTCCGGAATGAGGTATTTCTGCAACATATCCAGGTACGAATCTCCATTCACGGTGTCCTCTTCAAAAAAGAATGGTCCAATCAGATGATCATAGGACACAGCGCACAAAACGTTCACTTTAGGGCTATCTCTCTCATGTGTCTCAAATTCCTTTGGGTTTTCCTTGCCCCAAACGCGACAGTTATGTCAACATTGAAACAACAATGGATGGAATTTGGTAAGAAACTGACCCTTGCCTTCCCTCTCTCTCTCTCAACGTGTTCAGAGTTGCCGCTTATCTAACAGTGTTGCCAACTAAAAATTTAATCCTTCCGCTACCGTTTGCACTTTATTTGATTTCATTATGAGCATTTTTATGAAAATTATAAGCAAATTGAATCCGTCCAGACTTTATGAAAACCCTGTATTTATTTATTTTAAATGGGGCCGCGGTGGCTCAGCGGTAGAGCGTTCACCTCTGGTGCTTGGGGTCCCGGGTTCGATCCCAGCCCCCGCCAAGTGAACTTTGTGGTGGACAAACACCGTGTGCGTGGGTTTTCTCGGGGTTCTCCCGTTTCCTCCCACTTTCTTCATTCCACCATTTCATTCATCACTCATCATCACCGTCTCCTTTAGCCTCACCGACATATCCGTGGGACGTAAAACTCAAAGATTTCATTTCATTTTTCATTTATTTTAAAATTTGCCTTACAGATTCCACAAATATTCAGAGGAATATGCTTATTATTTACATGTTCCAGCATGTTCTGGAATTATATAGTGATCAAGGACGCCCATGTTGAGGTTTCCAAGGGAGGGGGGGGGGCAAGTATAAGCGACATTTCAAATGTAGTCTCAAATTTTGCGGTAACTATTCTAAAATATCTATTGGGTTTTCGATCTTCCGAAGCACAATTTCCTCCTAGGGGGGCGAGCGCCCCACCGTTACCCCCTGATGGGCGCCCTTGATAGTGATAATGTCATATGTTCATTGACTCAAGTAAATATGACAGTGGTTTCTTTTCACCGAAAGCCGAATCATCTTTTCCTGTTTCTTATATATATACCCGATTCACATAAGTAAAAATTATAATTGTACACTAGAATCTGCAGGAATAATGTATTAAAACAGTAGTTTATAACTAAATAGAATAACACTAACTGTTTATTGGTCAATTCTTGAACTTCATTATTCAGTTTTGTAAACACTTCCTTCGAGTTCATTAATTTATTTAACTCCTCATCCACTTCAAGTTCTTTCACTCTAAGTTGTTGCTCTAAACTCTCTACCTCATCATGATACTGATCATGTTCTGAAAAAAATAAACTATATTCAATATTGTTTTAATAAATTTTTAATTCCAGAAATGCTTATTATCCTTGTGTCTTTTCTTTCTTTCTCTAATAATCAGTTTAGAACAGAGGTAAACATTTTCTTCAACTCTCTCTCGATAGTAGTGTCGTTAGAACATTTTAGAAGGGTTAAAATTCAGGGGGAAAAATATTGAATGACTCTTTACATCTAACATATAGTATTAACATCTACAATAGAAATAAATATTGGACTAATCTAGGCAAGGGCGCCGATTTCAGGGGGTCGGGAGGGGCCGGGCCCCCCCCCAAAGCTCATGTGGGCCCTCCGCATTGTATTTATGAATATACAATATTTACCATAATTTGAATGCAATTTGTCTTAAAAATCCTCATATATGCCTTCTGCATCTGAATGCCCCCCCCCCCCGCCAAATTTATAGAGAAATCGGCGCCCTTGAATCTAGGGTAATGATGATTGATTGAATGGCTAATCTGTGGAACAGGGAGCCAAGGATTTGTTTTTATTCAAAATTGACGGATGGAAAACTTCGCAACTTTAACAACAGAAATGAGTTTCGTTTAACGTTCCGAAACTGTGATAAACTTCCAAATTATAGGGATCCAATATAAATCTACTACAGGGTGGGCTGTAAATTCACGAAATGGTTGCAACACGTTAATATTTTCCATGAAAATAAGATTAAATTGAATGATTCTTGTGAAAGTATGGGCAAATATTCTAAACAACATTTTCCTCTTGTTTTGCAGATTGCATGAACTAGGCAGTCTGTGACCACGTAAAATGTGTCCATTGGATTGGATTTGATGTTGAGTTTAGCGATTCTTTCAGCAGCGAGGCAGGGGCGTCATTTCAGATTTCGCTTGGGGGAGGGGCAAGAGCACCACCGACATAAGACTTTCACGTTTTGTACTAGTATATTAGTAGGCAATCTATTAAAGTATATGTATTCCTCAAACTGTTGGGGGGGGGGGCAATTGCCCCCTCCAGCCCCCTCTAAATGACGCCCCTGCAGCGAGGCTATATGAAATCTGGAACTACAGCTTAACGTGGGATCCAAACTACATGAGCTCCCGCACCAAAAACATGTATACTAATCAGCCAGCCACGGAGGAGCTCATGAAATGTGTTCAGGTGACATCACTTCGTGGTTGGGAATATCTGTCTAGGTTAATCCCGTGCAAAAATAAATAAGTAAATAAAAATAAATAAAAATCGTTTTCTCATATAGATTCACTGCCTCAAGAATAAGTTTAATCTCAACCTTAATCCCTCTATTTAAACCGGGGGGGGGGCTACAAATTTACCTTTCCCAGTTCTAACACTGACCACAAAGAAAGGAAAATGGTAATAAATATGTAGGAGCGGTGTTTTGATATGGATTCTATTTCTTCCCTTAATCTTCTATTAAAACCAAAATTGGAAGTAACTAACTATTTCCAGTTTTAACATTGCACACCATAGAACAAAAAAACGGTACACGGAACGCATGCAAAAAAGCCGATTTGTCATTGCAAAGAAAATAAAAGGCGAAAAATTGTATTGCATCATCAGTTTTGCCATTCTATACAAATACATACTTTGGCTATTTATCTAGATAGTCAGTATAAAGCTTCAAGGTTTTTTTTTGGGGGGGGGGGGTAGAGTGGCATAAACTCTCAAGGAATCACTGCTTGAAACTTCACTGCCATTGAAACGTTGCGAAGCAAACTACCATTTGTTCAAGGAAAGAACAAAACAAATAAATAAACAAACCACTAGCATAGATTAAGGATAATTCTTTCGTCTGTTTCACCAGGAGCAAAGTCAGGACTATATGAAGAGTGATTAAAAAGTTTTCATCGGAATTTTTGAATTATCTAAGAAGCACGGACAGCTGTGTGTGGACGGGCGTCCTTAGGAATCAGAAAAATTACCGAATGTAACATTCCTCCTCGCCGGTTTTGGATTCCACACTACACATTAGACAGTGTTTGGCAATACCTGTACATATCTGTTATGATGGTAGCTGTGCTCTGTCGTTTCCCGTTGAAAATAGAATCTCAAACGTCATCTCGTATTTGGCGAGATCTTCTTTGACAGAAATCATGTCAACTTGTTTCTACTCGCAGCTCGCGCTGATAATTATGACGCTATTGTAGGCATAGAATACTCGAGCAGGCTTCCGTACACGCGCAGCATCGTCAGTTTTGCCAGTTCCATATTAAAAAATCAACCTTTTATTTGACATGTGCCTCGTAATAGATAGCGGGGAAGCTGTTTCCTGATTTGAGTTCAGTGTTACAAGAACATCTGTCGCCAGTGCCGTGCCGTGGAAGAGAGGCGAGCGGGGCCACGGCACCAGGCGCCGAAGTAAGGGGCCGAAAAATTCGGGAGAAAAAAGGAAAAAGATAGGAAAAATTGCTTGGAATATATGAGGGCGCCGTCGTATATTCTCGCCCCAGGCGCTGATTTTTCACGGCACGGCCCTGTCTGTCGCCAACTTTATCGCTCGGTTTAAATATTGAATCCCCATGGTTTGGAGGTCTACTAGAGTTGTTTATTTAAGAGCTTAGGTCAAAATCATTAGTTATTTGGGCCTAAAGTACTTTGACATTAGAATGCCTTTAATATGAGCTTTTGATGTACTTTGTTTATTTACCTTGTTGGGTCACTTCATTACATAACTCCTTGACAGATGTAGGATCTTCCTCCTGTTTTGCTTCTTGTATTTTCTTTGCAAATTGTTTCTTCTGCGCTAAGTATCGAGATGCCGCTATTCGTATATTCTCTTCAAGAAGTTCAAAGTTTTTGCAAACAGAATTGTAAATATCAAAAATAGCGGTTAACCGTCCTAAAGAAACAATTTTAATTTATGAAAATTATTTATGTGTTAAGATGAGAGATGTTTATACACAAATCTTAATCAATAACATAAATAAAGGGAGAATAGCATTCAATATTGGGTGAGCAAGCTAGAAGATTCTTTAGGGCATGTTACGAACTAAGATTAATATAATTGTAATAAACATTTGTGCATGAACACTCCTTTCACTTAGTTCCTAGAACAGTCACTAGATGGCAAACCCCTGTCGAAGAATACATTGTGATTACTTTATACTGAGAAATTTACTTTATAACCTGAGAAATTCGAAATTTGCTATAGAAGAAAGAGATATTGCTGTGAACGTTGAATCATGTTAGTGTTATTATATACGCTATTGCTTTGAATGATATATCTGAATATATGCTTAATTGCAATAATCTAGGTGTGCATGTTATATGATGTGTGTGTGTGTGATTATGAGTGTAACTTTTGTTGTCATTTCAATGTACGTAATTTCACTTATTATTTTCTAAATACTTGGTACTGTCATATTAATTCTAATCAATGCATGGTCAAGTGGGAGACAAGGCATGATTACTTTAACTTCGCCATGTAAAATAAGACTAAATAAATAAATACATTTTGTTAGTGTTATTATATAGGTTATTGAAGAAAGAGATATTGCTTTGAATGACGAATCTTTTTAGGGTTAGTAGGGTTATTATATAGGCTATTAAAGAAAGAGATATTGCCTTGAATGATTAATCTTGTTAGTGTTATTATATAGGCTATTGAATAAAGAGATATTGCTTTGAATGATGAACCTTGTTAGTGTTATTATATAGGCTATTGAAGAAAGAGATATTGCTGTGAGTGACTAATCTTGTTAGGATTAGTATATAGGTTATTGAAGAAAGAGATATTGCTGTGAATGATTAATCTTCTTAGTGTTATTATATAGGCTATTAAAGAAAGAGATATTGCCTTGAATGATTAATCTTGTTAGTGTTATTATATAGGCTATTGAATAAAGAGATATTGCTTTGAATGATGAACCTTGTTAGTGTTATTATATAGGCTATTGAAGAAAGAGATATTGCTTTGAATGACTAATCTTGATAGTGTTAGTATATAGGCTATTGAAAAAAGAGATATTGCTTTGAATGATTAATCTTGTTAGTGTTATTATATAGGCTATTGAAGAAAGAGATATTGCTTTCAATGATGAATCTTGTTAGTCTTATTATATAGGCTATTGAAGAAAGAGATATTGCTTTGAATGACTAATCTTGTTAGGGTTAGTATATAGGCTATTGAAGAAAGAGATATTGCTTTGAATGATTAATCTTGTTAGTGTCATTATATAGGCTGTTGAAAAAGAGATATTACTTTGAATGATTAATCTTGTTAGTGTTATTATATAGGCTTTGAAGAAAGAGATATTGCTGTGAATGACTAATCTTGTTAGGATTAGTATATAGGCTATTGAAGAAAGAGATATTGCTTTGAATGACTAATCTTGATAGTGTTAGTATATAGGCTATTGAAAAAAGAGATATTGCTTTGAATGATTAATCTTGTTAGTGTTATTATATAGGCTATTGAAGAAAGAGATATTGCTTTCAATGATGAATCTTGTTAGTCTTATTATATAGGCTATTGAAGAAAGAGATATTGCTTTGAATGACTAATCTTGTTAGGGTTAGTATATAGGTTATTGAAGAAAGAGATATTGCTTTGAATGATGAATCTTGTTACTGTTATTATATAGGCTATTGAAGAAAGATATATTGCTTTGAATAACTAATCTTGTTAGGGTTAGTATATAGGCTATTGAAGAAAGAGATATTGCTGTGAGTGACTAATCTTGTTAGGATTAGTATATAGGTTATTGAAGAAAGAGATATTGCTGTGAATGATTAATCTTCTTAGTGTTATTATATAGGCTATTGAAGAAAGAGATATTACTTTGAATGATGAATCTTGTTAGTGTTATTATATAGGCTATTGAAGAAAGAGATATTGCTTTGAATGATTAATCTTGTTAGTGTTATTATATAGGCTATTGAAGAAAGAGATATTGCTTTGAATGACTAATCTTGTTAGTGTTGTTATATAGACTATTGAAGAAAGAGATATTGCCTTGAATGATCAATCTTGTTAGTGTTATTATAAAAACTATTGAAGAAAGAGATATTGCTGTGAATGATTAATCTTGTTAGGATTAGTATATAGGTTATTGAAGAAAGAGATATTGCTTTGAATGATGAATCTTGTTAGTGTTAATATATAGGCTATTGAAGAAAGAGATATTGCTGTGAATGACTAATCTTGTTAGGGTTAGTATATAGGTTATTGAAGAAAGAGATATTGCTTTGAATGATGAATCTTATTACTGTTATTATATAGGCTATTGAATAAAGAGATATTGCTTTGAATGATGAACCTTGTTAGAGTTACTATATAGGCTATTGAAGAAAGAGATATTGCTTTGAATGATAAATCTTGTTAGTGTTATTATATAGGCTATTGAAGAAAGAGATATTGCTTTGAATGATTAATCTTGTTAGTGTTATTATATAGGCTATTGAAGAAAGAGTTATTGCTTTGAATGATTAACCTTAGTGTTATTATATAGGCTATTGAAGAAAGAGATATTGTTTTGAATGATGACTCTTGTTAGTGTTATTATATAGGCTATTGAAGAAAGAGATATTGTATTGAATGACTAATCTTGTTAGGGTTATTATATAGGTTATTGAAGAAAGAGATATTGCTTTGAATGATTAATCTTGTTAGTGTTATTATATAGGCTATTGAAGAAAGAGATATTGCTTTGAATGATTAATCTTGTTAGTTTTATTATATAGGCTATTGAAGAAAAAGATATTGCTGTGAATGACTAATCTTGTTAGGGTTAGTACATAGGCTATTGAAGAAAGAGATATTGCTTTGAATGACTAATATTGTTAGTGTTATTAAATAGGCTATTGAAGAAAGAGATATTGCTTTGAATGACTAATCTTGTTAGGGTTAGTATATAGGCTCTTGAAGAAAGAGATATTGCTTTGAATGATTAATTTTGTTACTGTTATTATATAGGCTATTGAAGAAAGAGATATTGCTTTGAATGATTAATCTTGTTAGTGTTATTATATAGGCTATCGAAGAAAGAGATATTGCTGTGAATGACTAATCTTGTTAGGATTAGTATATAGGCCATTGAAGAAAGAGATATTGCTTTGAATGATTAATCTTGTTAGTGTTATTGTATAGGCTATTGAAGAAAGAGATATTGCTTTGAATGATTAATCTTGTTAGGATTAGTATTGTGTTGGGAAAGAGATTTAAAGAAAAAAAAACAAATGGATAAGATAATCTGTGGTTAAATGAATTTTAAGAAGATGAACTATTAAAATGTTTTGTTCAAATAACTTGGAATAAGGGACAAGATAAACAAAAGAACAAGGCCTCTTAATTGTGAAAACCATGATAAGGTGGGGGATATAAGGAAAATCCAGGCTGGCTAAAGGGGACGGAAGCAGCCAAAGACGAAGGAAAAGTTATTCAGCCATGTGGGTGAGAGGATTCCACCTAACATTCATGTAAGACCTTTTCTCTCTTTGTAAAATCTTAGTTAGAGAAGAATCTGAGCCAAGTAAGGTCTCTCGTGTATAATATTTTGTGTTTACAAAATTCTCTTTATTTCAATGTAATTTTATTGTGTTTTTGCATTTTCATATACTCTCTCTCAGTGTTAATAAAGTTGCTTGCTCAAGTATAATTCCTGGTTCTTTTACTTACTTCCTCAGTGAAGAGATAAGAACCATTATTTTTAAATTAACTTTGGTAAAATACTGACTTCCGATACTCAAGAATGTTGAATTACCATTTTTATTAATCATGGCTCCCCTGGCGATATACTAATGCTCATATTCTTTTTTGGCTACATTTTACATATTTTATACCAGATTCTATTTTTTTATATTTTTTTCTCTATTTCTTGGTTAAGGCTGATGGGTTTCTCAGTGCAATTATTTTTATAAATTTAATATCCTTATAATTTTTGTTTTGTTGAGTGATTCCGTATGCCGTTAACGCGCAGTGCAGTTCAATCACGGAAATTGGGTGTAAACTTCACCCAGATGCAGTCGGTTACAAACAATCTTACTAATTCCTGGTTACATTCCAACCCCCCAGCACCAGCTCCCACCTCACAACATTTCTCTCATCAAATTAACAATGTTACAACAAGTCCTCAAGTTAATGGATCGCCCTTAACTAACATTTCAAACCTATCCGTTTTTAATCCCCCAATTCACAGCACAGGGCCGACATTATCGGCCACTTCACCACCCACACAAGGAAATTCAAGTGATCCCACCATTCCCATACATCCAAATTCACTCAACATATTTTCGGCTAGCCCGTTAAAAAGAGCTGACCTATTCATTACTAACTTTGAACGTACAGCTAAAATTGCGGGTTAAAAAAATGAAAAAAAATATGAATAAGACAGACACACACTAAATGGTGTTATTCGAATCCTGTACTATTTCAGTGGGGGAATGTGTTGGGAAACAGATTTAAAGAAAAAAAACAAATGGATAAGATAATCTGTGGTTAAATGAATTTTAACAAGATGAACTATTAAAATGTTTTGTTCAAATAACTTGGCCTAAGGGACAAGATAAACAAAAGAACAAGGCCTCTTAATTGTGAAAACCATGATAAGGTGGGGGATATAAGGAAAATCCAGGCTGGCTAAAGGGGACGGAAGCAGCCAAAGACGAAAGAAAAGTTATTCAGCCATGTGGGTGAGAGGATTCCACCTAACATTCATGTAAGACCTTTTCTCTCTTTGTAAAACCTTAGTTAGAGAAGAATCTGAGCCAAGTAAGGTCTCTCGTGTATAATATTTTGTGTTTACAAAATTCTCTTTATTTCAATGTAATTTTATTGTGTTTTTGCATTTTCATATACTCTCTCTCTCAGTGTTAATAAAGTTGCTTGCTCAAGTATAATTCCTGGTTCTTTTACTTACTTCCTCAGAGAAGAGATAAGAACCATTATTTTTAAATTAACTTTAGTAAAATACTGACTTCCGATACTCAAGAATGTTGAATTACCATTTTTATTAATCAGTATATAGGCTACTAGCAGCGTTCACCCCGCTTCGCTGCGGTCACCCCGGAACGCAATAAACTTTGTTACTTAGATAATTTTTACTTTTTCGCTTTCAAATTGCATTAAATGTTAACATTATAGCGCCTGTCATTTATGTTAACCCGCCGAGTGATAGCAGCGTTCACCCCGCTTCGCTGCGGTCACCCCGGAACGCAATAAACTTTGTTACTTAGATAATTTTTACTTTTTCGCTTTCAAATTGCAGTAAATGTTAAAATTATAGCGCCTGTCATTTATGTTAACCCGCCGAGTGACACGGTCATGCGGGTTGCATATAAATACGTTTATTTTTACCTATGATGAACTAATAACAAAGGATTTGTACGTATGGACACTTGAATGGTCAATTATCTCAAGACACTGGTAATTAAAAATTAAAGTGATATGATAAAAACCATCTAGGGTCCAAATCCTAATAACCCCCCAAAAATAAAAGAAATTGGTTCAGCCGTATTAGCGTGATGAGCTAACAAAGGATTTGTGCGTTCTCTTTTATAATATAGATTGAAGAAAGAGATATTGCTTTGAATGATAAATCTTGTTACTGTTATTATATAGGCTATTGAAGAAAGAGATTGCTTTGAATGATGAATTTTGTTAGTGTTATTATATAGGGTATTGAAGAAAGAGATATTGTTTTGAATGACTAATCTTGTTAGGGTTAGTATATAGGTTATTGAAGAAAGAGATATTGCTTTGAATGATGAATCTTGTTACTGTTATTATATAGGCTATTGAAGAAAGAGATATTGCTGTGAATGACTAATCTTGTTAATGTTAGTACATAGGCTATTGAAGAAAGAGATATTGCTTTGAATGACTAATATTGTTAGTGTTATTATATAGGCTATTGAAAAAAGAGATATTGCTTTGAATGACTAATCTTGTTAGGGTTAGTATATAGGCTCTTGAAGAAAGAGATATTGCTTTGATGATTAATTTTGTTACTGTTATTATATAGGCTCTTGAAGAAAG
This sequence comes from Thermobia domestica, assembly GCF_964235325.1. Lineage (NCBI taxonomy): Eukaryota > Metazoa > Arthropoda > Insecta > Zygentoma > Lepismatidae > Thermobia > Thermobia domestica. The sequence goes on from NC_137471.1 coordinate 9,226,316, forward strand.
AGATATTGCTTTGAATGATTAATCTTGTTAGTGTTATTATATAGGCTATTGAAGAAAGAGATATTGCTGTGAATGACTAATCTTGTTAGGACTAGTATATAGGCCATTGAAGAAAGAGATATTGCTTTGAATGATTAATCTTGTTAGTGTTATTGTATAGGCTATTGAAGAAAGAGATATTGCTGTGAATGACTAATCTTGTTAGGATTAGTATATAGGCCATTGAAGAAAGAGATATTGCTTTGAATGATTAATCTTGTTAGTGTTATTGTATAGGGTATTGAAGAAAGAGATATTGCTTTGAATGATTAATCTTGTTAGTGTTATTATATAGGCTATTGAAGAAAGAGATTTTGCTTTGAATGATGAATCTAATTTGGTGTTATTATATAGGCTGTTGAAGAAAGAGATATTGCTTTGAATGACTAATCTTGTTAGGATTAGTATATAGGCTATTGAAGAATGAGATATTGCTTTGAATGATTAATCTTGTTAGTGTTATTATATAGGCTATTGAAGAAAGAGATATTGCTTTGAATGATGAATTTTGTTAGTGTTATTATATAGGGTATTGAAGAAAGAGATATTGTTTTCAATGACTAATCTTGTTAGGGTTAGTATATAGGTTATTGAAGAAAGAGATATTGCTTTGAACGATGAATCTTGTTAGTGTTATTATATAGGCTATTGAAAAAAGAGATATTGCTTTGAATGATTAATCTTGTTAGTATTATTATATAGGCTATTGAAGAAAGAGATTTTGCTTTGAATGATGAATCTAATTTGGTGTTATTATATAGGCTGTTGAAGAAAGAGATATTGCTTTGAATGACTAATCTTGTTAGGATTAGTATATAGGCTATTGAAGAATGAGATATTGCTTTGAATGACTAATCTTGTTAGGATTAGTATATGGGCTATTGAAGAAAGAGATATTGCTTTGAATGATAAATCTTGTTAGTGTTATTATATAGGCTATTGCCCAGACAGCACAATGCACGTACAGTATCCGTATAGTACATGTACAATTGCACGGATGCAACATGTACATCATCTGTATAAATGCACGCCTGTACATGTGATGCACATATACATGCCAGGTCCTATTCAACATCTTCACGTGCAGAGAACATGTGCAATGCACACGTACACGTCCTGCACAAGTGATTTACACCTACCGCGCAGGTGATTTACAAGTAGCACACAGGTGATTTACATGTAGTTCACACGTGATTTACATGTAGGACAGCGGTGATTTACACGTAGCACACAGGTGATTTACATGTAGGACAGAGATGATTTACACGTAACACACAGGTAATTTACATTCAGTACCCAGGTGATTTACATGTAGGACAGAGATGATTTACACGTAACACACAAGTGATTTTCACGCAGTACTCAGGTGATTTACATGTAGGACAGAGGTGATTTACAAGTAGCACATAGGTGATTTACACGCAGTACCCATATGATTTACATGTACGATAGAGGTGATTTGAAGCAGTACCCAGATGACTTACATGTAGTGCACAGGTGATTTCCTCGTAGTACAGAGGTGATAAAGCAAATTCGGGATGCAACGAAAAGGAGTTTATATATTTGCTGTCTTACGCAGTAACACCATCTATAACTGCAAAGCCATCACCTTCAAAGTATATAACACGTAAATAATGATTGTCAGTGAGAATTTTAGTTTTGGAGTTTATTATTTGCAACAAGCAAAGCTTTAGGTAGTATCTTTGACATGTTTGCCAAGTAACAAATAACACAACATATTATGCTGTAATCGGTCACGAAAATGATTTTTTAAACCTATCAACTGTCTGACTGTAGTTACATCAGTACAATGCTGCCACCTGTTGATCTTGTATCCTAGCTCAGTGGACGTTATGGAGTTTTTACAATCATTCAGCTGTTATTCGTAGAAAAATCTCTATAACCCCGCCTTAAGGGAAAACGACACCTACCAAAAATGGAGGTTACTTTCTGTTGATGAGAATGAGAGTAAAAGAATGAAAGTAAAATTATACACTTGCACGGTAATATGGACATCTCATACACACGTGCAATAGCCGTGCAAATACCCATGTGCACACAAGGGCTTAAGCACCGATAATTTAAATGTGCTTCATCCACGCAAATGCACATGTGCACATGCACGGCTTAAGCATGAGTTATGTACATGCACTGCATCTACGCAAAAGCGCATGTGTACATAACGGCTACAGCACGGGTTACATAAATGTGTCCTTCATCCATGCAAATGCACATGTGCACATAACGGCTTAAGCACGGATTACGTACGTGCGCTGTATCCATGCAAATGCACATGCGTACATAACGGCTTAAGCACGGCTTATATAAATATGTGCTTCATCCATGCAAATGCATATGTGCACATAACGACTTAAGCACGGGTTCTGTACGTGCGCTGCATCCACGCAAATGCAGATGTGTACATAACGGCTTAAGCACGGGTTACGTGCGTGCGCTGCATCCACACAAATGCACATGTGTATATAACGGCTACAGCACGGGTTACATGAATGTGTACTTCACCCATGCAAATGCACATGTGCACATAGCGGCTTTAAGCACGGGTTTTGTAGTTGTGCTTCATACACGCAAATGCACATGTGTATGTAATGGCTTAGGCACGGGTTATGTAAATGTGCACTTTATCCATGCAAATGCACATGTGCACATGCACGACTTAGCCACTGGTTATGTACGTGTGCATAACCCACGTAAATGCACATGCGCACAAACACGGGTTATGTATGTGTGCTCCATCCACGCAAATTCACGTGTACGGCTTATGCACGGATTATGCATGTGTTCATCATCCACACAAATGCACATGTGCAAATGTACGGCTTATGCATGGATAGTGCACATGTGTCGTACACGTACGTGTTGTCTGGGTTGAAGAAAGAGATATTGCTTTGAATGATTAATCTTGTTAGTGTTATTATATAGGCTATTGAAGAAAGAGATATTGCTTTGAATGATTAATCTTGTTAGTGTTATTATATAGGCTATTGAAGAAAGAGATATTGCTTTGAATGATTAATCTTGTTAGTGTTATTATATAGGCTATTGAAGAAAGAGATATTGCTTTGAATGATTAATCTTGTTAGTGTTATTATATAGGCTATTGAAGAAAGAGATATTGCTGTGAATGACTAATTTTGTTAGGATTAGTATATAGGCCATTGAAGAAAGAGATATTGCTTTGAATGATTAATCTTGTTAGTGTTATTGTATAGGCTATTGAAGAAAGAGATATTGCTTTGAATGATTAATCTTGTTAGGATTAGTATATAGGCTATTGAAGAAAGAGATATTGCTTTGAATGACTAATCTTGTTAGGGTTAGTATATAGGTTATTGAAGAAAGAGATATTGCTTTGAATGATGAATCTTGTTACTGTTATTATATAGGCTATTGAAGAAAGAGATGTTGCTTTGAATGATTAATCTTGTTAGGATTAGTATATAGGCTATTGAAGAAAGAGATATTGCTTTGAATGACTAATCTTGTTAGGGTTAGTATATAGGTTATTGAAGAAAGAGATATTGCTTTGAATGATGAATCTTGTTACTGTTATTATATAGGCTATTGAAGAAAGAGATATTGCTTTGAATGACAAATCTTGTGAGGATTAGTATATAGGCTATTAAAGAATGAGATATTGCTTTGAATGACTAATCTTGTTAGGATTAGTATATAGGCTATTGAAGAAAGAGATATTGCTTTGAATGACTAATCTTGTTAGGGTTAGTATATAGGCTATTGAAAAAAGAGATATTTCTGTGAATGACTAATCTTGTTAGGATTAGTATATAGGCTATTGAAAAAGGAGATATTGTTTTGAATGATGAACCTTGTTAGTGTTATTATATAGGGTATTGAAGAGACAGATATTGCTTTGAATGATGAATTTTGTTAGTGTTATAATATAGGGTATTGAAGAAAGAGAGATTGTTTTGAATGGCTAATCTTGTTAGGGTTAGTATATAGACTATTGAAGAAAGAGATATTGCTTTGAATGACTAATCTTGTTAGTGTTATTATATAGGCTATTGAAGAAAGAGATATTGCTGTGAATGACTAATCTTGTTAGGATTAGTATATAGGCTATTGAAGAAAGAGATTTTGCTGTGAATGACTAATCTTGTTAGTGTTATTATATAGGCTGTTGAAGAAAGAGATATTGCTTTGAATGATTAATCTTGTTAGTGTTATTATATAGGCTATTGAAGAAAGATATTGCTTTGAATGATTAATCTTGTTAGTGTTATTGTATAGGCTATTGAAGAAAGAAATATTGCTTTGAATGACTAATCTTGTTAGGGTTAGTATATAGGCTATTGAATAAAGATATATTGCTTTGAATGATTAATCTTGTTAGTGTCATTATATAGGCTGTTGAAAAAGAGATATTACTTTGAATGATTAATCTTGTTAGTGTTATTATATAGGCTTTGAAGAAAGAGATATTGCTGTGAATGACTAATCTTGTTAGGATTAGTATATAGGCTATTGAAGAAAGAGATATTGCTTTGAATGACTAATCTTGTTAGAGTTATTATATAGGCTATTGAAGAAGGAGATATTGCTTTGAATGATTAATCTTGTTAGTGTTACTATATAGGCTATTGAAGAAAGAGATATTGCTTTGAATGATTAATCTTGTTAGTGTTATTATATAGGCTATTGAAGAAAGAGATATTGCTGTGAATGACTAATCTTGTTAGGATTAGTATATAGGCTATTGAAGAAAAAGATATTGCTGTGAATGACTAATCTTGTTAATGTTATTATATAGGCTATTGAAGAGAGAGATATTGCTTTGAATGATGAATCTTGTTAGTGTTTTTATATAGGCTGTTGAAGAAAGAGATATTGCTTTGAATGACTAATCTTGTTAGGGTTATTATATAGGCTGTTGAAGAAAGAGATATTGCTTTTAATGATTAATCTTGTTAGGGTTAGTATATAGGGTATTGAAGAAAGAGATATTCCTGTGAATGATGAATCTTGTTAGTGTTATTATATAGGTTATTGAAGAAAGAGATATTGCTTTGAATGATGAATCTTGTTAGTGTTATTATATAGGCTATTGAAGAAAGAGATAATACTATGAATGATAAACCACACAGGGTATGTGCTACGATCATGTTTCATAATATATTTTTTTTTCTTATTACATAGTTTTTATTAAAATGATATGGTACCCATTCTGTGTACGTGTACGTGAGTTTCGAAAGTAACCAATGAACGTTATTCCATTAATTAAGATTAGCTCATTTTCCAATGGAAGAAATAAGAAACTAAATCGTAACCAAGATATATTCTTCTGTCACAAGATGTTGTGCCAGAATGTTAAATTCACGTGCTGTGAATGGCGACTACCTTTCAACGATCTTTTGCATCACTCGATGTGTTTGGAAGAAAATTACATTTAAAAAAGATATAAAAGACCAGAATATTATGTACACCTTGTCTCAAAAAGGTTGAGCGCATTCTTTATTGGTGTTTTGAGGCAAAAATTTTCTAAGTCCAGCTTCGGGTATCTTCGGGAAAAAGTAAGCCAGGTTCGAACCTCCAAGCCAGCCTTTGCAATCGGGAAAAAGTTTGCAGATGTGTTTTTCTTCTTTTAAATATAATAAGACTTGTTACCAAGTGTTTAAAAAAGCAACATTGATTGAAATACTTAATGATACAATATTTCGAAACCTTGCACATGCTTGTTTGTCATTTAGCTCTCTATACGTAATGGAGCATTTAAATACGTTAAAGAATCTTTCCATATGTAAAAGAATGCTCAAAGTTAAGAAATAGAACATAATTATCGCCTGAGTACTAAAATAAAAGTCAAAGTAGAACAGAAACAGCGTTTGTCATGGATATGAATGTCATAATTATCTTGAGATCCGTTATACATCGCTAGAAGCTTAGTTCTAGAAGTCCTTGTGTTAGCTTATTGGTAAGCTGTCGGATTTCAAATCATAAGGTTGTGAGTTCGAATCCAATCTGGGTCAATACTTTTTTTTAAATTATATTTTCCGCAATGCATGAAAAATTATATAAAATAATTACATTAAAATACATAAGTTGTTTATATATAACATAATAATTGCAGAACATAGTAATTATTATGTTTAAAATATAACATCTGAGATAATTTTCACAGTAGGTCGTTATTATATATGAGAATGTTAAATACAAGTTAGGAAAATCGTTTAATAGCAATAAATAAGTTATGTAGTGTATTTATTTGCAGCTATTTGTCATACAGATTTAACTTCTCAATATTCTCATTACAGTATGTTATTTATATTCGTGAAATACAGTATATTCCTACGGATATAGAAAGTGTATAAACAGAGTATCCAAAGTCGTATCCTGCTTCAAGACACATAGCTTTTCCCGATCCCCTTAACGTCACGGGAAGAAACACAAATTCTCTTTAGAACGGAATGTCGTTACTTAGAGTCTCATTCGAATACGTTGAATATGCTTTTGTGTATTCATCTATCTCTCTCTCTCTCTCTCTTTCGCTTTGTTTATGTGTGTGTGTGTGTTGCAGAATATCCCAAGTTGAATACAACATTTGCAAAGTATATGAGCATCATTGTCATCGAATACCAGAAATTGAAAGTCGTGTTTCTTCAGGTTATTTTTGCGTGTTCATGTTAGCTCACTGGTAGAGTACGGACTTGCCACTGAAGAGGTCTTGAGTTCAAAGCCTACAGCTAATTATCATTCTTTTGTTAGTAGGATTGCACAGAAATCGGATACAAGGAGTGGTTTACTTCTAGAAATATTTTCAGAAGCGTTTAGGTAGCCCTGAAAAGGGCTGTTTTCGGGAGTTAAGGCGGGGTCATTAATATTGTGTCCAAGACCCTTCTGAATTTATTACACGCTCCATTCTTCTGGGCATGGAATCTATTACATGGGTGACAAATCTATCTCCTTCCCCTACCTCCAGCCATGCTTCGGAAACAAGATGCCACAGGTCATCCTGAGTTCTTGGTGGATCTGCCTCAGGCCAACTTTCCCTTAGAGTACGCTTCACTTCTGCTCACATATTTTCCATGAGATTGAGGTCTGCTCCACGAGGCGGCCAGTCGATTAAATCAATCTCAGGGTGCCCTGCGAACCATCCCTGAACCACACGGGAATTATGTATTGGCGACTGGTATTGCTGGAACTGAATTACACCATCAGGCTGAAACAGATGGCACCATGATATTACTGATAATGTCTAAGTACTGAGCATTGTCCAGATGTCCTTCAATTCTATGAAGCTGTCCTGCTCCGCGACTGGAAATCCAACCCCAACATAAAATAGATACATGGCCACTGCGATTGCAAGCAGCCACATATCCATGGTCATATCGGGTGCCTCTCGGACGATACACAAAACGGCGTCCCTCCTTTGATGTTGTGAATATGGATTCATCTGAGAAAACTACGTTTTCCCAATTGAGACCCACATTCGCCTGTGCAAACGCGAGACGGTAAATTTTGTGGTCGTCTGAGAGTTTTTCCTTCACGGCAGCAACACGGCCACGTAACCCAGCATGACGAAGCCTTCGCAGAGCTGTATGCTTACTACCAGGAAAGAGAGAAGCTTCCCTTATCTGTCTAGACGTCCTTAGTGGGTCTAACCGGGCTTCGTTTACTAATCTCGCATCTTGGGCTTCGGTTGACACATGCGGACGACCAGGAGATCGTAAATTACCAGTCTGACCTGTAGCACCATATTTCCGAATCCATTGCCTTCCTGTAGAGGCCGGGACACCTACTCGCCTCCTAGCTGCAGTTGCAGAATAACCTTCCAACTCCCATAAAGTAATTACTGCTGTACGTCTATCCATAGTTACCAATGTTCTGAGCTGTGAGAAGAAAGCAATAGGTAAAAGCTAGTACCTGACGTGTGATTGGTTACTTGCACGACACGCCTATTGTGGGGAACAGCGTTGCCAGATCTAGCATAATGATGCTAAATCTAGCATAATTTGCATGTCTCTAGCACCTAGCATCTTGCTTTTAGCATCCTGCCCAAATCTAGCACAATTTCAGCAAGTTATCAAAAAGCCGTAAAACCTGGAGAAGTTGGTCGTGGGAAGAAAAAGAACGGCAGAAATGTATCCTCTTTCATTGATTCATACACTCGGTAAACCATACAGGCAGTCTTATTTTCCTAAGTAAGTTCGGAACGGCTTTGGGCTTTTTTTTTGTGGCTCCACCCAGGGTTTTCTAATCCTTTAACTCCGAGGTATGGGCGGAGCTATGGGGGCCATTCTCCCCCCAACTTTTTGACAACTTCACCATCTTTACTTCTGACTTCATGATCATATTTATTCCTGAAATGACAGCTCCGAGACCGACCAAAAATCTGCCCCCTCCCCCAGCAGACGATTCCCAACTCCGCTTATGCTGCGAAGTAATTTTCTTTCAAAATATGTAAACAAAAACTTTGCATTCATTTATACGATATATACGCCATTGAGTTTGGCAACGACTGCAGTAATTTAGTTGAGTTAAAATTTTGGTGCGTGAAGTATTGAGTTCTATCCATGCATTCTTGCTCTCTGTATATTTTAAGTTACGTTATCGTATCTCAACTTTGTTTTTTTTAAAAAAACTCCTGAATTAGTAATTATGAGGATCTAGCATAATTTGACCGAATCTAGCATAAGTTCGATCAGGTTTTGGAATAATTCCGAGCTGTGAGTCTGGCAACGCTGGTGGCGAACGACTTGGTCAACGACTCGCGAAAGAAATCTGAAAATGGTGCGCCGTAATAATAATAATAAAAACAGTTTTTATAAAGGAATATTAATACATACGAAAAGCTGTTTAAAGAATGAATTGTTATACTGACTTTACACGTATAAAAACATATACCATATACCAAACAGATTGAGCGATATGATTATAGCTGTTTTGAGACGAACACTTTCGAAGTCCAACTTCGGGTGTCTTCGGAAAACAGTAAACTAAAGCTGCTGGTTCGAACCTCCAAAGCCAACCTTAGTAATCGGGAAAAGATGTACAGATATGTTTTTCCTTCTGTTAAATATAATAAGACATGTTGAAATGGTATTAAGTGTAGAAAAAAGTAACATTGATTGAAATACTTAATGATACAATATTTCGAGACTATGTATTCACACTCTCGTTTCGTCATTGTGATTTCCATACGGAAAAGAGCATTTACGTATGAGCTCAGTTATATTTCAGAAGCAGCTTCCGAAAAGCGGTCATATTAGCTCAGTGGTACACCACCGAGCGTTTAAATCGTGAGTTCGATACCCGTTCAGGTGAGATTCCTTTATGATATTCCACTTTCCTCAATGCATGAAAATTATGTAAAATAGTTACATTACAATTCATCAGTTGTATATATATTTTCATATCATCAGTTGTATATATGAGTTGAATATATATATTCATATCATCAGTTGTATATATCAGTTGAATATATATATTCATATCATTTCACGACATAAGTAATTCTTATCTTTAAAATATAACATCTGAGGTATTCACAGAACGTCGGTGTGTTATGTGTGAATATTGAATACAAATTTAAAAAATCGTGTAATAGCAATAAATAAGTTATGTAATATATTTATTTGCAGCTACTTTCATCGCAGATAACTTCTCAATATTCGCATTACAGCATTTAGGTAGAGCATATCGAAAATTGGATCGTGGTTCAAGACAAAAAACTAGCTAGCCCCAAACTGTCACGTAAGAAATTCACGAATCGCAAAAGTAAAGGGAAGAGATTGAGAGCGGTAATTCCTTAATCGCTCTCTCTCAACTCTCTCTTATCTGCATTTATACATATAAAAGTGTATGTATGTATGTTCCATCATAACTCATGTATGCCTAGAGCAGGGTTTCTCAACCTGGGAGTCGCGGCCCCTAGGGGATCGCGAAGATAGGCGGAAGAGGCAAATATAGTTAGAATCTAATACCAGAAATTATTTTTAAATATTATTTTTAATTTTGTTCTGATAGGCATACTTTTATTTTTTATACACACTGTAAAGAACAATAAAAAATAAGTCTACTGAACATTTTCAAAGGGTGTAGAATTCGTGTTACTATTCGGTTCAAAGTCTCTTGTCATCGCGAATTCTGTCGAGAAATTTGAAGCTTAAAATATACAAAACGATAATCATGCCTGTTGTTCTGTATGGTTGCGAAACATGGTCGCTTACTCTGAGGGAAGAACATAGACTGAAAGTATTTGAGAACAAGATCCTTAGACGAATATTCGGACCCAAGAGGAACGGGAATGGGGAATGGCGGAAACTTCATAACGAGGAACTACATAATTTATACGGTTTACCCAACATTGTTAGGGTCGTCAAGTCTAGAAGGCTTAGGTGGGCAGGTCATGTAGCTAGAATGGAAGAAAGTAGAAACGCTTTCAAAATCTTGACTGGAAGACCAATCGGAAAACGACCATTAGGGAGACCTAGGCGCAGATGGGAGGACAATATTAAGATGGATTTCGCTGAGATACGAATTCAAAGTAGAAACTGGATCCAATTGGCTAAGGATAGAAGTCAGTGTAGAGCTTTTGTGAACGCGGCATTGAACCTCCGGGTTCCATAGGCCATAGAGTTAGTTAGTTAGTAGAGTTGTTTAAAAATGAATTTAAATCAAAGAGGTATGATATAAAACTAATGAGAACTGTATATAGAAATACTAGAAAAATACACATGAAACAAAACCTGCACATTGAAATACAATTAAAATTAAAACCTAATGAGATACCTAAGCATGGTGTAATTTCACTAGTGCAGCAATGCCCGGTTCAATCTTCATGACAAATATTATCAAGCCGTTTTCAACTGATAAGCGATTTCTTATCTTTGTTTTAATGTTTACCATAAAAAAAAACACTTTCGCACAAGTACGATATAGCAAATGGAATTATTACTTTTAAAGCAGCAATCACCAGACCAGGATATTCTTTTCTCCTCATCAGGCAGAACTTGTCCAAGTCTTCGTTACAGAAAACCAGTTGCAAAGACTTGTCGCATGATCATTCTATTATTTGGTCAAGAAGTTGTGGGCTTAGATCGGATACGTTAATGGCCTCTTCAATGAAGGAGTTTAACATCCATCTTGAACCAGCACATTCGTCGTTGGGAATATAGATATTACAGTTACTGTATCCACTGTCAGTGCCGGGCGCCGAAAAGAGGGGCCACACATTTCGGAGGAAGTGTGTTACTCAAGTTAGGAAAGTGCATGTGCACATGTGTAAAATAGAAGGAAAAACGTAATAAAATGTGCTCAAAATTAAGGAAAGGTAGGGTTTATTTTGAAAATGTTATTGAGCTTCGTGCCAACCATGGTGGCGCTTCGTAGCTAGTCTGTCGACGTCACTCATATATACGGTGACATCGTACTATACTCTCGCCCCGGGCAATGATTTTCCATGGCACTGTTCACTATAAACAAAAAAAATGGATTCTACTATTATAGAAATAGGTATGTTAAAAATCCCACACAAGCTTATTATAAAACAAATTATAAAAGGGTCGCTGGCAAGAGCGTGTGATAAAAGGGGATCGTGATAGGAATTAGATTGAGAACCACTGGCCTAGAGTAATTTTAACCACATTTCTTATAGTTTCAAAAAGAGTGCTGTCGGGTTACCTATGGTGAATGGGAGGGGGATACATATAAAAGATTGCTAGAAAATGATCGATATTAGATTCATAGTTTTCGGGGTCGCTTAGATAAATAGTGAGACTTTCAATTTCGCTTAACTCCGATTAAGCTCTCATTAGTAGGGATGGGCACGAACGACTTTTCTTTGAAACTCGACTCGACTCGAAACAGACATCTTTGAGGTCTACTCTTGGACTCGGCGCGAAAAATATCTTCCAACTCGACTCGGATTAGAGTCAAGTCGAACCAAAACGAGCCAAATCCTGTGTGTAGTCCTACCTAGACAATACATAGACAATAATTATTCTATCATCAATTATACTACTGTTACTACAAATAATAATAATAATAATAATAATAATAATAATAATAATTATTATTATTATTATTATTATTATTATTATTATTATTATTATTATTATTATTATTATTATTATTATTATTATTATTATTATTATTATTATTATGACAACACCGTGTACAAACATGAACGATAGATGGTTAGTAAAGGAATACTAAAAGCTAGTTGACTGCCGACGTCGGTAGTCATGAAGTCTACAAGGCAAGGACATCGTTCATTACCCTAAGCTGTAAGCGTAGGTGGACTACAGATGGTCAACTATTAACCTCTCGCCAGAAATTGGTGGCCCCGCAGCGACGATCCGTGATGGCCCAAGTTCCATATTGAAAACTTTACTACCAGCGGCAGAGACGCGATGAAACGCCAACGAACCACAAAATTACTCTCCCAAAATATGTTAAAATGCCTATATGTGTGATTTGTTTATATTTAGGTGAAACAAAAAAACACAAAACAAATACCCCGGGGTGGACGCGAACTATCAATATTACGATTACTAGGCACGTGTTCTTCTGACTTCCCCACGGAAACGATCATAAAAAGCTTGGTTGTTGAAGGATAAATCATTGACGTCTTAATTTAGCCAATCAGACAAACCCCTACATCTCGAGTTCTAGGAGGTCATACCGTGAACCGTTTCAGATTTATTGCTTTCTGGTGGAGTACTATCCATGCGCAAAATTTGAGCGTAATAGCCGACATGAATCTTCGGTGCCTCTTATCTTTAGTACAATTTTAACCAGAGATGGTGTGGGTCAATGAAAATTTGATCCACGACCCACCATGACCCACTATGACCCACCACCCAAATGACCCATTGGCCCACTCTGACCCATCAACCATCGTGATCCACTCTGACCCACCACCAACTATGAACCACTCTGAACCATTGCGACCAACTCCGACCCACCAAAACCCATCGACATCAACTCTGACCGATGACCCACGTCCTCCTCTCCATTGACTAAAGAGATTACACTTGTAATAAAACAAGACTGTGAAATTATCACTTATCGGAGTTTGAATTTCTACCGTCATTGGCTCAAGCACCTCTTTGTTACAATACTGGTGGGTCTGACCTTTACGATATATAATGGCAAAGTGTTTCTCATCTTCCGAATTAAAATGAATTTAAATTTATCATATGTAATTATTTCTTTGTTGCCTTACAGACACATTTCAGTAGAAAATAGGGTGAAATTTAAAAGTTTCAAATCAAGGAAAAGTAGACCAACGTAAAAAAAAAAAAAAAAAAAAAAAAAAAAAAGAGAGAGAGAGAGAGAGAGAGAGAAAAACTAATTTTCTATATAATTAAGCATGCCGTACTAATTGGAAATGCCCATGTAATTAAGTTTAGAATACAAATTTTATGGCCATTTTTCTCTAACTTTATGGCTTGATTGCCTTATGCTCGGAACGCTCCATATATTAAACACCAGCTTCAGCAATTATAAATAGAAAGCAGTGGGTATAAAATTCAAAAAGAACTTTAGTTTGCATTACTCAATTTTTTTCTCAACTAATATCAATCGTTTTCGATTATTTTTACAAATCAACCCACTACCAATTTCCAATATATAGAAAATGCACCCCCGTCCCCCCGCTCATAAAAGACAATTTTAAAAAATGCCAGGGCATATTCTCTTTATTTTTAATAAAGAGTTATATGCTGAATTTCAGCTCTCAGTTGAACGGCTTGTGAGATACTAAATTTTTCGCAAAAATTCGGACTTCTACTCCCCCTAAGGATATGTATTATAATGAAAGTGACACGCGTATGATAACTTCCCAGTTGGGATTGGAGCCTGATTATATACCAAACGTCAATTCATTTGACTTTGCAGTTTGACCGTGATGATTACGCAGACATAGTTACTTTCAATTTTTTATGATACATATCCTTATTTCATATGTTACAGATGATTCAAAAATATTTTTTCAAGCAGTTAGCTCCTCTAGAATCTCACAGGCTGCATCCCAAAATCCAACTCCTACTATCCTATGACAATCCAAAAGTGACTGAACTTTTTTTATTAGGAACAAATGACAAAAGAAAAATGGAGATCTTGAAAATAAAATGTAGAAAAGCTCGGTGCCCCCAATAACTCCATATTTCTCCGCCCCTTCATTCCGAACTTAAAAATAAAACTTAATTCGAATATGGTTAATTAGTGAATTTATTACAGTTAAATTCCACTCACTACATGCTACAGCTACAACTATGTAAGAAAAAATAACAACTGTGAAACATGTTCTGAATTACTATTACATTTCTTACGCTATTATTAAACATATTAGAATAGTAAAAGAGGATTGTTCGTGAAATAGTATATTTGCTCATGATTTTTAACTTTTTCATACGGAAAAAATTAAAATATTATTCAAGTTTTAAAATTTGCACTCTGCAAATATGTTGCCCTCTAGGCAATGGGACTAATGTGGACTAATGGGAAATGCTGCACTGCTAGCGGCGCTGAAAACTTATGATTCGATTCTAATATCGGTTGGTTTCGATATCTTTATGTCGCTACGTAACCACCCTGGGTGCTAATGGGAGCTTAATTGGACTTGAATTGAAAGTAGAGCTATTCACCTAAGCGACCACGAAACTATGGATTCAATAATAATATCGACCCGTTTCTAGCATTTTTGATATGTATCCCGACAGTACTCTTTTTCCAGACTGTAAGAAATATAGTTAAAATTGCTCTAGATATATCAGAATTATGTTGAAACACACACATAAATCCACTTTTATATTCTGTATAAATAGAGAGAGAGTGAGCGAGCGAGCGAGCGAGAGAGGGCGACTCAAGGCATCACCACTTCCACATTGCAAAAGCATATATCAGGAATTGAATTGAAAATCTATGTAAAGACTTTCTGCTGTGGCATGCTTCATAAGGACAATTCCAGTCTGCTCACGTGACCTTTGGGGTTCATGAATTTTTTTGCGAGCGTTCCGACTTTGGATTCTCTGTTTATACCCTCTGTTTATGCATCGAATAACTTTTCAAGAACATAAATGACATTCTATATTATGAATGTTGAGAATTACTCTCTATATGACAAATAGCTGCAAATAAATACACTACATAACTTATTTATTGCTATTAAACGATTTTCCTAACTTGTATTTAACATTCTCATATATAATAACGACCTACTGTGAAAATTATCTCAGATGTTATATTTTAAACATAATAATTACTATGTTCTGCAATTATTATGTTATATATAAACAACTTATGTATTTTAATGTAATTATTTTATATAATTTTTCATGCATTGCGGAAAATATAATTTTAAAAAAAGTATTGACCCAGATTGGATTCGAACTCACAACCTTATGATTTGAAATCCAACAGCTTACCAATGAGCTAACACAAGGACTTCTAGAACTAAGCTTCTAGCAATGTATAACGGATCTCAAGATAATTATGACATTCATATCCATGACAAACGCTGTTTCTGTTCTACTTTGACTTTTATTTTAGTACTCAGGCGATAATTATGTTCTATTTCTTAACTTTGAGCATTCTTTTACATATGGAAAGATTCTTTAACGTATTTAAATGCTCCATTACGTATAGAGAGCTAAATGACAAACAAGCATGTGCAAGGTTTCGAAATATTGTATCATTAAGTATTTCAATCAATGTTGCTTTTTTAAACACTTGGTAACAAGTCTTATTATATTTAAAAGAAGAAAAACACATCTGCAAACTTTTTCCCGATTGCAAAGGCTGGCTTGGAGGTTCGAACCTGGCTTACTTTTTCCCGAAGATACCCGAAGCTGGACTTAGAAAATTTTTGCCTCAAAACACCAATAAAGAATGCGCTCAACCTTTTTGAGACAAGGTGTACAATGTAAAAATTTGGTATGCTGAAGAACTATGGAAATACTTCTTGCAATTACTGTATATTGCACGTATTAATGTACTTGCTGTATTCGCTGACCCTTCGGTTTTACAAACCTCCATTTCACGAACATCGCAAGCAACGGGCAAAATCTGGAACAGCCACTTCAGTTTAAAAACTTTGATTTTAAAGTTAAACTGTTAATTGCTGAATAAATATTTGTATATTTACCATACACACCCATTTTACAGGTCAGATTGGATTGGTGTGATAATAGAGTAAAGTATTATAATTCTTTCTTCCCGTAAATATATTAATTGTAGAAATAAGCCACTGCAGATTCAATGACGGATCTTACGAACAAATTCCAACACCGGACCGCTGTCAGAAGCGGTTTTCTCACGCCGAGTGAACTTTGTGCTGGGTTAACACTGTGTGCGTGAGTTTCCTCGGGGTTCTCTCGTTTTCTTTTTCTCACTTTATTCATTCCACCATTTCATTCATTTCTCTGTAGCCTAGCTGGCATAACCTTAGGGCCTCGAAACTCGAGGATTTCATTTCAGAAAAGGATTTTGTGGGTGTCCAATGAGGCAACCGCCCCAGGCCCCGCGTTCCAAGCATCTTTCGGCCAAGAAGTAGATACGAAAGCACACCGCACACACACAAACGCACACACTATATATATATTAAATTTTGAATCCAGCACTCGGCAATTTTTACTAATACTCTGGCCCTGCGGGATCTAGTCCCCGCGCGCACCTAACGCCGCCTCTGACCGCTATTACCCCCTTTTTCCTGTTAAAACCAAGGTTGAATGCCATAATTTTCCTTTCATCTAATAAATATTAAAGTTTCTCTGTTCGTAAATTTATGTTGAAGTAAGGTAGCTAGATTCTAAATTGGATATGAGGTGAGTTATTGGGAATTGGCTTATTTCAGTATAACAGAATTTCACGATAATAAACTTCCCAAAATTTCCTTATATTGATACTTTACCCAGTTAAAATTCTAACAGAATATTAAATAGCATAATCATAATCATAATTTATTGCATCCGTTCATCGTCATACAACGAAATTGGACGTGTCATTTATAGACTATATATACCAGTATACATAAACATACATACTATTATTACATATAGATTCTTATGGTTTCACTAATTTACTTACTATACATTTAATTTTACGTATACGAATTATTTTCTACATATTCTTCAACCGAGTAAAAGCAATGTTCTATCAAGTACCTTTTCAGTTTGGATCTAAAGCTATTGACAGAGACCTGATTTTTTATACATGATGGAAGTAGATTGTATAATAGAGTACCTTTGTGCGTAACTGATTTATTGTATATATTTGTCCTATGTGCATGCAAGTGAATGTCGTCTTTACTTCTTGTGTTATAACTGTGAATGTCTTTGTTAACAATAAATTCACTACTATGTTTTTTCAAATACATTAATATTTGGAACAAATACATTGAGGGAAGAGTCATTATTCCAAGTTCCTTAAAAATATTTCTGCAAGAAGAGTTCCATCTTACTCCTGCAAGTATTCTTACTACTTTCTTCTGTAGCCTAAAGATAGCAATACTTTTAGGTGCATTTCCCCAGAACATCAAGCCATATTTTATTGTAGAATGAAAATTTGAGTAATATATACACTTAGCTGTTTTTACATTAATCTTATCTCTTACACATCTAATTGCATAGCATAGTTTGCTTAGCTTACTTCTTACATGTTCTATATGTGGTTCCCAGTTGAAATTATTAGATATTTTAACTCCGAGAAAGGTAGCAGTTTCTACATATTTAACTGTTTTATTATTTATTTTTCTTATCTTACTTGCTAACTATGTATGTATCTTACTTGCTAACTACGAAAGAAAGACATAGTAAGAAACGTTTACCTGAATGTTGATGGCTTTGATAATGTAATAAACCTTTCTCCCATTGCTTTACTTTCGAATGTTTACTCCCAGTTTCTGAACCACTAGTACATATTTGTTCTCTAGAGGATTTTCCATGTGTAAATAACATTTCCTTCGAACCGTATGGATCTTGCTGTTTCAGTATGCCAGGGTGAAATTGGTTTAAGCAGTCTTGGAACTTCTTCATTTCTTCACTCGTTCGTGACAAACATTGTTTCAGTTCCAAGAAACTGACAACTTCCTGTGGCGTTTCGATCATTATTTCCATCAAGTAATACAAACAAATTCAGAAAATGTACGATCTAAAATTTAAAAATAAAATGAAAACACAACGTATTTTATGCTTTTGTATCAATACAAAACTCACTGATTTTAAAAGCTACGTTCAACACAATTTCTATCTGTTTTAGGAAACCCTATCCGTAATTATAAACAGTACAGTGTGGTAGAAACAAATATATGGACACAATATATACAGGGTGTTTCAAAACAACACATACGTTTGGAAGGTGATTCCTGACAACAACATAAGACAAAAAGTATAGACCAACCTGGGTGCACAAATGCTTCCATTCGGAGTTAAAGGCTGCCGAAAACATGAAAAAATGAACTTTAAAGGTCCATACCTCCAAAACTAATGGACCTACTATAGTCAGGTCAAGATTTCACTTAGGAATTAATATGCGTACTATCCTAAAATACATGTTTCAGAGTCCTAAGGTACTCACGCAACAATTTTTATAGAGGGAACTTGGCTACGGGCATATAATTTGAAGTACTCACGAACTACCTCCATAAAATGTATTGCAGAAATACTGCAGAATTCTGAAACTTAGATATTTGGATAGGGCACATACTAGTTCCTAAGTGAAGTCTTAACCCGACTACAGTAAGTCTCATAGTACTGGAGCTATACTCACTGACATAAAAAAACGGGTACTTTTGGTTAACGTAGGAAATTGAAATTTTTCATGCTTGCAGCTTTTCGGGACTAACCCACAGGAAAATTGGCAAAAGTGAATATTTTTAATTTTTAGTAGGGTGTAAGAAAGATGAAGAAATTCCCAAGGTTATTTGGTCTTTTTCACCTATAATCTCATATTTTAGGTACTTGGAATGAAAACTTTAAATTTGATATGCTTGTACGTTTCCGTTGCGTTACCTAAGCGAAGTACCAAAAATGAAGATGTACAACTTTAGAGTGATTTTATGAGTAACTGAAAAATGTTTCCCATGTTATTTATCTGGGACATCTTAATTACTTACTTACTCCTCGGCGCTACAGTCCATGTAGAACTCGGGCCTCCTCAACTTCACGTCTCAATTTTCTCTTTCCACGGCCTCGGTTCTCCAACGTCGTATTCCCATTTCTCTCAAGTCTTGTTCTACGCATTGTAACCAACTCAGCCTAGCTCTTCCAGTCAATCTTCTTCCTCCTGGCCTTCCATTCAGCATTTTTTCGGCAGTCGGTGGACATGGCCCACCCACTTTATTCTTCGTTGTTTAATGTGTGCTACTATGTCTAAACATTTATATATTTGGCACCGTTCTTCATTTGTTCTTATCCTCCACGATTCTTCTATCTTTTTCGATCCGTGTATTTTTCTCAGAATTTTTCTCTTCCATCGCAGTAGTAATGTTTCGTTTCCTTTAATTAAGGTCCATGTCCCGATAGCATATGTTACTATTGGCCTTAGGATTGTTTTATATATGGTTTCCTTCGCCTGTCGTGATCTCCTTTTGAAATTGATGATTTTCTGTAAGGCGTATAAGCACCTATTTCCTGCTACTACTCTACTCTTGCTTTAATATCAATTGTTATGTCATTTGTTTCAGTCACTATGGTACCAAGATACTTAAACTGATCCGTATGTTCGAATGTATAATTCAGCATATATATATATATATATATATATATATATATATATATATATATATATATATATTAGTTCTCTTGCGTCTCCTCTCGTTGTTAGCATATACATTGTTTTCCCCTCGCTTTATGCGTAGCCCGAGGTTTTTCGTTTCTCGTTCAAACTCTTCAAACGTTCCTGTTAGGGCCTGTTCCGTCCGTGCTGATATTAGCATGCCGTCTGCATACGCCATGTGCTGTGTTAGCCTGTTATTAATGCATCCTCCTGCGTTTATTCTTGCTGCTTGTTCTAGTGCAATGTTAAAGAGCACCGGAGATAAGGGGTCTCCCTGCCTTAGTCCACTATTTATTTCAAACTCTTCCGATCTGATGTTCTGTACCTTAACTTTTCCTTTTGTGTCTTTCAGTGTCATTTCTATCAATTTTCTCTGTGTGGTAATCCCACCCTTTTTAGGCTCCTCATTAATTCTATTCTATTTAGGCTGTCGTAGGCTTGTCTAAAGTCTATGAACAGATGATGTAGATTTATATTGTATTCGTATGTTTTCTCTATCATTTGTCTAATGGAAGATATGTGGTCTAGAGTAGGGATGGCCTTTTTCGAAAAATCTGTTTTTCGATTTTCGGAAATTTCATTTTTCGTTTTTTCGTTTTTCGCTTTTTCGAAAAATTTTTCGTTTTTTCGAAAAATTTTTCGTTTTTCGTTTTTCGAAAAATTTTTCGTTTTTCGTTTTCCGAAAAATTTTTCGTTTTTCGTTTTTCGAAAAATTTTTCGTTTTTCGTTTTTCGAAAAATTTTTCGTTTTTCGTTTTTCGAAAAATTTTTCGTTTTTCGTTTATCGAAAAATTTTTCGTTTTTCGTTTATCGAAAAATTTTTCGTTTTTCGTTTTTCGAAAAATTTTTCGTTTTTCGAAAAAATTTTCGTTTTTCGAATAAAACTTCGTTTTTCGTTTTTAGTTTTCGAAAAAGTATTTTTCGAAAAAATGTGGCCATCCCTAATCTCAAGATTAAAGAGATTCGCAGTCACGTCCGGATGTGTCCAACACTGGCACTAGTACCCGTAGAGTATATTTCTGATGGTTTGTTGATCAACATGGAGGCTGTCCGATTAGACGAAGAGTCGAAGTCTTCAATGATTAGGAGCAATGGCTGGAAAATCGAATTTTTTCTCCGGAAAGTTGGAATTGTAACAGTCACAGGAATCGAACAAATAAAGCAGTAGAAGACTGACACAAACGCTTAAACAAAATATTATCCAGAACCCCTGCACATTTCCAATCTTGTGAAGACTATTGAGGGAAGATTCTATATGTAATCATGTTTTCAGAAGAATGGAAATGCTGAGCATTACTCAAAAGAACGGAAAAGCCATGTATATGAAAGTTGACGATAGGATACAGTCAATACTTCATAATTTGAGAGAACATGTTGACCTGAGAAAATGTCTCAGTCGCTTGAGCTTTGTATGTACATAACCTTGAACAATTTCCTATGGGGGCGCGGTGGCTCAGTGGTAGAGCGTTCACCTTCGGTGCTTGGGGTCCCTGGTTCGATCCCAGCTCGCACCGTGTGGACCTTGTGGTGGACAAACACCGTGCTCGTGGGTTTTCTCGGGGTTCTCCCGTTTCCTCATTTCATAGCGTTGCACCATTTCATCCATTATTTTGCTCATCAGCATCTCCCTTAGTTTCGCAGCCCCATTCGAGGTCCCTCGTGACTATATGTTTAGCGTATGCGTTTTCGGTTCGGAAGACCGGGTTCGATTCCAGCCTGGAGCTTAAGTGGTTTGTATCTCATGTTATGCTGAGTTCACGTCTCTATAGCTGAGTAGGATGCTAAACTAAAACCAATATCCTCATCATCATCGGAACACATTTGCAAGGTGTTGAGCTTAAAATAAAAACTAGATTGCGAATCTTCTATTTATATGTTTTCTTTTCACTTGAAAAATATTTTGAGTCTCTTTAAAAGAAGAAAACACAACAATCATTTGAGATTTTACATTTAAAGAAAGAAAAAAATGATTAATTAGGCTTATATTATATGGAACTTCTCCACTTTATAGTATAAAAATTTGAGATGGGCCATTTATCTTGATACGCCCATGTAATTTGGAAACTAATTGACAAAAATGGCTGGAATTTTGTAAGATGCAAATAACGACAAGGGAACTCTGTCTAATAAACTCTGCAGTACCAACAAATTAATAGTGTTGCCAACATAATATAAAGTTATATTTTTAACGCCACTATGCCATGTTATTACATATCTCAAACCTAAATATTAAACGAAACCTTACAACACAAATTTGTTATTCAGTGTTGCAAATTAAGGACGCTGCAATATGACAAGCATCTAAACTTTAGAAACCTGATAATAGTATTAATAAAAGCAGAGGCGGATTCAGGACGAATTCAACGGTGAGGAAAGAAGGTAGTGAAAGATTCTGTTTTCTCTCTCACCGACTTTTGCAGCACTGGTGATTGTGAAACTCAGGGAGGTGAATAACCTTCCCCCCCCTGGATCTGTCTATGAATAGAAGTGAGACGGACAGTGAAATGCAAACCCGAAATACCTTAGTGTCGAATACTATGACCATGGCTTATTTCGAATGAATACAAGAAATTAAAAATTAGACTGTTTTCGAAAAATTTCTTACATAAACAGAACGTCTAATCACGTAGGTGATTCTCAAAAGACGTAAACTTCTCGGAGCCGTTACAGCAATTTGATATCTCAAATCGTTCAGGAGATATGAAAAACGCGAATACTGATAATGATACTCCTAAAAATGACGTATTTGGGGATTGTTCGTAATGTATCTTGATTCTCTTTGCTTTTATAACATTACAAAAACAGATTTTGGTACTTGTAATTACAATAAATTCTTGCAATTACATAATTTTAACCAGTGTTGCAAACTTTACCAATGTGTATCACATCTCCAGATCAGTTTGAGATATCAAATTGCTGTAAACTGCATTATGATCTTTACGTCCGTTGAAAACCTTCTATGTTGTTGGATATGATACTCATCCAAGCAGTTATCGAAATAAAATCTTTCTGGAAAAAAAGTCAAATTTTCAATCCCTTACGTGAAGACTAAGGAGCATGGAAGCTTCTCAGTTGCGGCAAGTGACTTGCCAATAATGGCAGAATACCTATGATGACAACTTTGTACCTATTTATTTGAAATAAATCATATCATGATCATAGTATGTAATGTGCTAATGTGCTGTGGATGTGCATGCCCCGTCCAAGTTATTATTTATTACTACAGTGAAACCTGTCTTTAGCGGAATCGAGCGGGACTTGCAAAAATTTCCGTTAAAGTCAGGTTTCCGCTTAGTGGAGGTAGACCTTTCCTTTCTTTAAAAAGAATGCATGCTTATAAAGGGGAATACTGGGAAAATATATTGCTGTACGTACATTGTTCGATTACAGTACTTCTTTCTTCTACGAATAAATACACACACACACACAAAAAAAAAAAAATAAAATAAAATGAATACAAAATATGCTATGCACACGTCTTCTTTATTTTTCTAATAGCCAAGCAGGGTTTTCTGTGTACATTGCTGCTTGACTTTCCGCATACACTTTAGCCTGAGAAATTATACTAAGTGAATCAGAATAATTTTTTCGTAAGGCAAATTTTTGCAGTTCCTTTAAACTTCTGAGAGAATCTTCATGTATTTATTCTACACTCTCCTTGGAACTCGGTATCGTATTCCTCTTCTTCCTCTATCTCGTTTTCTTCTTTCCGACATTTCGTATGATTCTTGATTAAGTTGCGGGGATTAAGGACAATTTGTGGGGGTCAATATGAGTATACCTGGTGGTTGGGGAAGGTCAACACTGTCCAGAAATATTTAACAAAAGAACGAACATTTTATCGCAGACAGTGTAATGTATATGTCTCACAGAATGTCTAAACATCTTCTAAACGCTGTAGTCCGGAACTCAGAATTTTCCGTTAAATGTTTATTTTTCTTTCCGTTGTCCGCGTAACACAGTTTGCGCTTAATGAAGGGAATTTTACAAGTTTTGTTCTCCAAAATTCATGGGACCGTGAAATATTTCCGTTTAAGACAGTTTTCCGTTTAATAAAGGGTCCGTTGAAGACAGGTTTTACTGTATTATAGAAGCCTAAAACATTTGGATCTTTGAAGGCCCGTGCTGGCCCACCGGGACACCGGGACATGTCCCGGTGCGCCCTCCCAAACATCTCATTATAAATAAAGGTACAACTTTTTTATATATATAGATCTAATAAATTCTTACATTTATTATTGCTAAAGAACTGGTGGTGAATACAGCGCGTTCTTTACATAAGACGCCCTCGCGAACTACATCAAAAATAAACAGTTTTATTTATTCTTCTGTATGGCACAATTTTGTACAATGAATACATACTGTTACTGTTGGTAAAAAAACCCATGAAGGTTACAGTGCGCCCTCTATATAAGGCGCCCTTGCGGAACCTCACCAAAGATAAACGGTTTTATTTATTCTTCTGTATGGCATAGTTCTGTACAATGAATGCATACTATTACTGTTGGTAAAGAACCCGTAAAAGGTACAATGCGCCCTTTATGTAAGGCGCCCTTGTGAAACCAAATCAAAGATAAACGGTTTAATTTATTCTGCGGTATGACACAGTTCTATACAATAAATACTTACTGTTACTGTGGGTAAAGAAACCGTGAAGAGTACAGTGCGCCTTTACGTAAGGCACCCTTGCAAAACAACATCAAAGATAAAAGTTTAATTTATTCTTCTGTATATTGGTGGATCCACGACCACGTGGGGGCAGAGGGGGCGACCGCTCCCCCAAAGGTATTTTACTTCCAGTTTACTTTCGGAAATAAAAATATTGTCTTTTCAATCTGGCCGATCCAATCTGTGTGACAAGCCTAACAGAGTCTAATCAAAATGTATGGTACTTAATACAGACATATTTGAATTGTGAATACTTCTGTCCCTAGTTCCTTGAGACTGTCACCATAAGCCGCAAACGAGCGAGAATGAGTTATTCGTTGAACGAACAGCTGTAGGAAGAAGGAAAGATGGATCACTCTTTGAACTAAAAATGTATATTTTAAAACTATATCCTAGAAAAAAATGATGTGTGATTCAAAACCCGAATCTTCAATTACGTTTACTTTGAATAAAGAGAAATATAGAATATTCAGCGCTCCTTACCGAAAAGCTCTCTGAATCTAAAAGGAGACTTTTCGGTTGGTTGATTGATTGATATGTATTTATGTCGTTTGTCAAAAACGATGCTTTACAGAACGAGAACTAGAGTTTAAAGTTGGATCTGAACCACTGCAGTGCGTTCTATGTTCACTTACCTTGTATCAAACCACAGAACCTCATGCATCAATTATCAAAGGTATGTCCGCTAGCTACTACATCAACAAAGAACTGTGACTTTTGGCGTTCAACACGGAAACATTCATTGTGACTTTTAATGGCATTTCATCTTTTCTTAGGAAATAATACAAGCTACAAGCTGTTATTGTAATCATATATAAAGAAGTCGTCCTGATCTTCGCACAGGCCAAACCGCTTAAGCTAGAAACTTGAAATTCGGACAGTAGATAAGATTTTCGATCTAAGGTATCACTAAGGAAGGATTTTTGGGAAATTCAAAGAAAGGAAGGGGGAATGGGGTGGGAATTATTTTAATAAGATGATCATCTCTCCGAATCCCTTAAGGTTAGAAAACTGAAATTTTGATTTTGATTTCTCATTTAAAATAATGCGTTTCAACATTTTTTGATACTTCAGTAAAATGGGGAAAAGAGGTGTAAAGAAAAGGGGGCGGGGATTGCAATTATCATAATAAGATATCAATATCTAAGAATCTTTGAAGGTTAGAAACATGGAATTAGATATATGGACTTCTCACTTAAAACAATTCAATATATATTTCAGCGTTTTGTATTATTATTATTATTATTATTATTATTATTATAAGATGCCTATATTTCGGGATTCCTTACGGCTAGAGACATGAAAGTTGCTAATTTGATTATTCATTTAAAATAATGAAACATGTATTTGAGCATTTTTTGCCACTTAACGTACAGTAGAAAGGCAAAAAAAAAAAAAAAAAAAAAAAAAGGTGAGGGTTGACTAAAATGCCTTGCGAGGTGTTTGAATTTCGTGACAGCATTTTAGCTCGATTCAATTATATGTATATGAAAGACACAGAAGGGAGAACGCAAAATATTGTGCCACAATACACGTAGAAGCATTTTCTACATTGTACAGGGCCGTATTCCGAACAAATTGGGGGTCTGGGAGCGAAATCCCACCTAGGTAAAGGCTACTATAATATAATTTTATTGTTGTTGTAGGCATGCATGTTTCTAAATGCTGCTTTTAAGAAATTAATTAATAGAGCCAATTTCCAACACCCTCTTCCTCGTCTGGTCTTTTTTTTTTTTACATACTCAATTATACCACTGCAAAAGCAGAGTATTCGGACAAAATACCCTATACGGTGTTTAAAGTCCCCAGTTTGATTCCCGTTGAGGGTACATTTCAACGAAAAATGTGGTTCGGATTCCATTACAATCAATAAGTGCACGTCTCCTTTAGCCGTCATGTCACTACCATGGAACGTTAAGCTCAAGCAACAAATCAAAATATCCTATGTATAGAGGTCTACACTTTTGTAATAGTATCCTATATTTGTCTTCTTGCTCTCTCCTGCTTAAGTTAAAAATTCCTGAATGTACCAGAAATTGAATTCCTTACACATTCATCTTTAAATGCATCAATTGAGTATAGTTGGGAGCTTTTCTTGAGAAATGAACTATTCCATGCACACATAACGTCAAGGCTTATCAATGACTCCCCAACTCCTCGTGAATCCTGGGTTCTATACCAATCATAGAAATGTTTTCTTCATCTTTGATACATCAGAAGATTTTGGTACGACTTATGTAGCCGCAATCTTAACGCGCAGTTAAGAAAATGTCAATAATGTTGATAAACTGAAATCATGGTGAAATATTGAGTTTAGCAAAACGAAACGTAACGGAAATCCAACATCTTGCCCTCAGGAAATGTTCTTTCCATAGCGCCATAGATCAAAGATCAGATCAGAGAGACAGTGAAAAAAAAATGTCATGGATAGGGGTCGACGAACGTCAAGGCATTCTATTGGATAATGAAATTGATAGTTATATCAAACTTCATGTTTTCTTGCGATCACTTTAGTGAAACAAAGGGAAGCTATATTTATATACACAGAGGAGATATGGGAGAGGCTCGTGGCAGATAACAGGTGACATATAAATGCAATCGTCAATATAGTACTTTGTGTAAGTACTGTGCAAGACAGTGCATCTGATATATTGTGGTGACTAAGTGTGAAGTGAATTATGATACCGCCACGCCTCCGAAACGGAAGTTCGTATTTAATTTAACTCTAGAGAAAGAATATACTTTCATAAAAATAATAATAATAATAATAATAATAAATCGGGTCACAAAATATAATCTGAGAATCAGGTTTACGCCCCCCCCTCCTCTCCAGCCCCGGATTCATATGTGTCCCATTTTTGCAAATTAAAATTCTGGTCACTTTTAGGCTATCTCATCTTCCAGAAAGCGAACCGCACCTCCAAACGATACCTCTGGATCCGCTAGTGCTTCTGTATGGCACAGTTCTATACAATATACATACTGTTATCGTTGGAAAAGAACCCGTCAAGGCACCCTTGCAAAACAACATCAAAGATAAACGGTTTTATTTATTTTTCTGTATGGCTTAGTTCTATAAAATGAATACATGCTGTTACTGTGGGTGAAGAACCCGTGAAGGGTGCAGTGCGTCCCGCGCATACAGCACCCTGCGAAACACCACGTTAGAGGGAAGTGGTTTTAATTGTCCTTCTGTATATCAGTTCTATATAGTAAATTCATATAGTCATTGGCGCAAATCCCGAGAGGATGAGGGGGACATGTCCCCAACCTTGGAACTACGAGGGACTGTCCCCTCAATAATTCGATTTGAAATGTGTTTTTGGGGGAGAAATGTGATGATTTGTGTCCGACTGCCACAAAGGAAAGTGAGATGAAATTGATGTCTCTTGGCTTGTTTCATTTTAAAAAAAGAATCGTATTCTTTCATATTTCAAACTGAACTTCGTATCCTGGCGTATTTACGTCACACCAATCTGTATTAATTCAGCTCCCGTTACTTGGACACAAATTGCAATAAGTGTCAGAAAAGGATATGTGCCTCTCCTCATGCTGGAAAATTGTATCAGCTGTAGATAGGGCATAAATCCCGAGGAAATGGGGAGCCTGCCCCCCAATTTCAATACATTAAATTCGTCTTTAATTATTGTTAGTCTATTTATTTAATTCCTGTAACGATTCCTATAATGCTATTGAGATCATCATCATTTTTCTCAAATAATAGTATTCTTGCGTCATACATAATTTATTTTCTTTCTTCATAGTTTTGGGAAAGTCATTATTTAAGTTATTATAAAATAAGTGTCCTAAAATTTAATGCGGTCTAAGTAGAAGCATACCAATTACAAATATGCATGTATTCAGATTTCAGAATAAGTTCATGGCACTGATTTGTAATACTGATATTTACCACTATTTCATCTACATCGCCTGATATATAATATACATGTTCACCTCAGAAAGCAGATTCATCTGAGTCTCATCTGCCCCTTCGCCACCAAAAAAAGCCTTAAATCTGCCCGTCTCCCAATATTGAAGACAACTGTGCCCCCCCAGTTTCTTTGGGAGCCACCCTTGCACCGCCACTGCACTTTATCCGATTGTACACTAATGGAATCTATGACTAAAAATAATGGACATTCACTTTTGCCCAATTTCAATCCGACATTTTGTTCTGGAGTATGTCTGTTTTTGCATTTTTCCGAAAATTTTCGGATGGTCATCGCTCCGAGGCATTTCTACACCCAGGTTGGTCTATACTTTTCTTTTTATCTTGGAGACAGGAATTAAATCTTCCAAAAGACACAGACACACACACACACACACACACACACACACATATATATATATATATATATATATATATATATATATATATATATATATATAACGTAATCACGTTTGTATGAGCGCCCTCTTGGTAGACTTGTCCACCGCCCTCATTAGTAAGCCAGCACGGGCCTGGATCTTTGTGGATGTTTGTGATACTGTAGCATCCTTAGTTTGTAACAAAATTTCAGCCTTTTTTATATTATTCTAAAAGTTACAAGAGTGTAAAGATAAATAGTCCACTAAGTGTGTTCGTGTCACGTTATTTTTTTATTTTTACTCTAAGAGTGTCAAACACGAGTATCCTCTAAATAAATCTTATCTACCCCACTCGGGGAGGGGGCTAGAAGATTCAAATGACACCAATGTACAATCACTTACCTCTGTTTCTTTTGTGGCTCCATCTCTGGATCACCCTCGGCCTCAATAATCTCTTCCAGTGACTGCTATCTTGATGTTTCCTGTATAAGACCAACGTGTCGTGATCTTAAATGGTACCACAAGCCAGTCGTTGAATTTCGATTGTGGATAATACTTCGACAGTAATTGCATTTTGAAGAAACACCATCATTTTCACGAGTGAAATGTTCCCATATATTCGACTTTCCCATTGTAAATACTTCCCGAAAATATCTCTTCTTGCAGTTATCTTATATAGTTCGAAACAAGCTCTGCGTTGGTAACTGATATAATGAACTCAGTTGGGTATTCCTCATAACGAACTAATGCTTCTCCCACTAGGCCAATAAACATATCAGAAGTGTTGATATCGTAGAACACGTGTCCTTTCTCTAAACAACAATCTTTTATTGTTACCAAAATATTCAGTCACAGCGAATACGAAACCACGTACCGTATCAACAAAGGCGAGTACGAGATAGCTAGCTAAAAGCAGTCTCAAATAGCTATTACGATTAGAACACGCCGCATCAGCGAAATAAGATACTATTCAATTTCAGTCA
The DNA here is from genome assembly GCF_964235325.1 of Thermobia domestica. NCBI lineage: Eukaryota > Metazoa > Arthropoda > Insecta > Zygentoma > Lepismatidae > Thermobia > Thermobia domestica. Next base: position 9,256,074 of record NC_137471.1, read on the forward strand.
GGGAGTAAAGCTTATCTGTATGTAATGATGCGTTTCTTTTATTTTGTTTATAACTTCAATCAAACCAGGCAGGGAAGGAAATGTTGCTCTTTCGCAACTTCAAATTTCTCATCAGTTTCGTTTCGTCCCTTCGTGTTCCATCTCCTTCTGTTTCGATTTTTTTCGTTTTTCGTTTTCCGAAAAATTTTTCGTTTTTCGTTTTCCGAAAAATTTTTCGTTTTTCGTTTTTCGAAAAATTTTTCGTTTTTCGTTTTCCGAAAAATTTTTCGTTTTTCGAAAAATTTTTCGTTTTTCGTTTTTCGAAAAATTTTTCGTTTTTCGAAAAATTTTTCGTTTTTCGTTTTCCGAAAAATTTTTCGTTTTTCGAAAAATTTTTCGTTTTTCGTTTTTCGAAAAATTTTTCGTTTTTCGTTTTTCGTTTTCGAAAAATCCATTTTTCGAGAAAGTATTTTTCGAAAAAATGTGGCCATCCCTAGTCTAGAGTTGATCTTCCCGGTCTGAATCCTGCCTGGTATTCATCCATATCTGGGACATCTACATCCCAAAATGTATAGGCATTTATTATATAGTTACAATGATGAAATTTGAAATGATTCTATCCTTCCAGGAGTAACCCACACAAAAAATTCCAAACCTAAATATTTTTAGTTTTTAGGGGGTGTCTAAAGAGGAAAAGAAAAATCTCCATGTTATTTAAATGGGCGTTTTCTTGGGCTACAAAATCTTACTTTTAGGTGGTTGAAATACGAAAAGAAACTTGAAATTCGGTAGAATTGTGGGTTTAAGAGGTGTGAGGCCGTAGGCTGAGCAAACGCGGATGTCTGAGGGTGGAGCCCCCTGCTAGCAAAAGTTTAGTCTTAAATAAGAGTGAATGTATTTTAGTAGTATAGTGTCCTTTTTTCACGAGAATTGAGAAAAGTGCAAATTTCTCACGAGAATTGGTATAATTTTGCCTTATTTCTTACGAAAATTGGTACAAATTTCCTTTATTTTTACGAGAATTAGTGTATAGTGCAAAATTCTCACGAAAACTGGTACAAATTTCCTTCATTCTCACAACAATTGGTCAACAGTGCAAATTTCTCACGAAAATGGGTGTAAATTTCCTCTGATCTATTTTATCATATATTTTAATACAATTTATGTTGATTTATACAATTTATGCTGATTACTTACCGTTTTTCCTCAATTCTTTAAGAAACTTGTTTCCTCCTTTCTTATTTCGCCCTCAAGTGGTGAAGAATAGCTGAAGGAACTTCACATCATGTCCACACAGGTCTTTTTTGTTAATCTTGAACACAGTTGGTCTTGCTATTCAAGAAACTAATTCTATAGAAAGAATGGGATGTCGTAAGGTGAGATAACTAAAGGGGGAAGAGCACAGGAAGAGGGGGGAGGCAGTAGGCCTATGGCTATATGTGCTCAAAACAAGGGGCGGTAATTACAATAGCAAATGCTTGTAAACGTGAGAGAAGCTCTTATGGAGCTGTCTTGTAATTTGAACCTTGTGTCAATTAAAGAAAGAAGGAGCTGTCAATTTAATGTGAGATATGGATGTTGGACAATACTTTAACTGTTGGAAGGCAGAGAGACACGTCAAATAACTTTTAGAAACATGAGAAACATGAAAGAAAAGGATACAATCTGAAATTGAGAAGGTTCTTGTAACTGTCTCGTAATTTGAACCTTGTGTCATTAAAAGAAAGAATATATTGTCACTTTAATGTAACATATAGATGTCGGAGAATACTTTAACAGCAGGAAGTGAGAAAGTCATGTAAGCTAAGAATGGCATGGGTAGGGAGAGAACCCTTTGATGGAAAAGAGTAACGAAAGGAACATAGACACCTGCTTGTATGTGTGTGTTCCAAGGTGATGGAGTTGGGGGCGAAGTGTAGTGTCCTATGGAGTAAAAGACCATGTTTAATTGGGACTGTGACTTCTACCGCATGGAGACTGAAAATATGTGAAAAAAAGAAATAGGAATTATTATTCTAAGGACAGAGATTTTAAGAGTGAGATAGTTACGTGTCACTTTTTAAAAGTTAATGTATTGCTTCCCATACTGAGAGACCGCACATAAGATTGGAGGGGCGAACTGTGCTCTTGTTTTGTGTGCAAAGGACCAGTTTTTTAAATTGGCGTGGGAATTGTTACGCATTTTGTTAAGACCTTGCCACATACGTAGAGGGGAGAGAAAGGGTGGCTCTTCCTACCTGAGTTGCAAAGAGGAAAAGACTGAATGAATCGTGTGCGTAAGGGAACTTTCACTTTTGTGCTTTTGGAAGAAGTGTTGAAAGAAGATTTTTTTTAGGTATTTCCGCATAAATGCTTTTATCCTTTTAAAAAACTAGATTATTGAATTAATTATTTATGAATATTAATGAAATGATAATGAATATTAATGAGATGGTAATGAATATTAATGACGGGGTGGGTCTAATGGTGTACGAAGCTTAGACGAATAAGAAATTGCATGTATATGTGATTAGTTTGTAAGGGGGTACATGTATGTGTAGCTGATATGTGATTTTAGCATAGAATATTGTCTTTTGAATACTGTATGGGTCTAATGGTGTACGAAGCTTAGACGAATGACAAATTGCATGTATATATGATTAGTTTGTAAGGGGGTACATGTATGTGTAGCTGATATGTGATTTTTAACATAGAATATCATCTTTTGGATATTGTATGGGTCTAAGGGTGTACGAAGCTTAGACGAATGACAAATTGCATGTATATATGATTAGTTTGTAAGTGGGGTACATGTATGTGTAGCTGATATGGGATTTTAACATAGAATATCATGTTTTGGATACTGTAGGGGTCTAATGGTGTACGAAGCTTAGACGAATAAGAAATTGCATGTATATATGAATAGTTTGTAAGTGGGTAGATGTATGTATGTATGTATATTGGTTTTTGATATCGGGACATGAATATATGTATCATATTGTAGACATATTATCTTTTGTTTGCATGTAAGTGTTTTAAGCATGTGTTGTTGGCTTGCATAGCTTTAGGGGCTATACTAGGCTGGATGCAAACACCTAAAGTGTTTCTATTGTAGGGTTATATATTGTGACTTTTTATTGAGGTAGCCTTATTTATCGTATTGTAGAGCTGTATATGTTGTTGTGGGGATATGGTATGTGAATGCAAACACGTATATTGTAGGCTTATATTCTGAATCCGTATGTATATAGATTACCTTGAATACCATGTTAGAATGTATATATTGTGATTTTTTATGTATTTATCCTCTCATAATAAATTACTCGAACATTTTGTGTGAGCATGCCATAGATGTTTGCTGATATTTGAAGCACAAAGGATATCACTGTGTTATAACCCATTTACATATAGATATCTTTGCACTACAGTATTCTAATCCTTTACTTACTTACTTCTAAGATGCTTGTTCACCTTATAGTAGACATTATGACATCAACATGGTTTCCAACTTAGAGTCATTTATTGTAGGAACATAAAATATGATAAATACGTATAAATAACCTTATATGAAGCATACGTATTCTTCCTTTATCTTATATAGAATACATATACTTCGTATTATATGAATATTTGTTTGGAGAAATAAAACATATTATTATAAATTGTAACGCTTTATTGTATTTATATACTCTACAATATTGTATTTTGGCATATTGATATACATATATAGTTATATTTAAATAAGATATTTACTATACTTAGAATATTTTTAATAACTTATTGACATATTTACATTATATATACGTAGAAGTACCAATTGATAGGAAAACTTATGGACATATTTGATGATATTATGACATCATGATACCTTTAGACAGTTTACTATTTACATATACACAGAATACCAAATTATTTAACACACTTAATACTTTGATAACCATATGGCAATGTTCTATAGTCAGTAATACTGTTATGATTTAATCGTCGTCTTTTATTTTGAACTTTTTGATGTGTTTTAGTTTCAGACTTGGATACGATGACAAACCCAGGCTTACGAACAATTCTTCCTGGATTGTGTAACTGTTTTTTGTCAGCTTTATCTCGAACTAGTTGATAAAAATGATCAAAGTTAATTTCTTGTCGTGTACGATGATTTAAAGTAATTCCTCTAATTTTAAATACATAATCTACTTTCCCTGTTTGAACTTCTTTCATTCTATAGGCATAATTTTTTGGTCCTAAGCCTATAAAGGCATCAATTTCCCAGCCATCAGGAACTTCATTAGTTAACTGACCTAAATAGGAACCCAAAGAAAGTGGAGGCTTTTCATTACGTTGCTGCACAAACATAATACTATCAGTGTCACAGTACAATACACGCTCAGGATCTATAGCTGTTAGTAACTCATAAAGTTTTAGACGCGCCCAAGAGGTGATGAAGGCTGCAAGGACAACATTGGAAAATTTCCATGGTTTGTTTTTGTTTTCAATGTTTTTATATGATACAATGAGATGCCGCTCTCCAATAGGCAATACAGTTTGTACCTCATGTTGTGGTGCCCATAGATAACTTAAAAATTTTTCTGGAGTATCTACAATTACAGATTGAGATAAATCTGTTCTTTGTCCCCATTTCCCATACAAGGAATTGAGAAATATTTTGGAAATATATCTTAGACCAGGATTTGATTCAATGTTATTTTCCGTTAACTGAATGCATTCATGTTCATAATAGTCTGCAATATATTTTTCTTGATCTTGTTTACTTTTGCACCAGATAGGAAATCCTGAAGACTCCTGTTTCATTTTTAAGAAGGAATTGACATAATCTTTAAACAAATTATCTTCTGATCCGGATAATTTGAATTCCCAAATTTCGATAATTTGTAGAATTTTGTATCCGAGATCTAAAGCTACATGAAGTTCAGGAGTACAGTATGTACCAGTAAGGAGACGCTCGGCATCATTATGGATGCAATTGTTGTCACTTTGTTCCATACACGTACGACATAACCCAAACAAAAGGCGTTCATTACATGTATATGGTAAAATTGGAAAATATAAGTCTTTGGGAGGTAAGATACTACATTTGACTAATCCATGAATGCTTTGCACTTGTGGAAAGTCAGGCCCCTTGTATATTATAGGTTTACCTATAGGCAATGGCTTACGTGCCATTACCCACGGGTAAAGACTGGTAATATCATAATATGCCACAAACTCTTCGCTGGTACATTCGTACAAGGCATTAAAACATTCTGTACGTCCCCCATGAAAACTATCTTTAGGTACCAGATGGTCGACAAGATCATGACACTGTGTTTGAATAAACTGTTGTAATTTTTTATCATTTTTTACCATGAGGTCCCATTCACATTCCCACATTTCAATGACATTAAGATTTAATTTTTTAAGAAATGCTATTTTTGTGGTGGTGTTTTCATACCGATCTTGTACTGATGTACCTTGCTTAGAGGTTGAATCTAGGGACACGTGGCGTAGTGTAGGATAACAGTTTAAACACCCGTGATAGTAACATCCATGAAATTCGTAAACTGTATTTGTTTTAGTTTCAAATCCATCAACCTTATACCTCCCAAATCGTTTTTCCAAACCATTTCCAGAATGAAGAATTTTATTACCAGTAGTACGTTCTAAGTATCGCAGCCAGTACATTGCCTTTAGACTTTGACGATCACGATGGTCAAACCCATAAGGTGGAATAATTGGAATAATTTCTTTGGGTAAATATAAGGTACGATATGTTAGTATTGCCAAACTAGCAATAGTTGGTGCAGCGATAAAACATTGGATACCATTTGTTTTGTCTTCAATTAAGTTTGAAAATTTAATGACAGCCTCTGCTAAAATTTTAACATCATTCCGACAATATTCAATCATTTCCTTTTGGAGATTATACTCCTCATTACCTGCAACACGTTCTTTGTGCCATATGATAAGTTGCTCTCGATCTTCAGTGCTTCTTGAATCAGCATCAAAATATTTTAGATCAGGAATTTTGCCTATATAATTTTGGTTTTCTAATGTATTAAACAAGTACGGAAAATCTCCCTTTCGTAAATTTGCAGAAAGACCTAACGTCTTAGGTAATTTAGATAATTTAACTCCCATATACAAATATGTGTCACGAAAGTAAATCTTTTGTCCTAAACGCATTTCAATAATTTTTTGCCCTGACATTATTACTTCAGGTGTAAAATGATGGTTTATGATCAAAGTTTTAGCACAGAATTGCATATCATAATTACTGCCATTATGGGAAAGCACAATGATTTTTTTAAACATTGGTCGAGTTATTAATACATGATTAACAAATTCTTCAATGTTGTGAAAATCAAACGAACGGAATCCATTTTTATCGCCGCATACAAAGCATGTATCATCAAGCTTCATGTCCTTACACTTGTAACAAGCATGAATACAATTTACGAAATTTACGCGATGTTCTTGTTCTCCCTGTTCATTTTTAGGAAGCAACATTGTTTCTACATCAAAGATAATATACAAAAAGGTATCTACATGTTGCATCATAGCCGTTTGAACAAAACAAATATGGTCATCGCTTACATATGTGTAACATGTTTTACAATAACGTTCACCACATTCATGTTCAGACTTGCGTGAACGCATGTCATTCATAGTACCACAACGGACACAAATTTTCTTTGTTTCGCATAAACTTTTTCCGCAAACATTTATCGCTTTATGATTAGCAAAACATTCTTCTGAAGAAAACAGTCTATGACAATCAAGGCATTCAACTTTAATATTATTATCATTATTAGAAACATTATGATACTTTTCGCACATTGGACATTTGAAGTTACACTTATGATTTTGTGTATGATGATAACCTTTCAAACAATACTGACAATATTTCCGTTTGTTTAATAGTGTTGTAATGTTGGTAATTAATTCGTAGTGTCCTTCACTGTACAAAATCAAAATTTTCTTTGATGCATGTATTCCAGGATAAATTACATTATAGTTTCGAGTCAATCCGTTCTTTTCGTAAACAACAATTTGATAATGAGGCGTTAGCTTATTTTGAAACTTTTTTACATCATCAATAGTACATCCATCATGGATTTCAATGTCAACTTTAGCATTGACACACAATTGCTTTGCTTGTTTCATCAATCGTTCAGGATGATTTTTCAATTCATATACGTAGTTATAACGATGATCAGCCCTACCTATTCCAAGAATAATACTTTTAGGAAGACAATACACATCCTTTTCTACAGGAATAGTACATTGTTCCAGGTGTGTTACAAGATCAACAAATTTTGATGAACCCCTTGTTCGTCCCCTACCTTTACGTGAATCAACAATATGAATTTTGAAATTTACTTTATCACCTAATAAATAATTTTCATTACTATTTAAAACATTTTCAATTTTACGAAATAAAATGTCGGAGCTTAAATCCGACTTTTGACGCCACGAAATGTATATTGGTTTATTAATCGTAGAAGCAGAACTTTCTATTGTTATACCAACATACATATCATCATGGGCATCATTTAAAACATGATCCTTTACAAATTCAAATAACAACTGAATATATTTTTCAGGATCATCTATTCCACTAGTTTGCATACGTTCAATTGTGACTTCCTTTCCTGTAAGTCCAAAATAAGTATATTGTTTGATTTTACTATTAACAATACGAAAATATTCATTTGTTTTACCACTCCCATACATGGTAGGTTGTGATACAGTATTAGTATTAGGACTTGGAAACTTTATAAAATTTTCCATGAACACGCTAAAATCATTTGTAGTTAAACTATTAGCTTTTCCTTCAGACACAAGTTCCATAAACTTTTCACGAGCTAAATTCTTTATATTATCTTGACGAAAGAAGCCTACATGATATAAATCAATAATATCTTTTGCAGACTTACATTTTTTCAAAACAACATGAGGATCACAACCAAAATGCATAAACAACGCCTGCAATAACTTGGAATAAGCTTCATTGCTTACCCTTGCACCCGTAGCATGACATTGTGTTATCACTTCCCATGTAAATAAAACTTCGTTTGGATTTTCATATCCACGTGCTTCTTGTGCTGACAACATGGTACAGATGACAGACTGTCCTTCCATTGTATGATTGACACACTAAATATGTAATTGCAATTTGAATTTTTGTCTTATACAGTAAATATTTTATACAATGATGTACACAGAACTTTGATATTTCTTTTCACAGTTTTTTAAATGACAAGGTTTCGTAAGTAGACTTGTAACAGACCGACTAACGGCTGTTTACATTCTATTTAAGTTGGCTCCCGGATTGTAATTCTTACCGGTTGCTTATACAGTGTTGTAGTTGGTTCGTGCATTGTAATACTGCACCTGAGTGCCTCCGAAGATTCGTATTGATATTAGTCTGTTTCGTTGCCAATGAGATAAATGGCACAAAAAGGGTTACTAGTTTTATATGCGATATGCACACCTATGAGATACGCAAACACACCAATAATTCACCGCAAAAATTCTGAGTTGTTTCTTTCTTTCTACAATTGTTTCACGTTACGGTAATAATTCCACTCATTTACGGCTTAATATAGTGAAAATTTAATTTACACTCTTATTCTACTTAAATTTACTTTACCTTATCCGAATATCAATCTAAAACAAGTCTTGGTTACAGAAAATTTAACTGCTCGTGTTAGTTTGCTGTTTTCGTCGTTCATCTGTTATGAACGTAGCGATTATTTCTGGTTACTACCGCAAGAGGGCATTCGGATCACTATTAGAGAAAACGAAATGTCAGAATTCTCAATATGGCGATTTCGTTGTGAGTTGATTCCGCCGTCTCTAAGGAGATTCACAAACAACGGCCAGACAAAATCAAAGGAACATTTAAAATTTTAGTAAATATGGTTATCGGTAAGTTAGAAATTGGAAGATTATATAGATATTCGTGATCTCTAAGGTTAGACTCTTGTATCGATATGTATTTATGGTAAAATTGTGTTAATTATAGTCGAAGATGCAATATTTAAAAACGCGTTTATTAAGGTCTGGTAACGCGAAGATGATGACGCAGTGAAACGCCGTTTTACAATATAGAAAGAATGATGGCTTAAGTCGGTTCCTTAAAAACAGAAATTTTGTAATCAAAAGTGTAAATTTTGGACGTTAATCTATTATAAATTATTTATTGGAAAACCTAACTTAGTTTGGGAGGAAAAGAAACACTGAGGAACCGACAGAAGTGAAAATTCATTGAAACAATTTTTGGCCAAAGCCATCGAATATCACTTCCGCCATTACGAGTAATATGAAGTAATGGGGCAGGAAGTATAGCAGTTGGAGTTCATCTCGTCGGATAAAGGGACCAAGTCCCATATTCAATAGGACGTGGAACGATTATCCGAAGAGATAGATTGCGACGTGTAATAAATAGGTTTGGTAACCTATTCTGTCCTGTGAAGCCAAGGATCCAGGTGACAAGGACTGAGAGGAATATCTTGTAGGAACCCCATCGATTTGGTAATCTCTATCCATTTTATCTTATTTTCTTCTTGTTCCGATCATAAACAGATTCATTAACTCATCAAATGGAGTGCTTTGAAATAAATATGTGTAGTTAAAGTAAAGGGCGTTACGCGTTTAGACAGCTGATCTCGTTACCACTCAATAGAATGATATTATAAGAATATGTGATCAACATCGAAAATTGTTGGTGAACTTTACTTTAAGCGCACCGCTTGATATTAATATTTTCCATGTGAGAATTGATACGTTTTCCTTTATTGTTAGATTAAGTAATGTTTTGCTCTGAGATGTCATTTTAACGTGTGCCTTACTAAATAATGTATTTAGGTTGCTTAGATTAGGTAAGATTTAAATTTAACGTGTCCCATAATATACATCTATCTTGATTGTTAGGTTAGGAAATCAGATTGTGTGCTTGCTGTTGAATAATGTAGGAGGTAAAAGATTATATAGATATTTGATAACAAAATGGGAATTTAGAATTTTGATCTAGAAACTTCTCTTTTAGTGGCTTTATTGAACCTAAGAACTGAAATTGTGTAAAAGAACGGCAAGTTGAGTCAAATTCGTTTAGTCAGTGGAAATGATAATTTCAGCTTTAAAAAAAAATAGTTAAACTCGCTGAAAAGGATATTTTCTTTTTGAAAAGGGATTATTCGGACTAACTTTGAACATTCAGGATTTGTTTACGTATCAGTATAGTATGCAGTATCAGAAATGTATAATCTAACAGTATAACCTACCTGTCAATTAATTCCTTTTGGGTCCAGTGATTCCTCTGTCTTTTTCAAACGTACTAATAGGTACTACGATCACATCTTCGTTATATTGCCGTATTCTTTTGTTGCAGCGAAGCTGGTCAGTAATAATAATGATAATAACAATAAAGTTTCCCATTTTGTTAGCTACTTTGATCTTAATAACAGTCCATATGCTCTAATTATTCATTTAACAAGATGACATTATCATTATTAAAATTATTACTAAATAGACGTTCACGATTCATAACCCTGTAAATATCATTTGAGTTAGGCGACAACATAAGCCTACATGACTGCTACTACATTCTCATTGTACTCTAGAACAATCAAGTAGCATGTATCAATCGTACATAATACATCTACAAAAAAAATCTACTATTAATGAGATGATATATTTACAAATGAAAAAATGCTCTACTTCTACTTCTCTACGCCAGGGTTTACATATTTTATGAGAGATTAGAACGTCATTATCAACATTATTATCACTTTTAACTTCATAATATAATGTCATTAATTTTCAAGAGCAATGGACACATAATAAATTTCAAATTGTGTTTAAGATCGACAAATTGAATAAATGTAAGTACGTATATGTTTATCAGTAAAGTTGAGCATCAGTTAGCTACGTTGACTTCCGATGAGGCAAATATGTAAGAAATTCCATGACGCGTGAATGGCACCTTTAAACTAAATATATGCCCAAGACAGAGTCTTGCACGGAAGCATATTCGAACCAGATTTTAAATATATCTGAAATCTGCATAGATCAAGTATGCACTCGCATATCATGAGACAACAACAATGAAAAACCGGTATATTTACTATCCTAAATTTACCAAAACCCTTTTCACATTTAAGACCCGAGTCATATGGACGAAATCATTTTCGAAATATAAATTCTTAACCTACATAAAGCCCTAACCTACGCAATTGGAAATACATGTAAAAAAAAATATCGCGAAACAAAATAACAGGACATTATTTTTACCGTAAACACACAAGTTCAATTTACGTAACCTAAGCAAGCAATCAAAATATGTATTTCCCAAAATATATATCACGAGACAAAATAATAGCACATTATTTAACCGTCAGCACACAAGTTCAATTTACCTAACCTAAACACGCAATTGAAATATTAATTTCCCGAAATATATCACAAGACAACACACAAAAGTACATTATTCAACAGCAAGCACACAATCTGATTTCCTAACCTAACAATCAAGATAGATGTATATTATGGGACACGTTAAATTTAAATCTTACCTAATCTAAGCAACCTAAATACATTATTTAGTAAGGCACACGTTAAAATGACATCTCAGAGCAAAATATTACTTAATCTAACAATAAAGGAAAACGTATCAATTCTCACATGGAAAATATTAATATCAAGCGGTGCGCTTAAAGTAAAGTTCACCAACAATTTTCGATGTTGATCACATATTCTTATAATATCATTCTATTGAGTGGTAACGAGATGAGCTGTCTAAACGCGTAACGCCCTTTACTTTAACTACACATATTTATTTCAAAGCACTCCATTTGATGAGTTAATGAATCTGTTTATGATCGGAACAAGAAGAAAATAAGATAAAATGGATAGAGATTACCAAATCGATGGGGTTCCTACAAGATATTCCTCTCAGTCCTTGTCACCTGGATCCTTGGCTTCACAGGACAGAATAGGTTACCAAACCTATTTATTACACGTCGCAATCTATCTCTTCGGATAATCGTTCCACGTCCTATTGAATATGGGACTTGGTCCCTTTATCCGACGAGATGAACTCCAACTGCTATACTTCCTGCCCCATTACTTCATATTACTCGTAATGGCGGAAGTGATATTCGATGGCTTTGGCCAAAAATTGTTTCAATGAATTTTCACTTCTGTCGGTTCCTCAGTGTTTCTTTTCCTCCCAAACTAAGTTAGGTTTTCCAATAAATAATTTATAATAGATTAACGTCCAAAATTTACACTTTTGATTACAAAATTTCTGTTTTTAAGGAACCGACTTAAGCCATCGTTCTTTCTATATTGTAAAACGGCGTTTCACTGCGTCATCATCTTCGCGTTACCAGACCTTAATAAACGCGTTTTTAAATATTGCATCTTCGACTATAATTAACACAATTTTACCATAAATACATATCGATACAAGAGTCTAACCTTAGAGATCACGAATATCTATATAATTTTCCAATTTCTAACTTACCGATAACCATATTTACTAAAATTTTAAATGTTCCTTTGATTTTGTCTGGCCGTTGTTTGTGAATCTCCTTAGAGACGGCGGAATCAACTCACAACGAAATCGCCATATTGAGAATTCTAACATTTCGTTTTCTCTAATAGTGATCCGAATGCCCTCTTGCGGTAGTAACCAGAAATAATCGCTACGTTCATAACAGATGAACGACGAAAACAGCAAACTAACACGAGCAGTTAAATTTTCTGTAACCAAGACTTGTTTTAGATTGATATTCGGATAAGGTAAAGTAAATTTAAGTAGAATAAGAGTGTAAATTAAATTTTCACTATATTAAGCCGTAAATGAGTGGAATTATTACCGTAACGTGAAACAATTGTAGAAAGAAAGAAACAACTCAGAATTTTTGCGGTGAATTATTGGTGTGTTTGCGTATCTCATAGGTGTGCATATCGCATATAAAACTAGTAACCCTTTTTGTGCCATTTATCTCATTGGCAACGAAACAGACTAATATCAATACGAATCTTCGGAGGCACTCAGGTGCAGTATTACAATGCACGAACCAACTACAACGCTGTATAAGCAACCGGTAAGAATTACAATCCGGGAGCCAACTTAAATAGAATGTAAACAGCCGTTAGTCGGTCTGTTACATTTTTCCCGGCGGCTTTGAAAAAGAAAAAAAATTTTTTTTAACTACTTAAAACATCAACATTTTTAAAATTATTTATTTTTTTATAATTTTTTTATTATTTTTTTATTTTTTTTTAGTTTATTATTTTTTTTATAACTATTTAAAGTCTTTTAACAATTCTTCTCTCTTTTCCGGAGAGCAATTGAACAATTTTATATTTAATAAATTTTGAGTCGGCACTTCTCTCCCCTCCAAATCTTTTAAAGAAACAGAGTTGTGATGCACTCGAGTCGCAACAAAAGGCCCTGTGAATACAGGCATATACTTATGTGTGATTTTCTTAAACGCATCCGATTGAAAATGGGTTTTGTAGCATCAGATCTTGCACTGTGCTGACTGAACCTAACTTCAAAATTTTCGCTTCTTCCTCAGGAAGGCAATCTAAAATCAGATCCTTCAACTCCTGATCTGAAGGTGAAGTTACTATTGAATTATATCTTTCGACAATATGCCGCACAAACCCTAGCAAGGAAGAATGTTTCAATTTGTCATATCGTAGCGAGTAGAGGTGGCGCTTTTGTGCCCTCTCTAACCGCTCCGATATGTATTGCAGTTTGAAAAGCCGCGAAAGTCAGGGAAAGATTTTATCTGAGAAACAACACTATGATACCAGATCTTTGCAGATTTCTCTAAAACTCGTCCCACTATATTGACAACCTAGCCACTCTGTGCCTAATTGGGGATGCAAAGATGAGTGCTACTAGGCGCCTTCCACTCACCATCTAGAATGAGTGGGACAAACTATAAGATTTACTTGCGAGAGGTTACTCATTTTGGGGATTAGTTAAATAAAGATACGTCCACTTCATTTAAAATAAAACACTGTATTTCGTTAATCTTATGAGTGAACTGTAAGATCTCAGAATATTAGTTATGACGGATATTCAGATTCATTTGCCAGACAGGTACAGAACGATCAAGTATTGAGCTTTGAATTCTGACTCGGTGCCACACATACCTGGATAAAACTGGTGTATTCCCACATCGTTCTGGCGTCGAACTCTGCTCCCTTAAGCTGATACTCCTTGTTGGTAGAAGACGAAAATGAGCATTGAGGAATGGCTCCTCTCAATGCAACTCTCTGTCGAAGTTCTGCGTCGTTATGATGTTTTGGAATACAAAGTATTGTCTCCTCCTATCATTTGGCTAATTTTCCAATAGAACTGGGTTCTCCAAACTCGAACCCAAGAATGATCACGGTTACTTGATCATAGATTCTCGAAGAATTGTCCACTGTAGAATCTCGGTAAACTGTCCAAGAACTGTCTCTCAAACTCCCAGGGAACTGTTCCCAAAACCTTCTCGTCCTCCGGTTTTGTTTGGCGTTGTCCAACTACCATCGTCTGCTTTTTCGTCTGCTTCGGCACGTGTAACACCGTTTTCACATGGAAAGACAAATTCCTTCCATGTGTCAAAACTCAAAATTGCAATCCTCGACACGCTCTGATTTCCTGATTCTAAGCAATTCTCTGTACATCCGTAATCTCATGAAATTCGTGAAATCTTACAGATTCACCTTATACAATTTCTAGAATCTGGCTAATGTGAGGATAGACACATTGTCAACATTGCCTTCCTACATTGCCAGACTCATTGACGATGACATTCTTGTACACATATGCTTACAATAAACTGCTGACACAAACATTGACGACATTGTGCAGCTTGCATTTACTCACATATACAACATTCAATTCCCATAACCTCAATTAATGATTTCGTGACACAAACATAAAAATAAAATTAAAATATACAAATTATTTTCCTCGAAAATCGAGTCCTGCCACATGGCCTCCCCTTAAAACTTTGGTTGCTCCGCAAACCAAATTCGACATCGGAAGAGGGCGATTTTTTATAAACACCCTGTACTTGATATATACTGAAACCATATTGAAAGATAAATATAAACTTGAAATGAAATAAAATGTGTATTATTATGCAAAAATAATTATATAAATAGTAATCGATATTCCTTCACCTAAAATTATTCAAAAAATATATATTTGAATTTTTAATCTTTCTCTTAATTCCTAAAATTATAAAATACAATATTTCAAATGTAATGTAGCAAAGTATATCCTCGCGACATCTAGCGAGTTTTTGCTGAAATACTTGCACATCACATTTTGTCAAGAGTGATTATGCATAAATACATATATGTTAGTTTGCAAGTACTCTTGAGTTATCTCCTCTTAGCGACAACGCTTTTAAAGTGTCATATTACCAAAAACTTCCATTACTCTGACTGTCCATACGTGCCAACCAATGAATTTATTGGCCGTATCAGTAATGGTTCAACTTCCACCGCTATGTGAATGGAAATCTAAAACAAAAACTTGTAACATAGTTTTTAGAACATAGTTAGTTAAATTATTCACTTTTGCACTGTAAAAACTTGAAAATATTATTGTTTTATTTTCATGAAAATTTTATTCACTGACATTTTAACATGAACGGAAAGAAAATCCTGCCGCAGGGCATTGGATATCCTGAATCTATTTCCAGGATGGTAACTGCAAGATCAACAGTTTTCAATCAAGCTTGTCAAGGTTAACTTAACTTCCTGCCTTTCTATTCACGCGTCACCGTTGACTGGATAACATCGAGTGCTAATATTCCGTCGCAATTATTACATTATTCGTTTTAAAACACTTTATTTCACAAAACCACTATGTCGCATGATGTATGTGAATACTTTTTCCATGCCGAATGTTTATGGATTCACTAAAATGTTCCAATTCTTGACATCTATTCGTGGGATTGCGTGCGGGATCTCTTGCACTGTAGTAGTGTTACCGATATTCAAAATTCATACTAGTACTCAACCATTACTCTACCAATCTGGCATATCCGTTCGTGATTAAAATATTCAAAATGTGATATATTAAAAATTAAAATATTATAAAGTGATAAAATGTTTAAAAGTGAAAATGTTATTGATTAATATGTGATATATACTAAATGGATATAATTCCTTTATGGACATTACACAGGATTACACAATGGACTATTTACTGGATTATCTATATGGGTAAGTACCAAAAATTTTACACGCGAATATATATATTTATTTAAATACTATGACTATTTACTTGTTCTTAACCTATAATTATTATTATCCCTAACACTTGTTAACTGCATACAAAAATTGATTGTGATTCAGAGAAATGATGGATTTTCCATTTCCTAAAAATCCTGAAGGCTTTGGTTGTTAAATACGGCAGCCTGACTTGCCGTATCATCTCAATCAACAATTGGCTACAGTTAGCATATTTATAACTATCTATATACATGGTTCTACAAAATCTAACGGTTTTCAAAATTTAAAACTTAATTCTTCTCCATACCTAACTTTGATAGAATTAACGTGACGTGACTCTCTTTTTTTTTCAATATCAATATCGAAGACGTGACTATTTATTCTCTTAGATCATAACCATAGACTACTTATTTATTTATTATTTATTTACTTATTTACTTATTTGCCTACTTGCATTGTCTAGGATGGCCATTCCGCAACAATTACACTAGGTTAACACTTCATCTTATTATTATTACTATTAATCTTCTTAACTTATTATACTATACTTATTTCTACATTAACATATTAAATTATTACATTATTTTAACATTTGCCGACAGGGCCTATAGCGTGTGAGAAGGACTACTTTCGAAGAAAGTCTAAAACTACTTCATATTTCCAACTCGAATAAGTTCTAGATCTGTTCAGGGCTTCTCTTCTGCAGGAAAAATCCTCTGCATGTCCCCGATAACATTTTTCCATTTTCTTCTTTTCTTGCGCTTTATTCATATATATATATCTACTTCTTATATTCTCATGGAGTACTCCTAGCGCTAATCAAATGCATACATTTTCATATATATATCTATTCGTCGATGCATGCTTAAATCTATAACCTCATTATTTACTTCTATCTTATTACTCTTATTTACTTATTAAACATTATTCATTATTTATTATTTCTCTCTTCTTCTCTCTATCCACATTTATTATTAATTATAGTCTATGTTATAGATCTACTGGTGGTTACTTCTTTACGTCTAACGTCTATGATTGTTTACATTCTAAATCTATCTTCTACTAAAATTTCCTTCTTCTCAATACTCTCATTCCTAAAACCAACTCTTTTCCTCTTTCTTCCTAACTAACTAATACAACTGAATCGATTAATCTAGACTATTTTTTACATTATACTAGAAGAATATAACTATCTTCTATTTCTACTATTAGATGCTCTACTAACATCTCTCTCTCTTCTGACTATCCTAGTATTCCCTAGAATATCGAATGATTTACTCACTAATTATTTCTATCTTAATTTTAATCTTACGCTAAGGGATTAGCTAAAAATGAAGGATATCTCCACCAAAAAAAAATTTGCACGGCTTTCACGTGATGTACGAGTCAACTCCTGTGTCTCTTTTCAACAATCACGGAAGACTTATGTTGCATAATAAATAAAATATTCTCATCGACGTTCGGTAATCGCCCAATTTTAACTCGAAGAGAATGGGATTTCCTTCCTGATTAGAGTTTCCCCTAATGAAAGGTTTGCCTAATTATCAGGGTTTCTTAATTTTAACTTATGTCTAGATTAAATCTACTTCAATTGCATCATTCATTTTTGTTGTTTTTTTCTCATTCTTGCCTTCTCTTACATCTAAAATCCTAATGCAAAAACTAATCACAAAATCATTCATATTTCATTTTCTTTGTTTTGCTTTTCTTTTCTCCATAGTTTTTTCCTACTTTTATTCTTTTTATTACGTCACTATTAAAATTACATTAAAACTATATGCCATAAAGACATACTGCAATAAAACCAATTGATAGTCAGATTTTCCTCTTCCGATATTAATAATACTACTATAACTACCCATATACTTATGTCCTCTATTACTAAAACAAAATATCTAACAATCAAATTATTATCCTTACTAAATATTTAAAACATTAATAATTACTAATAATATATCCTTATCCTATACATATATCTAACTAATAATAATACTAATATCTATACACAAAACTCTTCTACTTTCTTGGTCATCTCTAGGCTAATAACCAAGGTGTCCGTTGTTTAAAGAACAACGCAAAAGCTACTAAATCTAGCAACGATTTATCGCTCGCCACTACGATTTTTGCTTGTTTCTCATATAACGCTATGGTACTAATAAAATCTGATATTTTTACTGCCTGAGTGCAGACAAATCTATTCCTAAAACGATCAAGCCATTGATTCACTAGTTCTTGACTAGCACCACTAGTGAATAACGCACATACTTTGTATTTTAGTTGATCCTCTTTGATCGCGAAAAATATAGCGTTGCGTATCAACGTATTTGTCTCTGAAATACCAGTAATTATAGACAAAAAGTGTCTCCTGAATCCTAATTCTACCAAATCATCAACGCTGAAATTCTTCTCTGAGAATTCAATCATATAATAGTTTTTATATCTTCTACCCAGAACGTTATCTCTGAACGTCTGTTCCTTCGTTTCGTTGTATGTCGGATAATATTCCGCAAAGTATTTTAAAACTCCTAAATCTAAGGAATAGTACCTTGATTTACTGAACATCGTCGCAGGTTTTCCATTGTCTTTAAGAACAGGATAATGCACCCTGTGATTGTTCTTTAAGGACAACATTGCAATAACCAATTACTATTTACTACTAATTAAATACTAAATAGTTTACTTCTAAGATTATTGTAGGTTATTTAATCTATTATACGACAACTGTTTTGTCTTTGTTATTCTGCCTGCTCTGCTCGTAGTTTTGGAATGGAGCAGATTTTTCGTGCGGCTCTTGACGTAATCGTGTGCCGTCGTGTCTACTCGGCTACACTCGTGCTGAAGCGCTTGAGCGACAATCGTCGTCCGCTCATCAGATCCTGTCTGATACATGCATCCCGTTCTGTGTGCTATATACGTTATATACGTTCTGAATACACATAACAACAAAATTATTTCACTATTTTTTCACTTATTATTATTGTTGTAGACTTGTAATATCTTATCACTATATGTGTTATTATTATTAACCCGAATATTATAACACAAACTACCATGAAATTACTATGTTTGATGAACGTAATACGTTATTTGATTTAAAAATATCACTGATGCACATTTCTGTTATATAGACGAGAATCGAACTCAGTCGTCGCACTTGTTATAATCTTATACTGAATCGAAGCGAGGGTGGGATGGGTGGGTTTCATTTACAAATATATAAGTTACTAATTTTACATATTTCACCATGAATGGGTGGGTAGGGAGGGTTTTTTAAATTTACTATTGTTTTAAATTTACTAAACTCACATAATTCACTGGAATCGCTACCATGACTTTTACGTCTAACAGTATCTCCATCATGACAACCTAGCCACTCTGTGCCTAATTGGGGATGCAAAGATGAGTGCTACTAGGCGCCTTCCACTCACCATCTAGAATGAGTGGGACAAACTATAAGATTTACTTGCGAGAGGTTACTCATTTTGGGGATTAGTTAAATAAAGATACGTCCACTTCATTTAAAATAAAACACTGTATTTCGTTAATCTTATGAGTGAACTGTAAGATCTCAGAATATTAGTTATGACGGATATTCAGATTCATTTGCCAGACAGGTACAGAACGATCAAGTATTGAGCTTTGAATTCTGACTCGGTGCCACACATACCTGGATAAAACTGGTGTATTCCCACATCGTTCTGGCGTCGAACTCTGCTCCCTTAAGCTGATACTCCTTGTTGGTAGAAGACGAAAATGAGCATTGAGGAATGGCTCCTCTCAATGCAACTCTCTGTCGAAGTTCTGCGTCGTTATGATGTTTTGGAATACAAAGTATTGTCTCCTCCTATCATTTGGCTAATTTTCCAATAGAACTGGGTTCTCCAAACTCGAACCCAAGAATGATCACGGTTACTTGATCATAGATTCTCGAAGAATTGTCCACTGTAGAATCTCGGTAAACTGTCCAAGAACTGTCTCTCAAACTCCCAGGGAACTGTTCCCAAAACCTTCTCGTCCTCCGGTTTTGTTTGGCGTTGTCCAACTACCATCGTCTGCTTTTTCGTCTGCTTCGGCACGTGTAACACCGTTTTCACATGGAAAGACAAATTCCTTCCATGTGTCAAAACTCAAAATTGCAATCCTCGACACGCTCTGATTTCCTGATTCTAAGCAATTCTCTGTACATCCGTAATCTCATGAAATTCGTGAAATCTTACAGATTCACCTTATACAATTTCTAGAATCTGGCTAATGTGAGGATAGACACATTGTCAACATTGCCTTCCTACATTGCCAGACTCATTGACGATGACATTCTTGTACACATATGCTTACAATAAACTGCTGACACAAACATTGACGACATTGTGCAGCTTGCATTTACTCACATATACAACATTCAATTCCCATAACCTCAATTAATGATTTCGTGACACAAACATAAAAATAAAATTAAAATATACAAATTATTTTCCTCGAAAATCGAGTCCTGCCACGATATACATCCTATCCCTATCCGTGAGAACATACATGTTCATCGTGTGTAAAAGATCATCTAGGAAGATTTTCGCCATTCCCTGGGTCAACTGCCCATCAAATATTGGGAAATGATGCAATTCCTTCAAATAGGTTCCTGCACCTCTTTTATATGAAGGACCGTTGTCATTATTTCCATGTTCACAATCTAATTTAGGTATACCCTCGGTTTCATGATTATTAACAACAAGATCTAACGGAGGACACCGCTCAGTGCATGTTTCACAACGCGATTCTTTCTTTCTTTGTCTCATTTTCTTATGTTTGTGTGGGGGTTTATTCCTAATTTCTTCCACATCGGACGAGGAGGACATCTCAGTCATATTTATAATTTATTTAAATCGACTTTCATCTAATTTTGGAACTGAAGGTTCCCTATCATCTTGATGACCTCGGTTACTAGCCGTCAAATTCTCTTCAAGAGGAAAGTTTTCATTATTTACATTTATATCACCCGACTCGAGTATTTTTTTCAAAGTATCGGTGTTCCGCTCACATCGTTCCCGATTTTGACGATATGCGTCCACCATGTCACGTTCTAACATCTTTATCATATTCACGGTATGTTCGTTTACATCCCGGAATTTCCTATAGTCATCAATTTGTCGCTCTTTGACACCTTTCAATTCAGATTCAAATTTGGAAGTTATATTCCCGAATTGGGTTGTCAACACTGACACTTCTTTAGTAGTAGCTTCTAATTTACAATTCACATTTTCATTAAATTCACTAACATCTACAGTTACTTTATCTAAATCTAACCTAAGACTAGTCATATCCTGTTTTACATTATTTACTTCCATCATACAACTATCGCGTACATTTTCTACGGTTTGTCCTAAATTAGTTTTTGTCTCATCAATTTCCATTCTTAACTTAGATATTTCGGTTTTTAATTCCCCTTTTACTAACACAAAAGATTCTTTCAAGGACGAAATTTCACTACTCATCTTATTTAATTCAGTTTTCATTTCTAACTATAAATACTGGTATACTAGAGGAAGACTATCATTTTCCCGAAACCGCATTTTAAATATATACTGGGCACAGGTCGATCTTGACCGAACGAAAAGAATTTTTTTTTTTGAAAAGGTTTGCCAAATATTATAATTTTAAAAGTTCAGCTCGACTCCTGTGTTCAGAATACATTTTACTCCTATTTCGATTCACTGTACTTCTTCCTTCTTCCTTCAGAACAAAATACATCAATAATTTTTTTTTAAAGGAAGGCAGTACAAACTTACTTCATCTCGAAACGAAGTCATTTTACATTTAAAATATTGTTTTGAGGAGAGAAGTTCAGTCAAGCAATTATCGCTTTCCTTTAATACCAACTGCTTAATCTGCTTTCCCGAATTAAGATCAAAGTAGCTAACAAAATGGGAAACTTTATTGTTATTATCATTATTATTACTGACCAGCTTCGCTGCAACAAAAGAATACGGCAATATAACGAAGATGTGATCGTAGTACCTATTAGTACGTTTGAAAAAGACAGAGGAATCACTGGACCCAAAAGGAATTAATTGACAGGTAGGTTATACTGTTAGATTATACATTTCTGATACTGCATACTATACTGATACGTAAACAAATCCTGAATGTTCAAAGTTAGTCCGAATAATCCCTTTTCAAAAAGAAAATATCCTTTTCAGCGAGTTTAACTATTTTTTTTTAAGCTGAAATTATCATTTCCACTGACTAAACGAATTTGACTCAACTTGCCGTTCTTTTACACAATTTCAGTTCTTAGGTTCAATAAAGCCACTAAAAGAGAAGTTTCTAGATCAAAATTCTAAATTCCCATTTTGTTATCAAATATCTATATAATCTTTTACCTCCTACATTATTCAACAGCAAGCACACAATCTGATTTCCTAACCTAACAATCAAGATAGATGTATATTATGGGACACGTTAAATTTAAATCTTACCTAATCTAAGCAACCTAAATACATTATTTAGTAAGGCACACGTTAAAATGACATCTCAGAGCAAAACATTACTTAATCTAACAATAAAGGAAAACGTATCAATTCTCACATGGAAAATATTAATATCAAGCGGTGCGCTTAAAGTAAAGTTCACCAACAATTTTCGATGTTGATCACATATTCTTATAATATCATTCTATTGAGTGGTAACGAGATGAGCTGTCTAAACGCGTAACGCCCTTTACTTTAACTACACATATTTATTTCAAAGCACTCCATTTGATGAGTTAATGAATCTGTTTATGATCGGAACAAGAAGAAAATAAGATAAAATGGATAGAGATTACCAAATCGATGGGGTTCCTACAAGATATTCCTCTCAGTCCTTGTCACCTGGATCCTTGGCTTCACAGGACAGAATAGGTTACCAAACCTATTTATTACACGTCGCAATCTATCTCTTCGGATAATCGTTCCACGTCCTATTGAATATGGGACTTGGTCCCTTTATCCGACGAGATGAACTCCAACTGCTATACTTCCTGCCCCATTACTTCATATTACTCGTAATGGCGGAAGTGATATTCGATGGCTTTGGCCAAAAATTGTTTCAATGAATTTTCACTTCTGTCGGTTCCTCAGTGTTTCTTTTCCTCCCAAACTAAGTTAGGTTTTCCAATAAATAATTTATAATAGATTAACGTCCAAAATTTACACTTTTGATTACAAAATTTCTGTTTTTAAGGAACCGACTTAAGCCATCGTTCTTTCTATATTGTAAAACGGCGTTTCACTGCGTCATCATCTTCGCGTTACCAGACCTTAATAAACGCGTTTTTAAATATTGCATCTTCGACTATAATTAACACAATTTTACCATAAATACATATCGATACAAGAGTCTAACCTTAGAGATCACGAATATCTATATAATTTTCCAATTTCTAACTTACCGATAACCATATTTACTAAAATTTTAAATGTTCCTTTGATTTTGTCTGGCCGTTGTTTGTGAATCTCCTTAGAGACGGCGGAATCAACTCACAACGAAATCGCCATATTGAGAATTCTGACATTTCGTTTTCTCTAATAGTGATCCGAATGCCCTCTTGCGGTAGTAACCAGAAATAATCGCTACGTTCATAACAGATGAACGACGAAAACAGCAAACTAACACGAGCAGTTAAATTTTCTGTAACCAAGACTTGTTTTAGATTGATATTCGGATAAGGTAAAGTAAATTTAAGTAGAATAAGAGTGTAAATTAAATTTTCACTATATTAAGCCGTAAATGAGTGGAATTATTACCGTAACGTGAAACAATTGTAGAAAGAAAGAAACAACTCAGAATTTTTGCGGTGAATTATTGGTGTGTTTGCGTATCTCATAGGTGTGCATATCGCATATAAAACTAGTAACCCTTTTTGTGCCATTTATCTCATTGGCAACGAAACAGACTAATATCAATACGAATCTTCGGAGGCACTCAGGTGCAGTATTACAATGCACGAACCAACTACAACACTGTATAAGCAACCGGTAAGAATTACAATCCGGGAGCCAACTTAAATAGAATGTAAACAGCCGTTAGTCGGTCTGTTACAAGTCTACTTACGAAACCTTGTCATTTAAAAAACTGTGAAAAGAAATATCAAAGTTCTGTGTACATCATTGTATAAAATATTTACTGTATAAGACAAAAATTCAAATTGCAATTACATATTTAGTGTGTCAATCATACAATGGAAGGACAGTCTGTCATCTGTACCATGTTGTCAGCACAAGAAGCACGTGGATATGAAAATCCAAACGAAGTTTTATTTACATGGGAAGTGATAACACAATGTCATGCTACGGGTGCAAGGGTAAGCAATGAAGCTTATTCCAAGTTATTGCAGGCGTTGTTTATGCATTTTGGTTGTGATCCTCATGTTGTTTTGAAAAAATGTAAGTCTGCAAAAGATATTATTGATTTATATCATGTAGGCTTCTTTCGTCAAGATAATATAAAGAATTTAGCTCGTGAAAAGTTTATGGAACTTGTGTCTGAAGGAAAAGCTAATAGTTTAACTACAAATGATTTTAGCGTGTTCATGGAAAATTTTATAAAGTTTCCAAGTCCTAATACTAATACTGTATCACAACCTACCATGTATGGGAGTGGTAAAACAAATGAATATTTTCGTATTGTTAATAGTAAAATCAAACAATATACTTATTTTGGACTTACAGGAAAGGAAGTCACAATTGAACGTATGCAAACTAGTGGAATAGATGATCCTGAAAAATATATTCAGTTGTTATTTGAATTTGTAAAGGATCATGTTTTAAATGATGCCCATGATGATATGTATGTTGGTATAACAATAGAAAGTTCTGCTTCTACGATTAATAAACCAATATACATTTCGTGGCGTCAAAAGTCGGATTTAAGCTCCGACATTTTATTTCGTAAAATTGAAAATGTTTTAAATAGTAATGAAAATTATTTATTAGGTGATAAAGTAAATTTCAAAATTCATATTGTTGATTCACGTAAAGGTAGGGGACGAACAAGGGGTTCATCAAAATTTGTTGATCTTGTAACACACCTGGAACAATGTACTATTCCTGTAGAAAAGGATGTGTATTGTCTTCCTAAAAGTATTATTCTTGGAATAGGTAGGGCTGATCATCGTTATAACTACGTATATGAATTGAAAAATCATCCTGAACGATTGATGAAACAAGCAAAGCAATTGTGTGTCAATGCTAAAGTTGACATTGAAATCCATGATGGATGTACTATTGATGATGTAAAAAAGTTTCAAAATAAGCTAACGCCTCATTATCAAATTGTTGTTTACGAAAAGAACGGATTGACTCGAAACTATAATGTAATTTATCCTGGAATACATGCATCAAAGAAAATTTTGATTTTGTACAGTGAAGGACACTACGAATTAATTACCAACATTACAACACTATTAAACAAACGGAAATATTGTCAGTATTGTTTGAAAGGTTATCATCATACACAAAATCATAAGTGTAACTTCAAATGTCCAATGTGCGAAAAGTATCATAATGTTTCTAATAATGATAATAATATTAAAGTTGAATGCCTTGATTGTCATAGACTGTTTTCTTCAGAAGAATGTTTTGCTAATCATAAAGCGATAAATGTTTGCGGAAAAAGTTTATGCGAAACAAAGAAAATTTGTGTCCGTTGTGGTACTATGAATGACATGCGTTCACGCAAGTCTGAACATGAATGTGGTGAACGTTATTGTAAAACATGTTACACATATGTAAGCGATGACCATATTTGTTTTGTTCAAACGGCTATGATGCAACATGTAGATACCTTTTTGTATATTATCTTTGATGTAGAAACAATGTTGCTTCCTAAAAATGAACAGGGAGAACAAGAACATCGCGTAAATTTCGTAAATTGTATTCATGCTTGTTACAAGTGTAAGGACATGAAGCTTGATGATACATGCTTTGTATGCGGCGATAAAAATGGATTCCGTTCGTTTGATTTTCACAACATTGAAGAATTTGTTAATCATGTATTAATAACTCGACCAATGTTTAAAAAAATCATTGTGCTTTCCCATAATGGCAGTAATTATGATATGCAATTCTGTGCTAAAACTTTGATCATAAACCATCATTTTACACCTGAAGTAATAATGTCAGGGCAAAAAATTATTGAAATGCGTTTAGGACAAAAGATTTACTTTCGTGACACATATTTGTATATGGGAGTTAAATTATCTAAATTACCTAAGACGTTAGGTCTTTCTGCAAATTTACGAAAGGGAGATTTTCCGTACTTGTTTAATACATTAGAAAACCAAAATTATATAGGCAAAATTCCTGATCTAAAATATTTTGATGCTGATTCAAGAAGCACTGAAGATCGAGAGCAACTTATCATATGGCACAAAGAACGTGTTGCAGGTAATGAGGAGTATAATCTCCAAAAGGAAATGATTGAATATTGTCGGAATGATGTTAAAATTTTAGCAGAGGCTGTCATTAAATTTTCAAACTTAATTGAAGACAAAACAAATGGTATCCAATGTTTTATCGCTGCACCAACTATTGCTAGTTTGGCAATACTAACATATCGTACCTTATATTTACCCAAAGAAATTATTCCAATTATTCCACCTTATGGGTTTGACCATCGTGATCGTCAAAGTCTAAAGGCAATGTACTGGCTGCGATACTTAGAACGTACTACTGGTAATAAAATTCTTCATTCTGGAAATGGTTTGGAAAAACGATTTGGGAGGTATAAGGTTGATGGATTTGAAACTAAAACAAATACAGTTTACGAATTTCATGGATGTTACTATCACGGGTGTTTAAACTGTTATCCTACACTACGCCACGTGTCCCTAGATTCAACCTCTAAGCAAGGTACATCAGTACAAGATCGGTATGAAAACACCACCACAAAAATAGCATTTCTTAAAAAATTAAATCTTAATGTCATTGAAATGTGGGAATGTGAATGGGACCTCATGGTAAAAAATGATAAAAAATTACAACAGTTTATTCAAACACAGTGTCATGATCTTGTCGACCATCTGGTACCTAAAGATAGTTTTCATGGGGGACGTACAGAATGTTTTAATGCCTTGTACGAATGTACCAGCGAAGAGTTTGTGGCATATTATGATATTACCAGTCTTTACCCGTGGGTAATGGCACGTAAGCCATTGCCTATAGGTAAACCTATAATATACAAGGGGCCTGACTTTCCACAAGTGCAAAGCATTCATGGATTAGTCAAATGTAGTATCTTACCTCCCAAAGACTTATATTTTCCAATTTTACCATATACATGTAATGAACGCCTTTTGTTTGGGTTATGTCGTACGTGTATGGAACAAAGTGACAACAATTGCATCCATAATGATGCCGAGCGTCTCCTTACTGGTACATACTGTACTCCTGAACTTCATGTAGCTTTAGATCTCGGATACAAAATTCTACAAATTATCGAAATTTGGGAATTCAAATTATCCGGATCAGAAGATAATTTGTTTAAAGATTATGTCAATTCCTTCTTAAAAATGAAACAGGAGTCTTCAGGATTTCCTATCTGGTGCAAAAGTAAACAAGATCAAGAAAAATATATTGCAGACTATTATGAACATGAATGCATTCAGTTAACGGAAAATAACATTGAATCAAATCCTGGTCTAAGATATATTTCCAAAATATTTCTCAATTCCTTGTATGGGAAATGGGGACAAAGAACAGATTTATCTCAATCTGTAATTGTAGATACTCCAGAAAAATTTTTAAGTTATCTATGGGCACAAACTGTACAAACTGTACAGTTACAAACTGCAATAGGCAATATGAGGTACAAACTGTATTGCCTATTGGAGAGCGGCATCTCATTGTATCATATAAAAACATTGAAAACAAAAACAAACCATGGAAATTTTCCAATGTTGTCCTTGCAGCCTTCATCACCTCTTGGGCGCGTCTAAAACTTTATGAGTTACTAACAGCTATAGATCCTGAGCGTGTATTGTACTGTGACACTGATAGTATTATGTTTGTGCAGCAACGTAATGAAAAGCCTCCACTTTCTTTGGGTTCCTATTTAGGTCAGTTAACTAATGAAGTTCCTGATGGCTGGGAAATTGATGCCTTTATAGGCTTAGGACCAAAAAATTATGCCTATAGAATGAAAGAAGTTCAAACAGGGAAAGTAGATTATGTATTTAAAATTAGAGGAATTACTTTAAATCATCGTACACGACAAGAAATTAACTTTGATCATTTTTATCAACTAGTTCGAGATAAAGCTGACAAAAAACAGTTACATAATCCAGGAAGAATTGTTCGTAAGCCTGGGTTTGTCATCGTATCCAAGTCTGAAACTAAAACACATCAAAAAGTTCAAAATAAAAGACGACGATTAAATCATAACAGTATTACTGACTATAGAACATTGCCATATGGTTATCAAAGTATTAAGTGTGTTAAATAATTTGGTATTCTGTGTATATGTAAATAGTAAACTGTCTAAAGGTATCATGATGTCATAATATCATCAAATATGTCCATAAGTTTTCCTATCAATTGGTACTTCTACGTATATATAATGTAAATATGTCAATAAGTTATTAAAAATATTCTAAGTATAGTAAATATCTTATTTAAATATAACTATATATGTATATCAATATGCCAAAATACAATATTGTAGAGTATATAAATACAATAAAGCGTTACAATTTATAATAATATGTTTTATTTCTCCAAACAAATATTCATATAATACGAAGTATATGTATTCTATATAAGATAAAGGAAGAATACGTATGCTTCATATAAGGTTATTTATACGTATTTATCATATTTTATGTTCCTACAATAAATGACTCTAAGTTGGAAACCATGTTGATGTCATAATGTCTACTATAAGGTGAACAAGCATCTTAGAAGTAAGTAAGTAAAGGATTAGAATACTGTAGTGCAAAGATATCTATATGTAAATGGGTTATAACACAGTGATATCCTTTGTGCTTCAAATATCAGCAAACATCTATGGCATGCTCACACAAAATGTTCGAGTAATTTATTATGAGAGGATAAATACATAAAAAATCACAATATATACATTCTAACATGGTATTCAAGGTAATCTATATACATGCGGATTCAGAATATAAGCCTACAATATACGTGTTTGCATTCACATACCATATCCCCACAACAACATATACAGCTCTACAATACGATAAATAAGGCTACCTCAATAAAAAGTCACAATATATAACCCTACAATAGAAACACTTTAGGTGTTTGCATCCAGCCTAGTATAGCCCCTAAAGCTATGCAAGCCAACAACACATGCTTAAAACACTTACATGCAAACAAAAGATAATATGTCTACAATATGATACATATATTCATGCCGATATCAAAAACCAATATACATACATACATACATCTACCCACTTACAAACTATTCATATATACATGCAATTTCTTATTCGTCTAAGCTTCGTACACCATTAGACCCCTACAGTATCCAAAACATGATATTCTATGTTAAAATCCCATATCAGCTACACATACATGTACCCCACTTACAAACTAATCATATATACATGCAATTTGTCATTCGTCTAAGCTTCGTACACCCTTAGACCCATACAATATCCAAAAGATGATATTCTATGTTAAAAATCACATATCAGCTACACATACATGTACCCCCTTACAAACTAATCATATATACATGCAATTTGTCATTCGTCTAAGCTTCGTACACCATTAGACCCATACAGTATTCAAAAGACAATATTCTATGCTAAAATCACATATCAGCTACACATACATGTACCCCCTTACAAACTAATCACATATACATGCAATTTCTTATTCGTCTAAGCTTCGTACACCATTAGACCCATACAGTATCCAAAAGATGATATTCTATGCTAAAATCACATTTCAGCTACTGAAAATACAATATCAATACATAAAATACCCCCTCATTAATATTCATTACCATCTCATTAATATTCATTATCATTTCATTAATATTCATAAATAATTAATTCAATAATCTAGTTTTTTAAAAGGATAAAATCATTTATGCGGAAATACCTAAAAAAATCTTCTTTCAACACTTCTTCCAAAAGCACAAAAGTGAAAGTTCCCTTACGCACACGACTCATTCAGTCTTTTCCTCTTTGCAACTCAGGTAGGAAGAGCCACCCTTTCTCTCCCCTCTACGTATGTGGCAAGGTCTTAACAAAATGCGTAACAATTCCCACGCCAATTTAAAAAACTGGTCCTTTGCACACAAAACAAGAGCACAGTTCGCCCCTCCAATCTTATGTGCGGTCTCTCAGTATGGGAAGCAATACATTAACTTTTAAAAAGTGACACGTAACTATCTCACTCTTAAAATCTCTGTCCTTAGAATAATAATTCCTATTTCTTTTTTTCACATATTTTCAGTCTCCATGCGGTAGAAGTCACAGTCCCAATTAAACATGGTCTTTTACTCCATAGGACACTACACTTCGCCCCCAACTCCATCACCTTGGAACACACACATACAAGCAGGTGTCTATGTTCCTTTCGTTACTCTTTTCCATCAAAGGGTTCTCTCCCTACCCATGCCATTCTTAGCTTACATGACTTTCTCACTTCCTGCTGTTAAAGTATTCTCCGACATCTATATGTTACATTAAAGTGACAATATATTCTTTCTTTTAATGACACAAGGTTCAAATTACGAGACAGTTACAAGAACCTTCTCAATTTCAAATTGTATCCTTTTCTTTCATGTTTCTCATGTTTCTAAAAGTTATTTGACGTGTCTCTCTGCCTTCCAACAGTTAAAGTATTGTCCAACATCCATATCTCACATTAAATTGACAGCTCCTTCTTTCTTTAATTGACACAAGGTTCAAATTACGAGACAGCTCCATAAGAGCTTCTCTCACGTTTACAAGCATTTGCTATTGTAATTACCGCCCCTTGTTTTGAGCACATATAGCCATAGGCCTACTGCCTCCCCCCTCTTCCTGTGCTCTTCCCCCTTTAGTTATCTCACCTTACGACATCCCATTCTTTCTATAGAATTAGTTTCTTGAATAGCAAGACCAACTGTGTTCAAGATTAACAAAAAAGACCTGTGTGGACATGATGTGAAGTTCCTTCAGCTATTCTTCACCACTTGAGGGCGAAATAAGAAAGGAGGAAACAAGTTTCTTAAAGAATTGAGGAAAAACGGTAAGTAATCAGCATAAATTGTATAAATCAACATAAATTGTATTAAAATATATGATAAAATAGATCAGAGGAAATTTACACCCATTTTCGTGAGAAATTTGCACTGTTGACCAATTGTTGTGAGAATGAAGGAAATTTGTACCAGTTTTCGTGAGAATTTTGCACTATACACTAATTCTCGTAAAAATAAAGGAAATTTGTACCAATTTTCGTAAGAAATAAGGCAAAATTATACCAATTCTCGTGAGAAATTTGCACTTTTCTCAATTCTCGTGAAAAAAGGACACTATACTACTTATGTTTGTGTGTTGCTTTGTCCGATATACAAATCTACATTGTTGGTTTGGCATACTTCAAAGTAATTTTATCAAGCAGATCATAGTTCGGAAAAGATCGTAGACTATATAGAACTTTTTGTCGTATCCTAAGGGGAAAAGAGGGGGTTTCAAAGTTGAAGAAACGATTTAAAATTTATGTAAAAATTAGAATGTCTCACGAATTTCTCATGTTACGAAGATGAAACTCGATATGTAATCTCATTTCTGAAAACAAGTTCACATACACATATGACTTGATGGTACTCTTCTGCAACATTTCTTATAAAAGTAGTATTAGAAATAGAAGAATACTCGATTAAAACCATTTTAGAAAAAAAGAAGAAGTCTACAGAAGTAATTAATTTTCCATCAGAGGAAAAAACTACAACAAAGTAAAATGATAAATCTTTATAAGGAATTATGTTGAATAAAATATTACCAGTCTTAAACAAAATGTATAATTATGTGAAAGTAAAAAAAGAACACGAACTGATAGAAATGACTAATTTTACCTCGATTCTCAAGTTCTGTTATGTCCAATCAAATATTTGTAACAAATGAAATCAAAGGTTATTAAGTCTTAGAAGATACATTATTTTTTGACCCTTCAGATTATTTCTGTTTCCCCTTCTTCTACAAATACTTGAATAGTGCAAACTGTTGGGAGAACTTTTTCTCGATATAAATTGTTGGAGTGAAAGTACGAAATAAATATTAATTTCAATCAGGCTATACTATTATTATTATTATTATTATTATTATTATTATTATTATTATTATTATTATTATTATTATTATTATTATTATTATTATTAATACATGTCTAAGAGGTTATTGAAAGAATAAAAGCATAAACAAGTGACTTTTAATCTAAGCATCATTCTTTTATGTGTATATACATTCAGTGATGATTTCAGATTTCCCTCGTTGGACTTTCAGTCAACAGGAGATTTATTTATTTATTTCGTTTTCCGCCTTAAGAACTCTGCATTTATGGTTTCGTCAAAATATACATTATTACAGTACAAGAATTAATAGTACACATATACATTCAAAATGTGAAAGTAATTGTACTACTTTCATCTCCTGTTTATTGAAGGTCCACTGAGGGAAAATTTAAATATTAAATAAATCACGAAACTTTTTAGAATAAAGTGTTATTACTGAAATAAACCTTACACAACAATCGTGCTTTTTAGTCCTTTGTAATTCAACTAAATTGATTTCTAGGACAAGACAGAAAACTTATTGAAAGGGAACTCTATATTTTCTATAGAGGACAACAACGTGTGGCGTGCAACGCTTCTGTTACTGTAACAAACAAAGGAATTTGGTAATGCAGTATCCACTTTCCAAAAGAAATATAGGGCCTTATCCAGAGTCGTTTTGACGTATGATTAGAGTCATACTAAAGACCTGACCGCTGCAGGAAACATAGTGGGCCATATGCAGAGTCCTTCTGAAGTGTGATTAGTGCCATACTAAAGCGTTCGACTTACATATGCTTCCTGCAGAAGTCGGGCGTTTAGCATGACGCTAATCATATGTCAAAACGACTCTGGATAAGGCGGAGTTAGTCGAACTTTTTAGTATGACACTAATCCCGCGTCAGAACGACTCTGCATAAGGTCCATAGAGTCTAACTCCGACTTCTCACCTATAAGTGAATTAAGGAAACTGAAAGTGTAGTGTCAGTGGCAATTGTACATAGATAGATCGCTAAAGATTTTCACAGTCTGAGGTAATTAACTGAATCAAAGTTTTTGTTACTCGTGGCGTAAATGATTTGATGTAATATAGATGATGAATTATATACTTAAAAATAACAGTTAAAATACTGCTTTATTCAGTTGAAACACCAGACTGAATTAATTTCCATTCTTTCCTGATCAAACTAAACAGTAGCCCCCAATTCCATGACAGTTTGGCTTAATGCAGCGTAAAACAATCTGTATTTAGTTTGAGCTATTAGACATAACAGTTATAATCGATTTATGCATATTTTGATTGCTTAACTCTCTATAATTTCTGCTAAGGGTTGTCAGTACATAATAAGGCCCTGGATAATTTGACCTGCAATAAACAGACATTGCGCAAAGAGCAATTTTACTAAATTTTGCAACTTGAATGTGTTTATTCCTAGTACATTTATCTATGTTTCATATAAATTTTAGACATAAATACATCTTCTGTGGATTTTAAATTTCACAAACTCAGCATATAAATTATTATCGAATTGTTAAAAATTTGTCATATGAGCTTTGACAATACGCAACTCTCTGCCCTCATTCTACATTGAATTGCGTCAACGAAACATAATTTACGTTGTATGCTTGCAATGTTCGATGTTACTTTGATATGTTTGTGTTTTGTGATATTTTGGTATTTAGAAATCATTTATCCTCTTCCAATTTTTTCAAAGGTTACTGAAAATCGTAAGATACATATTGGATTGCGTTACGCAAATTTTGCGAGCACTTCTGCGTAATCAGACCTTTCTGTGCACTACATATAATGGAACCCTATATACGCTATAAATTCTACTTTCGTATTGTAACACCCATCGACTTTTATTATATTCCCATACAAATTTTTATACATATACTCAAAATTCATATATTACATTATTCACTTTGGTCGCACGTTTAATTCAATTTGGTAGATCAGTAAAATGGTAAAGGTTGGGCCGAAAAAGATGTGAGAAAAGGTTAAGAAGAAGACAACGAATCACGAAGAGTGAACTGTGATCTGTGCTGTGATGTAAACATTATTCTATTTTGAAATGTTAAATATTTAGTGTTGTGCTTCCAAGTTTGTTAGATTATTATTGTGATAGATAATTTATGTACAATTCCACAAGAAAAATGAAGCTATAATTTGTAGAAAATTATGATTCAGGCTGTCCAGCCTGTATAGTTCCTTGATTAGAACCGATAATTTTGTATACGTATATTGTAAATGGATTGACTTTACAAAAGACCTATTTTTCTACGAACTACCATGACATTGTCTCCGGAAAAGTTATCTAAGGTGAAAATGACCGTACAATGTCATATGAAGGAAGTGAGTATAAAGTTCTGGGCTAATGTTTAGCAGAAGGGGCCCAGCAATTGTTTCTAACATATGTTACAATTTCGGTAATTTCTGTTCATATTAGGTTAGTTTGGGTTAGGTTAGGTTAGTTTATGGTAGATTATGTTAGTGTAGGAATTCAGCATAATTTTCAAAAAAAATGATAGGATTTCGCTTATTTCTGCTTATATTAGGTGAGTTAGGTTAGGTTGGTTTTGGTTAACTATTTGCATCATCTATTACTCCTGTAAATTTTGTGTTCTTTACGTGTTTCTGGATCCCTTCTGCTAAACATAACCCAAAATTCTGTTCCGATTGACGAGATATCGGCAATAAGAAACAGGCAATTTTTTTCGGAAAAATTAATTACATTGCAAAATAGTGTTATTATTATTATTACACATTTGCTGATTTACAATATGAGTGCACAAATTGACTTTCTTTGAGACAGATTGTTTATTTTATCATAACGGCGTTTATTTCAATTAAGGACGTAACATCCATAGAACTAGCAGGCCTTGTATGTGCAGATAAAGTGTTTTGACGCCCCAAATAATTGTATATAAAGTGTGGGTTAGTGCCGCAGAGTAGGTTTAGTAATATTAGATCTAACCTAAATATGCTGGGCCTATTCTGCGGCACAAAAGGCGGAATTACGTTACTATGCCCGCTTCGATTGGTATCATTAAGCAAGATGAGAAATTATAATCTTTTAATTTTAACAAAAGGGACCCAAACTTCCTTAACCCGATCGTACTCGACGCTATTTATCCTTAATTTACTCTACCCTACCCTACTCTACTATATCTTTTTAAAGGGGTCCCACTTTTTGATGCATAGCTGGAATGTGTATTACTGTATTAACAGTGTTAATAGATGTTTGGTAATTATTTTTCCATTCTCGCTTCAGGATTTTTATTTTATTTGATTCAACTATATCTAATGGTAACCGCAAACCAGCCATTGTACTTCTTTTGGTAAATATTTAGCAGAGATGGGTCCAGAAGTACGTAAAAAAAAAAAAAAAAAAAAGAAAAAAGAAAAAAACAAGTACTTTGACCCAACATAGCCTAACCTAAACTAAACTAAACTGAAATACCCTAAACTATCCTAATATTAACAGAAATAAGCGAAATTCTATCTTTTTTTTTTTTCGAAAATTATGCAGTTCTCCTACACTAACATAATCTAACATAAACTAATCTAACCTAGCCGAAACTAACGTAAACTAACCTAATGTGAACAGAAACTACCGAAATTGTAACATTTTTTAGAAAAAAATGTTGGATCCTGTCTGCTAAATATTGTCCCCTCTTTTAAAAAAAAATATTTATTGAATAGGGTATTTGAATCTTTTCGGGGGTTATGTTTAGCAAAATGGGTTTAGAAGTACGTAAAAACATAAAATTTACAGGAGAAATGTATGATACAAGTACTTAGACTTAATATAACGTAACTAAATCTAACCTAAGCTAATATGAACTAACCTAATATCAGTAGAAATAACCTAATATCTTTTTTTGGAAAAGTATAATGGACCCCTTCACTAACGTAATATAAACAGCAATTACCGAAATTGTAACTTTTTTTTTTTTTTAAGAAATATTTGCTGGTACCCTTCTGCTAAAAATTAGCCCTTTTCGGAGATCTTTGTTCGCTGCATCGCGGTCGCTAGAAACTTTTACTTCACATTTTTATATGTGGCTGGTTTACTCCAGAGTATTCCGTAAAACACTTGATAACATTACTAATTAGCACCAAGTGACTGTCGTCATTATTTTTAATACTAGTCCTCATGCTAGTGTGAAAGAACGTATTGGTTCTAATTAGAGGTCATTATTAGTAGTTTACAAACTGATATTTAATTTGTAATGCCTTCTTAAAGCCAAGTTTTCACTCCAAATTCTCTTGGGGCCGCGGTGGCTCAGTGGTAGAGCGTTCACCTCTGGTGCATGGGGTCCCGGTAGGGGTGTTCCGGATTCCGGAATATTTCGGAATGAAAATCTTAATTCCGGAATCGGAATTAAAAATTTTCTCATTCCGGAATTCCGAGATTACGGAATTCCGGAATTCCGGAATCTCGGAATTTTGGAATTCCGGAATCTCGGAATTTTGGAATTCCGGAATCTCGGAATTTTGGAATTCCGGAATTCTGTAAGTTCACTCCGAAAAATTCGAAATCTCGGAATTGCGGAATCTCGGAATTTCGGAATTCCGGAACTTCGTTCCGAAATTTCGGAATGCATGAATCTCGGAATTCCGGAACTTCAGTCCGAAATTTCGGAATTTCGAAAACTCGTAATTCCGGAATTTCTATCAGAATCTCGGAATGTTGAAATTTCTGAGTCATGGCAATCGAAATTGTAGAACCAAGTAACTGGATTTTGAAATTTTAGAGTTCCTTGATTTCATAATTACAAAAGTTCAGAAACTGGAATCTTCAAATAACATGACTATGAGATAGACATCAACTCAGGCAGATATAATGATGAAACTTACTTCCTTTCACACGTTGTCAGTGGTGGCTATACTCCGTCCTTTTGCGGAGCGGAAAGTTCTTAGCCATGGTACTCATTGAACAAAATTTAAACACTTCATTTATTGGTTCTTGTCTTTTTAATGTTCCCCAAAGGCAGGTTCTAGGACATTTATACATGGTTGCTAGCTGGGCCACCAGTGCAATACGGAAAGAGTATCAACTAGTTCCTTCCCTGTCTGGCTTCAAAATGACATAAAGAAAATGGAAAATTTAGAACCACGGTGAATACATAAGTTGCGAGTTTCATGTTCGTTACCCACATATTTACTTGCACACTTAAACTGACATTCCTCTGCTATTATTCCACCCTCGTACTCCTTGATGTTTAGAAGCCAGGTTTTCAAAACGCAGCTGAAATGCTCGTTCTTCGCACGATCAGAGTAAGTTTATGAAAATAATTGAACCCCCAATTCCCCTTACGATACACATTTCAACGATTGTTTACACGGTTTACCACGAAAACTATGGATTCGACACTAATATCGGTAGTTTCCGGTTATTTTTACATGTCACCTCTTGCCACTCCAACCATAGGGGTGTTAGGGGGTCTTGAGGGCTTAACTGAAATTTAAACGACATCGAGTGTCAATGTTCAACTCAGCGACCTAAAATAACTATGAATTCGACAGTAATACCGGTCGTTTCTCATTATTTTTGCATTTAACGCTCTTTCAACTCGCCTCCTTGGGAAGCTAGGGGGTCTCTCTTGTTTCCAGGTTGTAAAGTTATATGTTTAATTTAATAATTGAAATTGCGAAGTTTAATTGAAATTGCTTCGGGCGTTCCAGAGTTATGTTGGAACAAACATACATACATACATTTTCATAAGATAAAGCATGTAGTTCTTCTCCCTCATAACTTTCTTAGTTTTTAATTTCTTGTATTTGGAAAATGGAAACTTTTCAATAAAAACGTGGTTCGGAGCTCACATACATAGTTGATTCCGTAACTAGCTGATAGTAAATAGTTTTTCATAATGTAAGCCTTGCATAATGCTATTACACACAAACATTAACTGTTATGCCATGCTATCTTTTTTTAATACATAAAAAATAAACTTTCCTTAGTGTTAAATGTATTTTGTATTACTATAAAGAAGAAATAAAAATATAATAAATCTAAATTAATGGAGAATTGAAAATAGAATATAAGAAACATTCATATATTTATAATAATTGTAATTAATATTTGTAAAAACAGTGGAGAAATAGACAATCTAGGTTTCAACACAAAGTAATAATGAAATGCCATATCAGTAGAATTTTAATCCTCTCATGTTTCTTTAATTTAATTTAAAGAAACCTTTAATTTTAGTTTCTACATTAAAAAAAAAAAAACTATCATAATCGTACAGCTTTACATAGTAGCGGACTGTTACCCTTATAATCTACCTGTTCATAT
The DNA here is from genome assembly GCF_964235325.1 of Thermobia domestica. Taxonomy (NCBI): domain Eukaryota; kingdom Metazoa; phylum Arthropoda; class Insecta; order Zygentoma; family Lepismatidae; genus Thermobia; species Thermobia domestica. The sequence continues at coordinate 9,294,854 of NC_137471.1, forward strand.
GATCAATAAAACAAATAAACAAACAAAAAAAACCTTATTTTGTTTAAAGATATTGGTCAATGCTACTTAAATTTCGTATAAATTTCCATTGATTAGAATATACATTATTACAATTAATTTACAAAAACTAAAAAATATGCATTACCTCAAATCCAATACTATCATTATTGATTCAAATATATATTATTACAATTAATTTACAAAAAGGTAAAAAAAAAAAAAAAAATGCATTACCTCAAATCCAATACTATCATTGTACACTTTGTTTAATGCTTTTCGGAACATGGTACTCAGTTATAGAACGAAATAATATCGTATATATTTGATGGTTGCCATTAAATCTGATTGTATGTGTAAATTAGTTCTACTACAAAATTCTACTTTTGAAAATAAAAATAAATTCAAATAGCATTTTTCAGTCTGGTTATTTTACTTGGATATACATAAAAGATAGAATGAAAATGTACGTTAACTACAAATTAAAATAAAAACTACTTATCACTATTAAGCATAAGGAAATTTTATACAAATAACATAATAATAATAATATACATTACACATATTTAACATGTAACATTAGAAAACTAAGGGAATGTTATACTGTACAAACGACATTTTAAATACGAAATATTATGAATCTTATGAACTATATCAATTGAAACATTTGTTCAAATAATGTATTAGTTGAAACATTTTTGTATTATTAACGTTATGAAACCTAAGAAAATGTTATTTTAACAATATGTAGATACATCTATACAGTTATGACACTAGTAACTATACCTTTCTCAGTAGCTTAACTCTTTTAAGATTTATAGCGACTTCTGTTACTATGGCGTAGTATCGCCTTTGACCGTTTATTTAGGTTCTATAATAAGTATTTAAGCCGTTTTCTTATTGGTCAAGTCAATGATGGCCCTAAGAACACCCCAGATGCGTTTTGGAACCGGATGATCAACTTGGCGGCGCCAAGTGGGGGCGGAGGGGCGTTTTTCCTTTTTTCTTAAGGCAAGTTAAAAAAAATCACGTCTTTATTTTTCAAGATATCAGATTGAAACTTTACATATGAATTATGTGTACCTCTGCAAATTTCTTCTGAATATATATATTTTTTGAGATCCCTACGTGAAACCGGGCCTGGGGCCGAGGGAAGCAAGTGTTCCGAGAGGGCGATTTTTTAATGAAAAATTTCCGGTTTTCCCCGATTTTTCCGGTTCAGGTGTATGATACGGACATGTAAATCATACCGTTGGAAAGGGCTCGATATACCAAAGAAAATGAGCCATGACTGTTGCACAATATATATATATATGTGTGTGTGTGTGTGTGTGTGTGTGTAAATATAGGCCTATATAGGGCCTAAATTCAGACTTTCAACAATTTTTTCCGCCCTTTGTTTTCAAGATACAAGATTGAACTTTTGCACACGTATTATGTATATACATAAGAAAAAAGCTTCAGATCTCTACATAAACGCAGGTCCGGTTCCGAGGGGCAAAGTGTTTTGGCTGGATTTTTCAAAAAAAAAAAAAAAAAATTGCGGGTTTTTCCCGAATTTTACGGTTCAGGTGTATGATACGAACATGTGAGTGGTACAGTTGGAAAGGGCTCATTATACTGAAGAAAATGGCGTTTGAACCATGACTGTTGGTCAAGTAATAATAAACAGTATATTTTTGAAGTATAGTATATATATATATATATATATATATATATATATATATATACACGAGAAGAATGGATTACCTTCAGACTTTCAAAAATTTCTCCTGACCTTAGTTTTCAAGATACAAGATTGAAATTTTGCACACGTATTATGAACACAACAACGTATTTTATAAAATAATATTTCAGATCCCTACGTGAACCCAGGCTTGGGCCAGAGGGGCGCAAAAATTTCGATTTTTTTTCGAAAAGTCTCCCGCTTTTTCCGTTTCCGGTGTATAATACGCAAAATCGAGTGGTACCGTTGGAAAGTATGCTTTATCCTAAAACAGAAAACGAGGTATGAACCATGATCCTACGATAAATAGTAAGGAAGCAGTAGCTGTAAAAGTATAAAATAAAGTATAAAGTATAAAATTTACCTGAGAAAGGGGAAATCCTAAAAGAGTTAAATTTATCGCACCTTTAAAAGTCAGGTGTTGATTTATGAATCCCCTGTTATACTAAGTCAATAATGTGAAACAATGAGAACATTTAGCTTATATTAAATAGCATTTTAAAATTATTTTGGGACAATAGCTTTGTACATGGACAGAAATATTAACTGTTCAGCATGCTCAGCGGTAAGAGATGCTCTATAATCTGTCACTACATTGCCACCACAGTTGAAAACTCTCTCACTTGGCACGCTCGTAGCAAGAATACACAAATATTTTCTCGCTAATTTTGTTAATCTTGGAAGATGGTGGGAATGGCTATTCCACCAAACAAGTTTCTCTTCCTCCAAATCTGCATCCCCAAGACTTAGGTATCGGTTTAATTCTTCTATTTGACTGTCTTCTTTATCGTTCCTGTCACCAAATTTCCTTCGTTTTAGGTAACTGTCAAATCCTTTAGTACCAACATTCCCTCGATCATGTTTTTTAGGACTTCCTGCTGGAATAAATCTCAACTCATTCAGTACTCTACCTTTTATTATCTCAGTATCTTTACCCAAATGATCTTTAAACCTGGGATCTAAGAATGTACACATTTTCAACGGTATTCTGCTTTCTTCATCCTCCTCGTATCGGGATTGCAACGGAGATAAAATTTCCATTTTCATGCTTCTTTCAATTTCTTTGAGTGAGCGAAAAATGTGTTTCCTGTGTACTTGCTTCGTCTTGTTGTGATGTATCTTCTATCTGTTGAGATTCTTCGATTTGAAAATCTTTTAAGATTTGTTCATATAATGGCCATATGCCCGACGCTGTAACCGATGTTTCAGCTGACATACTGTCACAAAGCATTTGTAAGGGCGATAATAGGGTCATCATCATATTTAATAATTCTATTTCTTTGTTCTGAAGGATAAGGTTTTTATGTTTTGTTCGGGACAGAAATTTTGCTATTGCTTCTTGATTTGTTAAAGCTATCTGTATCAAAGGAAGAGTAGACCACCACCTTGTTGGCGTGCATGACGGAAGTACTTTGCGCGGGAGGCCTAATGCATCTTGCTCTTCTTGCAGCGCACGTCTCATTTTGCTGCTGTGACTCGTAATTTGTCTAACAAGTAAGTTTACGAAGTTACCTAATAACTTCATTGACTGGATGTAGCTCAAGGGCTTTGTTCACTCCAATATTTAAAGTATGACCGAAACAGCTCAAATGTTGGAAATCACTCAAGTCAACAATGGCCTTTACAATATTGGCACTACTGTTGTTACACAACGAACATTTTCAGTTGGTATTTCCGACATATCTATACTAAAATATAAAGCCTCTAATAGATTAGATTTCGGAAAATCGGAATTCCGGAACTTTATCGCAAATATCGGAAGTTCGGAATTCCGGAATCTTGGAACACGATCCGAAATTTCGGAAGATCGGAATTCCGGAATCTCGAAACAAGATCTGAAATTTCGGAAGATCGGAATTCCGGAATCCAGAACACGATACTAAATTTCGGAAGGTCGGAATTCCGGAATTTTTAAACTCCATCGGAAATTTCTGAAGATCGGAATTCCGGAATTTTCGGAATTCCGGGATCTCGGAATTTCGAAATTCCGGAATTCCGAGATTCCGAAAATTCCGGAATTCCGAGATTCCGAAAATTCCGGAATTCCGAGATTCCGAAAATTCCGAGATTCCGAAAATTCCGGAATTCCGAGATTCCGAAAATTCCGAAATTCCGAAAAACGGAATTCCGAAAAATTCCGGAATTATCGACATTCCGAATTCCGGAATTGAAATCTCAATTCCGAACACCCCTAGGTCCCGGGCTCAAACCGTGCTACCGCCAAGTGAACTTTGTGGTGGACAAACACCGTGTGCGTGGTTTTTCTCGGGGTTCTCCCGTTTCCTCCCACTTTCTTCATTACACCATTTCATTCATTCCTCATAATCACCGTCTCCTTTAGCGTAACCGGCATAATCGTAAAACTCAAAGATTTCATTTCATTTTTTCCAAATTGTCTTGTGAAATGGAATCTACTAAAACAAAGGAACGTTTGCTTTTTCTGATGAATGTACCGTATAGCTCCAATCAGTATATAAATTTCTAATGCTGCCCATTTATATAATTTCTTTAAGGCTGGAATCCACACCCAAGTTAGACAGTTAATCATGGAGTCAATGAAAGAGGGAGGAGCAGAGAAGGAGCCCACAGAGCAACGGGTTTTATCTCACTTAAAGCAGAAAGGAGTGTTGGAAGGTATTCTAAAAAGTCTTAGCGTAGATAGGATATCAGTTATGCCGCAGCCCCATATTTCCGAAGAGGCTACGTCATCTGAGGAGTGTAAACCCGATGAGAAATGTGATGGAGACGCGAAACCAGAGAAATTAGAAGAAAAAGATAAAAACAAAAAGTCCTCGAAGTCAGCTTCTGATGTGGAGAGTGCTCTTAAAGCAAAAGGTAACAAACATCTCTGCATTCTGGTCAAAATAATGTTCGTACGAGGGATGATCGAAAAAAAAGGTTACAAAGTCTATTATGGCTCCTGTGTGAGACATAGCTGGAAGATCAACACACCTAATGATAGAGGACACTCCAACAATAATCTTTGATGTATTCACAGTATTCGTTCAAGCACATATCACAATGGGATATAAAGATTTCTATGTATCATTTGCACAGAAATCCGCGTCAAGTTTACGTAACCATCGTGAGGCAGCGGTTTCTGACATAATCACATGCCAGATAATGGTGGTGAGCCGTTGTTGCTTTAGAATATGGAAAAAGGCAAAAGTCACTGGGGCTAGGTCAGGGCTGTAGAAGGGATGTTCTAGTCGTTCCAAGCGTAACGTCAGTAATTCAAATACCGAGTACTGTTGTGTCTAATTGTCATTAACAATATTGGTTCGTCTTTCTTTAAAGGCACGACATCACTTCCTTACATGTTGCTTTGATATTTATTCCTCCCCATACACCTCTACAATATGCCTATGAATGTCAACAGATCTAGTGTTTTCGGCCCTCAAGAACCATATCACTAACGTCTCTTCTACTCTTGACCAGTTTTCCAGACGAGTCATCATTTTCAATGTCCGCTTCTCGGGTATACAAGATTAGAATCTGAAGTCTTCAAACTTGCACCAAGACAGACAAATTTTCGTTAAGTTACAGTGAATAAAATTGTAACCCTTTTTTCGATCATCCCTCGTATTTTGACGCCTTATGTGTAGTGTAGTCTGATTAAAATAATCGGAATGTTCCGACCCTTTGGTATGTTTTTCGTTACACAACTAAACAACGTATGAACAGAGAACGGTGTACTCTTTATAAGGGAGCAAGCAAAAAGGGTGAGAGAGAATACGGTAGTTTATTGGTATGACGCTCACCTTTGGCAAGAGAATTCCCTGGTTCGATCCCAGGATGTGTGAATTTGTGACGAACATTATTATTATTATTTAAAGAAATGGCATGTCCGTGGGACGTAAATATAGACATTTCATTTCAAAAAGGGTGAGACAGCGTCATTGGACTGAAGTATTATCTCTAAGAATACGTCGATTCTACAATCATTTTAATGAGCCGTTAAAATATACAAGCAATTTTAATTAGAGCATAGTAATATATAATTCTTGTATTGTCTAAATTATAGTAGTGGAGTTAATAAGTGTTAATTAATCGCTACACTCAAAAAGGAATAGACTCATTAGGAACCAAGTGTGGAGATAAAACATTGTCTACTACATGGCTGAAATAATGTTCACATGGAAGCCACAACAATATTTTTATATTGCTACGAGGATTGATTAATAATAAAATACCGTAACTGTATTGGCTAAATTATATTGTAGGTTTGTGGTGTACCATTTTTCTTAGGAAAGGCAGTATTATTATTATTATAATTATTATTATTATTATTTGAAGGATGCATCATACTCTTTCTATTCACCGAAGCATAACACTACCTACTCTGTATCTCCTATTCTTTATAATGAGACATCACACACTATGTTCACTTCTTGAACTATCTTACGGTCAATGTAAAACTACGCTCTGGAATTCTATCATTTTACTTACAGATCTCTGTAATTCGTGACTATTATTTATACTTGTAAAGAAGTATAAAGAATAGTCAGGAATTGCAGAGCTCCGTAAGTAGAATGATATCTTTGGGTCGTTGACTCAACAGTAAATTCAGTAAAGTTTGTAGAAGTTCTACCTCTGTTACATGTGGTTTAGTCAATATCTGTTGCCTACTTTGCCTAAAAAAACTGAATTGTTTTTCTAACTGTGTGTTTATAGGTGCAATAACAAAGTCACAAAGCCTGTCAAGGTTTTCCATGCTTACAGTTAAGGTGAATCCCAATCACAGACAGCTACATATTCAGTTCCTGCGTGGGAAAGCGTTTCTGGATCATTTATTGGACGACCCATTGCTAGCTGGTGAAGCAAAGTGCTCATTCATGATATTTCTCCATTTCCGAGGACAGAGATATTGGACGAAATCAGTGCCTTGTAGTTGTGATCCCGAATTTAAAGAAGGATTTCTTCTTGAGTTACGCAGCAAAAGGACAGGTAATTGAAGCATTATTTATTTATTTATTATTTGTTTGTTTCATTGTCGAGGCAGAAACAACTTACATATGCAGAGAGACTGCGTGGACGCAAATTCTGGCCACCATAACTTTCCACGAAATTAAAAATACATATGTTATCATACACATTACTGTAAGTCGTGTATTAAAGTATTTTACTTGAAGCATAAATTTCACTTATTGAGCCACCTAACTCTGTATAGATATTTCTATTGCTAGCGGTCTATTTTCAAATATATTATGTGTGTAAATTATTACGTAATTTTTTTAAATAGTTGATTGATTGATTTAATTAGATTGATTTTTTTAAACGGACGTTGTAGAATGTTTATCTTCAATTAAATAATGGGTACTCACTTTGTATCCAAAAATGACCAGCTGTTCTTTATATAATTTCGGCTCTCTCTGCAATCTTTTTAAGTAGCGTTACCAGCTTAAAATTTAATATTCAAGAAGATTTCGATAAGTGAGGATCTACAAGTGATAACTACAAATTTAAAGGATTTTCGGAGGATCCTGTGTTCTTCAGATATTTCAGGGAAATTCTCTTCGAGGGTGAATCTGTAAAGATAAAAAGAACAGCTAAAGGTAACTCGCAATGCAAAGAAGAATTAATTATTTTTGGATACAAGATGGAATGTCTGTTATTTAATTGTATGCTTTTTTTCACAAGTAGCAATAGAACAATATTTCAAAACCATTTTGTGATACAAATTGTATATAAGCTCGAAGCTAACTTTTTATGAAATATTGAGTTAGAATATTCAGACAGCATTATTGTACTCTGCAGTAGTGACGAGCAAAACTAATTTGTATAAAAACTGGACTGATTTGTATGCAGAAGAACCGAAAAACTGGTATTTCGGCTTTACCCGATTTTACTGAAACTAGTTTGCGGAAGCCGGTATCTACGTTTGTTCTTGTAGTACTTATTCGGAACAGGTTATCAAAGAAGTAAAAAGGTTTTTGAAAAATAAAAAATCTGACCTGTTTTCTTATTTTTAAAAAAAATGTTTTTTTTTTTTCATTTCATACATCGAAGGACCAGTTTTTGTACGCACCGCTTCCCTGCCTACATATCGTAGGGGCCGCGGTGGCTCAGTGGTAGAGCGTTCACCTCTGGTGCTTGGGGTTCCGGGTTCGATCCCAGCCCCCGCCAAGTGAACTTTGTGGTGGACAAACACCGTGTGCGTGGGTTTTCTCGGGGTTCTCCCGTTTCCTCCCACTTTCTCCATTTCACCATTTCATTCATTAGTCATCATCACCGTCTCCTTTAGCCTAACCGGCATAACAGTGGGACGTAAAACTCAAAGATTTCATTTCATTTCCTGCCTACATATCGTTCTTTAAGATCAGACATCCCAAACTAGCTTCACGCCCTGAACTGTCACTAGGTCGTTGACTGCATATAACAAATAAATAAGTCATCAAGGTAGGTGAAAGTTTATGGCAAATAATCTGAACAAATCATTTCTTATTATACAGAAAGCCTAGAAAAGGATGTAGGTACTTAACTCACTTTGTTATCTACGATTTGCTCTATTGTACACTTTGTGTATGTTTTAGTAACAAAATATAAAATGCAGCTCCCTCGTGCTATATGGTTAGTGTACACATCTTCGGCGCTGGTGACCCGTGTTCAATTCTCGGCGGGAGCTTATATAGTTCGGATCCCACGGTAAACCGCAGGTTCACGTTCATATAGCTTCGCTGCTGAAATGAATGCTAAATCCAAATCAAACCAACCAAGTAAAAGATAAACTGAAATCGTTGTCATCCCACGGTTATGTCCTTTAGCCAAAGAAAACGAATGATATATTGAAGTAAACGAGCATTCAAGACTTGAAAATGAATGAATATAAGAATGTGGAGAGAAACTTTAAAAAATGCTGAGAAAACTCATGGATGCGTTAACTTTTACGAAAGCAATTTGCCTAGGATCGAAGCAGGAACCTAACACACCAGAAATGAATGCTTTTTATTATTATTATTATTATTATTACTGTGTCGCATTTTTCGGTAGTACAGTAAACACTTTTTTTACCGGACTAATTGAGGGAAAAGGATATCCGTAAAATCGTCATGACCGTCATTCTCTTCATCTTCATAATATTTTCTACTATCTCCTGTTCATCCACTGTTCATTGGCAACCATGTGTACTAAAAGACTCCAATTTGCTACAAAACACAGTAAACATGAAGAACTGATCGGAACTGACGCTTGAAGTTTTTCGTGCGCACCATTTATCATGAGTGTAGTCGAAGTTCTGACTCAAGCAAGCAGTGATGGTGACACTGTTGTTCTGTGTACGAACTGTTGCCACATTACGATCTTACTTTTTCGCTGTGGTCGAAATTTTTGCCCCTCAACAATTCCTTTCTCCCAACTCCATGTACAATAATCAAATTCTGTCCCTTAAATCCGAAGTTCATTGATTCGAGGTCCGTTAAATAAATAATGTACTATAAATGAAGGTACGATAATAAGGAAAACAGCACCCAGGAAACAAGAAAATGCAGTTCTTGATTACAGAATACGAGTTTTTTTTTTTTAACTCTGACCTTATTTTGTTTATTCATTTGTTTTATATTTTATTATTATTTTTTCGTTAACAAATGTAGTTAGGGAGGCGTGGTTTGATTCACGTATATAGGTAGGTTAATTAAAGTATGTTTAAATGAATCCCAAAATAAAATCCGGGTAGGAAAATTTTTGTCCACGAGCTTTCACGTCGAAAATGGCCCGAAACAAGGAGATGCGTTGTCGTCATTATTATTTAACTTTGTTTTGGAATACGCTATAAGGAAAATCAAAGATAGCAACTAGAGCCGAGAGTTGAATGCGGTTCACCAGATTATGGCATATGTTGATGATGTAAATTTAATAGGGGATGATAAGAGAACAATAGAAAGAAATGCAGAGATCTTATTAAACGCTTGCAGGGACATGGGTTTAGAAGTAAATGCAGAAAAAAACTAAATACATGGAAGTTCGTTGGGATCGTAACACGGCAAATTATGGATACATTAAAATATTTAATAATACTTTTGATAAAGTGCGTACTTTCAAATATTTAGGATCAATATTAACAGACGAAAATCATATTCACGAAGAAATTAAGTGTCGACTAACAGCACAGAATTCGTGTTATTATTCAGTTCAAAATATTTTGTTGTCGCGAATTCTGTCGAAAAAATTGAAGCTTAAAATATATAAAACGATAATCATGCCTGTTGTTCTGTATGGTTGCGAAAAACATGGTCGCTTACTCTGAGGGAAGAACATAGACTGGAAGTATTTGAGAACAAGATCCTGATATGAATATTCGGACCCAAGAGGAACGGGAATGGGGAATGGCGGAAACTTCATAACGAGGAACTACATAATTTATACGGTTTACCAAACATTGTTAGGGTCATCAAGTCTAGGAGACTTAGGTGGGCAGGTCATGTAGCTAGAATGGAAGAAAGTAGAAACGCTTTCAAAGTCTTGACTGGAAGACCAATCTTAAAACGACCATTAGGCAGACCTAGGCCTAGATGGGAGGACAATATTAAGATGGATCTCGCAGAGATAGGAATACAAAGTAGAAACTGGATCCAGTTGGCTAAGGATTGAAGTCAATGGAGAGCTTTTGTGAATGCGTCATTGAACCTTCGGGTTCCAAAGGCCATAGAGTTAGTTAGTTGGTTATATAGGTGATCCTAATGATCTAGCAAATGAGTTTCTGACAATGATTTAGCAGATGTAGACTTGTGTGACGAAGTTGACTGTTGATGTTTTAACTTAACCAACAATGAAATATCAGTTTGCAAGTTTCTAATTTAAAATCGTCTGCATTATTTTTATTTGACCTATTGCCCACTTATATGTTAAAGACCTATGAAACATAAACTGTGTATACCACGTGAAGGAATTTGGCTTGTATTTGAGGTAGTATTTTCTCAATTAATATTGAAACCGGAAGTGGTTGTAATTTCTATCTCTTCCGATTTTAGTGAAGATGGAATTTACTCCTAGGGAAGCTTCATTGATTGCAGAAAACAGCATCTCGGTAACTATTACCTTTTGACTCTATATTCTCTTTCCAGCCTTAGAAAAAAGTAGATGTAAACGAACCCACCTGGCTACCAGTCTATCGATGACCAGTGATTTGGTTGTTGGTCTCACTGCACTATTATCCTACCGCAATATAGTCCCTAGTAAAATAATAATTTCGAATAAAGATATTTGAATTTATCCTACATTTTGTGATAAGAAACGTAAGATATATAATATTTAACAACAGATGTAGCTTTATTTCAACCTTACCCAACTTGGACATACAGTATTTACTGCGCATGCGTATGTGTTGGCGCGCCGACTCATTTGAAATTGAAGAATACAGAGTTTCATGGCGACGATGAGTGACAATAATCCATCTTCCTTTCGTGTTATAAAACAAAACAAAACAAAAAAAAAAAAAAAAAAAAAAAAAGGACAACAGGAACAGAGGTAATCTCGTTTATATAACGATTTGAGAAAATTCATATTTCCAGCATAGCAGTAGTTAGTGTCAGTGCGTTAATTATTTACCAACCAACCGTAGCCATACCCTTCGGAAATTATGCGTTGACAGTAAGCTAGTAGACGATCTTGCTGTTCACGTCTCTCGCTGCTGAAGCACGTGTGACCTGCGGAGTAATACATTTCGCTTTGTTTACGTCTACTTTGTTCTAAGGCTGGAAAGACTTTAACGATCATTGTTAAAACCGGAAGTGGTTGGGTTCTGCCACTTTCGGATTGAATAGAGGGTTTAAAGAAGATATTACCTATTCTTAGAACGGTAAATCGATTCCAGAAAACCGCTTCTCGGTACCTCATTATTTTTCCTCCACGTAGATCAATATTGAAACCCGACAGTTGTGTAGTTCTTACACTTCCGATTTTAATAGAAAATTAAGAACGAAGGTGAAATGTATCCTTGGGACGCCTAATCGATTGCAGGATTGCTTCCCGCTATCTATTACAGTTCCTGTTCAATAATGATCAACGTAAAAACCGGAAATGGTTCATGTTTAATACTTCTCGTAAAGGATAAGCTCCATCAACAAACTTGGTTCTTAACTTTTGGACCTGTACACCCCAAACTTGGTTCTTAACTTTTTGGCCCTGTACACCCCAAACTTGGTTCTTAACTTTTGGCCCTGTACACCCCAAACTTGGTTCTTAACTTTTGGCCCTGTATACCCCATACTTGGTTCTTAACTTTTGGCCCTGTACTCCCCAAACTTGGTTCTTAACTTTTGGCCCTGTACACCCCAAACTTGGTTCTTAACTTTTGGCCCTGTACACCCTAAACTTGGTTCTTAACTTTTGGCTCTGTACACCCCAAACTTGGTTCTTAACTTTTGGCCCTGTATACCCCAAACTTGGTTCTTAACTTTTGGCCCTGTACACCCCAAACTTGGTTCTTAACTTTTGGCCCTGTACACCCGTGGCCAAAATTAATAGTGATCCATCAAGTAGTTCTTGGGATGTTTTCACTCTTGGACGAATAGACAAATGGACAGTCAGCGTAAATATACAGGGTATCTCAAAAGTCGCCTGTCATAGGATAACTCTGTTATTATCAGAGTTACAGCAAACTGTAAGAGGAGGGGAAACAATCTCCAAATATGATGTTTTCAATCTAAAGTAAAGGATTTTTTTTTTTTTTAAATCGGACGAGCCGTTTGGGCTGTACACTCATAAGTGAATAAAGTGACTGTCTTCTACACTAATATGTCGATGGCAGCCTCCATTTCAAACATATCCCCATTTACTTTGTTGTGGATCCAAGTAAATGGCAACGTTGCATGTTTATTTAACATTGGACACATAAAGAGAGTACAGCCCAAACGGCTCGTCCAACTTAAAAAAAAATCATTTACTTTAGAGTGAAAACATCATATTTAAAGACAGTTTCCCCACTTACATTTTGTTGTAACTCTGATAATAACAGTTATCCTATGTCAGGAGACTTTTGAGACATCCTGTATAAAGTCGTTTTGGTAAACCAAACTTTTTAATAAATGTACTCTTAAGAAAAAGTGTTTTGAAAATTAATATATTTTAAAAGTTTATAATTGAATTTATGTTCATTTCTTTTTTGTTCATAGAGAGCAGTAAAATGGCTGATGCTAGTGATTTGCTAACGATATCAGATCCTATTCATATTGTTTTGGTAAAAGTGGATTCCTCTGGAGATCGACACTTGCTCTCTTCATACTTCATGGAATGGAGACAGATTCTTTGTACAGAAAATGCAAGGAAGACTGTATTTATCGAGTTGTATGGTGTAGGTAAGTAGTCAGTATTTAAAGTGGGAAAAAAGGCAGAGGCGGTATGACATACCACCGCATACCGCCTCACTTCGACCACTGTAAGTAGTACTTCTTTGATATACAGTATGGTATATTGTACAATGTTGTTAGCTTTAGGAAAAAAGGTGGTCCAATGATGAGACTTATCAGTAAATTTATTTTATTATTTTATTGGCTGGAAGTACCTTTATATATATATATATATATATATATATATATATAAACGTACAATATAAAGTTTTGTGAAACCTTAAAATATAAATGACTAGATTTCAGTTAGCCCCAATCTCCGCATTTGCATTTAAACTTTGTCCCCAGTCCCCAGCATTTGCATTTAAACTTGTCCCAAGTCCCCCGCATTTGCATTTAAACTTTGTCCCCAGTTCCCCGCACTTACATTTAAACTTTGGCCCCAGACCCCTGCATTTGCATTTAAACTTTGTCCCCAGTTCCCCGCACTTGCATTTAAACTTTGGCCCCAGACCCCTGCATTTGCATTTAAACTTTGCCCCCAGTGCCCCGCACTTGCATTTAAACTTTGGTCGCAGATCCCTGCATTTGCATTTAAACTTTGTCCCCAGTTTCCCGTATTTGCATTTAAACTTTGGCCCCAGTCCCCTGCATTTGCATTTAAACTTTGCCCCCAGTGCCCCGCACTTGCATTTAAAGTTTGGTCGCAGATCCCGGCATTTGCATTTAAACTTTGCACCCCCCAGTCCCGGCATTTGCATTTAAACTTTGTCCCCAGTCTCCCGCATTTGCATTTAAACTTCGGCTCCAGACCCCTGCACTTGCATTTAAACTTTGTCCCCAGTCCCCCGCACTTGCATTTAAACTTTGGCCCCAGACCCCTGCATTTGCATTTAAACTTTGCCCCCAGTGCCCCGCACTTGCATTTAAACTTTGGTCGCAGATCCCTGCATTTGCATTTAAACTCTGTCCCCAGTTTCCCGTATTTGCATTTAAACTTTGGCCCCGGACCCATATTTTAGTCTGCTTCTGTTCTTCCCACGTCGAGTATGGCATTTTTCTTTGCGAAAAACGTAAATCCTTTTCCCCTTTAGCATACACATCTCATATTACAGTGAAATGATAAAAACACATACAGGCCAAAGTGCTAACTACGTTCAAAAATTAATTATAAATAGTTCACCTCCCCCTCTCCCTCTTTTCCCTTATGATGATACAAAATCTCGAAGTCATTTTATATATTGAAGGGGGGGGGAATGAAACTGCTCCTATCTCGTTAAAAGCGGAATTTAGGGAAATTCTGTGGCGAAATTTCCAGAAACGCGTGGCATATTGAGGACTCATGCGTACTTTTCGAGAAATCGACAAATTTTTAAGCCACTACAGTAGAAACTCGATTAACCGTCACCCTCGGGACCGTGACCATGACGGTTAAGCGAATAGACGGATAACAGAAATATGGTTATAAACCTCTACAGTAAGTAGATTTAAAAGGTTCTGGAAAAAATAAATAACCTTATACAAGTGAATAATACTTATAATGATTGAACAGGACCAGAGTAAACCGTATTCCTTCCATGTTACACTAATATAGGTTCGTCTTGAAAATAATTCATAACAGTTTGGAATTTAATTTCTGGCATCTTGAGTGTTTCAAGTCCATGCTTTTCTCCATAAGGGTTTCAGTACTGTACCAAGTTTTTGTGTGGAAACTAGCATGACCGGAAGTGACGCATGATTATTTCAGTCCATTTCGCTTACACTTTATTCCGTGCTCTGCACGGCGCACGCCGTCAATTACGGCACATTTAAAGTACAGTACTGTCCGGAGCAGTGACGGTTAATCGAGTTTCTACTGTATAACTATGTCGTTCGTTGTGTCTATTCATTAGTTATGTATTTATTGCCAAGCTACTTTCTTCAATAAATGCGGCTCCATGTCAATAAGACCATTAATTTTTCGTAAAAATGAAATCTTTGAGTTTTACGTCCCTCGGTTATGCTAAAGGAGACGGTGATGATGAGAAATTGAATGAAATGGTGGAATGAAGAAAGTGGGAGGAAACGGGAGAACCCCGTGGAAATCCACGCACACGGTATTTGTCCATCACAAAGTTCACGTGGCGCGAGCTGGGATCGAACGAGGGACTCCATGCACCTGAGGTGAACGCTCTACCACTGAGCCACCGCGGCCCCACCATTTGTTGTTCATGTTCCTTAAATAGACAACATTATTTATTTTCAAAAACGAGTTCAATAATCATGGTTTTATATGGACACACTGTCTTTTATTTAGAAATTTCTGTAAAATCGATAATGTGCTCAGACTTTTGACTAGATATATAAATGATGCAGTATATATATATATTTTTTCCTTCAGCATATTTAACAAGGAATTGTACATGTTGGTTTACAGGAGCTGAGAACAATGTGCCAATAGGAATGCTAGAAATTAAACTACAATTAATTCCTAAACTTACTAATCCGTTATCACCCAAAGTGGTTGGAGCCCAAATAAGTTTAGAGAAGAATAGGATAACACAAGTTGAGCGCATCTTTTTAACATATTCAAAGAACTGGTGGAGAGAGTACCTGGATATAAGACCAGAACATGCCACGAGACTTGTAAAAATATTCGCTCAAGACGAAAACTTAACGATCAGGTGTGTAAACCACGGTAAGTTTCGGTAAAAGTTAAGTTTTTTATATTAATGAATGCTATTTTATATATAACAAGAAGTAGTATTAAACCTGGTTTACTTTGGTGATTCACAAGTGTACGTATACAAATTTTTCTTTGTATAAAGTATCAAATAAAAAAGTGTTGGAAACGGTAGGAGCAAAAAGGAATATATATATATATATATATATATATATATATATATATATATACAGATGGTGATCAGAAAAATGGAAACACCTGAACGAAATTGCAACTTACCAGATTAATATGGTGCCGGGCCACCTTTCGCCTTCAGAACAGCCTTGATACGACGTGGGATGGAGGCATAGAGGTCGTGAATGATAGCAAGTGGAATTTTACACCATTCCTCGTGCAGGGCATCGGCCAGTTCTGTAAGAGAGGATGGAGATGGAAATCGTTGCCGGAGTCGTTTTTCCCAAGACGGACCACAGATGTTCAATTATGTTGAGATCTGGGGATTGGGCGGGCCAGGGGAGGTGTTGAACTTCATCCCGATGTTCCTCAAACCACGCTGCAACAACGCCAGCTGTGTGAATGGGTGCATTATCATCCTGGAAGATGGCGTCATTGTCCGGGAACAACATCCGGACCATAGGATGCAAGTGGTCTCTTAAAATTGCGACATAATCGTTGGCAGTGATTCGTCCGCTAAGTGTGACCACAGGACCCAATGAAAACCATGATATGGCGGCCCACAGCATCACCGAGCCGCCGCCATGTTTCACTGCAGATCATAAGCTTCTTTGGGCGTTCTCCACACATAAACACGGCCCGTGGTTGGGAATAGGGTGAAGGATGACTCATCCGACCATATCACACGTTTCCAGTCCTCAACGGTCCAAGTTGTATGGTCGCGGTACCATTTGCGGCGTGCGAAAGCGTTATGGTTCCTGATGAGCGGTTTGGCCCGTGCAACACGACCCCGTAAGTTCATGTCATGCAATTCGCTGCGGACTGTGATTGTCGAAACAGGGTGGGGGAGGTGTTGATTGAGTTCCTCTGTCATTTGCTCCGCAGTGGCACGAAGATTCTGCGTGACAATGCGCTTTAATAACCGGCGTGACCTGTCACTCATTATTTTCTTCAGCCCACTGTTCCGCTTCCCCGATGTGGTTTTCCCGTGTGTTGTGTAGGCCGTCATCACCTTCGACACTGTCCCACGCGACACACCTAACACAGTAGCCACTGCCGTCACACTCATTCCACATAACCGCGCACCAACAATTTGCCCTCTTTGAAAATCTGAGTGGTCTCCCATTTTACACTACCTCCGTCTGCTGCAGCCACTGGACACTGCTGTTCCACTGCGCCTGACGTAGTATGGAGACCGACCTAACACACCACCACCAGCGGTCCGGCGCTGCGGGCGCCACGACACCACTGCCAACCCATACATCTGACGTGTTGCCAACTACAGGTGTTTCCATTTTTCTGATCACCATCTGTATACATATATATATATAAAAGACTATTTCGAAAAGAAGAGACACATTATTGGACAAATTATGAGACAGAGAACATATTCTCTATCTCATAATGTGTCCAATAATATCTCTTCTTTTCGAAATAGTTTTGTATATATTCCTTTTTCCTTCTACCGTTTCCAAAACTTTTTCATTTGATACTCTACCCACCCATGTCATTTTCAACACCCTTCTCTAGCACCATATCTAGAAGGCTTCCGTTCTTTTTTATTACTTATTTATTTTTTTTTCTGCTAGTGACCGTGTCTTACGTCCATGCAACGCCTTCTTCTCGTAAGCTTTTCTGGATTTTACATCTGTGCGCTTCTACTATCGTTTGACATATTATTTCCCAAGTAACATAATTCCTGCACGTCTTCCATCAGGTGATCCTATTTTAATCTTCTTTCTTCTTTTTGTTTCAGTTCCTTTGCATGTCATAACTTGTGTTCTGTTCTTGTTGTTCATCATTTTGAATTTGTTGCATTTCATGTAGACCTTCTGATTTTTCTCGCTGTCGGTCTCATGAAGTATTAATAAACGAATAAATTGCCTTGGTGGGAGCGCGGTGGCTCAGTGGTAGAGCGTTCACCTCCATTGCTTGGGGTCCCTGGTTCGATCCCAGCTCGCGCCGTGTGGACTTTGTGGTGGACAAGCACCGTGTTCGTGGGTTTTCTGGGGTTCTCCCGTTCCCTCCCACTTTCTTCATTCCACCATTTCATTCATTTCTCATCATCACCGTCTCCTTTAGCCTAACCGGCATAACGGTGGGACGTAAAACTCAAAGTTTTCATTTCATTTCAAATTGCCTTGGATTGAGTATTTGTCTTAATATATCTACATAATTGAACTACTTTAATATGTGTACTATATATTTTGTTTATCTGGTTTTTTCCTTAGGCCTGTGTTCTATTTTGTTAGTCCATTGAATACGAAAAGACTTGTGGAAACTCCAAGAGAGGCAGCATGGTTTGTATCTTTAATCCCATTCCAAGTTCCTGCATATTTAGCATCTGTGCCAACAGCAGACCAATGGTGGCATCAGCACACACTTTTTGCTGTCAAAAAAGGGGTGAGTACTAAAAACGAACTTATTTCGTTTTACACTTAAAATACAACTTTTTTTGAAATTTTCTTTCACTAAAAAAACGTTCTTTAATAAAATAAATAAGTTTAATTAATGGGCAGTTACAAAGGTAAAAAGCCTTTTCAAAAGAGAATATTTCGGAAATATGGACGTTGGATTAATGGGGACTCGAACCCCTATCAGCTGCTTTTGGGACGATGCTTTATTTCTCAAGCCCAACCAACCACCTATTTTATGATAATTAGTTGTGCAAGCAATCTATTACGGAAAGCATTTAGATTAGGAATACTTTAACTGTACAGCCATGAACATAAATAAGTAGAGGTTGGAGCCATAAGAAATAAAGACTCTTACCTCTACTTATTTATGTTCGTGACTACAATACATTCAAGTTAAAGAGATTAATTTTCTTATCCGAAACACCCAGTAAAGCTAATTTCTACGTATACTTTCGAAGGCAAATTCATTTCATCGTCGGTGCGAATTTGAATGGTTACTCTGCTATCCTCCTTTGTTGTCTTGTTGATTAGTATGGCATAAACGTATATTAACTAGTAAATATGCATCCCATCATTTCTTTGAGTAATTGAGTAGTATATAGAACTTTAAAAATTATTTTATCTGCACATTATAGTGAAATGAAAACGTAAACATGTAAGAATTATGCCAATTTGCAGCAATCGACATGTTAGATAAAATATGTTTTGTTGTTATATCAGTGCATGCATGTTAACGCTCTATAGTCCGCGTCACCCGAATTGGCGTGCGGCATCAGCCAATAAACTCGCGCTGCGCTGTTATTAAACCTTCAGAGAAGAATCTACTCATTATAATTGTCCACAAATACGAACAAAATCAATTATGAATGATTAGATTCCTCCCTTAATGTTTAGTAACAGCGCACTGCGAGCTTATTGGCTGATGCCACACGCCAATTCGGGTGACGCGGACTATAATTTAAATAAAAGAGCAAATATTACTTGCGTGGTGCATCATCAGGTATTTTTTTCCAGCGATATTTTGCAAACCCCACTGTTTGTTTATTCATGTAGACAGTATTTTCCGGATTAGGTCTTGAGTCACTATTTAATTCATGGTATTCTTCTCGTACGGGAAAAAGGATAACTTTTGTACTAGAATCGAAATAAAGTAGATTAATATGTATAAATAAAAGTAAAGTAATTTACGTACCTTGCGTATACTTAGGTAATGTCTACATGAATAAGCAAACAGTGGGTTTTGCGAAATGTAGAACTAGTTTAAATTTGTTCCAATATGGTAGAGAGTTTATATGGAACATTGTTGTAAGCTTAAGAAAGCTTAATAAGTTGTAGTCAATATAATTCAAAGAATACAATATACTTAATGAAGCAATAGGATACATATCAGTAATATTAATGAAAGTTCAACACTTACTTGAAGTTAAAAAAAATATTGCTGGTTTCACACTAGGTGAAATTATGACTTTTGTACACATTTTCATTTTTGTGTATGTTTCTGAACTGATGAAAATTAATTTCATAATACGCCACATTGGAAGGACGTGGTATAGAATAATTTGAGGTTTTTATGCTCAAATTTACAATTCGTCGATAGTTTTTTTTTTTTTTTTTTTTTTTTTTTTTTTTTTTTTTTTCTTCAAGTACTATCTCAAAAGTGGAAAAACTTCATGGGTTTAAAATATCCAAGAGCAGTTCTTTACCAGTGTTCCTCCAGGGAGGAAAATTCTCCAAAATTGTAGTATTTCAAGCAACGTAGATTTTCTTAAAGAATGCATTGAAGATTGTCAGAATTTATTGCTGAAACGTTTGCACTAAGTGTTAAAGAAGGATGTTCTTAGGTACGTCTTGAACTGCCATTAATAATTCAAAAATGACAAAGATAAGTAAGTATAAAAGTTTAAAGAAATAAAAATATAATGTGGTATGCAAAAGAATTGCAAGTGTAGTTACAGTATTTATTATTCTGTAACAGCAAGATGCTTGAATAATCTTCGTATAAAATTTATATATTTACATTTTGCCTATTCTTAAATGGAGTTTGTTTAAGTGATTGTGAATTGTACATTACACGATACAAAGTATAGAGTAGTTTATTTCATTCATCAGCTCAGAAAGTTTCTACGGAAAAGCAACCAGACGCTCTAGTTGGAAGAAACAAATATACGTACAAGCTTCTTGCACACACACACACACACACACACTTATAAAGATATATATATATATATATATATATATATATATATATATACTGCCTTTGACATTGTTTGTGCATAAAAAGCCGTCTGCGTAAAGATCAAAGAGTCAACAAAACTTACTTTACAAGCTGTCTATCAGCCTAAGCCAAATTACAAACGTGAATCTTAGTGCAGTACTGAACACATCTTTGTTTTAAGTGTTATTTTCTGTTACTGTATCCATAACATATATTTCAATTTTTTTTCCAGGGTATAGAAAACCATGCTCTGTTGCTATGCAGCCTGTTACTGGGATTTGGGTTAGATGCGTATGTGTGCATTGGAACAAAGCAAGAAAATCAACCATGGGCGTGGGTTCTGACATGTGGAGAAAATATAATGTTCTGGGAAAGTACAACAGGTTTGTAGCGCGAGCGAATTTTCTATGTACGATTTGAGTGTATTCCACGTGAAATTAGCCCACAATCACGCTCCAATATCATTCAAGGGATTAAAGAAAATCTCGGTAGGTGTCTGCTTAATGATTACAGAAGATACTAAAATGATCACTTTGATAATAATGCACTTCTGTGCGCGGTTCAACGTACACTTGGGTTGCAATTCGACTTTATTTCCCTTGAATTTATTTAACGTGTTATAGTTATAATTTCTTTTTAAAATGTTTCGAAGGTAACGCAGAAACCATAAATTTTTGCAAACTGCTCTTTCTTTAGTGAACTTACCGTGAATTCCCAAGAGGTATACCCTGTACATATGGCGTATCGCTATATCGTAAAATAGGACATACTCACGTTTATCAGGAATGAATTCAGTGCGCGTTTGAGGTGTTCACATAGATAATTGAAGTTTTCGTAGAAAGAAATAGGCCTATTATCTAATCTGTGCCTTGATACTGCACACTAAATACTAACTGAAATCACGCAATGATTCTTCATAAATTATATAAGTATTATTTGTGGTCCTGGTACTCTAGTGGTGAAAGACTCTCATGTCCTTTCCGATGGTATTTGGTTTAAGTAACCACATGCAATAATTCAGTGCGTTTGTCGTTGTCATTGAATTTAAGTACACGTTACACAATACGCTTTCAAATTGAGAGATGGTAGTACAGTACAACGATTCTTGTCTGCGTGAGAGCGACCTTGGGAACATATGCATACGCATTTCTTACAGAACTCACACTAGGGTAAATATTACAGATATGATCCCGCAGTATTTTTCTTCATGTGCATACATTTGGAAAGGAGATACTTCTACTTGAGATACCCAAGATAGTTGTATTATTTACGTTAGGTTTCCTCCCGAATCTTTTATATCTTTTAAGCCCCTTCAGTGGCTCCGTCGTCATTCTATATATAAAGGTAAGCAAGAAAGTTCTGTCGCTTTTCGTGAAAGTCTGTGTTTAATTGGCCCTCACACCGTGAGTTGAATGCGAATTGAGATAAGGTGAAGGTCAGTTGTTGCTGTGGGTATATCCAACATACTACTTAGTCGTGGCAGTTCAGTTATACCGTGAACTTGTGTAAGGACAGAGTGAACAAGGGACCTCAACAGAGCGTCAAGGACGTGTCTGCTGTACGATTTCAAACTGGAGTCAAACGCCGCTGCAGCGGGGACGGAAGATATGCCAGGCCTTTGGTGAGGGTGTCGTGACTACACGGACAGTGCAGCGGTGGTTTAACAAGTTTAAGGACGGTGACGAAACACTCGAAGACGCACTACGTGCCGGAAGACCAACACATATAAAGATCTTCGGGCAGCAATTGAGGCGAACAGTGGCCAGACATGTGAGGACCTGGGACTACAATTCAGTGTGAATGGAGAAACCATTCGGCAGCACCTCCATCAACTTGGGAAGCACTTCAATTTGGGTCAGTGGGCCCACATGATTTGACTCCTGGCCAAAAGGCAACGCGAGCAGACACCTGTGTTTCTTTGCTGTTTCGTCTGAAGGAGTCATTTCTGGACAAGGTGTTGACATGTGATTTGAAGTGGGTCCTGTACGAAGCTTCACGGCGCCGTCATCATTGGTTAACATCCAGTGAACCGGTTCCAGAACAGCCAAAGCCAGCACTGCACCAGAAGAAGGTCCTCTTGGTATTTGATATATGTACTGCTCGCGGCATCGTGCATCGGGAACTGCCACCAGCTGGTCAGGGCATCAATGCAACTATGTACTGTCAGGAGTTGATCCGTGTTGTTAAAAAACTTTTTTCTGAATCGCAAAGGGGTCCTCCAGTTACAGAACAACGCTAAGCCCCACGTGCACGTGGCTAGGATAACCCGTTTAAAGATGTAGATGCTTTTAATTGTACATTCTTGACTGCTTATTTGTTGAACATATAGGCTTATTTATGTAAATAAACAACTGAAAATTTCAGTGGGCGTTGCAGATGTTCGCAGGGAGAGGGGGTTGCTAAGCCTCGTGGCCTTCCAGTAGCTGCAGGTCGTTCGCAGGTAACGTTTTGTACTTCGATGCCTTTATGCAACTATTTTTAGAAGTGTATCTTGTCCCTCGCCTTTGATACTTGTCATGATACAATAACACGGTACTTGAGTTTGAAATTCTTAGATATGAAAAGGCCAATGGGAGATGTTTTGTGCATCTAGCGAGAAACTTATCATTTTTCGCAAAAATGAATAAAATGTACCAATATCATTCGGTGAATAAAATTACAAAAAAAATCATCTCTAATTTTGCTTTAATCTAAAAACCCTCTGACGTTCTGTTTGAGAGGGGGCAAAAAAGTAATTTAGGCACTGCCCTCTCTCACCCCTCCTTGGCTGAAACCTTTCAGAGAACTCTTAAATGCACAATAAATAAGATAGGTCTACGATACCACTTTTTAAACAGTATTAAATATGCGCCCATTACTGTCTTTAAATAAACGTGTGTAAGATCTAGTGGTACTATGATCAAGATACGGGAAGAAAGGATTCTTTATATGTTAATTAGACTTCGATTCAGTTTTTTCAATCTTACGTTTATGTTCTCATATGTACTTTTAATACAAGCATAGGTTCTGTGATTCAGTCTCATAGTACACACAAGCCAAGGTTCGAACAAAAAGTAAGTAAAAAATAGATTGTTCGACGTCTTATTAAGTGCAATTCTCTTGGAGGCGAGATAGTGTGATGGGGAGCGGCATATACTGTTAAGGATGATCTTGCATGATAGACTATGCTCGCGTTAACCGCACTGAATCCAAACTTCGGTCATGATGCGAAGCCCACATTAATAGTAGGTGGCATCCTTCATAGCCTCGTTGTTGTATAAAAATAAGCACAAAATCCCAAAATCAGTTTCAAATTGTATTTCATTTGCCCCTTCCTCCGTGCCTAGCTTCCCAAATTGTGATTCAGTTTGTCTCTTTGTGCCTGGTTTCAACTGCAAGCAATAGGGATGTTTTTCGAGACAAAAGAAAGTTATGATTTGTCCAAATATATATATATATTTTTTAACGAGAGCTCACACTCAAATCACGCATGCCCTAAAAGGATAAGAGATTAAGTGCTCGAACGCCCTTCCCCCCTTGATGAAATTCTGCGTGTGCCACTGACTGAAATCATTTATCAACAACAATAGGAAAGATACTGAAAGAAAGTCGACCAAGAGGTCAGATCGATTTGTTAAAAGAAATTTTTCAAGCACGAGTAACTGCCTTACTGTTACCGAACTATGTGTTCATCTATAAACTATTTTGATATTCTTTTTAAACACCGAGAATCAGTGTGTGTTAAGATTAGATGTCATTTGTTACAGGTAGTAGATATGTGCATACTCCGAAAGACGGTACTAAACATCGGAAGAGAGCGCCAGATTATCCATATAAAACTGTTGGATGTGTTTTTAATCACAAGTCATTCTATGCAAATGTTCAGGTTAGTAACAGGGTAATCTCTCCTACTTACCACCTCTTATTGCTTAAGATAACTCCTGCCGTAAACATGCGGAAAAGAGTGAAATTTACGTATTTTAATTATTACATAATTATCAGGTAATTTTGTATACTTTTAGTTCAGTATTAATAAAAGGTGCTTTATATATGTATATTATAATATGTAGATACCACCCAAGACAATTTGAATGTTTCTGCCGTTGTTATGAATAGAAAGTAGTTGATGATTATGAGTAACGAATGGAAGAAAATACGGTGAAACTATAATGAAAATAATTGCAATATTTGTCTTGGTTGTACAAAAAATATATAGTGCAGCCCACTTATAACGAATTTCAAGGGACCAACACAATGAGTTCTTTATATCCAAACTTCGTTATAAACAAACGAATTATGGAAAACACAAAAGATTAGATACGTAACAAGCAGATACGTTTAAAAAGAATATACAGCAGTATAATAGCATTATATCTGAAGATAATTTAATTAATTGGGTTATTATCTAGACTATCGTACATATTGCAAGTCTTCCTACCTGTTTAAGTACTCTTGAAGAAGCCTGTAATTTTCTTCTGAACCGTGTCTGCTGCAGCTGTTCGTAGCACCACCGCTTCCACTTCCTCAAATGCCCGAAACGCATGGCCAGCATCGTGTTGTTGTGCTTAAAGAGATAGCGTTGCAAGTTTTCCAAACTTTGGATCGCTTCTTTGGAACTCAACGGGTTGTTTCATATTTTCCACTTCGCTCTTGAACTCTGGTGGACGTGTGTTGTTGAAAATATCTGCACCCGGGGCGATTTCTGTTGCCATCCGAGTGGAAGGGGGGGAGTGAGTCATGCCTCGTTTGCACAGCGACAACAGCTATGAAAACCAGTTTTGCGGTACCCGAGTTATCCACGAACAGAAGAAAAGAAAACATGATCCCGTTCTGAAAACTTCGCTATAAGCTATAACGGAAAATATTGTTCGTAATCTATGGTCATTTCATCCATGTTTTAAATAGGCGATGTGACGGGGATTTCATTTATGTTTGTAATATCCAATAATTCGCTATTTCTGAGTTCGTTATAAGTGAGCTGCACTATATATATATATATATATATATATATATATATATATTCATCAACGTCCAGGCCGTGTTACTATAGGTATGAACGTGAAATTTGGAGAGAAACGAAAGTAAGGGATAAGAAAGGTTTTTGGGAAATACTCATCATGAGGGGTTAAAGGGAGGTGCAGACTTTTCCCGAAGAGTAGCATATCTCATGAATTCCTGACGTTAAAGATGTGAAACTCGGCATATGATTTCTTCATTAAAAATAAAAGAATATGTATTTCAGCATTTTCGAAAATTCCGCTCGAAATACAGGAAACGGGAACTTAAATTTCGATATTCATACAATGCTCAAATTTGTCTTTCTTTAATCTGTAAGTGCCGAAAGTGAGGATTTGCTTAAATTGAATATCTGAAATTCGGTATATGGACTTTTAATTAAAGATAAGGAAAACACGTATTTCAGCGTTTCTGATAATTCCACTGTAAAGGAGAAAAAGAAAGCGAGCAAGTTTAATCATATTTGAGAAATTTCCCTATATTTCTTCACAAAGTGCCGAATGTAAGGATTTGTTTAAGTTAGACATGAAAAATTCGGTACATAAACTTATGAGTAAAGATTAGGGAATACGTGTTTCAGAGTTTTCCAAGAATCCGTTTCTAAGGCTTAAAGGGAGGTAATTTTAATAACATTGAACTCTTAAGAGGGCAAACTGCTGTCATTTTACTAACATCCAAATTTCTCTTTAGTGAGAAAGATCTCAGTGTGAGAATTCGTTAAGTTTGAGAAGTGAAGTTTAGTTTATAAACTCTTAACTAAAAGTAAGAATACGTGTTTCAGCAGTTTTGAAAATTACGCTCCTAAAAGACAAAGAAGAGATATTTCTATAATATTGAAATTTCTAAAAGTGCCATCTGTAGGCGTCTATGTAAATTCCACTTCTAAAGACGGAAAGGAGGACAATTTCTATAATAATATTAAACACAAACAAACTATTTGCTGAGCAAAACAATATATTCACATAAAAAACTACATACGTCTTACAGTTTCGCCAACTAACACTTTGGCTTCATTAGACACTATGCGATACAGGAGAAATGTACAGTCTTATATACAAACAAGAGCTGTGACATCTTGCTTCTGAGTGGCTCCTGGCAGCAGCCAATCCCCAGATAGAAAGCCTCGGTATAGAAATATTCAAATCAGAATACTTGAAGGGGATTGGCTGCTGCCAGGAGCCACTCAGAAGCAAGATGTCACAGCTCTTGTTTGTATATAAGACTGTTTCTCCTGTATCTCATAGGTCTAATGAAGCCAAAGTGTTAGTTGGCGAAACTGTAAGACGTATGTAGTCTTTTATGTGAATATATTGTTTTGCGTAACAAATAGTTTGTGTTTAAGTATATACAAATCAAAGCTTCTACTTGTGGAAAATAATATTAAGATTTCCCATTATTTATCCAGAAAATGCTTAATGTAAAGATTCAATTAAGTTGGGGGTGTGGAATTCGTTAAATAAACTGTTAATTAAAAATAAAAAAATATATATATTTAAGCGTTTTAGAAACTTGAATGGGAAGAAGGAAGGACTATTATATACGATTATCTGGAAGAGTGAAAGTACTTCACTGAAAACTCAGGCCATATTAATATATACCGTATTTACGCGATTCTAATACGCGCTTTTTTATCGATTTTTTCCCCCTCCAAAATTAGGGTGCGTCTCAGATTTGAGTTATGCAAATTTAGGCCAAATTAGATGGAGTTGTGCCAAAAATTGCTAATCCTGTTAATCACGATTATGTAAAGAATGCGTATTTTGTGGTATTTGACCATCAAAAATGGAAAAATTGGAAAAGATAGTGATGCCAATGACGAAACAGATGATGAGCAGTAATTGTGTCAGTGTTCTTTTTGTCAGTGTGAGCGCAAAACAGAATAAAAGAAACAAGTTTAAATAATTGCTCAATAATTATTTGTGTGTGTGTGTATATATATAGGTAGACTATTTTCGGAACAGCTATGACTTGTGCCGTGAAGGTAGTCAGCGAGTCGAAACATGGGAGGGGAGTGATGAGTTGTGCACGATGAAAGCACTGTGGTCAGTATGTGTACGCTGTTAGCCAGTTGTTTTCGCGCTGTTGTAGAAACGTCATGCTGTGCGACTCGATTCAAAGGTGCACATACGAAAGCTCACAGCTGTTCCGAAAATAATCTACCTATACATACAGGTATAATATACATACTGGTATATGATAATGTGATACCGATAATGAGTTACTATGAAACTGACACAAGCAAGTGTTGTACCGTAATTACATTAGAAAAAAAAAAGTACCAGCAGATGCACATGAATATACCATAAATTCTAGCGTAAGTTCAATGTTTCTTTATTTTCCCATAACATTATTTGTTTTCCCATGTTTATTATTTTTTTTTCATTCTTTAAAATCAATGCAATGTGGTTTTTTCTTCTTTTTTTTTTTAATTTTTCCTTCAAAAATTCGGGGTGCGTCTTACATTTGAGGGCGTCTTAGATTCGCGTAAATACGGTATCTAGAAACCTAAGCTTTGGACAGAAAATTCTTTTTGTTACGAGAACAATGAATAAGAATGTTTTTTAATACGTAAGCAAAGGTAGGTAAAGGGGATTCAAATGTTTTGGCCTGAACAGAGTACCACATAAATCCTTGAAATTAGGGAGATGAAGTTCGACATATAAACTCCTTGTTAAAAGTAAGTGTGCACGTGACCAAGCATTTTCCAAAATTCTACTTTGAATATGAGGGGGAGGTGCGATTTCTATATTTTTTTCGCCACATTGGAATAGATGTTATCTGTTGTTTGTGAATGCATTGTGGAAAACGGCTTACCCGTGTGAAATAAACCCCCTCAAGGATAGTTGGTTCTGCCTTTGGATTTTCATTATGTCACATTGATTAATTCGCGTATCCTAAAAAGTAGGGCACAAATAGGGTATTTTGTGGGTTTTTATAATTACGCTTTCATTAAATTCGGTATCTTAAGGGGTGAAAGGGGTTCAAATACTTTCCATAAACGTATTCTCCCCGTGCGAAGAACAGGCATTTCAGCTGGAAAAATGAAACACCATTTTAAAAAAGCCTGCTTGTTTGTATCTCTAATTAGTCACGAGGCACTTTTCGTAGACGTATGAACAGCCAAAGGAATGCTAGTGTTAACATTCTAATAAGTTTCTCTGTTCTTGTAAATTTGTTTTGTCCGCTCCTTCTGTCCTTTGAAAATGGGTTGAGTAAAGACCCGAAATATATTGTAAAAACTTATGGAGTAATAAGTAGGTTTTGTTATCTATAAACCTTATGTTTTGATCGTTTTACAGTTTTTCGTCTTATTAGTTTACTCTTTTAGTATAGATATTTTAGTACATATCTTAGTACATATTTTAGTACATTGTCTTAAATAAGTACTACTTTTTTTTGTTGTACTTATATATATGTACTTTCTAATTTATTAGCAAATAACCTCGGGAGTGGGTGGCTGTTCTGGAAAACGGACTGGATGGCGTAGTAGTTAACGCATCGGCACGATATTCCGGAGGTCCTGGGTTCAAGTCTGGGTCCAGTCAGTCACTTTTTCACTCTTTGCATTAGAATTCGCACCTATAAAGGATTTGGAGTGTTTTTTTTTTTTTTAATCGTTGTTCCTTCCTTCCATTAGTATATATGAAATTACAGCCGTCATATTGTGCTCGGTTTATGGACACGGGATTATCTAATCCAGCGTTTCCCAACCGGTGTGCCGCGAGGAAATCGAAACAAAATTATTAATTCTATTACAATCAAATTGCAAGACATTGAGTCTCACATCATATTTATGAGGAAAAATGTATATCTGTGTTTCACATTACTATGAACCTCTACTATGAATCTACAGTTTTAAGTTTCATACACTGTTAATATTCTGTACATTTTTAATGCTAGAAAAGTATTTGTTATCATTGTTATCGCCATTATTGCTTCTTTATTGTTGCAGATTATTTCGTAACTTGAAATTTTAAAATATCAGTCAATCCTTTCGACAAAGCAAACATGGATACAAATTACCTACATTTGTGTTTTAAAAGTACAAGAGATTTATTTCTTTATTCTTTAATGATCTTCCTTCTTAATGAAAGGTTGGATACAAGTTTCGAAAAAGAAAGCGTATTTTTAATTGCCACGGAGGAAAACAAGTGATCGAGCTTTCTTCTCTGTGAAAATAATATATTAGTAATCACAGAAAAAAAAATATCACGGTATTTTATATTTATAAATAATAATAATAATAATAATAATAATAATATGTATATGTATATGTATATGTGTGTTGCGCGAGAATTCAAGTTACACCTGTAGTGTGCCGCAAGTTGAAAAAGGTTGGAAAATGCTGGTCTAATCACAGCAAGGGTCTGTGATACAACCCACGTGATCCTAGATGAGAGCACCAACCTCGAGAGTGAGTGGCTGTTCTGGAAAACGGACTGGGTGGTGTAATGGGTAAATGAATTGGCACAGTATGCCGGAGGTCCCGGGTTCGAGTTCCGGTGCAATCAGTCTCTTTTTCACTCTTTGCGTTGGAATTCGCACCTATAGAGGATGTGTAAAATACAAAAGTTTGGTTCTTTCGAGAACTAACTTTATGTCTAATATTTGTAAAGATATAATAAATTTCAAGTAAGTGTTACATAAAGATTATGTTTTGTTTCTTTTACAAAGGTCAGCGATGTTGTCGAGCTCTGCAGCTTTGATTTGAATGAGCGTTCTAGATGGAAGCCAATGTCTGAAGTCTCTATTAAGTCCTTAACAGACGAAACAATAAAGCCGTATGCAGCTCGTCTTGTGCCTGGTTGGTCCAATCACTTGCAAGCTAGTTGCGAATTGGAAATACAACTGAAAGCCCTGATTGTCGAAAACAGAAGGGTAGAGTATAATTTCTGTTACTTGTAGAACTGCTATTATGTTGAGGAATATTATTGTAAATTAAGAGGACGAGAATTATTTACGCAAATACGAATGAGTTGAGTTTAATATCCCTTTTCAGCACCGAGGATATTTGAGACGTGGACCTACAGCTAAATGTGGAACCCGAACAACATGAGTTTCCACCGGGAATAGAACCCAGATCTTCTAACCGAAGGCGCGAATACTTAGTAATGAGAGTCTCGGTAAGAAAATGTAAATGATAAAAAGTAAGTCACTTCTCTTTTTATTAAATGCTTTTTTTTTTATTATAGAAGGCCATAATGATGCAACTTATAAGTACCGTTACAGAAACTCTATTAAATCAAGATGTATCCAGTGAAAAATAGCTGAATCAATCGAATGCATATCCTGTATAACAGACAACGAAATTTGAGGTCTCAACCTAGTAGCCAGATAAGAGGCTTTGGTCGTCATGATTCCAACACGAGACAAAGCTTTCTTTGCAACAACAGGAAGCGGGCAATAAGCTTAATACAAGGGTTGGATTTTTAGTAACGGCAACACTACTATACATATACTTGGGAACAAAGCAATCCATTATAATTCATACCAGCGGTAGGTTGGATGATCAGAGCACATGAACTTGTCTGCCCTCTCCTCCATGCGCGCGCAGCGCCAGCAGTTAGAAGACACTTCTGAGTGAGTGCTCCTGAACTACAGTCACGCTGCGGTGCTCGCGGCATACAGTCATGTTTACGAAGCAAGACCAGAGGAGCTGGTTGAAAATTCAATGTGCTAGAAGTGGGAATGCAAAACAATGCTACGGAGTATTGCAAGATGTTTGCGGTGAAAGTGCATTACCATACCATACAGTAGCAAGGTGGGTCAAAGCCTTTAATGACGGACGACAAAATGTCACAGACGTGCCTCGCTCCGGTCATCCTCCTGTAAGTGAAGAAGATGTGCCGAACGTGAACGCGTTAGTGCTAGCGGATCGGAACGCCACGATTCGTCAATTGGCCAACGATACAGGACTAGCGCATTCGACTGTGCTGAAAATTCTGAAGAATAACCTGAGATTGCGTAAAATCGCCTCAATGTGGGTTCCACTTGATCTAACTGAACAGCACAAGTGGCTGCGATATGATGCCGCTCTAACACACCTGGAGCGGTATCAACGTGAAGGTGAGGCCTTCTTACGGCTGATCATTACTATTGGTGAGATCTGGGCCAGAGTGTATGAACCATAGCTGAAATGACAAACAAGTGGCGTCATCCTGGGTCACCGAGACAAACAACAGTTCGGAATATCCCAACCAATGTGAAAGCTACTCATCATTGCATACGACTGGGATGGTGTAATCATAAACCATACCGTTCCCCAAGGACACACCGTTAGTGCAGAGTACTACTGCATTTTTTTTTCCAAAACAATGTGCAAACAGCTATAAGACGAAAACGACGCCACTGCCTAAGAAACCCACCCATCATTCTGCATGACAATGCAAGGGCACATTCAGCAGGTGCGGTCTCTGATTTGTTGCATCGTTGGAGCTGGGAAGTGCTGTATCACCTCCCGTATTCTCCAGATTTAAGTCCCTGCTACTAGATCTGTTCCCGAAGATGAAGGAACCACTTCGTGGGACATGCTTCCGTACAGTTGATGATCTCCTCCGGGCAACCGATCGCTCCATCCGCACTATCCAGAGATTAGGCACTGCCAACGGCATCCAGCGGCTTCCACATCACTGGGAACGCGTGATTCATAATACTGGTGAGGGCTTGTAAAACTTCGAACCTTGTAAGTACTCTACTTCTCAAGATATACCGTTGTTGCCATTACTAAAAATCCAAGCCTTGTACGTGACAAATAATGAATGACACACTGCATACAATGTAGTGGCAACACGAAGTCACTGAGTTTACAGTTTATCCCAGAGACTTCTTTTCCTCCGAAATTCAAAAGTTAGGTTTTATCCTATCCACGAAAAAGTGCACTTCTAAGGCAAACAAAGTAAATGCCAACTGGCTACCATGAAATTAAAATATTTGGTAGCCAATGGTCACGTGGCGGTCGGAAATTTCGCGCCCTATTGTATAAGTAAAGATACATACATCATAAATATTGTGGCATTTGGCAAGTCAATTGCTACAACTGAGAAGCTTCCATGCTCCACGGTCTTCCGCTAACTCCTTAATCTTTAGTACGACTTTTCTGTTTCGATATCGTCCATTAACTGTAGTCTCTTTCGCTCCTCCCTCTCTTTCCTTCCACCATACTTTTTGGCACATCTCTCATGATACAATTCTTTCTTAGCCAATATCCCAACCAATTTCTCTTCGTCTTCTTAATAATATATAAAATTGTTCTTTTCTCTCCCATGATTTCTAATACCCTCTCATTCGTTTTCCGCTCCACACAGCTAATTCTCCCCATTCCGCTCCCTACCCACATTTTTAAAGTTTCCAGTTTATTATTATTATTATTATTATTATTATTTTCTTCCTCCTAAAGGCTTCTTTCGCCATTCCTATTCTTCCTTACGTTCACACTTCATATCATTACTAATAATACTACGTAAGTATCGAAAACCAGTCACTTGTTCTATTTTTTCCCCCTGTTACTTCTATATTTGACACCAATCCTTTTGTTTCAATCACCATGGCTTTTGTCTCTCTAACATTTATTTTCGTCCCATATTCTTCACAGCCCTTCCTCAAGTTTTCTAAAATTTTATTGATTTTCTCTTCAGATTCTGCAACAAGCGCTATATGATTTGCAAACCGTATATACCTAATCATTCTTCCTCCCACTGAAATGCTGTCTTCATTATGTAAGCTCTTTTTCACTCTCTCTTCTAGATAGATGTTAAATAATCTAGGCGAGAGACAGCATCCCTGTCGAACTCCCCTTCCAATTCCACCCTCTTCCGTCAGTTCTTCTCCTAACCTAACACTTACATGTTGGTTCATGTATAAGTTTCTTATGAGTCTTCGTCTTTCTATACCAACCCAACCTTCTTTAGAACTTCCAACAACAATTTTCCAGTTCACACGGTCAAAAGCCTTTTCTTAATCAATAAATACCACATATACCTCTCCCGATTACCCTTAATAATTCAGTTTCATCTTTTGTGCCCTTGCCTTTCCTGAACCCGAATTGTTCCTCCTCAACTTTTTCATTTGTTCTTCCATACAACCTTCTGTTCAGAATTCGAAGCAAGGTTTTTGCTGTATAAGATATGATCCTAATAGTTCTATAATCTTCTCTTTGGGTTCGATTTCTTAGCCATCGGAATCATGATTGTCGTTAGGGAGTCTTTTGGCCACTTTCTTGTTTCACATATTTCATTGCATAGTCGGAACAATTCTTTCTTGCCTTTGTCTCCCATATTCTTAATGAAGTCGATTGTTATCTATCCCGGTTGCATTTCCATTCCTAATCTCGGTTATAGCTTTTTCAAACGCATTCCGAAGAATACTAAACTTTATATCACCCTCGTCTACTTCATTTTGTACTTCAGCATCTAGGCCACATGGTCTATTCCTACTCTCATATAAATCCTCAACATATTCTTTCCATCTCGACATATAGCCCAGTGTATAGAGCTTACTGAGTAGTACGATACTTCCCAATAAAATTGTGGTGCACTTCAGCCCTTGGGTCCCGGTGGCTCAATGGTAGAGCGTTCACCTCTGGTGCGTGAGGACCCTGGTTCGATCCCGGCTGGGGCCAAGTGGACTTAGTGGTGAACAAACACCGTATGCGTGGGTTTCCTCGGGGTTCTCTCAGCAACCACGTTCATCGTGACGAGGACATATAGCCTCGATGCTGACGTCCCCATTAATCCCCCATTCCCTCTTTCGGGGTTCTCCCGTTTCCTCCACTTTCTTCATTCCACCATTTCATTCATTTCTCATGATCATGGTCACCTTTAGCCCATCCGGCATAACTGTGACGTAAAACTCAAATATTTCATTTTAACTTTTTTTTTGGCCAGGAGAGGGAAAAAAAAGAGGGTGTGCTTTTCCCATAGACCGCCATGTTAATTCAAGTCCCGCAAAAGTTCATTACACAGCGACGCACTGTAGGCAACTAAATCCTAGTAATCAGTACCGTTGACACTTTTCATTTTTGTAACTTTTATTCACCCGTCGGGAATTTTCAATGGAAGATGGATATCGTTTTTTAATGTTCCCACCGTCTGCTACTACCTGCTGCACCTGTCCTTTCCCGTTTGAGTATTTTTCTACGAAAATATTTCTTACTTTCTCAGTTTTCAATTTTTCAGTACTTAACATCTTGTTGCCCACTTTTCTGCCTGCATTTTTCATATAAATCAAGAATTGTGAATTTGCACATATTCTATACTCACTGGTATATTAGTAGGATGTACGGCTCAAAAAAATCACTACGTTATATATATATATATATATATATATATATATATATATATATATATTAACCCAACTTTCATTCAATATTTCGTTTTCGAGTTTTGGCCCTTTTGTATATGTTCCGACTAATTTTTCATATGAGCGATAATTTCTCAAAGTTTGTTGTTGTTTCCGAACATCGCGTATAAAGGAGAAAATATAATGTGATCGTTTACATTGACTAATTCTGTGTTTTGTATTTTTCAGGACATTGGTTTAAGTACTACCTGGGATAACCATTTAAGTCATTTACTTGGCCCTGCTTTAACTGCGTATGAACTGGAACACAAAACTGGTGTTAGGTCAGATACTGAAGAATTTCATGAAATGATTCGACGAAATATTCCTGAAGGTTATTCTTTCAAAGGATTTCCAGTCCGTGTGCCTACTACCGTTGCTCGTAGGATTTTGTCCATTTGTTTGCAGTAAGTTTTGTTTTCTATACGTTTTGTAGTCGTAATATTAATATAAAATCGTCATAATCAATATTCTGATATCATTGTCAGATACCTTGCCAGAAAGCTTCCATATATTACGGCGTCAGCTACCTGTTATTCGTGACGTTTTAATACAATTCAACAATTGTAGCCTTTTTAATTCTTCCCTCTTTTTATCACATCTTTAAGGGTACAGTTCTTTTTCAGACTGTTTCAGCCAGGTTCTGTTTCTTTTTGAATTATATGCATTATCAATTATATCCAGAATTGTTCTTATCTTCCTACACACTTCATGGTTGGTTGTCCTTTTTTTTCTTTCCACCACATCCATATTTTCAAAGCCGCAAAACCGTATTTCTTCACATTTGCTTAATGTCCAGGTTTCTGCCCCATTGATTTATTGATTACAATACATTACATGAGCTCCCTTGTGGCTATATAGTTAGCATACGTACGTTTGGCGTTGGAGACCCGGGTTCCATTCCAGGTGGGAGCTAGTCTGGGTCGGATTTCACATTTAGCTGTGGATCCACGTCCCATAAAGACTCGATGCTGAAAGAAACGCTAAGCTCCAATTCAATCGACCAATAGGGGTTGTGGTGGCTTAGTGGTAGAGCGTTCACCTCTGGTTCATGGGGTTCGTGGTTCGAACCCAGCTTGCGACAAGTGGACCTTGTGGTGGACAAACACTGTGTGCGTGAGTTTTCTCGGAATTTTTCCTCTTCTTCCCACTTTCTTCATTCCACTATTTTTCACTCATTTCTCATCATCACCATCTTCTTTAGCTTATCTGGCATAATCGTGGGACGTAAAACAAAGATTTCATTTCAATTGACCAATACTTCACACGAAATATTTCACGATTCATTTTGTTAAGTTTTTTACTCAAAGACCCCACAAAATATAGTTTTCTTTCTTAACGCTTCTTTCCCCATCGTTATTCTCACTTTTATTTCATTCTTCATGTCCTCATTAATAATACTACCTAAGTACTGAAAACTAATCACGTGTTTTACTTTCTTCTCTCCTACTTCTATATTAAATACCGACCACTGATTTTTTCCCCCTTTCTGATGTTTATTTCTACCTCATATATGTCTCAGTTTGTTTTCAAGTTTTCTAACATCATAATTTTCTATTCACACTCCGCAACAAGAACTATATCATGTACAAACCTTACACATCTAATGTTTTTAAGACATGGAGAAATCTTACCTCAAAATCTTCATAATCTTACTCCTGTAATACTTATTAATAGACGCTATATGCTATTTTAATGTAAAACCATGAGCTTATCTTTGTACCATGGTAGTTTATTCCGCTTATTTGTTATGTATTCTCAATATTGTGACTATCTTTGAGAAAGCTATGATCGCGACTACTTTAAATTTCTGCTTGCTGGAAATGGGGGTGCATACAGGCGGATTTTAGGGTGCAAGTTGTGTCCATGATATTTTTGTGTGTGTGGAGGGGGGAAGGCATATCTTTCATTGAAATATCATAATTATGCTTTCAAAAACGCTAAATTGAATAAAATTTAGCCTATAAAGCAAGTTATCTAGGTTTTGTAACAATCAACTGTGGTTTGTTTAATACTTTTTTTCCGGGGAGGAGGGGATTGTAATTTGGAAGATTGTGACCAAGCACTTGGGTGAGAGGATGGGCACCACTGGCTGAAAACTCACTATTTTCCTGTCCTGCCCTGACCATGACCTACGAGAAAGTCGAAATATTGAGAATATTTAACAAATAAACAGAAGAAAGTGCAGCGTTCAAAGGTAAGTCCATTCTCCTGTAGTACTTCTTATATCCCTTCGCATGTTGAAATATTTAGATCTAAAAAGTAAATAAAATGTACGAAATTCAGGTATAATCAATCTTAAATGTGTAAAATAATATATCTATTGTTCCGCCTTATTGATTGATCCCTCTGTTGATGCACATATACTGCTACTTTTAAATTGAATTCAAGATCTATATTTTAAAACGCATGTCACGAAACACCTATCAGAGAAAACGATCGTAAGAAAAAGTTATTAACTCATTCTTCGTTGGGGTGGATGACAGTAATCATACTCATTTATAAGCTACCGTAACTACCAGGAAACATTGAACTTATCTGAACTTCGTATTTATCTCTCAAGTTTGATAGGAGATATACTTTTCTAAAAAGTTTGTCAACGAATTCAAAATAGCAGGAAAAGTAATAAATTTGTATAATTCGTATTTTTGGCTGCCAGAAGAAGGAACCCAGTTAGATACTCTGAAATATTGTAGATTATTATTTTTCATAATATCTGTCTTCAGCGAATATGTTGGTGAAGTATTCCCTTTTAAGTAATTACACGTATAACCAGTACACTCTTAATTTAGTGTTTGATATCGTACTGGTTGGTTGTGGAAAGAAAAATCTTGTACTAATCTAGTGTTTTCTCCTTTTCTTTCAGGCAACCTGTATGTCGTGATATCCTGAGCAGTCGCGGTGATGATCATAAATTAGCTTTGCGAGTTCATATTTATGTCTATCCAGAGAACGTGATGTCTATTTGGCTACTGATAGCGTGTAAATACAGAAATAATGAATAAAACAAATTTGTATATTTTTTTTAGAAAAAAAAATGTGTAGTTTATTTCTTTTCCTAAAAAATTTTTTTTAACTTACCATAGAAAGTATTTAAATTATATCTAGGATTTTCTGTGCGTTTTGTTTCGTATGCAATGATTTTAAGTATAAGTATTGGTGTCTATAAGAAAAGTATTAATAGTGTCGTATTAATAGTAGAAGAATGTAAAATGTTTATATTTTATACATATACAGGGTGGCTCAAAAGTCCCCTGACATATAGTAACTGTTATTTCTGAGTTACAACAAAATGTAAGAGAGGAAACAGTCTCCAAATATGATGTTTTCAATCTAAAGTGAAGGAATTTTTTAAATCGGACGAGCCGTTTGGGCTGTACCCTCTTTATGCATCCATTTTTAAATGAAAATGCAACATTGCCATTTAACTGGACCCACAACATAGGTGAATAAAGTTACTGCATTTTACACTAACGTATCCATGGCCAGCATCCATTTCAAACATGCCCCCATTCACCATACTCTTACAAAATTTATCCACCTCCTGCCCCGCCCTCTCCTCCCCCAACCCGTCTACTAATGGCAACGTTGCATTTTCATTTAACATTGGGCGCATAAAGAGTGTACAGTCCAAACGCCTCGTCCGATTAAAAAAAAAAAAAATCCTTCACTTTAGACTGAAAACAACATATTTGGAGACGATAACTCTGATAATAACAGAGTTAATTTATGTCAGGGGACTTTAGAGACACCCTGTATATTTGCTTTTTTAGAACGAAGATGTACACCATGATCCAAATTGAATGATCACATTGATTATGGTTATTTGAGATTAAAAATTTCTAAGTCTGATGCACTAGAACTGGAAACTCTCCTTTCGGCGCAACTCACCCGGAATCTCCTAAATTCACCTACTGAATATCTCCTCCCAAACCGAGAGGAAGAAGTTTAAACCTTACTCAATATTTGAGCCCTCCAAAACCGCCGTAACTTCGAACTAGGAATGGCACGAGTCGAGCTAAAACTCGACTCGACTCGAATTCGAGTCAAGTTGCGAGTCGACTCAGAGGTAATTTTCTAGAGTTCCGAGTTGAATCACTATTTTGAGGTCGAGTTGAGTTTGATACATGAGTCACTCGTTCAGCTCATTTTAACTCGGAGTTTGGTTGGGATGAGCCATCGACTCAGCTGAATTGAGCGATGGCTCGAGCCGATTCGGTTGTGATGAACCATCAGTTCGGTTCGGTTCGGCTCAGGTGAGCCATCAGCTTGAGCCGACTCGCTTGAGGTGAGCCATCGGCTCAGTAAACATGAGATGTTAACGTTTTTTCTGAGCTCGGCTCTGTGGTGAACAAGCCGTGAGCCGACCCATTTAAACCAAGTGCACCATTAAAATCGGCATAGATGATTTAACGTGATCAAATGGATCGAGTTTGTTTGTTCGCTAGAAGTCAGATGTCGCTTTTATTGAAGTACCTTCAGTGGATTTTGTTGTATCTGGGCCCTCGTTTAAAGAAATTCTTGGCTCGGCTGTGAAGAAGACTATTACGAAACTAAGTTCTTGTACAGTGAGATGTAAATTTCCAATTCGATAAATTTCTTGTAAGCTATCTTGAAGAATTATGTATAGAAGCAGTGATTAGTAGTTTTCATTGGTTCAGGTGGGTGGGGCCATGGGTTCCTTGTCTCTCCTGTGGGTATGACTCTGGTACTCCAAATCGTCTCAACTTTGAGAGCTTTTTGTTCATACAGAAAATCAACCGGAAAAGAATAATAAATTTGCCTCTACCGCTTGTTGAAACCGAGGCAAGTAAACTTGTCGAGAATAGAGCCGGAACCGCACACATAGAAGGCAAGTATACTCGCCATTTGGCAGGGAAGAGGTAGAAAAAAAAACTTCGTATTAAAAGTTCCTTAACGTAACTATTAATTTTCACTTTAGACCTATTACAATACTCAATTATAGATACAAGTAACAAATGCCTTCATCAAGAAATAAGTCAATGCAATCATAACAGAGAAACCTATCGGAGAGACTCGGTAGATCTTAGGTTTAACTGTTTGTCACTTACCTGCTAACAACAATGCTTCGTGCAGCAATGTGATAATGTTAGAATAGCGGCATGCTCAACAGTTGACATCTACATAATGTGAAACAAGGTCGAGTTTGTTCTATGGTGATTATCCTCTTTTTATGACCAAGAGAGACCCAAAACTGGGTAGGGGGAAAAGGAAGGTGAAGACAGCAAAACATCCTTTTGACAATTGTCCGTCCTTGCATTTTCTCCCTAGCAAAATATTTTCAAGGAGTAAAATATATGCCGTATATACGTAGTTCATTGACCTCACTAAAAAAACTATGTGCTGCACAATAATTTTGAGTATATTCTCCTACATTACAGACAATCTGTAGACCATACTAAAAAAATGGTTTTCCGTATTGCAACGAAAAATCTCTAGATCTATAGATAAATATGTAGGTCTGGCAACCTGTTATATCTGCTTCTGCAAACAGCGGTTATATACTTTATCTATGTCAGTCTTTTGACGAGCACTGTTAAACGCGGGTGGGAGGGGAAAAAATCATTCTCTGGAGACCGACTGGTTATGTTTTACAACATGCTGTTTGGAGTGTCTATGATCATATATTTCGTATGTTGTGAATCTACTATCGGTAAATCGGACAAAATATTCTTTCTTTTTTGTTTCC
The DNA here is from genome assembly GCF_964235325.1 of Thermobia domestica. Lineage (NCBI taxonomy): Eukaryota > Metazoa > Arthropoda > Insecta > Zygentoma > Lepismatidae > Thermobia > Thermobia domestica. The sequence continues at coordinate 9,335,368 of NC_137471.1, forward strand.
TGTCCGTTTGTTTGAAGCGATAAAACCTCGAAACTTCTAGATACAGAGAGGATTGGGCCACAAATAGTCAACAGAAAGATGCGGAAGGAAAATACTCATAAGCTTGTCTAAGTAGCGGCCTAGCTGATTTGAAAGAAAATGAAATCTTTCAGTTTTACGTCCCACGATTATGCCAACTAAGATAAAGGAGACGGTGATGATGAGGAATGAAGAAAGTGGAAGAAAACGGGAGAACCCGAGAAAATCCTTGCACACATTGTTTGTCCACTACGAAGTTCACTTTCAAGAGCTGGGATCGAACTAAGAACCCCACACTCCAGAGGTGAACGCTCTACCACTGAGCCACCGCGGCCCACCTAGGTGATTTGTCTAAAAGAATGCCTATAATAATTTTCTGGTAATAATACGTAGCGTTTCCCACGAACATTAAGATATTGAATATTTCAATAGATTCTGTGGAATGAAGGAGCTTTATAGTCTTTTTAAGGACTAAAACTGTAAGAATATCTAGAATAATATGGAAAAAGATGATTGTTTATAACACAAAAGGACAGTAGAAGTGTATTCCATTTGTTTCCCAAATTTTGCCCCGAAATAATGGTTGCCCTGAGTCATTCTCCGCACCCCAAGTTTTTCGACGAAGACACCATTGAAGTTATAAATTAAGTGAAGATCAAAACATCACAAAATATAGTTCTGAAATTAAAAAGTAACTTCCAATTGTCTTACGCAAAGAAATCTCGTGTAATAGATTTATCATGATCTTGACCTTTCACTCTTTTGAAAGCTTCTCGGTGAAATTTCAATTAGTGCGTATTGTGGAAGTTGGGAGGAGAGCGCAGAACAACAATCCCCATGACATTAAGTCTCTTTAAACAAGAAAACATTCTTTTATTTTAAGTGTATTCTGCTATCTAAGCTATTAGGATAAAAGAGAGTGAATAGTTAGAAACAGAAAAGGTGCTAGAATTTTCATTGTATCATACTGTACTGCTTTCAATCATTACGCAGGAAATTAAGCTGATCCAAAATCTATCAACTTCTGGAAAAAATGAAATGAAATCTTTCAGTTTTACGTCCCACGGTTATGCCGGTTAGGCTAAAGGAGACGGTGATGATGAGAGATGGGTGAAGTGGTGGAATGAAGAAAGTGGGAGGAAACGGGAGAACTCCGAGAAAACCCACGAGCACGGCGTTTGTCCACCACAAAGTCCACACGGCGCGAGCTGGGATCGAACCAGGGACCCCAAACACCCGGAGGTGAACGCTCTACCACTGAACCACCGCTGATAGCTGTTTGTAATGGAACATCCGCAAGTGCGAAGCTCGCGCAGTTATTTGGTTTCTCAACGCAAAAGACGTGAAATCGGTTGAAATCCATCCTCAGTTGACCCTTGACAGAAGCAGTGGTCCAAGTGAGACGGTATGCGGTGGTATGCCATACCGCCTCTGGTTTTCCAGTAATGAGGGCATACCGTACCGTCTCTGGTTTTTCAGTATCAAGACAATATTTAAATATCCGGTATGTTGAGTCAAAACCATAATAAAACATACCGCCTCTGCTTTTTTTTCCACTTCGAACACTGGACAGAAGCAGGGGCGGATCCAGCGGGGGGCGATCGGGGCGATCGCCCCCCCAGAAGAGGAAACTCTTATTTTATATATATAAATAAAACCCATCTCAAAGTTTGGAACCCTTAAAATTAGCAGTATGACAACCCACCGCCCTCCCCAGAAGTCGGTCCTGGATCCGCCCCTGGACAGAAGTGTATGACAAGTCGTACATGGGTATCAAAAAAGTCTGAGAGTACTGTAAGGTGTATGCAGCTGGTCGTACTGAAATTCACGACAAAATTCTTTGCTGCTATGTAGACGAAAAAGACAACATTTTGGAGTCGATTGCCATGGATAACGAAACCTGGGCGTTCCACTTCGCACCTGAGACTAAACAATCACGTAAGCTGCGTCATTCCTCTTCACCCAAACGGTGAGGTTCAATGATTCCTCAAACACATTGCGGTGATATCTGGTATGACACGGGCATTTAAAAAAACTGCTGCAGTGCCTACAAAAATGTATCGATCGAAATAGATAAATGATGTATACTAAAAATAAACTTGTTTTCATATTTCTAAAAAAAAAAAAAAAAAAAAAAGTAGATGTAATTTTTGGGATAATCCTCGTATATTTTTAAATCCGAGGTGAGACAAGAAACATGAGAAATCTCGTCTCGTTTACGAGATTCGTGATCAGCACTATTTGTACCTGTAAGAGGTCAAAAGTTTAATCAGTGTTTTTGCATTTCATACATAGGCTACTCGGAAAATTTACCTTGTTAAAATCATTATTTATCTTGATAGTAGTTCTGTACTTTGAACGACTGTTATGCTCATTTGGGTATGAACATAAATTACAAAACTGGGGATATGATTTTTTTTATTAATGGTAGTTATTTAACATTTCTCTTTATATAGTACCGTATTTGAATGTCCTATTTCTATGTTGAAAGTTTTATCAAGATTAGTACCAGAAATCAAGTACACTCATGTCCAAAATGATTGTCGCATATCTATAACTGTCTTCTTGTAAGAATATAATTTGATAATGATTTTGCAGGGTACTTTTAATACTGATACTATGTGTATAATAGGGAAATATATATTTGTGTTAAATGTCATAGGAAAAGAATTATAAATACGAAAATTGGAATGAGTAGAACAAAATGTTGCTAAATGGACAAGAAAGTTTTATTGTTCTTATTTACTGCTGTTTTGACATGAAATTTGCCACATACACCTCTTTGCCGATTATACACATACTATCATTATAAGAAATACCGGGTGAATTCGTTATCAAATTATATCCCTACAACAACATATTTATAGACATGCGACAATAATTTTGGACATGAGTGCACATAAATTTACAAAACGAGACAAAAGAGAAAAGCTCTTTGATAACCGAGACGAGACGAAAAAAAAATCTTTCGGGAATCTTTTTTTTTAAACAGCTGACAGTTATGCCGTTTTGGCTAAAGGAGACAGGTGATTAATTAAAGTAGATGATAGTAAAATCAAATTTTTGTGCTCTCTCATCGGAAATTAACCCAAAGGTATATGTGCTAGCCGCTAGACTAGCAATGAGAGCCTGTCGGCAACCTATACGAGACTTCTATAGAACGTACGAGACGATACGAGAAAACATTTCTCGTGTTGCCTCGTGGACAACTAGACGCCACCATATTTCACTATAATGACCATTTTTATCAGTTTTACACTGATTTTACTATGATACGATTATTAATACCATTACTTAGTGATAAAGGTAACTAGGTTCAGGTGAGCATCTGAAGATATAAAACTTTATGTGAGGATACGATAGAAAAATCTTATGATAAAACCAAGGATCTTATAAAATAGAGGATCTGCTCTTACAACAAAATCTTGAAACCACACGTCACAGTTTCGCCACCCCTAGTCTGCCACTCGGCCAAATAGGATCGCAATATTTTGAGCCAACAATCATAGCGGAAACGAAAGTATCCAATCAAACAATGGCAGAAACGAGAGTAGCCAATCAGACGTGCCGATCTCGGTTGATTTTTGGCTTCATCGATTTAATAGGATGAAGATATATATGGGCAGATCCTCTATTTATAACATCCTTGGTTAAAACGATTGGCTGCTTTTCAAGTACAAGCAGCGTCGCAAATCTGTCTTCAACATTGGGGGAGGATATATATATACAGTGGCGGATCCAAGGGGGGCTATAGCCCCCCCCTTGACGCTGAGGTATACACTGGATAAAATAAGCTTCAATCCTGCTTTACACTGGATAAAACGGCAAAATATGGTTTAGCCCCTCCGTTGATCATATCCTGGATCCGCCCCTGTATATATATATATATATATATATATATATATATATATATATATATATATATATATATATATATATATATATATATATATATATATTTGCGATGTCCAAAATAGCAATGAAGTTGAAAAAGAATGTTGTGAAGGATCAGAGAAGCAGAGTTGTCTTCAACGTTGGGAGGTGGGCAGATTTGAAGCTTATTCTAAGGGGGGGGGCGGACATCGATTTCATCTCACGTTCCTGTGTGACAATCGGACGAAAATCATCAAATTTCTCCCAAAAATATATTTCAAATTGGATTATTGGGGGGACTGCCCCCCTCAGTTCCAAGATTGGACGGGACATGTCCCCCTCATTCCCCTCGGAATTTGCGCCAGTGAGTACAAATATTGGAACATATTGGCAGCATTGAACGAATGTGTCATATCATTTTACATTCAGAAGCAGAGTGAACCTCCAGTATTCCTGCAGAAGATAAAATGGCTACATTCTCTAAATGTCTCTTAAAACAAGTAACGGGCAAAAAGTGTGTCTAGATACTTAAACATTCTCAATTATGAAATTAAAAAAAAAAAAAAAAAAGAAAGAAATAAAGGAAAAGAAAGAAGTCAGGGCACAATAAATGATGGTTCTTCTTCAGGTGGAAGTGTTGATAATGCTTTTATAAATAGCGTATAACTTGTTTCTAGATTTAGAAATGAGAGAACTTCCTGTATTTCTATAATAGATTTAATAACTACTTCTTTAAATGTCTATTTTAGGAAGTAACGGGCAGAAAGCATGTCTTAATATATTAACAAATGCTCGGTCATTAAACGAAAAGAAGGATGAAATCATGGCTCAATACAGCAATGGTGCTTTTTCGAATGCAAGCATTAGAGAGTTTCGATAACACTGTAGAAAATATTATTAGCTTTTACTTTAGAGACGATGAGAACTTCCCATACCTCTGGAAAAGATATAGCAGCTATATCCAAAGAAGGATTAGAAGCTGATGCTACTGAAACTGAAGATCCTCAGCAGGAGAAAGTAAGGCGGAAATCAACAGGACTTCACGAAGAATTAGACTGTCCACCATCATTTTCTTCGATTATTCCTCACAGACTCTTCATAAATAATCTAGATACTTACCATGGTCGTCATTTAGCTTCATTTTTATCAGAACACATTGCTGGCTCGTTAAAACCAGTTGCAGAGGTCTCAGAAGAGGGTGAAGAGGAAGAGGAGGTTGAAGAGGAAGAGGATCACGAACAGGTGAAAGAGGAAGAGTCGGAAAATGAGGAACAGGAAAAGAATGATCAAGAAAAAGAACCTCATCTTTATGAAATTGTAGGTACTGCTATTGATTTAGAGAGCTTTAGTCCTCCACATGAAATAAGGGAACTTTATTATTACGCCAATAAAGAAGTTCTTTGGCCAAAGCTTTGGAGCTGTGGAAATATCATCTACGATATCACAAATGATACAAACCAGGTAGATGAAGCTCTGTGGGCATTGGAAGAGTTTAATAAAGCATATGACTGGCACATGGAAATGGACGAAAAAAAATTCAAACGATCAAAGAATTTTCGAGTTTTTATAGTCATTTCACCGGTTTTAACGTGGGCCATGTCAAAACCGATAGACCCAGAAGATCCAGAAGTACCCTTCGCGGAAGCAGATTATCGTAAAAGAATACCGCATCCAAACTACAAAAAGCATCATGCATTAGAGGAAAAAGTAATTGAACTAGGGAAAAAATTCAAACACAGGTTTAAACCAATGGTGATTTGTACTGGTTACACTTATGGTTATGAAGAAGGAATATTTAATTTCTTATTTGAAAGGGCTTGGTATAACGAACATGCCTTGCCTGTTATTTCACCAGGAACTCAAAAAATTCCAATCATACATATCAGAGATTTATGTTCGGTTGTACACAATGTAATCGAAAATCCACCAGCAACCTTGAAATACATTTTAGCTGTAGAGTATATAGCTCCTTCATTGCAAGAAATAGTGAAGGCTATTAGTCAAGCCTTAACTTCTGGGAAAATAAGGAATATTACTAAAGAAGAGGCAATCCCATTGGATAATATGACTCAGTATTGTTACGATGCTCTTACTTCCAGTGTAAACATGGAACCGACTTACATTACGGATGAATTACAAATCAATTGGCACTCAGAATTCGGATTGGTAGACAATATAAGTAACATGGTAATAGAGTACAAAGATGCTTTCGGACTAAAACCGATTAAAATATTCATTCATGGACCACCGGCAGTAGGAAAGACATTAGTGGCACAACAATTGTGTGAATACTACAAGATAAACTATCTGAACACTAAAAGCCTTGTAGATGAAACGATAAGCGAGCTTAAACGGAAAACGGAAAGGGAGACATCAGGAAAGACAAATCATGATGAAGAGGAAGATATTGATGATGAAGGGGACGATATGAGGGAAAATTTAGAAGAACTTTATGAATGGTTGGAAGAACTGACAAAAACAATGGATGATAATAATGGTAAACTTGAAGATGCCCAGTTAGTGAAATTATTTAAAACCAAGTTGATGTCAACACCTTGTTTGAATCAAGGATATGTGTTGGACGGTTTCCCAGAAACTAACGAGCAAGCTGCCGATTTATTTGAGCCGTTAGATGAAGATGAAGAACTTGAAGAAGAGATTGACAATGGTGTACGTGAGGTTAACAAGAAGATTATGCCTGAATTCGTGTTTAGTTTAGAAGCACCAGACGATTTTTTATGTGAACGTCTCCTCGGTATACCCCAGGAGCAATTAGAGGGAACTCCATATACAGAGGAAAATATGATACAGCGATTAACAGAGTTTCGGACAGTAAACAACGGTGAGTCAGCAGTTCTTAGCTTCTTTGAAGAGTGTGAAGTACGTCCACAGATTGTTAACGTGACAGATGACGATAGTCCGAATATGACATTAACTGTGAATTTTCTTACTGAAAACATTGGACCACCTAGAAATTACGGGCCATCTGGTGAATTTGGGCTTGAAACGAAAAGACGAGAGGAGGAGAAACGTGTTAAACAAGAACGCGAAGAAAAAGCGAAAGCGCTTGAAATAGAGGAACAGAACAAAAACCAAGAGAAAACACAAGCACAGAGATTTGTAGAACTCATGAATACGTTAAAAACTGAAGAAGAAGAATTTATTGCTTGCTGTAGTGCACCAGTTAGGAGTTACTTTATTCACTACGTCTTGCCTACGATTACTGCTGGTTTACTTGAAGTAACCGCACTTCGTCCATCGGATCCAATTGATTATCTTGCGGAATATTTGTTCAAGAACAACCCTGATGGACATATGTTGGAGAAACACTTGGCGTATCAAGATTTAGAATTTGATACTGCGCGGAATAGTTCCGTAGATCAAACAGTAGATGAACTTGAAAGAATCTTTGAAGATACGTCATCCAAGGAGTTGAAAACTTCATTACAAGATGAGATGATTTGTTTTGTCGAAGAGGAAACCTCTGTTGTAACTGGTGATTTCGTTCCGGAGAGTGAAAGTAGGGAAATGAGTGACGAGAAAGGAAGAGAAGAAAACGGAGGTGATGAATTAGAAAAAAGATACCGCAAAGTGTAATGGCGTCAAATGTAACTCAATAAATTAATTGAATCTTATATTAATGAATATATAAAGTAATTGAATTTCATATTAATGAATATGATTTTTCAGTCAATATTTGCTGTCTATGGTGATCTAAACTCGGACAAAATAAAGGTTTGTTTTCACTTGATTTGTTTTGACTCAAAATCAGACTTCTTAAATGAGCTTTTGTATACTAAGCTTATAGTTATGAATCAGGATTCACGAGCTAGATATATTTTTTTTAAATTTTCTTTCTTTCTTTTTCTTTTTTTTAAGTACTCTCCATCTTCCATTCCACAACTGGTTGGTACTCATTAACCACCAATACTGAAGAGAAAAGTATGAAATTTATGGAAAACATCGGATCATTATTCAGCTTAATTTAATGGACACCAAGTGTATCTAGAAGAAGTATTCCTTCTAGCTACATTTTTCAGTGGACTTGCTACACGTTGCACAATGAAGTTTCTTATCGAAATTATCATGCGTTTTAATAATATATCGACTTTGTAAACTCTCGACAAAGCTATATACGAGGTAATTCAAAAAAAAAAAAAAATCTCTGTGCATGTGCGAGAAATGTCTGGGAAGAGCGACGTCAGCTCTGTGGCCACTGATCACATATCCTTACTCTATGCCTATGCAGTGACGACGCCAGAGGGGGGCAAGGGGGGCGAGCGCCCCCCTAGTAGCTACTTCTGCCCCCCTGACTGCTACCTACACTGCCCCCCCAGACTCCTACAATCTTTTTAAACATTCTACATGTAGTACTTTATATCAGAATCATAACCAATCTCATTGTCAAATTGTAGTCTACTTTCCATGCATTTACTATGTGGCAGATTAGTCCTCAAGCTTTCTTTTTTGAGCGTCTGGATATGCACGCATATTTCTGTTTTCAAATTTAGCGCCGTTTGAGGTAAATTTTAGTTATACTTTTTTCTTATGATTTTTAATTATTGTGCCTAGCGAACAATAGTAGATTTGGTCGACTTGTTTTCTTCTCATTGGATCAACTTCGATTGGAAACAAAAGAAAGGTAAAACCAGTTACGTAACTTGTTTGTATTTATCCAGGTTTGAAGTTTTCAGTTTCATATTTTGTTTTATTTAAAGGTTCTGTACTTCTTTTTTTCTGGAACATTATTCTCGGCTTTCAATATTCAGAGGATGTGCTTATAACAGCTTAGTTTGCAACTACCAGCGCTTAATTTTTTGAAGGGGATAAAAAGAGTTGTGTTTTCCCTTCCTGCAAATGATAATAATAAATTTATGGAATTAAATTGATTCCCAATGAAACGTATTGTCAGAGTGCTGATCTTTAGTTAGTAATTGGTTTATACTAGTCTTCCCTTACTTATTTTGTTTCAAAGTACTGACGTGACCCCTTCCATATTGACTAGGATCTGCTGAAAAATTCGTAGCCCAACCCAGAATGAGTGTATGTGGAATGGTGAAGTTTTACTTCTTCTACACTTTCCCCGAGAGTCAATATACTACTTTGTACAGTGCTCCAGTTTTTGCAGAGAAGTTAAAAAATCTGAAGATTTCCTCGCACCACTGTTCGTAACACTACCTCTATCAGATCTAAAATGGATTCCTTTCAAGTGTTATTTAAGTTTGGGAAATAAGTACACGTAATAGTTAGACGGAGCTAAATCTGCGGAATAAGAATGATGATCTAGACATTGAAATTCTAGATTATGCAATGTCAGTTGTGTTCGCAGGGGCTTGATGGACAGGTGTATTCTCCTGAAGGAATAGAATTCCTTTCTTTTCATTTTCCGCGGCGTTGAACTTTGAATTTTTCTTTCAGTTTTGTAAGTAATGTAGATATTCTGGATTAAATATCTGACCATTGCGAAGTTAGTCTATGAGTACGACTCCATACTTATCCCAGAAGAATGTTGCAAACAGCTTCTCAACCTACTTCTGTGTCTTGAACTTCTTGGGGCGATGGAGAAATGAGTGCTACTACTCCATAGACTGTTGCTTCGATTCAGGATCATAGTGGTACAACCATATTTCATCTATAATTACTACTTGTGAGCGAAATTGATCAGCATTACGGTCAAATTGGAAGACTTCTCTTAATGCCGTCACTCTTTTATTCTCCTTACAGATATTTTGGGAACCCATTATATCGAGAACTTGATCATACCCAAGCAATTCTGAATTAAGCTACCGACGAGTTCCAAAGAAATACCCCACAAGTTTTGCTAAGAAGGTAAAAACTGAGAAAGCGGGGTGCAGCCAGACCTCAGATTATAATAAGTATATCGTGAATTTACTATACACTTTAAAAACTATATAAATAATAGCTTAAATTATTTATGTCACTCAGAAACAAAATATTATAACAGTTAGGATCTGGATGTTCGTGAAATTATCTATTTGGGTACACATAATCACTTCAGAGGCCTCAGAAACAATAGGAATTTCATTATTAATATGAAAATGTGTATTTATACATACAGAGATATGTTTTTCTAAACTACGGTTTCATTTTTCTACCTAGTACCTACACTCCTTCTGGATTGGACTAGGACATTTTCAGCAGCTCCTTGTAAATTCTCTCTCTCTCTCTCTATAAATATATATATATATATATATATATATATATATATATATATATATATATATATATATATAGAGAGAGAGAGAGAGAGAGAGAGAGAGAGATACGTGGCATATAATACTAGACGAATGTGTTACTTGTAGCATACGCGAAAGTAATTCAATTTATGTTTAGGCTTCAAAAGTTTCATTCAAAAATATTTCATGTGCAGACGTTACTTATTTGTTAGTTACAAATTTTACTTGAAATAAGTTTAATTTATAATCATATAGGTCTAATATGAAAACAGCAATGAAATTACACAATGTAATGTAAAATAAGTCAAACGTAATAAATATGTCATTTTTGGTATGGCAAAGAGCCGCCCCCCCGAAAATGTATCTGCCCCTCCTTTGCCCCCCTAAGAACTTAAAGCTGGCGTCGTCACTGTGCCTATGGCGCTGTGTGCAGTAGTTCAGTAGTATACTAAAGGCAATGTTAACTTGAGAGACGGATCACAAGCGCATTACTACATCTTAGCGCGCGAACCTTTTCACAGGAAAACCTTTCTGTCTGTTTGTGTGTGTGTGTTTTGGTTTGGTTCTCAATCACAGTTGTTTCGACTGGAGCTGCTCTGGGTTTCAGCTGATATGCGCGGAGCGATGATTTCTCGTCCTTTTCCTACCGCTAACGAAATATGTGTTTCTTAGCCTATTTGTTTTTAACCCTGCAATACGCGCGCGGGCGGGCTACTATTGCAGCCCAGCGTTTTTGTTTTCCTTGTCGCAAATTAGTTCGAGCCCATTGTTATTCTGCTTGAAAGTTTGATGGGCTACATCTATAGCCCGCGCGACTTTTGCTGTCATAAGAGTTCCAAAACATGAAAAGTATTTTTTCATCATAGTTTGAGTGTTGATCAGATAATCAATGAGTTTGCAAAATGATGCAGTTCTGATGAGAAATGTTTTCTAGATTGCGATAGTAATGGGAAGAATATTTTGAGACGGAAGAACTGCACTTTTCGGACACAGAAATAGAGAAAATTTAGAAGATGTTACTGAGAATTCCGGGTGGCACTGATACCTATTCATAATAGTGGTAGTAAAGACAGTTGTAAAGTAAATTATTATGTAGCAAATGACAATTTTAGATGAAAAAAAAAAAAAAAAAAAAACTCCTACTCGTAATATTTGCACTCCACTCGTGCTCATAATATTTCGCTTCGTTTTCCTGGACCTAAAGGTGAGGCCAGGTCTGCGTTGTCGTAACTTGAATGTCTAGAATTGCTTTTAGATGCAAACATTTTCAGACTTATAGTTGATTGTAGCAATATTTACATCGACAGTGTTAGAAAGAGATTTGTATGTGACCGTGATGCAAAACTTACAGACGAGACTGTACGTTCCCTTATTGGCATTTTGATGCTTTTGATGAGTGGTAAATGCTTGAAGGAAAGTGTGCATTGACCACTCAATCACTTGTATGCAGAACATGCTTCGAGGAGCTTGAATAAGAAAACATAAAAATAAAAATATATGAGAGTAAATGGCATATGTATAATTATGCAAAATCGTAATCAAACTTTTGATAGCAAGAAATCATAAAAAAATATTTCGCTGAAAAGATATATGTTTTGTCCATAATACGTTTGACTGTAAGCTTTGTAAAATTTTTGTAAAATAATGCGTATTTTTAAAAGAATTCCGACATATATGTTAACGATGAAGAAAAGTTCGAAATGCGCCAGATTGTTGCATTTATTGCTAAATAAAAATAACTGTTACAGTCCTATTCGTGTATTACTTTTGAAAAATGAATGGCGTTGATCTTCTTTGTATATGCGTAGCTCTCAAAATAAACATATTTCTCAAATTGGGTGTAAGACCCTACAAGAATGATAAAAATATTAATAAACTAGCCAATATAATAAAATAAAAACAAATGGGCAACAGTGGTAGCCCGCGCGACTACTCATGTCACAAAAAATCCGCGCGCCTATTGCAGGGTTAACATAACAAATAAATTGTATTTGACAAATACAATATAACATTTGTTTGCATATTCACAACCACTCCTCAAGTTTGATATTTATAGTAATCTGTAAGGTACTGAGAACAGTTTTTTGACCAACGACATTTTGAGCATTTTAGAAAGTCGAAAAATTTAAGGTGGATCAGCACCCGGAAGTCAGTACATATTTTAGCTCATTTCCTTAACTACTGCGCTGTGAAACGTTACATATTGTAAATATTGTACTATAAGATAGAGTAATGTTTCAGCTACAACACAAGACACTGATTTATTTGGTTGTGTCTCCTGATATGGAAAAATGTAATAAATAAAAGAAAATATTTGATTCGTTTTACAATGAGCACACAAGATGGCACTTGCTGTTAGATCTTACTATATGTTAGAGCAAACAAGGCTGGTCCTTCCTTAACAGACGATGCGCTGCTTTTTTCCTTGCAGTGTTTCCATCACCATATTTTCTCACCAGCTGACTTGATTCCGTACAGGGGGCGCGGTGGTTCAGTGGTAGAGCGTTCACCTCCGGTGCTTGGGGTCCCTGGTTCGATCCCAGCTCGTGCCGTGTGGACTTTGTGGTGGACAAACACCGTGCTCGTGGGTTTTCTCGGGATCCTCCCGTTTCCTCCCACTATCCTCATTTCACTCATCTCTCATCATCGCCGTCTCCTTTAGCCTAACCGGCATAACCGTGGGACGTAAAACAAACATTTCATTTTATTTTTTGATTACGTACAATATAACTATTAATACCGCTTATTCCTATGGGCTTTTGTCTGCATAAAACAAAATTTATGCATTATCTTTATTTTATTCAAATAAAAGGTGTTACTGGAATCAAGGCATGTTTTAAATATCCAGGTGTTTCAGAGTCATGTATGTTAATGCTTCAGAAGTTTGGGTAATGAACTTGGTGTTATCTATGCATTATTAGCTGCGCGTAACTGAAATTTTTAAATTCAGAACCTTCCTAATTTTAATTTACTCTTTCATTCTGAGTTCGGAAACAGAATAATAGGGATGTAAAGCAAAAAGTATTGTTACTGTAAGAGAGCCATCATGAGTAGCAGTGATATCAGGTTAAGAACTCGAGACCTTCTGACCCTAACAAATATTTAAAAATTCGTATTTATTAATCAATATTTTGGTAGATTTCAAAGGAAATTTTCTTGTCAACTGTTTATCCTCCGAACGTAGCTCTTAATTCTAGTAAACAGTTAGATTCTGTTTTAGTTATTTTTTTAAAAAATAATTTTTATCACTGGATGAGACCCGATTTTCCAATATTATTTCTTTAAGTAGAAGATCGGACAAATTAGATTGTATGAATGTGGCATTCATCTGTTGTTTTCATTTCGAGAGCTTTGAAAAAGTAAACTGTGCTAAGCAATTCCAAAACAAAGTAATGATTTATTTTTATGAATTAATGAATATTAATTTAAACACTTGTCTTTATTTAACATATGCCTGTTTCACTTTTTAGAAAATACTTGTAGAATATGAGATGAATTTCGAAACTATAAATAAAACCAACTTTGTTCTTGAAAAAAGTATTTGCAAGACAATAACGTCTTAAATTGTTCTGAAGACCCATGCCTCAATTTGACAGAATTTTATATTATCTTCCTGTACTTAAATGACGCCAATATTAAGACGAACCTAATGGTAGCTATCTGTCTCTCAGTTTATAATGAATCTGTACCTTATGCTCGTTAATGAACACCGGAAATGCTTGAAATTTTTTTTTTTTCAGAAAAACTGTTTTTCTTATTAATTTCTCGATTAAAAGTCTTATTCTGTATTGATGAAAGAGTAGGCTCATTCATTCCATACTTTATACGTTAAGTGACTTCTGTGCTTTAAACTTGTTGAGGCTCAAGCCCTGCTGAAGCATTTACTCCCGATCTAATCTGATTTGGATCGGCAAGGTCAGTCTTTTAAAACTTTTTTTTTTAATCGAAAACTGACTCTGATTGACAGCTAGTAATATATAAATGGGGTATCCGCCAGAATGTGTGGGGAAAATATAAAATTTAAGTACAGAAGAGTAATCAAAATTCCATAATGTATTTAAACATGTTATTTCAATATTTATTTGGCAGAGTTGACAAAAAAATACTATGGAAACATTCATTCATATATTGGGCATGAGATTCGAACTTGGAACCTCTCTGCTAAGAAGCATGTTTCTTACTTGTTAGGTCGTTACATTCGGTGCTAACATTTATTACAGTGTTTTATTACGAGACTAATGAAGAAATATTCCCAAATTCCAGTAAGCAACTGAAAAATACTGGTAACTGTATATGTGTGTGAAACTGACGTTAGAGGACATAATTAATTATTCTGGTCTTATCAATCAAATTTTAGTCCTTACAACTCTTTACTCATAAACTCAGCAAGAACTTGCTTAGACCTTTAACACCGACATTATTATTATTATTATTATTATTATTATTATTATTATTATTATTATTATTATTATTATTATTATTATTATTATTATTTCTTTTATATAATAATTGATACTATGTGTCAGCTATAAGCGTCTTTAGAGCAGGCCCGTATCCAGGGGGGTTTAGGGGGGCGGGCCCCCCTAAATTTTTGCTGGCCCCCTAAAAGTTTTACAGTAGGCTTGCAAAAGAACTATAATATGGTGATGAACTATCATATGGTTGGATCGGCCCCCCCCTAACTTCAGCCGGGCCCCCCTTAAGTTTTAGGGCTGGCTACGGGCCTGCTTTAGAGTATGTTTCCATATTAGATCTAGAATAAAAACTTTTCTAAACACAACTTAAATCTTGTCATAAAGCAGTGGAAAAATTAATGATTAGCTTTGCCCTGCTTGAAGCTAAAGCGGAAACAGTTTCAATGTTATTATTTAAAATATTTTCCTGCAAAAGTCGGAAACACTGCTGTGGAGCCCACCTTTTTTATCAACAGGGGATCCCCATATGTTGCCAACTTTCCACTATAATGAAAGACAATACAGCTGGACAGCATTCGTAAATACAGTATTCGATTGATTGGAGATGGTCTTTGCGGTCACTGTTTGTGATCGTTGTGTTTGTGAATTTATTGTTTTTATTTCGAATTGAGTATGTTAATTCTTTATATGTGATCGTGTGTATATATTCTCTTACAAGTGATGGTGTGAATTATATCTTCAGTGTATAGGCCCTATATGTATATAATTTCAGAATGACTTCAGTGCTTTTGTAAATAACTATCAGCAGCTCTAAGTATTTTGTATATAGCTTCGTATATCTGCATACTGTATTGTGTTAACTCCATGGCGAGTGCTTCATCAAGCGCGTTTTCACCCGAGTACAATAGAGCTACGAATAAAAAGTGCATATTACGTAGTGGGGAACGACAAATTGTTTTAAATGTATATTCGTATTTTCGATCTTGTAATGGACCAAGAAGCACTTCAGTTGACAGCTAATGCAACACTAGTTGACGTTTCAACGACAAATAAAAAAGCAGCATATCAAATCCGGCGGAAAATCAGAAGCCCCCCGAAAAACAAGACCTGATCACAAACGTGTGACAAGGATGGACATTTATGACGATTTTTATTCCGGGCCACAATTCGAAGACATGTCCATGCGTTCTTCAAGAAGAATGAACTTCCAACTATCGACAAGATCTTACGCGTTCTGAGGGATGGAGACGAAGTGTCTCAGTGTTCAAAGTGGACTTTGCGCCGTATTATAAAAGAAATGGAGTTTGCCTATATGAGACGCCAAAGAAGTTCTCTACTTATTGATATTGATAGAGAGGACATCATTGCAAGTAGCCATAAATACTTGCGTCTTATCAGGAAAGCTAGAGAACAAGGCAGATCAATCGTGTATACTGATGAAACCGGGGCCAACAAAGGACATACAAAATCTAAGGCATGAGCTGACACTCGCATAAAATCAGCTGATCAGGCTAAACGAGAAGGACTTTCTACAGGAGTGAAAGCTCCAATAGGGAAAGGAGAACGACTGATTTTGGTACATGCCGGTTCTGAAAACGGTTTGGTTCCTAATGCTCAACTGATTTTTCACACACAAAAAAAGATAATATAGAGTATAATAATATAATAAAAATATAAAGGATAATTTTTAAGCTCAAATAACTAAACCCGTAATGAAATAATTGGTGAAGGGAAGGAAATGGATGGAAACGAGAGAATCCAGAGGAAAACCACGATTTCTATCAGTAACAGTGCTCCTTTTAAGTATACTTTCAGGGGATATAATTGTTAACCCATTCCGGCCCAGTGGTTTCAGTGTGAAACCACAGTTTTAACTCTTTTCTCCGTACAGCCTAGTAAATTTAAAAGGAAACCACCTTTTAGTATGAACTTTGCAAGCCATCTAAGGACAGGAGTTTAAATTATTTCCAGTATTTTCATTCGCACTGAAACTGTATAGCCAATTGACGTTGACGTTTGTTGTTTTCTTTCCCTTCATAAATTCATTCTTCGGAAAACAAAGGGTTAACGCGCGTAACTTTGGTGTGGGTGGTATCTTCCTTCCAGTAGGAACTTTAAATTTTCCGGTGTTGATCCCGCGTCGTGAGACAATTGGGGAATAATGAATTAAGTGGTGTTAAACTCCGGTCCAGAAAGCCAGAAATAATGGCGCCTAGGAGACCATACTCTGACCACACGACACTCAATTGAGCGACCACAATTTGGCCAGCATAGTTCTATGGTTGTAGCGAAACGGAGTTTAGTACTTACAACGCAATATTTATGATCTTTTCAGGCCAGTCTATGTAATGAATGTTACATAGAGGACTTTGACTTTGAAGCCAGCTCTGTAAACCAGATGCCAACAAATCAAATCCAATTTGATACATAGGTCTGTATGTTTTAGGCTTAGACCATAATAATTAGTGGCGTATTAAAAGGGTGGCTTTCCGGCTTAAGCATCCGAAATTTTATTTACTATTTTAAAGTAAATGACATATCTTGCAGAAGTTTTACATTTCCAGGAAGAAAGTTAGCAAAGCCTTCCCCCTGAAACAAAATCGTAAATACGCCACTGATAGTAATGGTATATAAAGGATAAGCTTACTGAGTCATCAAGCGTTTTTACCACAGCCTTCTATATATGTACCAACATATATGAACATATAGAAGGCTGTGGTTTTTACTTAAAAAAAAAAAAATCAGCATATGCTCGTAAATGAATTTACAATATTCCGTTCTGATATTATGATATTCATATACGGTGCACCTAAGACTTCGATGGAGTTAATTATCTTCTTAAATTATAATATTTCGACTGTTTTGACAAAACAAAATAATAGTAACTGAACATACTCAAGTGGAAAAGTGCTCGCAATGCATTTGTTTAATTTTCTGGTTTTCTTATCTGGTTATTGAAGTTCTTCGCATTATGTATTACCATTATTCACGTAGTTCAAAGCTTTAACACCAGGTGTCAGGTTCGCTCGAGGAGGGAAACAACATTTGCGCGAGAGCGAGTTTGTTTATTAATTGTTCGGAGTGTTTTAAATTGTGAAATACTGTAGTATTTAGCGTATTGACTGTCAATAATACAGTTTCAAGGAGAGACTGAATTCCAAATTCTTGTATGTTTCATTTACTGAAGGTAAGTATGATTTGAGAAAGTACCCATGCTTGCCGGTTTATAGTGCAAGGGATCATATGTTGTAAACAATAACAAACAATACAGGAAAAATGTGAAAGGAAGTGACTGCGTACTTCAAACATTTATTAAAATAATATCTTTAGAACAACATTGAAATTAATTTTTCAATTAGTTTTTTTTTCTGAGACGAAAATAGCCCGAGAGAAAAGAATAAAATACTGAAATGTCGAAATTTCACTAAATTCATCTCTCTTAAGAGCTTAAACTAAGGTGACCAGACGTACGTCCCATTTTGCCTGGGACAGTCCATTCGGGTTAACTTTACAACGCCCGCTCCAGCAGGTATACTCACTCAGAAACGAGAAATTACACATTAATAATTTTATGAAGATGGACCAAAACTTACTTAACCTTAAGCGAACCCGTTCCTAACCCCTACAGTACTTATTTATATCTTACTCTACTCTACCCTACCCTACTCTACTATACTTTTTAAAAGGGCCCTACTTATCGATGCACAGCTGGAGCGTGTCTTGTAAGATTTACCCGTCCATTCTTTTTACCGATTTCCTGTTTTTTTTTTCTGATTCTCAAACGGGGACCTAATTGGCCAGTTTTTGAGGAAGTATGAACAACGTGTCCTGTAATTGTTCTTCCAAATATGAATGATTAGAGCAAATGCTATATATTTTCCTTAAAGTAATGGGGTTCACTCTAGCAGATTGTTCTACCAAATAGAATATTTGTAGATAAAATACAATGTGAAACATTTTCTGTGACGGAATGAAAGTGTGAATATAAGTAACCACTGCCAATGCACAGCGTACTGAAGTGAATTTTGAGTATTAGTGAAAGTATTATATGTGTAAGTGTGATCTTTCACTTTCTTCTTCAGTAATGCGTATACCCACCGTTGCTGACGCGCTTTCTCCCTACCTACGCACCCCCCCCCCCCCTCGCATCCAGTCGGACCGTCCTGCTGCGCTCCTTTTCTGACTCGATTAGATAGCGTTCGTGCTTTTCAGTGGCAGGGTTTGAAAAAACCCGGTTTTTTTTGAAAAAGCCCAACCCACCTGGGCCCATGTGGGTTTTTTCGGGTATTTTCGGGTTTAATCGGGTTTTTTCGAAATATTTCAATGTCTTTGGGGTAAAATTGTTAAAATGTGGTTTATATTTCAAGATTATCATTGTCACAACTTGCAACAATTTTCTATTCACTGCTGTTTTGAAAAACCGGCCGCCATTTTGAAATTTTACGTTAGATCGCCGCCAAAATATATACAGCTAATTTAGAGTGTCTCGTGCTTATATTCTAAAAATTTCAACTTAAAAGACCGAAAATTACACTTTGTAGCGTGGATACCCGCTATAAGACACCATTTTGAAATTGTACGTTGGTATGCTGCCAAAATCTGTACAGGAAATTTAGTGTATCTCGTGCTTGTACCCTGAAAATTTAAACTTAAAATATCGAAGGTGGTACCTTGTAGTATGTGTGGTACAGGCAGACGATCGAATCATCCCAGAAGCCTCACTGACGTTTACCAAATATGAACACCAAATATATTAATTTAACAGCGTAAAATAAATGGTTTTATTTGAAGGTCACTTTCGATATTTTGTGCGTTCAATTAGGTGAAATTCCCGAGCATTTGTTGCAAGACGTTTCTTTCCAGAAAATTAATTTAAAACAATTAACAAAGATATAATTCATATTTTATCTTCCAGCGTAAAATGAAATAGTTTTATTGTTGAAGTATTCAGTTCCGATGCTTTGTGCGTTCAATTGCGGGAATTTCCCGAGCATTTCTTTCGCGACCTTTTTTTCCCCTCGAAAATGCAGCTTTCTTTACTGTATATCGAAACTTCCACTAGTACGGAAGTTTGAATTCAGCACTTGAAGTAGTAAGTGTTAAGTAGCTTTCGGAACTCTGAGCATTAAGCTTCTTAAATTTGACAAGAATTTTTACGCTATTGTTGGTGTTGATTCTAAAGAACGCTTATTTGAAGAGTACTAACAAATAACTGAACTAAACTGTTATTGTTGGAAAACTAAATTTTACTGAAGAATACTTGTGCTACCACAAAGGTACGAAATAATACTAATAGTTTTACTAATGCACTACATATTTACTGGTAGTACCGGTACACATGGCTTTAAACTCGTCAAACGTAGGGGAGACCGGGGCACATTGTCACAAGTGGCATGTTGTCACAGTAGCAATTCTGAAAAAAGCGAAAACATTAGTGCGCCGGTGCTGCTTTCTTGTTTACTTACTAGATGTCACTACTAACTGTACTTGATTGGAGATACGCTGCAACAACGGTGCTGCGTCAGTTGAACTTTGTTTTCAGTGCCGGAATGTAAATTTTCCGAGTCCTGAAATTGCTGTTTTGTGTGTTCGTGAAAGCGGTAGAAACAAATATTTTTGTGTGTGTTATGTAGGTTACAAATAGAGCTTCATAATGTGCTACTTTGTATGAGCCTAATCTTGTCGTTTGGTATAGATATTTTGTAAAAAGAGTAATGGCAACGCGTGGGGCAAGTTGTCACAAATAAGACGGTGCATGTTGTCACTGTAACAATGTGCCCCACTGTGTGTTATGTATAATACAAACGATAGGGTTATCTCGGTTTCGCAGACGGTGAGAATATACAAAAGAAAGACAGAGAGGAAAGCAACACCAATGGAAGATCTACTGGTTGCAGCAAGAGCTATGAAAAGAAATAACAACCCCATATCAATACGTAGGCCTAAAGCTGCTAAAGAATTTCATGACCACAACAGAACATTGGCAAGATTTTGTGCACGTGTTACAGATGGCGAACTACAGTTCGGCCAATGCTTATTTACATTAGGTTACTCTTCGTAATACTAGGAAGAATTACTAGTATCATACCAAAACAAGCTTCGCACATGTAATTTGGACTCACTACAAAAGAGGTTCGCGATTTGGCTTACAGCTATGCAAAAGCGCTAGGATTGAAATGCCCAGAGTCGTGGAATGAAAAGGCCATTGCTGGCCCAGACTGGTATCCGGTATTTCTGAAAAGACATGGTGATCTTGCTATAAGAACTCCCCAAGCAAATATTTTGCACCTATAAACAATGTCAACGAAGGTCCAAAGAAGATTACGATTCTTCCTCAAAGGACGACGATACATTGTGTTTAGTTTATGGCGATCCATACAGTGCGAGTACATGTAGCGAGAAGTGGATTCAGTGCATTCGATGTACGGAATCAGCCTACGAAAACTGAGGGAAGCAAAACTTGGTTTATGTGTGAATTAACTGTGACTCTGACGATGATCTCCAGGTATGGTACTTTGTAGAAGCAAAAGGATAAACATTTTCAAACTAGTTAGCGATGCGTACTAATAAAACGCAACTAAACTTCGTAATAATATTTACTCCTCTTCTAGCTATACAGCAGTCCTATCAGAGGAATTATTTGCAATTCATAAACTACAATCAAAAACGACTTAAATGCAATTCGCTAATTTTGTGTAGGCCTACTGGAGATGGGGGGTATGACTTGATAATTTCGTCATTTTGTTATGACCTTTCAGTTTGTAGTTTTGATTCCTTAGCTATGAGTTAGTTCTGTTTTCATGGCAGTTTTGGTTTTCCAACAAAGCTTGATGTAACAATAAATCTTTTAGGTTGAGAAAATATAAGCTACAGGTCCTCCTACTTTCTTTCCTATTTAACTAATATAGTTTTCCCTTTCATTTAATTAGGTTTTGATTCTCTTTCAGACGCTAAGTATTTAATGCTGGTAACATTTACAGTCTTTTTTACATTAGTAATAGTTGCATTAATAATATCTACCAATTTCTGGAAAGTGCCACAAGAATAACATGTGACAATTTGCCCCATATATTGTGACAACTTACCCCGCATATGGGGTACATTGTCACAACTGTATTGATCATAAAACATAGTACATAAATGCAGTTCAGAGCAAGGGTGGATAACTTAACGAAATGTTCAATATCTACAATTTGTTATCTGTTACGGTTACTATTTTGTAACCCATTTCTGCACCTAGTTAATAACGTTATTGGTCAGTGTAACTTTTAAAATGGTACGCTCTGAATTATGTTACGCTGAGTAACGTTACTCAATGGAACATTCTGCATTTTGGTATTGTAGTTACGGTCACCAAGGGATTAGCGTTACTCGAAATACCCACGTATGTCGTACCTGCTTGAGATTGTTAAGATAAAACTGGTTCCACTGAATACCAGTTCTCTCTCGAATCCAAAGGGTTTTGTTCCTTGATTTTAGCGATATGAAACGTATTGAAATTCTGCAGAACATTTTTGTGTAAGTAGACATATTTTTGTTATGATGAGTACCATTTCTATGTTTCTCTTTTCTTTATCGGTTACCTTTTGTACCTGTATTTCATCTTCTTCAATTCTGATGGTCTTGGAGTTACGCTTGAGTAACGTTTAAACATCCTTGGCGACAGGGAGTCTAAGGTTGGCTTTAAAAGAATCTCCATTATACTAGTAAATAAATTCCACGTTTTTCAGTCTGTTTTCTTTTTCCTCATACTTAAGATTCAGTAAACACCTTAGGCCCTCAGGCACATGTCCTTTGAGAATAGCATTACTTTGATTGCTCTGTATTTAAAAAGAGGAAGAAGAGAAATGATCAAAGAGTGAAGTTTTTAATATAAGCTTACTGATAAGATTTTTACTTCTTGTGATGACACTGCGGATAGTTGAGTTGATTTGGAGTTTAACGTCCTTTTCGGCAGCGAGGCTTTATGAGACGGGACCTACTGATTAGCATGGAATCGAAACCACATGTGCTCACGTCGGGAATCGAACCCGGGTCTTCCAGGCGAAAGGCGCGTACGAGGCATGAAGGAGCTCACTGCCGGTAGTCACCATACATGTTTATTTTACAACAGTATTGCACTGACCAATGTGGTTGAAGCTCGAGCTCACTTCCCAACAAGGATCGAACCCGGAGCTACATACACCAAAGTTACACATATACTGGCCCCCAGGGAAGCAGGAAGGACATTTCATTTGCTTGCAAGCAATTTAGTTTATAAATCAAATACATATCAGACATCAGTGGCGTAGCGAGAAACTCATCAAGGGGGACCAACACACAAGATTTGGTAGAAAGGATCTTCTGAGGGGTGCACCAATAACTACCAGTAGGCCTACATTTGAATTGAATTGGATTTTTTTAAATGCCTTTAGGCACCTGTGGTGTGAATGAGGAAATGCC
This sequence comes from Thermobia domestica, assembly GCF_964235325.1. Lineage (NCBI taxonomy): Eukaryota > Metazoa > Arthropoda > Insecta > Zygentoma > Lepismatidae > Thermobia > Thermobia domestica. The sequence continues at coordinate 9,358,313 of NC_137471.1, forward strand.
CTGGAAATCCTAAGTATCTGTTCTCGGTGAATCCTTTTGTTGAACTTTTAGAAAATTGACTTAAACTATCGATTTTGCAAAACTTCCCTTTGATTTAAGCCCAAATCGAAACATGACAGAGGAAAATTTCGGAGTGTTGCTATTTTCACTCCTAGCTTCTCACTTTAGGTAGTGTATATTTACAAGGAACGGGGTGCACGTGCACCTTTGCACCTTTAAACATATTTCTATTTTATCTTATTTTTGAAAAAAAAAAAAAATCTGCCAGAGAAAGAAAATTGTCAAAAAGTGCTACCCATTCAGAAGACTATTTTCTTCTCATGTGAATGTTTTGACTTCTCGTGGCAATGTGGTAATTTGTAGTTTATTTTGTCTCATTTTCTCCCTTTGATTTGTAATGTTCGTTGCTTTCTTTAAATGCTTATAAGTTAACTTGCGAGAAAGTGTCATAGTCGAAGGTTGTATATCCTACTACTTGTAGAACTGATATTAAAAAGTAAATAAAATAATAATCATGGAAACAAAATTTTCATGTTGTATTCAGAAAACAAACATAGGGTTCTTGCGGTTCTAAATTGCGGTCCTGAAATTAATATATCGCAGGCATTCGTTGATATAGTAGCCTACATGTTGGTTTTCACCAGGTACATTCGTGAAGTGTCCCCTCGAGATTCGTGTAAAATTGATTTAAATACAAAGTTCTCTGCTGACTAATATGTATTGTACTAAATTTAGCTGCCCATGCCGGTAATTGGCATGTTTATGGGTCTTCATATATCCGGAATTCTATCATACACTACCATAACGCTCGGACACAAAATTCATTTTAGTTTATTTAGATGTAACTCACTGGACATGAATGTGGGCATATGAAAAACAAATTGGATCAAGTACTGCTTCTGACACATGTTACCCATCCCGGCCGCCATCTTAGATCCGCCATATTAGATTTTACTTTCGGTTTTTCAAATGGAAATAGGTGCAAGTGTTACATCGGACATTTACGTTTACATTCACTGGTGTAATGTATTTTACCGAAGCTTGTACCATTTGGAAGGTATTACATGTTCATTCCCTCCCACTTTGCGAATAGACATTGCAGGTTAATATCAGTTACGCTTACGTTTTTGATGTTGACAAATCAAAACAATTTCTAACTGGTAAACTCCTTACAACATAGGTGTCATAATCTTATTACATTTCCATGAGTGATTGTTATTACTTCCATGTTATACTATAATAAGGAAGTATTGTATTCTGTCAAAATGCCTAATGTAGATCCAGATACGGCCAGATTTGGGTGAAGACCTACCATTTCCGTATTAACATCTGTGTGTCTGCATGTATATAAGTTCAGAGAATATTTCATCAACGATAACACATAAAAGATTGCATATACACACGGGGCCCTGCACAACTTTCTATTTGGTTCAATATGAAGTGCTTGACATTTAATGGTATATACAAGCTACGATAAAACTCAGTACACCAATGAAATTCCGAGAAAAGTTTACATTAATTTGATGTATCATTTGAACTTATTGCCATTTGAAAAACCGAAAGTTAAATCCAAGATGGCGGCCAAGGTGGGTAACATATATCAGAAAAGGAGTACTTGATTCAATTTGTTCTGCATATGCCATTCATGTCCAGTGAAATCTAAAGAAACTAAAAGCAAGTTTGTGTCCGAGTGTTATAGTAGTGTATGATTGAATTCCGTATATATATGAAGGCCCATAAATATGGAAATTACCGGTATGGGCCGCTTAAATTAGTACAATACACATTGGGCCACGGAGAACTTTGCATTTGAATCAATGTTACACGAATCCCGAGGGGACACTTCGCGAATGTACCTTGTCAGTCTCCGTACAACTTGGAATCGCTTAACATTAGTTTTACGGGAAGAAAAAACGACATCATTTGGAACAACTTTCCAGTTTCGATCATCTGTATTTCCTCCTTATTTATTCGGTGTAAGGACTTCAAACTTATTTTGTTGGATCTTGCTTATCGAAAGGTTCTTAAAACTGCCTTACTGCCCCCAAAGTCTGAAATTCAGGGAGGGGTGGGGGCGGATGCTTTGCTTTTCTACATCTTTTGTTGGTTGAAACGGATGGATTCTCCTTCGAAGCAGTAGCTTTAATCTCTTCCACTCACAAATGTACAACCAAAAAAAGTCTAAATGTTTCTTATATATTTGCCTATTTCTTTTGTTTTCTGGAAGGATAGATTTCTTTTCATTTTATAATATTTATCACAAAAACGCACACAGTACGATGTTTCTGTGGTTAGAACGGATTAATTGTGTGCAGGGATGGCAAAAATCAAGTTTTCGTTGTAAGTTTTTTTTTTTTTTTTTAATAACTAGAGTTTGGTTTATCAAAACTCCATTATATATTTACCATATTCGCGTGTGTCAGTGTGTGACAAAAATAAATAAATAAATAAAGTATTTCATGGATCATCACCAAATTTGGTAAAAGAGTCAAGAATTAGGAAGTGAGTTTGTTATTAAAATAGTCTTCTCAAACCGAAAGTGCTTTAAATAAACCATTTCCGGTTTGATCATTGATCACCATAGATCGAAAAACGTAATACGTATTAAGATCCGGGTTTCTGTTTCTTTATTCTAAATAGTTTCTTTGCTTTATTCTAAACATATTTAATCTCTATTATTAACTCTCTACTAAAACCGGAAGTGGTTCATTCAACTATAATTTCTCGTTTCAATAAATATTGGTCTACATAGAGCAAGAGCGGTAGATGAAAGCAGTTTTCTCCATTCGGATAGCTCTCAAGTGTCTCAAAAGTGCAGTGGCGTAGTCAGGGGGGCTCACCCGCCTCAAGCTCTCCCCATTAGTGTTGGAATGTTGAAAGTGGATTCTGCTTACATGAAGTATGTTCCATTTGTAATGTTAGAACTTTTCTTTTTAGTTTCCTTAGTAAGCATAAGGGAGCTTGTAGTTTTACTCCAGATGTAATTAAGTATGTGTGTATGTAGTACTTTATTCCTCGGTAACTACCAGCTAAATTTAAACCAAATTAGATGTACAAGTACCCAATCATCTAAGGAATAAAGATCACTACATGTGATGGCCGAGCTTGGTCGGCGATAGGCTCGGCTCGGCTTGCCTTGTATGTTCTATTTTATTTCTCCGTAACTACTGGCCAAATATAATCGAAATTTGGTGTGCAGATAGCCCATTATCCAAAGAATAAACATCTCTATACTTGGTGGCCGACTCGGCAAAGGACAGGCTCGGTTCGGCTCTGTTTGTATGTTGTACTTTATTTCTTGGTAACTATTGGTCAGATTTAAATCAAATTTGGTTTCCAAGTATCGCTTAAGGAATAAAGATCATTATATATTATGTCTAGGCTCGGTCGCCGACAGTCTCGACTCGACTTCTCTTGTACGTTGTATCTTCTTTTTCAGTAACTACTGGCCGAAATATTTTAAGCAGGGACGCAAGTGGAATGCAGGACAAAAATGTCCTTCTCTCCTCTTACCTTATGTTTTCTGGTGTCCCGACAAAACGTACCAGCGACAAAACGTACCACTTGAATTTTCGCGACAAAACGTACCACTTTTGACGATCTGTCATAAATGACAACCTATCATGGATTAATTAAAGCACTTCTGATATTTATTCCACGACAAAACGTACCACTTATATAAATTACAACCTGCCATGGACTAATTAAAACATTTCGGATATTTAATCCGCGGCAAAACGTACTACTTCATGTTAAGATACTACTTCCTCATGAACAGGTAAAACAACGGCAGTATAAGATTGAGAAGAACAGACAGGTAATGTATCGAGTTGTCAAAGTGCAGAAACTCATTGGTAAAAGAGGGCTCATTTACAGGGAAATGTAGCAGCCTGTAAACTGGAAGACACAGCTATAGATCATGGAAACTTTTTGGATATTATTCCTTTCTTAAGCAAATTTGATCTTCCGCTTAAAAGTAATTTAGATAAGGTCACCCAGAAGAGTCATATACGAGGAAGTAAGCAGGATAGTGGTCACATAACTTTTACTAAACACGGTGCATTATGTTTTGAATGCTATCAGCACACTTGTCAGAGAAAATATTTCGAAAGAAGTCTCTCAAGCTTCAATATTTTCCATTCTATTAGACACTACTCAAGATATAGTAGTTTCAGGCCAGTGCTCTGTTGTTTTACGAAGTATTGTTGTCATTGTAAAATGCATATCTACCACAGGCCAATGTCTTTACGGTTTACTGCTGGAAATTCTGCAGAAGTTGAACCTTGATATTAAGAAGTGTATTTGAAATTCAACCGATGGCTCAAGTAACATGCAAGGACAATATTCGGATTTTTTCAATTCACCTATGATCTACTCCACGTGTGATTCAGTTGATTTTGAGTTTAACGGCCCTTTTAGCAGCGAGGCTATATGAGACGGGACATACTGATTTACGGGAAATCCGAAGCACATGAGCTCCCTCCGGGAATCGAATCCAGGTCTCCCACGACAAAGGCGCATACGCTAGCCGCTTAACTACTAAGAAACTCAGTTACACGTGTGATGTTACACTTATATACTCAATCATGTCATATGTGATCTGACAAAAAATTGCATTGATTTTGTGTCATTGTTCTGCTGAATGACTGTGCGATATTTATGCGTGAGTTGTATCAGCGAATGTACATTTGGAAGATCAAATGTTAACAAAGGCGTCTTACAGTTATTGTGGAAACAAGATGGTAGAAAACACACTGTTTTTCAAAAAAAAAGTTTGGTCATTTTTCGAACCCAAAAAGTGCTTTGTATATAGAATTGACCATAACAATTAAGAAAATTTCTTCTACAGAAAATATCAAACCAAAAGCTAGGTGTAAAGCGAAAGGATATATAAAAAATCTTCTCAAGTTCAAAACAATTCGAACAACAGAAAAGTTCCTTAAGATATTTCGAGTGACGACCTCTCTGTCAAACTATCTCCAAATAGAGGGTGCTGCTAGTGTAGTCCTATCGGATGGTGCAGACTACTCTGTTCCAACTGAAAGAGTAGAGAGATGATTTTGAATCCGTTAAGAATGTAGCATTAAGCTTTGCAGAATGGGCCAATAACAAATTTGAAGACTTAGAACGTGATTTCTTTTTTTTCTATTGACCTGTCGACAATTCGCCTTCAGAGATGGACAAAGATTTTTTGTGGGGATATGAAGATGAAGCTGCTTTTATTCAATGACCAGGTACTGCATCGACGCATTCAATACAATATTGGACATGGTAGTTTTGAGTATTTCTTCAAGATTCAAGAAGCAATGTACTTTATGGATTATTTGGATCCTAGCCACTTCAACCAAGTAACAGAACTTCCAGACGTGTCTTTCGATAAACTTACATATTTTCTGAAAAACTTCAGTTAAGAAGTTTCCAAGGATACTATAAATGTATTCTCTTGGACTTTTGAAGGACGTGGATATTCTTGAAAGTCAGTCTTGATGACGAGCACAACCGAGGAAAAATGGCTGTGCTGATGGTGCAAGTGATTCAGAATTAGGAGAAAATACATTTGTTTACAAGGAAAGCGAATGCAAAACGTGTTGCAAAATTGTCCAATGTGCTGCTTTTTAATTTTGCAGAATTGTAATTTGTGCAGTAATACTTATCCAGGTTTCCAGCATACAAATTTTTATTGACTTTGCCCGTAACTCAGGTAACATGTGAAAGAAATTTTTCAAAATTGAAATAAACTGAAATACATTAAAAATAGGCTAACGAGTACCATGTCTCAGGAACATTTGAAAACATTTTGTTGATGTCTATTGAAAAAGATTTATTAAAATATATTTCGAATGCAAAAGTGATAGATACAGTAGCATCAAAAACTACTACACTAAAACATCTGCTAATTTTGTAATATAGTATACGTTCTCCTTGAACTTCATATAATATTTTGAACAATTCAGAATAATATACTGATGAAAGAATATCAGGTTTTAATTGTCAATTGTTAATACTATTGACTTACTGTAGAAAGAAAACTGTGCAATTGATTGTGACATTGAGATGCTGGTGGCCCTTGTGGGGGAAAGCGCCCGCGCCCCTCTAATAATGCCTATCCGTCCCTGGTCCGAAGCCTGGATAAAGTGTGATGAAAATCAGCAAATATTCAAATATTGCATATGCAAGATTCTTGCTGATCTTGGTCTGGCGAGAATCTTGCAGACATTGTCTTAGTCTTAGCCCTAGTCTTAATATTGCATCGGTACTTTTCTCAGCACCAATCTGTTCAACAACTTTTAACCTTATTTTGGCCGATATATATATACTTATATACCGTCCTATCAAGTGGTACGTTTTGTCGCCTGACATTATTTGATGGCTGATTGGAAGACTCTTCGCAAGTAGCCCTCCAGGCAAGTGGTACGTTTTGTCGCTTGTCATTATTTAAAGTGTTTTTAGAAAACCCTTCACAAGCAGCCCTCAAGGTAAGTGGTACGTTTTGTCGCTAGTACGTTTTGTCGCGTATTCATGTTTTCTTACTTACTTGACAAAAGTTATATTATTTTGCTTGGTGAATTCTTTTCCTTCAACCTTCAGAAAATCATACTTTTGCAAAGCTCTGCTTTCTTTTAAGCCCCAAACAGAAACATGATGGCAAAAAGTTTCGGAATGTGTTGCTATTTTCACTGCTCGCTTCTCATTTTAGATAGTGTATATTTACAACAAAGGGGCTAAATCCGGCCCTATATATATATATATATATATATATATATATATATATATATATATATATATATATATATATATATATATATATATATATATATATATATATATACAGTGGCGGTTCCAGGATATGAACAAGGGAGGGGCTAAACCATAGCTTGCAGCTTTATTCAGTGTAAAGCAGAATTGAAGCCCATTTTAACCAGTGTATACCTGATCGTCAAGGGGGGACTATAGCTCCTATAGCCTTCCCTCGGATCCGCGCCTGTATACAAGGGCGCCGATTTCTCTGTAAAATGGGGGGCCTCATTTAGATGGAGAAGGCATATATGAGGATTTTAAAACAAATTGCATTCAAATTATTCCAAATATTATATCTTCTTAAATACAATTAGGGGGCCTACATGTGCTTTGGGGGGTCCCGGGTCACCTTGGTCCCTTAGAATCGGCGCTCATGCCTGTATATATATATATATATATATATATATATATATATATATATATATATATATATATATATATATATATATATATATATGAAATGCTTGTGTGTGAACGCCACCTTGATGAGTTTCTCGCTACGCAACTGCAAGAATACCTTTCATGTCCTCTATTGATCTTCAATTGAAACCGGAAGTCGTAGGAATGAACCACTTCCGGTTTCAATAGTCATATCCATAGAACAGGAATTGTAACAGTAAGAAGCGGTTTTCTGCATTCTATTCAGCGTTCTAACAATAGCTGCCATCTTCTGTGGTCGAAAATCAGAAACTTCCTGTTTTAACGTTGAGAGTTATAGAATAAATCTATAATAGATAACAAGAAGCTGTTTTCTGCAATCAGTTAAGCGTCCCAAAAATATACATTTCGTCTGTATTCTAATCCCTCTACTAAAATCGGAAGTGGAAGAAATCTATTACCCTTTGGGGTTTCAATATTAATTGTGAAAATATTGCACTACAGAAACCTATTTTTCCGTTGCTTATTTATTTTATTCAGGTTTATTTTCCTTTGCAATTAAATTAGTTAATCTATAAATGTAATTACTTATCATTATTGTATTCTTTATTTCGTAAATTATCTTATAATACAAATAAATTATTAGTGGTGAGCTTATGTCCGGGGAGCTTTTGTCCGCTTTTGCATTAACATAGGTGAGCTTAATGCCGGTGAGCTTATGTCCGCGACCCGAAAATATACACCAAGTTTTGACTTATAAATATTTTACATAGTGTATATTGAAATATTGTCTTCCATGTGGCCTACATGTGTAAACTTTCAACATGAGATTGATTTTACTAACTCCCTTCCCCCTTTTATACTTGATGAATTGCAACCTCAAACAACAGCATTATTCCTTAAGTAAAAGGAAGGCACATAGCACGTAACCGGACTCCGCTAGTCTACCGTAAGCTTTTCCATTGTCTCAAGATACTGAATCAACGCCGGAAAAGTACTTTAGCTCCCACTGGGAATTGAAACCAAGGCCTATGTGGGGATCCACAGGATTCAGATTCCTCCCCACAAAACTTCGCAAGTCGACGAACATTTGTGAACTTTCTTACTATAAGTATACTTCTTTGTCATCGAAATGATTGACATAGGCTAAAAATTTTAATATCTTTAACTCTATCATGTTTAATAAGAGGCACTAATTAACAATTGTCGTCTTTTCGGGTGTTGAATAACACAGGTCAAATACTACATATACGTATTAGACCTGCAAAAATCTTCGGATACCTCCAAAAAAAAAAAAAAAAAAAAAAAAAAATCTGGGCGCGTGCCTGGCGTGCTCTAAACATTCATTTATTTATGTAAAATATTTCAAATGCAGCTTCTAAGGCCAATTTACAACAGAATATTTTAACATCAATAATGGAAAAAGGAAAGGAGAAAATCAGACAGGATTTATGCTTAAAGATAACATCCCGACATTCACTTTGTGGAACAACGAAAAAAGCTGGTAAAACCGGTCAGGGTAGCAGGCCACAAGCTTTGAACCCAGGGTCTCCCTTTTGCGAAAGAACGCTAGCCACTAGGCTATGCTCGCTAGACATAATAATAATAATAATAATAATAATAATAATAATAATAATAATAATAATAATAATATAGTTTGATTCAATATAGTGAACAAATTGGGGATGTGCCTGGATTAAGAATCAGCAAACAACGGTAAAATATTCCAAAAATAATGCAGATTGATAGCCAATGACGTGGCCATGCATCACACAATTTCCTAGCTATTTTGTGGGCTTTGTTTTAATAATAATAATAATATGATTTTCACAGGCTTGCGCCCACCATTCATGGAACAGTTCTTACATAAATTAATCCTACTCTTGTTGTGGACAGCGAAGAGCGCTATGAAAACAAAGCAAGATGAAGAATGAAAGAGATTGTCTATTTTCCCTCCCCTTTGCTACTTTTGTCTCACTCTGTGCTTCCCCCTGACCCTGCCATCCCCTTCCACCTGCCTTTTTCCTTGTATGTGACTGACTTCCTCCTATGATATTCACAGAAATCGATCTCTTTTTTTCTCCCTGTCTCTACTTCATATTTGCAATAACAACATATGAAAGTGAAATATTCATTCTGCTTCACCACCTGAAGAACGAAATTCAATGTGACCCTCTGAAGAATAATACAATAGATACCATGTCCGAGGAACTCTCCAAAGATCTGATAAGATCTGTAACTGATGAACACAATACCTTTACCAAACCTGTCTGATCAACTGTGTTACTCATGTGGCAAATAGTATTTGTAACGAAATAGCTTCTGTTCCACACATTTTCGTTCCATTAGATACCCGCAGAGGAAAGAATCTCATTCAGCTGGTACCAGTTGTTGATTTTCTCCCACCAAGCGTGAATGGAATACCCGAAACAGATTTGTTCCTTCAATTAGTTACGGTACAATAACGTTACATGCTCGAATAACGTTACGGTGTCGTAACAAAAATTGGTGTTATACCTTGTACCTACTTACATTAAATAACCAATAATTTTGTTACAGAGAACTATTTTCGTTACGTTACAGTTACGTTAAGTTATCCACCCCTGGTTCAGAGCGAGTTACATTGGACAGAGAAATATATGCTATCCACAAGATAACAAAGTATGTGTATACTAAAAATTATAATTTTCGGCCTTACACGAGCATCACAAGAAAATAAAACGTGGAAATTGTGACAATGTACCCCGGTCTCCCTTATGAGGGATAACGTCCCTCGGTATAGCCGAGTCGGTGAGCACACTATTTACGGAAAGTATTTTCTAAAATATAAAATTGCATTGTTTTCAAATAGGCTATAAGCATAATCAATACATTAATTTGTTATATAATTATCTCAAGCTAAGCAAAGGTTTTTTCATTTATTCAGTGCATTCAGAACTTTATAAAGGTCTTATGTAGAATGTTGTTGTATACCTTAATGTGAAAGCATTTAATTCGCCTGAAGAAAGTCCAAAATTTGATAAAAATCACTTTCAATGTGATCAACTTAGTTGTAGCAATAATATATTAACAAAAAGCTCAAAAACCCAGATGGGTTTTAAGGTGGGTTTTTTCAGGTGGGTCCAACCCGAAAAAACCCGGTGGGTTTTTTCGGGTTGGGCCCACTTGGGCAAACCCTGTTCAGTGGCCACCCAGCACAAGTTGGTTCGTGTTTTATGCACTGTAGTTTTCATGTCATACGTCCACACTGTATTTATACTGAGCTTTCCTGAAGTTAATCTGCAGCTAGTAATAGAGCTTCTTATTTAGTGAATGCTCTACTAAACGACATAGAATGTTCTAACCGAACCTGGGAATGTAAGAAATGTGTCAAAATTTGGTAGAACCGTCTGCTCGAGTAATGCCACATAGTGGTGTATAGATGTATATTTTGGCACCAACATCTATTGGGAATTTTTAGACCGTGCCTGGAACTGGCAATTGTTCAGTATTATTAGAGAAACGCTGCAGTATCACGTTTACTTGCGTATTTCATAACTTGAAATCATTGCTGGCGCCCAAAATGGAATGTGGGAATTTTACAGTTCTTTCCCCCAATTCATATGAATCCCGTTTCTGCAAGTTAGAATTCTGATCACCTTAGCATATCAGAATTCTGTCAGAAATTTAGCTTATATCTACCACAACTTCTCCAATGGATGATGAAAAATACACCTATTCGGTGTAGGTTGTGTTTAGAGGAGCCACTCGTAATCATTGCGTAAAAACGTTAAAAGGGAACTACCCTGCCCCGTATCTTAAAGTCTTCAACGCCAAATTAGTGGTCAAAAGAAAAGTCCTCCCACTGCATCAGGTATAGAGGCTCAAGTGCATGCTCAAATGTATAAACTGACACGCAATAGAAGGTGCATGTATATAGAAAGGGAAAGTAAAAGATGCCATCAAAAAGTACAGAAAGTGCTGAACTTCAAGAGGTACACATAACAATGTAGTGTGGAGTTCTTGTGCACTTTTTGTACATTTCGAATCATCATACATACAATTCTTGTACACATGATTTTTGAACCGGAGAAAGTAACTCATATAAGATGTTCACAAACTATGTACAATACCACGTTCAAAAAATTGGTTTCAAAAAATATGAATACACTATGCTAAACTTGCAGTTAAACAGAATTTTCCAAGAATTGTTCTAAAAGAATTTTCCAAGAAATTTAAATTATGCTTTATTTTCTAAAATTATGCTTTATCATGCTTTTAAAATTAATTTGTTCTGGATCCTTAAACAACCACTTAAACTTTTGGGTTGCTCTACTCATAATCTAAGTGCTGAAAAGGGACGCTCAGCATGAATAAAGAACAGCATAATTTCTTATGACATTTACCTTGCATATCACTATTAGTAGAAGTTCCCATTCATCGGACGCATGGAAAATATTTCAGTGAATGTTGCATTGGTACCCAAGTTATTGGGGATAGTAATTGCAATCCCTACCTCTTTTTCTTCCTATCTAGATTGAATATAAAGAACACTGGAAGACGTATTTAATTATTCGCTTGGATTAACCTTGGTTCAAATATCTAGGATCAATATTAACGAACGAAAACCATATTCACGAAGAATTTAAATGTCGACTAAAAGCAGAGAATTCGTGTTATTATTCACTTCAAAACCTTTTGTCGTCGCGAATTCTGTCGAGGAATTTGAAGCTTAAAATATATAAAACGATAATCGTGCCTGTTGTTCTGTATGGTTGAGAAACATGGTCGCTTACTTTAAGGGAAGAACGCAGACTGAAAGTATTTGAGAATAAAATTCTGAGATCAATATTCAGACCCAAGGGGAAGGAGAATAAGGGGTGGCGGAAACTTCATAACGAGGAACTACATAATTTATACGGTTTACCAAACATTGTTAGGGGCATCAAATGTAGGACGCTCCGGTGGGCAGGTCAAATAGCCAGAATGGAATAAGTAGGAACGCTTTCAGTCTTAACTGGAAGACCAATCGGAAAACGACCATTAGGAAGACCTAGGCGCAGATGAGAGGACAATATTAAGATGGATCTCGCAGAAATAAAAAAGGGACACAAAGTAAAAACTGGATCCAGTTGGCTAAGGATAGAAGTCAATGGAGAGATTTTGTGAACACGGCATTGAACCTTCGGGCCATAGAGTTAGTTAGTTATACGTCTGTCATATGGGAATTACAGAAATTTTCAATGAGGACTCTCGTCTTCCTCAGCGGCTCTTTTTTAAATCATCAAGAGCAAATTTATCAAATCACATGACATCCCAACGTTGAGGTATAAAAATATCAAAACAAGAACTTTTTCTTCCAGTAATACAATTATACAGAAAGAACTGTTTATAATCAGCAACAAAAGCTGCGCTCTTTAATTTTTTCTTTCTTTTATATATATATATATATATATATATATATACACAAAGCCTTTACATTACCACTATTATCCCTTTCAGCTCTGATTTTGTGTTTACTCTCCGATTTTATTTTTATGTGATTTTATTATTATTATTATTATTATTATTATTATTATTATTATTATTATTATTATTATTTTTATTTTTATTTTTACTTTGCAAATAAAATACAACCGCCAATTTGTTTTGCGAAAGTCATATTTAGAGAATTATGGATGAAACATTTTGCGTGTAATAGGGTTGAAATACGTATGTAAAACACAAAATGGCATTAAGAGTCTTTATCCCGGCGAAATTAAAATACCGCTAATTTTACAGTAATTATGTGATATCTTCAAATAGATAAAAGATAATTGAAATATGGAACAAGAGCGCCCTAGACAATATTATTTTGCGTGAGGTACCGTTATCACAAGTCACCTAGTGGCTTTCCGTTTTCAGCTGTTTAGAAACGCGAAAATAAATGCCGATTTTCAAAATGGCTCGAGATCGAAAGCAGATAAGTGAGTCGTGATAACGGTTTCTTATGTAAAATAATATTGTCTAGGGCGCTCTTGTTCCACATTTCGATTATCTTTTATCTATTTGAAGATATCACATAATTACTGTAAAATTAGCGGCATTTTAATTTCGCCGGGATGAAGACTCTTAATCCAAAAGATCACAGTGATCTACATAGTTTAGAAACTCAAAACACATTACTAAAACAGAAGGAGGATTTATTGCAAATAGTTTGTTTCGCCAAGAATAAAACAGCATACGTGGCTGACCTTTGTCCATCGTAATAGCCTCTGCAAGAAATGTGTGTAGCTTCCTGACAACAGATGAAAGGACCAGAGAAATAGCGGGAAGTGATTTAGACAAATTCAAAGAATACTGACATGAAAACCCAACCATTTTGAGTCCTCCAGAGTAATTATATTATTATTAAGATATGATGTACACAAATGTTACCACTGTTACCACCAGGTCTGAAAGGCTATGAAACTTTTCTTGAATATCAATAAAAATTTCATAATAGTGGTTCTGTGACTTTTTATCCTCTCTTGTTAAGGAAAGAAGAAAAAGATTAAAGCGAAAGATTTTGTTGTTGATAATATTGATTATTTGTAGACATTTTTATCTTTAAGACAAACATTTTTGTTTTGGTACTTCTGTACATCAGTGATGGATCCATGCAATGAGATAAATTTACTGTTGATGTTTTAAAAAACCGACATTGAGGAAGATAGAAGCTCCCATTGAAAATTTCGGTGTTAATTAAGGTACCGAATTATTCGTACATAACAGACGTATACCAACAATAGTTCTAAGAGAATATTTATAATTCTGAGTCAGTTTTGTTCCTGAAGTTGTTATGTATTTAATTATTTTAAATGAAAGGTCTAAATATAAACTTTATGTCTCTAGTCCCATAAACACACTGAGGTTTCTGATTTATGGGCTCAAATTTATACATTTAAATCTAATATCGTACGCTATAAGTATTTAACCGTGTGAAAACCACCATCTAGTTATCAAAGTGTTCTGAGATATGAACATCGTAAGATAATTCCGAACCCCACACCTTTTTCTTTTTTCACCTATTTTCTTCCCTTCAAGCTCAAATATATATAAAAAACTGAAATACTCAATTAAATTTATATTCTTATTAGAGAGAGAGAGAGAGAAACACTCTGTCAAGTTCCTTTCCAAGTGGTAAAGTGCCAAGTACCGACAACACAAGCTCATAACCGAGTGGCATAAATGTTGTAATCGCAGGAGACTTCGTTGAGAAATAGAGGATGGAATTTCCATTCATATCTGATAAAGTCTTGACATTTATCTTTGAGGATATTTATTGGACACAACTTCTATTAGTGTCATTCACATTACAATGTATGTATATCTCGTAGCATGCGTTTTAAGGTTAATTCTACAAGATCTAGGAGTCAACAATAGTAAACTAAGTTGTATTGAATGTTTCATTGTGTCAAAATCAGTGGTCGAAGTGAGACGGTATGCGGTGGTATGCCATACCCCCTCTGGTTTTTCAGTGATGAAGACATACCGCCTCTGCTTTTTTCAGTGATCAAGACATACCGTCACTGGAGAGTAGATGCTTAATACATTTTTATACACAGTAATTGACGAATAGTTTTGCACGTAAAAAGATTTTATTTCTTATGTAGAAATAATATGTAAGTTGACAACACCGATAGTTTTGTTATCTTTTTCACACCTTTTGTTTTTAAAATGAGGTATTTTCAAAGACGTTCATCTAATTTATATTTTTGTTGTTCCATATTTAATTGTTTCTTTCTTATCTATGTGTGTGTCTTCTTGACTTAATGCATATAAATGCCATGTTTTGAGCATGGGTTGATTTAGGGATTGTCTGCTGTGGGGGCTGCATCTTCCGGGGGTTTGGAATATCCCTCAGTTAATTGCGGGGTCCGCGAGTTTTCCCGCAGAAAATTGTTAATATAAAAACTCGACTTTTGAGCATTCTCTTGCATAATTCTCTCTAGTACATCATAAGAGAATTTTTAATTTTTTTTTTTCAGAAAGTTGTTGGCGGGGGATCAAAGTCTCTCCATGTACCCCTTTTACTACAGAAAAGCTCTCCAGTGGTTTTCAAAATGAAATGAAATCTTTAAGTTTTACGTCCCGCGGTTATGCTGGTTAGGCTAACGGTGATGATGAGTAATGAATGAAATGGTGGGATGAAGAAAGTGGGAGGAAACGGGAGAATCCCGAGAAAACCCACGAGCACGGTGTTTGTCCACCACAAAGTTCACACGGTGCGAACTGGGATCGAACCAGGGACCCCAAGCACCGGATGTGAACGTTCTACCACTGAACCACCGCGCACCCCCAATGGTTTTCAGTCATTATGTAAACAGTAATGCAATGTTTTAGAAAATACACCATCACTGTATTTCAAAATTTAGATAGCCAGTATGTCGAGTCAAAGTTGTAATAAAACATACCGCTTCTGCTTTTTCTCCACTTCGAACACTGGTCAAAATAACTATTTCTTATCTGTAAAACACTCAGTGAAAAGTATTTTAATTTTAGGAAAAAGTGATACAGGAACTCATAGAAGGATTATTAACCTTTACATAATTTAGGGCATCACATAGTAGAAAGGCACCTCGAGAGAATCTTATAAAAACTTCAAATTTAAAATTTGGTCTCGATAGGTTGAACGGTATGGTCTCCAGACAAATGAATATATTTACGTTGGATTGAACGGACGTACGACATCCAAAAGTAACTTTTTCGGCATTCAGGGGCCATGAAATGTATAAATGTGCTGAAAACTTCCATTTTTTTCATGAATTGTACCACAAAGATCACATACACCAGAAATGTTTCTCCTTACCATAACATGTTCCTGTTGGGTTGAGAAGTAATTGATGACCTTTTTTTTTTTTTTATGTTTCAAACAAATAAACTACAACAAATTAATTAATAAATGTACTCTATTGTTTACTACTTGTTCTAAACGTTCAAGTTTTTCGATGCTGTGGCAGTAGAAATCTCTCAGTCTTGACTCAAAGACTTCATCTAAGCCCTCACTTCCACGTCATTATTGAACGATACACGCGTAAAGCAATGGAAAGAAATGAAAATCTGACGGCACCTAATCTGGAGAGTATGAAGGATATAGAAGCACTTCCCATTCGAGTACCTGAATCACGACTTTTGTCATATTGGTAATGTGAGGACGGGCGTTATTGTGTTGGAGATTGACGTCATTTCGCCTATTCGTTTTTTTTTTTTTTTAAATGAATTGCTCGCTGAAGAAGTTCGTAATGAATTATACCTTCCTGGTCACACTATATACTACACACAAAATGGTCGTCCAAGGATGAAAATGTTGTTTTGTTCGCGAAGCCCTCATCGCTAGTGATTATACGATAAAGAAAACGCGATGTCGAGTGAGCAAACCGGTGGCTGTTGTGAAAGGTTGATTTTTTGTTGTTTTTGCTGAAAATTGTGACTCTTAAGTTTCTATATATTGCTTATTGAGTAAGGATGGTTGACCAAAGTTGTATTTATTTATTTATTTTTTAATCACAATCCATCTGCACTGCCAATTTTTTGGTCCTTAGCGTGCGTTTTCATGAAGAAGGTAATTGAATTGCTCTTCATCGAACTCAATTGACCGATCGATGAAATGAAATCTTTAGTTTAAAGTCCCACGATTATAGCTGGCAGGCTAAGGGAGGAGACGATAATTAAAGTAACTGAATGACGTAAGAATTGGTGGGATGAAAAAGTGGGAGAAACTGGAGTACTTAGAGAAAATTCAAGGACACGATGTTGTTCACCAAAAACTTACTTGGCCGGCGATCGAATCAAGGAACCCGTGCACCAAAGTAGGGATGGCCAGAACCGGTTCCTAGTGGAACCGGTTTTCGGGTCTGAACGGATCCGGTTCTAGAAGATCCGGTTTTTCGGATCCAGGTCTGGAACCGGTTTTTCGGATCCAGGTCTGGAACCGGTTCTTCGGATCCAGGTCTAGAACCGGTTCTTCGGATCCAGGTCTGGAACCGGTTCTGAAACAGAACCGGTTCCTCGCAGAACCGGTTCCGCTGGAACCGAAACTTTGTGACCATCCCTGCGCTAAACCCGAGCTGCTGGCAAGCTGTGAACAGTATGCTAGATGAAATGGTGGAAGCGACAGGCAGGCGCCCAGGCGGCTAAAGCTTGTCTCATTTGGCTAAATAAACTGGGTAACTGGCAAACTCATTGGTTAAACAGGCAAACTGGCCAACTCATTTGGCTAAACACCCACTAGTGGACCAAAATTTTTTTCTGGGGGCACAAGCGGGTCTGGGCGAGGAAGGCACAAGCGCATGGTCCTCTTTGCATTATTTTTGAAGGTGAACTTTATGCCTACTTTACGGGTCTTTGGGGGCTTTCGGATCCAGGTCTGGAACCGGTTCCTAAGATCCGGTTCTGGAACCGGGTTTTCAGATCCAAATCTGGAACCGGTTCCTAAGATCCGGTTCTGGAACCGGGTTTTCGGATCCAGGCCCGGAACCGGTTCCAGAACCGGTTCTGAAAACCGGATCTCCAAGAACCGGTTCCTCGCGGAACCGGTTTCGCCGGAACCGGAACTTTGTGGCCATCCCTAAAGGAAAGTGCCCCCCCCCCACCCCCTGGCCGATCGATGTATGTTCCGTTTTTAAAGTCAAAATTTTCATTTTTAAAGCCTGAAAACGACGACAAGCGGTACTTCTCCGTACGTATTGGTCCTTCTCCGTACATAGCACAAATCTCACAAGCAGATTGAGTCGCATTAACACTGCGATTAAATGCAAGAAGCAAATGGTATTGAAAATGCTGTTTTGTCCATTCCATTTTAATGGTCTAAAATAGGGATGCGCACGAGACGAGTCGAGACAGAATTTTCCTGACAAAATTCGAGTCGAGACACGGCTCTTCCAATAGAGAAATATACATTTTTCGAGTCGAGACATCACTTTTACAGCACATTTTCGAGACGAGACAGCCACAAATCTTGTCTCGTGCCCATCCCTAGTCTAAAAAAAATTAATAGATTAAAAAAATCGAAATTACAGTGTAGAGCAAACCATACTCTCTTAAATAATAGAAAATATTGTGCCAATGCGTTTTATTACAAGAGTTTTTAAATTTGAAAGTTACACGTTCATGAATTACTTCTTAACCCAATAGAATGTTACATTACGGTTATTTCCGACCTACAAGTCTCTAGCAGAGCAATATTGCATTTAATTACAAAACAGACACTGTAAACCGAATATTCCGGGGTTCAAAATTAAATGAAATCTTTAACGTTTACGTCTACGATTATGGCGGCTGGGCTAAAGGAGACGGCGATGATGAGAAATGAATGAAATGGTGGAAGGAAGAAAGTGTGGGGAAACGGGAGAACCCCGAGAAAACCCAAGCACACGGTGTTTGTCCACCACAAAGTTCACTTGGCGGGGGCTGGAATCGAACCCGGGACCCCATGCACTAGAGGTAAACGCTCTACCACTGAGCCACCGCGGCCCGTTACCATTATGTATAATAGATTACGTATTGTTAATAGAAAATTGTCAAACAGTGTGTTAAAATTATCATCAGAACCCTCCGCAAGGTATATATACTTTACTTTAAATATTACTTTAAATAAATATTCTGTAAGCTTATACAGTGCATTTGAGGCAATCAATATATTAGTAGGATATAATTAAACAAGATATATTTTGAATTTCGTAGTCATTATCTGGCAGTTCGTTTCACATTCTTTTATTTTACGTTGTGTATGTGTGCATAAGTAATAAATTTATAGGAAACTAAACACACAACACAGGAATATTGAAGAAGAAAATATCTTTTGCTTTATGAACGCTATTGCAAAAAGCAAAGCGTATTGCCAAAGTAAAAGCTTCTATATTAGACGACACAACTTTTCCTGTAGAATAAATTGCCTTGTTAATTAGGCTTTCGATTGGTTCACTTTGTGTGGAAAAGCAATTACCAAAGATTTATAATGAAATTAAATGTAATCAAGACTCGTGAATCTTTTCGTTCTGTGTTGGGCGGCAGGGTTGCTAAGTGGTTGTTGTATATATATATATTTCCCTCTTTATTTTCTACCTACTTTTTTATGTATCATATTTTTCTTTCTTTCTTTTGGGTATCATGAATTATTTTAGTTGGTAAATTCATTTGCACGTAATCGATTTTGTGATTACCTAGCAATAGATCAAAGGAATGAAGCGTAGTGCTGTCATTTCTGGAAAAAGCTGGAAAAATAATTGAATTTATTACCAGATCTAAAAGCAGCTTATGATTTGATCGTTTTTTTTTTCTATATTAAAATAAAAAGGTTTACAGGAACTTCTACGCCTAGTTTTCTTCTTACATTGTTAACGGCATAAAACTGTTTTCTATATTATAAAAACACTACTTTCCTAATTTAAGAATTGTTTTTGTGTAGTTCTTGCTATGCGTGATACTTAAGATGTCTTGTTTTGTGGAGAAATAATCTTCGTATTTCACAAAACATGTATTTTGGTTTGTACCTCTTTAAAAGCTGTTGATGTGGGTCATCATCATCATCAGGTATTCTGTCGTCATTGGCAGATCACTTGCTGCAACTAAGAAATTTCCATGCTCCACGGTCTTCTGCTAACCTCTTCGACGTCACGTACGATTTTTCCATGACTGGTGTAGAGCCCAGGCTTCACGTGTCGTTGCCAAGGGCGCCGATCCTGCGGAGGGTACGGATCCCCCAAAGCTCATGTGGACTCCCGCATTGTATTTATGAATACACAATATTTGGCATAATTTGAATTCAATTTGTCTTAAAATCCTCATAATATACCTTCTGCATCTCAATGAGCTTTCTCAAAGTTACAGAGAAATCGCCGCCTTTAGTCGTTGCGTCACTTTAAGTGTCCACCAGGAGCTCAGATGATCTGGAATCGATCTTTGTGTGCCTCAGCACCAAAGGTGACTTTGTCACATATCCACTATATTCTATGTTGTGGATGCATAACTTTTAACAGGAAGATGCATATCAAAATTCTTTTATCTTGTTAAAATAAATAAATAAATAAAAACTTCCAATGTTAACCTTCGTATATGGCGTACCTTCTTCATTCAGAACGTATATTTGTTTTGAGAAAAGTTCAGCTATGTCAATCTTTCTCCCGCTAAAGATATCTTACGTGGCCCAACCTATCTTTTGATCTCATATTATGAGAAAAGTTTTCTCCATTCGTAATCCCCGAGTGACTTTTACTTATCCCGTCTCCCATAAAAAGAAAAGGAGACAAAGCAAATAATTTTATTCCAGAATCCTATATACAATATTGGCCGCCATATACAAGTTTACAGACATATTCTTTCGTTCTTATTCTCATCTTTGATGAGGAAGAAGAAGAAGAAGAAGAAGAAGAAGAAGAAGAAGAAAGCAAGTCACAAATGTAAATACAAACTATAGTACAAGAAGAGCTTGTATTGATCACATCATATGTTTAGTACCAAAAAAGAAAGAGGGAAAAAAAATCACTGTTTTCCGATCCCAAAAGGATTCATGCTCTCTTTCAAATATTTTGGAGTTACCTGAGAGCAAAATTGAGTTTCAGGTTTCAAACCATTTTACGAGAAAGATTTTTGGAACTTATATATATATGTGTGTGTGTATGTGATATTTCCCAGGACACACTTCTACTTTTATGGGAGCTCGAGATGGGAAGGGAGGGGGAACTCCCTGCCAGTTTTTCATGGCACACCTATCATTCAATTTGCTTTTATTATTCGAAACTCGCCAATAATATTTTTTTTACTACTGCTCGGAAACAGTTTTCTAGTTCTTCGTAACACAGTAAATCATACCAGACGCTAAGGAGATATTGATGAAATTTGAATTAGTGTAGATTGTTTTAAACATTAGGATTAGTATTTAATGATAAAAATGTCCAAAAGTGAGGCATATGCTCATTGATCTATCTTATTGAAGTAAACAAAATGATACTGGTGAATCTGAATCCTGATGTGTAGTTTTTGAGAAAAACGAATTTTTGTTGCAAATCAAAAAAAGATACCGTGTGATAACCACGTAACGTGATCGAAACGGATATTGAAGCAGTGGCGAAGCCTGCTCTGAGTATGTGTCCTCTATGACCATTCATACAGAGGGTGTGAGGGAGTAATGTCCCACATTTAATACAAATGTGGTGCAATTTCTGAAATTTACACTTTGGAGGAACAACATACTACATGCATAGAGAAAGAGTAAAAATATACAGAAGTATAGGCGTAGAAAACAGTACTGAAAACTCAAAACATAAAATATGTATGAATTATCACGGATCTACTTAGGGTGAATTGGGCAACCGCCTGGGACCCCGTACATCAGAGTATTGCAATTGATTTTTTTAAAAAACATTTGTGGTTAAATACGTCATTCAACAAAATTATGAAGTTTACAAAATCCTAATGAAGCGATTGCAGTTCGATAAGTAAGCTGTCTGCAGGACGCTACAACGTGCATCAGGAATAAAAACAGTGAACGACTCTAGACGATGTGACTGCTAAGTCACAGCAAATTTTTGGAAGCAAGAAATTCTAAGATATGCAAATGGGAGATTATACTCCGTATCACCCGAATTGGCGTATAGCATCAACCAATAAGCTCGCAGTGCTATTACTAAACCTTCAGGGAGGAACCTAATCATTCATAATTGATTTTGTTCGTATTTGCGGACAGCAGTAACGCTGCAGACAGTGATGAAAATTTTCCGGAAAATTTCGGAACGGAAAATTTTCCGATTTATAAAACCATACTCCACTTCTTCCTACATCGTTGTTTAGCCGTAATGTGATGTGGAAAGTTTTCTTCTATGTTTTTCCGGAAAATTTTCCGTTCTTAACAAATATCAGTGATCAAGTAACAAATCCTCAGTAGTCATAAAATTGATTGAATTCATGTATAGAAATGTTAAAAATGGAAAGATCGTTTAAAGAATCTGAAAATTTTCATGGCTCAAACAATTTTCAGTACTACGTAGGAACAAGTGAAACAATTTTTCATGAATCGAAATATTTTGTGTCTTGTATGGAAAAGTTGAAGAACTTTTTATGAGTCGGAAACTTTTCATCATTTTGAAGCAAAAAGTAAAACAACTTTTTGTGAATCGGAAAGTTTTATTGCTCTGTAGAAACAAGTGAAAAAACTTTACATGAGCCAGACAATTTTGGGTATTATGTATAGTGATCTTTGGTGGAATATTTTCCACTATATTTAACTGCACATTCAGCTATAAAATTCAATTCCTGTAGAGGAAAGTTAGACAGCAACAAATTATCATTTTGCAATTAGCTTTCGGAAACCAGATAATTTTTTAATATTTCAAGTTGGGAAGTAAAAATATACAGTGTTCTCTCTCTCTCTCTCTCTCTCTGTGTGTGTGTGTGTGTAAAGTGCAGGGAACATACATCGAGTTCGTAAAGAACAAATATCCCATTCCAATATTTTAAATGTAACAAGAAATTGAAAAGAAACCTTTATGCATTTATCAATTTCAGAAACAGAAAATTCCACTACTTTTTTACATGTAGGTCTGCCTATGTAATGAAATAACTACATAAAAGTTCCTTATGAAGATTATTTTTATAACGGAAAATAATCTTCATAATCTTCAGAAAATGATTTTATTGTGTTTAACACTCGTAAGTGATAATTTCAATATTGGAATTTTGTATGATCAACACCTTACGTTATAGCAGATATTCGTATTGTAAAACTACCACTACTATGTATAAAAATGTATTAGAAATAATGACGATTCGAAAGAACAAGTATATATATATATATATATATATATATATATATATATATATATATATATATATATATATATATATATATATATATATATATAAGTACATATTATTTTATTGGAAGAACTACACAAATCAACTTCCTTATTAGTTATATTTCACTTTCTCTTCTGAATGAATATATGAATAAATAAATGATGTTTATTTCCAGAAAATGGTCAGTATTTGCTTTCATGATTGCTGAGGAATTGTTACTTGATTACTGATATTTTTTTTTTAAAACGGAAAATTTTCCGAAAAAATATAGCGGAAAATTTTCCACGTCACATCACTAGCTGCAGAGGTTATATTTTGGCTGCTTCGGAGTCAGCGGTCTGTCGTCTCCGGATCAGACCTGGTCTGACTCAGACAAAAGACATAACTCAGATGACCCATTCCATCGCTGCCCTGTATATAATGTAATTAATAACCCAAATATTATGCTGAAAGACCAATGAAATTGATAGTCTTTGTTTAATTATATTGTAATACTTCTGTGTGAGGCGGTAGAGTCAAAGGTATGTAGGTTTTATTTAGTTCTTTTATCCATTTTTATTACAAATGCAGCAGAAGTTTATACATACTATGTATAGTTACTTTACAAAAATGAGATCAAATAAGATGATTGTTTCTGTAAAGCTCGGGGGTGGAGTTTGATAAAATGGTTGTCGGAGAGTTTGTAGCTCACAGCAGCCAGAGAGAGGTAGGGAAGTTTCTCTATCCCACAGCTAGGTGAGGTTGACCAGTCTCAGACTGATGCTATCGGAGGTCGTGCGGCGTCTTTTTATATTCTCTGGTGTTCCTCTTCAGACACTTGCCGATGCCATGCGAACGAGGTGTCGTCAGCCTCTGTTGTTGTTTACTTCATGCACGTGGAGCTGGTAATCACTTGGAGGGAATATTCCAATATTTATACTAAACTACGTTCGATTTCTTTGTAGGAATAGCATATACTAGCATCAACTACCTGCTTCGCTGAGTTAATTAAGAGTCTTCATCCCGGCGAAATTAAAATACCGCTAATTTTACAGTAATTATGTGATATCTTCAAATAGATAAAAGATAATCGAAGTGTGGAACAAGAGCGCCCTAGACAATATTATTATACATGAGATACCGTTATCATGACTCACTTATCTGCTTTCGATTTCGAGCCATTTTGAAAATCGGCATTTATTTTCGCGTTTCTAAACAGCTGAAAACATAAAGCCACTAGGTGACTTGTGATAACGGTGTCTCACGCAAAATAATATTGTCTAGGGCGCTCTTGTTCCATATTTCAATTATCTTTTATCTATTTGAAGATATCACATAATTACTGTAAAATTAGCGATATTTTAATTTCGCCGGGATGAAGGCTCTTAAGAATAAATAGCAGTATGTTCCGTTAGTCAGTCACTTTTTACTATTACTAAAGCGCTCTTTAATAACGGTCATTTTCGATGATTTTTATATATCTCCTCCCCTCTTCATGTTGCGGAAACGGCATTGGAATTGTCTTTGTTCATCTCAGCAACCCCGAAAACTACGAATTCGACATTGATATTGGTAATTTCGATCATTTTTATATACCTCGTCTTCCCCTAAGTTGCGGGGCTGAATTTAGATATAAACGGCGTCAGAAGTTCATTTCAGCGACCTAGAAAACTATAGATTCGACACTAATATCGGTCATTTTCGATCATTTTTAAATGTCTCTCCCACTCCCGCTCCCTTAAGTTACACCGTCAAAGTGATGACAAAAACCATCTCAGGTTTGAACTTGATCTAGGTTCAAAATTTGATGGAGATCGGTCCGGTGGTTCAAGAATATTTTCTTATTTACTTTTATGTATCATCACCTCCCCCTCCCCTAAGGCCTTCTGTCAAAGTGAAATGATAAAAAAAAATAGGCCCGAACTTCATCTATGATAAAAATTTGATCGACATTGGTCGTTTGGTTCAAGTTATTAATTTTTATTTATTTTTTAATTCCTCCCTCCGCTCCCCTAAGTTCTAACGCCAAAGTGAATAGATAAATAGATACCATCCCATGCCTGAACCTCATCTATGTTGAAAAGTTGATCGAGATCGGTCGGGTGATTCAAGACTTATTAAGTCACAAAGACAGTAACTTTCATTTTTATTTTTTACATATTTGGTCTAGGAATTAATTCGTGCGGGTGGACAAGAGATGGCGCAACGAAAGGAGCGTCCCACAGTTCCGTGTATCCACACATGTGTTGCAAACCCCTGTCATCGCGTATCGTTCGTAGTATAGGGCAGTGGATTAAAGCGTCAACAACACCAGTTTGTAGTTAAGTGAACATGGCGCAATTTGTGCCTGATAAAGTGTTTTTGCGGGGTGTCCTGCTGCATTACTTTAACATGCAGAAAAGTGCGACTGAAAGTCATCGTATTTTGGTGGAAGTGTATGGTGACCATGCTCTAGCTGAGCGAACGTGTCAGAAGTGGTTTGTACGGTTTAGAAGTGGTGATTTCGGCTTGGCAGACCAAGAGCGAGCTGGACAGCCAAAAAAATTTCAAGACGAAGAATTGACAGCATTGCTCGAGCAGGATTCGTGTCAAACGCAGGAACAACTTGCAGCAGCATTAGGCGTTGATCAAACAACAGTCTCCAAACGCTTGAAAGCCATGGGAATGATTCAAAAGATGTCACATTGGGTTCCACATGAATTGAAAGACAGAGACGTTGAAAGACGAAAAACCATTTGCGAATTGCTGCTTCATCGACAGAGCAGAAAGGGGTTTCTGCATCGAATTATTACGGGTGATGAGAAGTGGATCCATTACGAGAACCCTAAACGAAGAAAGGCCTGGGTGAAACCAGGTGAACCAGGTCCATCACAACCAAAACGAGATATTCACTGTGCAAAGGTTATGCTGTGCATATGGTGGGATATGAAAGGTGTGGTGTACTATGAGCTGCTGCAACCGGGTGAAACTATGAATGGAGAACGTTATCGACGACAATTAATGCGTTTGAAGCAAGCTCTGGCCAGAACACGACCAGAATGGGAGAACAGACATGATAAACTTATTGTTCAACATGATAACGCTCGCCCACATGTCGCAAAACCGGTCAAAACCTATTTAGAAAATGTCGGATGGGAAGTTTTACCCCACCCGCCGTATTCACCAGACGTTGCTCCTTCGGACTACTACTTGTTCGATTGCATGAACAACGATTTGATTGGACAGCGGTTTACTTCTTCAGAAGATATCGAAACATGGGTCTCTGACTGGATCTCTTCCAAGGATGAGGACTTCTTTCGCCACGGAATCCGTACATTGCCTGACAGATGGGCGAAAGTGGTGGCTAGCGATGGACAATATTTTTCTTAAGGTATTTATGTATTTTGTGTTTGTACTACAGCTTCAATGTGTGCGTACCAACCGCACGAATTAATTCCTAGACCAAATATATATATCTCCCCCTCCCCTACGTTGAACCGTCGAAGTTAAATTATCCCAAGCCCTAACGCCATCTATGTTGAAAATAAGATGAAGATCGGTTGGGTGGTTCAAGAGTTGTTTTATTTATTTTATATATAAATCCCCCTCCCTTCCCCTGCCCTAGGTTCTACCGTCAAAATGAATATATATATATATATATATATATATATATATATATATATATATATATATATATATATATATATATATATATGTATATATATAACTTTCCAGTCCCAAACTTTATCTATGTTTAAAAGTTGATCGAGATCAGTCAGGTGGTTCAAGAGTTATTATGTTTTGTTTTTATACATCTCCCCCTCCCCCTAAGTTCTACCGTCAAAGTGATATGATAAAACCCACCTCATCTATGTTGAAAATTTGATTAAATTGGTCAGGAGTTTTAAGCGTGATGAAGTCACAAAGACAGTCACTTTTATTTATTTTTTTTTTTTTACATATATCTCCCCTCTCCGCCTCCCCTACGTTGCACCGTAAAAGTGAAATGACAAAAAAACATTCCAGTCCCGAACCTTATCCATGTTGAAAGTTTGATCGATATCGGTCGGGTGTTTCAAGAGTTATTAAGTTTTATTCAGTCGACCTCCTTTCCTCCTCCACCCGTAAGATCTACCGTCAAAATGAAATAAAAAACTTCCCAGGTTCAAACCTCATGTAGGTTGGAGATTGATTTCGATCGAGTGGTTGAAGAGTTATTAACTCACGACCATAGTCACTTTTATTTTTTTTATATATATTGACTTTTGTATATTTCCCTCCTCCTCCCCCTCCCCTACATTGCTCCGTCAAAATGAAATAATAAAAACCATCCCAGGTTCGAACCTCATCCATGTTGAAAATTTGATCAAGATTGGTCGTTCATTTGAAGGGTTATTAAGGTTAATTTTTATAATACTCCCTCCTCTCCCTCCCCTAAGTTCCACCGTCAAAGTGAAACGATGAAAACACTGCCAGGTCTAAACCTCATGAATGAAATGAAATCTTTGAGTTTTACGTCCCACTGTTATGCCGGTTAGGCTAAAGGAGACGGTGATTATGAGAAATGAATGAAATGGTGGAATGAAGAAAGTGGGAGGAAACGGGAGAACCCCGAGAAAACCTACGCACACGGTGTTTGTCCACCACAAAGTTCACTTGGCGGGGTCTGGGATCGAACCCGGGACCCCAAGCACCAGAGGTGAACGCTCTACCACTGAGCCACCGCGGCCCCCTAAACCTCATGAATGTTGAAAATTTTATTGAGATCGGTCGGGTGATTCAAGAGATTAAGAGTCACAAACATAGTCATTTTCAATTTTATAATATAGATTGATTATGTACATTCTGCGAAGTTTTTCTGTCACTATTTGGATGAAACCCACAGACACGACATTGCCCATCACAAACTTACGTTGCCGGTGATCGAACCAAGGACCTTACGCACCAGAGGTAATCGCTCTACTTTTGTTCAGCCACCATGCCCCTCAATGTTCCAAGAATCGATAGTCAAGTTATGGGCTTTACTGTGGAAATAAAATAACACGTCTTACAGCTGATGTCATATGTTGCTCAATATGTAAAAAAGGTAGTAAAAAATTTGTATTCAGTGATAAAGTCGGTAGCTCAGTCCTCTGGCCTTTTTGAGGAATAATTTTAAGGAATTATTAAACAATAAGTGCGTTTAGCAGCTATATAAGTGTACGTGAAGGCTTTCAATATGACTGCATTTTTCAATCTCGTGGGATGTGGTTGGTAAAAATCGACTTGAAATTTCCTTACGGTTATTCGTGCATCTCCGTTTTCGGATAACAGATGTCGCAGTGTGTATACTAGATTCAGTGATGCCGGAATAGTTTTATGAGATTCCGTCAGATGTCGTTAGCAGTCAGTTTTCTTACGGGAACATTTCAGTGCTTCGTTTGTACTCACATTTCGTTTTTTTTTTTTTTTTTTAAAAAAGCTTATTTTAAACTTGTAGAAAATTTCACACAACAGTGTGCGAGAAAGAAGCTTTCTAACTCAACGAAGATTGAGTTTGAGTTTACCTTTACCACCTAATGATATTATGAGATCTTTAGATACGGTACCTATACATCACTCAGATCACCGGCTGTCAAGCGGCACAGAAATTATTGTTGTTGGGATGTCTAAAATCGAAAATAAGCTATAGTTTACTCGGTTTCAAGATTGGTATTTGTATTAATACGTGTGTTTTGGTATAATGCCATTAGTAGCGTATTTAGGGGGCTTAATCCCCCCGAAATCTTACTATAGTAAAGTATATGAAATAATCTTGCGGAATTTTCACATTTTCAGGCAAAGCCTCCCCCGAAAGTTAGCAAAGCCCCCCGCGTAACAAAATCGTAAATACGCCACTGAATGTCATTATACAATTAATGTAATAGATTTAATACAAATAAAACTATCGTATGAGCAAAAAAGCATTACCAACGTAGCATGTAGCAATATTAACTATTACATTTCTATTTTCCAACAATAACATATTTCCTAAGATTTTTTAAAAAATATTTTAAGGTGAGTGTCAA
Organism: Thermobia domestica; assembly: GCF_964235325.1. Lineage (NCBI taxonomy): Eukaryota > Metazoa > Arthropoda > Insecta > Zygentoma > Lepismatidae > Thermobia > Thermobia domestica. The sequence goes on from NC_137471.1 coordinate 9,387,286, forward strand.
GGCTGGATTATCACCAATAGATGTCAGCACATACCCCGTATCTTTCCAATGTATTTTATTGGGATCGAGAATATTCAAAATAATTCAGATTCAAGAGATGGATATTTAGAAATTATCCAAAGAGAAGTCGAACCTATAATCAGAGAATAATCCGTGCATTAAAAAAAAAGAACATTTGATTTTTTCATTGTTAAGAGGAGGTACGTTGTTTTTCTCTTCATAAACATGCCCCATAATAAAATTTAACAATAAAAAAATTGCACAGATTATTCTGTGATTATTTATTCAATTTGTACTTCATCAAAATTTTAATACTCTTTCTTAAATTTGATCGAATTATTTTGAATATTGTCGCTTCCTACAAAATACAGGGCGTTTAAAAAGGAGCTATCAAAAGAAAAAAAAAAGCGTTGTATTTCCCTTCTCTTTGCAGATAAAGGCACCGAACTTCACGGGTAGCCGCATAAAGTATCAGAATTTCAGTCCTCCATGCTAGGAGAATAATCTGCCATTTTCGATGTCAATCATCAGATGGCGAAATACATTTTGAACAACGGATTTTCATCGTTCAAGAGTAGTCATGCAAATGCATCAAAACCCTGATCATGGTGTTGAGAGTATGCTCGTGCTGGGCCTTGTTTCATCCCACACTATTTGCAAAATGCTCAGCAAACTGTTTCCGGACTGTTGTTACATTTGTAGTACTATTGGACGATGAAAATCTGTTGCTTCAAAGTGTATTTCTTCTTCTATTGATTACCTTTAGGGATGCGCACGAGTCGAGACAAACGTATTTCTCGACTCGACTCGAATGTCTGGAAAATTTTTGTATAATTTTTAATATTGTTTTGAAGAAAGTATTCACCCAGAAACTCTCGGCACGAGAATTTCGGAAACTGCAGGACTAGTCAGTTGTTTGAGGAACTGTGGTGACTGTCTTCAACAAGTGACGAAACCAAGGGGAAACGACATTCAAATGTCGAGGGGTTGGGCGCTCGAGGAAGGCACCATGGCGACCGAGGCGTATCGCACACTGCTTGCAGACTACGTACACCTCTTTATGAAGGCCATGTTTCCCAACGGTAGTGGCATTTTTCGACAAGATAATACACTATGTCACAAGGCCAGGAGTCTGATGGAGTGGTTCGAGGAACACAGGGGAGAGTTCCAAGTGATGTGTTGGCCCTCCAACTTGCCGGATCTGAACCCAATCGAACACATCTGGGATGTGATTTAACGTGACGTCAGAGTGCATCGCTCCTCTCCCAGGAATTTACGGAATTAGGTGACCTGTGTGTACACATGTGGTGCCAACTCTCTCCAGCGGCCTAACAAGGATCATTGCGTTCATGCCAACACCCTCGTCATTGTTATGCGTGCCAAACGTGGACATACTGACAATTAGGTAGGTAGTGATAATGTTCTGGCTGATCTGATGTGTGCGTATATTTTTGCGTATATTTTCACTCATGTATTTTATCTCGACTCGAATTTCGAGACGTCTCATCTCGAAATCGAGTCGAGTCAATACAAAAATTGTCGAGTCGAAACAGAAACATTTTCGAGTCGAGACAACGTTTTCTCGAGATGAGTCGAGACAGGCTTAAATCTCGACTCGACTCGACTCGTGCGCATCCCTAGTTACCTTGAGAATATCGGATTATTGTCTTGGCATGCAGAGCTGAAATTCTGATATTTTGTACGACTGTGCATGAAGTTTGTAAGAGAAATGAAATATAAGGCTTTTGGATAGTCTGTTTTATAACACCCTGTACATTGGTAAAATGGTGAGCATCTACTAGTCTTATTAATTATTAGCGCTTTTTTAAAATTACCGTAATGTTTCATGTCAATCCTAACCATTATACAACATTTATATACTACCAAACTACTTAATTTCTCAAGAAAACAGGTGTAACAGGAAAAAGATGTAATCGCTTTTGTAGGATGTAGGCTCATCCTAAAGCCACATTGTCACTATAGAAGAACTTGTAGCTGTCATAAAGAAAAAAAAAATCATGAAACCCTACCATATTTCACCGTGTACACACAGTCTTGAAAGGTCATAAAACATTTTTTCCATCTTGCAAGGAGTCGAACAGTGTGCAACTTTCTGGGACGTCTTGCTTGCTACCTGCTGTCGCCCTCCCGCTGACCTAGAAAAACCAGTTTCGCCGCTTCCGAAACAACGGATTCTTTTGGACAGGGAGGGGAAGTGCGCCAAAATACACGTTTTTAATGAGGAGGTTCAGTGTTTGTCCACTAGAGTGCAGTGTTGCATGTGTGGAGAAACCTTTCTTGCCTTCAAGAAGTTGTAACATGTAAAGAGTAGGGATGGGCAAAACCGGTTTTTATAAAAACCGAAACTCGAAAAACCGACATTCGGTTTTCTCCAAAACCGGTTCGGTTTTCACCGAAACTGGTTTCGGTGAAAACTTTTCGAAAACACAAAGCTATTTCTGTGGAAATGGATTCGGTTTCCGGCGAACAACGAAACATCATTCTGGTCAGAAATAGAACAAATTTTGAAAAAAAAAAACGGAATCGGTTTTGAAGAAAACCGAAACCGGATCAGGTGAAAAACCGAACCGGTTTGGAGAAAACAGATAACCGGTTTCGGTGAAAAACCGAACTGGTTTTGAAGAAAACCGAAACCGGTTTTTCTGAAAACCAAAAACCGAAAAACCGTTTTTTGTGCCCACCACTAGTAAAGAGTAAATAGAAAGATCGGGTTGAAAGGTTTTTACGACAACTACAAGATTCATTTAAAGTGGCAATGTGGCTTAAGTGAGTTTTTCTGGGTTTTCCTCATTCCCACCAGACAAATTTCGAGATGGTACCTAACACAGATTCCAGGCCGCTTCTTTCTTCCTTCCCTATTCCCCGGATAGTGTGCTCGCCGAAGGACATCATCCCACATAATTGACGGGTTTAAAGCCCAGTATGCTGGCAATGCCCAGATATATGTATAAATAAATAGAATACTGTTTTAGTAAAGCTATAAATTGATAAAGTGATAATACGAACTCAATGAAGAGCACTTGTCAACGGTTAAGGATAGGTAAGTCATATTCCAATAATAAATATGGTTTAAATGTTGTGATATATCACACCTTCGTGCAGATCTTGTTACACGGAAATATTCTTGTAGCTAGGGATGGAAATAGAACCGCTTTTGTTCCAGAACCGGTTCAGAAATCGAGAACCCATGATAAAGTTAGGACCGGTACAAAACCGGTCTCATTGTTTTGTTGAATTTAAGAACCGGTTCTATTGTTTTGCTAAGTTTAGAAGCCGCTCCCAGAACTGGCTCATTGGTTTCTGAACTTTAAGAACAGCTCTTAAAACCGGTTCTGCGTTTTGACTATGGTTCAGGTATCGGTTCAAGAACCTGTTTGATTTATAATGAAGTGGTTTCAAGAACCTGTTTGATTTATAATGAAGTGGTTGTGGAACCGGTTCTGCAATATGAAGAAAAGACCAGAACCGGCTCTGAGATGTCAAGAAACTACAGAGACCGATTCTTGTGTTAGTCTTTTATGTAAGGTAAAAGTGAATCCGGTTTTAAAATGTAATAATAATAATAATAATAATAATAATAATAATAATAATAATAATAATAATAATAATAATAATAATGTAGAACCTGTTCTGATGCTCTTTATGAGAAGTCAGAAGATAGGACCTATGTTTGTACCAGATCTGAAAAATGAAACAAAAGGCCGGTTCTGCGACAGTGGGTATCGGTCCGTGGATACCACACGAGTACAGATAATATACCTGAGATGTCCCATGGACATCCTATTTACGTCGTGACGTCCATATAAGGATATTCTCTGCTACAGAGCGACATATTTGAGAAATGTTAATGAAAATGCAATGAAAGACATTTTAATAAGTGTATTTGTTTCATGTAACTGCAGTGGTTTTGATTTCATTGTGTGCGTGTGTAGTCGTGAAACTGAAACCCATCGAAAGCCAAAAGTAGTGAGAGTAAGCGAAGAATACAACACGTCAACTAAGTAAGCTTCAATCATGTAGGGTTGGAGTCAACTCGACCCAAACGACGTGACCAGTATTGCCTAATTGTCGTAAAAGTTCGGTGATAAGTGATATGCAGTGCCAGTAAGAGCTGATAATCAGACACACTTCAACACGTATCAAAATAAAAGCGTCCAAAACTCATCCAAGACTCAAGTGAACGCTTCTGATTTAGTGGTTTAGTGTCTTACTGTGTATAATGGAGTCCAAGGAGAGCAAGGACTATATGCAGCCACCGTCTGCCGAAAAACAAAGAATAGCAAAGCTCAAAAGAGTTCTTCAGGCTTTATTTTGAATATAATAATACTGAGTTGTTTGTCAGCAAGATAGATGTACTATTAAGGTAAGTTAATATTTTTGTCTTTGCTGTGTTTTTGCTTTTGACTGAGGTAGTCCAATCGGCAGCTTGCAAAAGGTCATAAAAATGGTTTTTAGATATGTCGTATGTACTACCATGAGCAAAAAAAATGGCGCGTCTCTTTATTTTGAAGTTTTTTGAAAATATCTCCGTTTTCTTTATATGTTCGAAATTTCCCCAGCAGGACAGGTTAATAACAAACCCGTTTTTAATATTTGTGTTAGATATTAGCTTAAAATAAAGAAATTAGAAGCAAAAAACATTAAATCGACAGAAATCTCGAGAATTACCAACTCTGCTAAAGTGGGAAATTTTCAAGAACACGAGGGAATTCTGCATTTCAACACGAAGCAGCGACATCTATGTCATTGAGAGAAATGTGGATTAAATCTACAAACTAAACTTTTAACGAATATTTCTAGTATGTCTTATTATATGCATTATCTGCAAACTCCAAATATATGAATATATGCTAAATATTAACATAAAGATAGTGCAAATAGTGGAAATTATCTATGGAAAAGGACGAATTGGTAGGACGATCGTAATGAAATATCGTCTTTACCGGAACAGGGTCAGTTCACGTAGAAAAAACAAATAGCTCAGTTAGTTAAAGCAACGACTCTGTATGCTGAAGGTAGCGGGTTTGATCCCGTGGAAGTGCCGTTATCTTTTTTATCACTACACTACGGTTATTTTTTTTTATTTTTTTATTTGGGAAAGAATCAAATTGTAACATATGTGTAAAACTCATGACGATACCAAAAAAAGAAAAAATGCTGTTGTCGCACTTGCATTAGCGTCCCTAATTTTGTTTGCAAACAGTTTCGTAATTATTTCCCCTGTGCTCACTGCTCACCATATGCTCGCTGGCGCATAACGAATATTTCCCAGTAAATGTTAATTCTAATTTGGAGAATTTTATAAAGTTTCACAATATTTCTCACTAGATAGTCTTCTATCTACGTGTTTGGATATTTTGATAACAGATTTCCCTATTAAATGTTTAATTTTCCCTAGATGTTTAATTACGGAAAAGTTTTACAATGTATTTGTATTGAATTGAAATTGTTTTGAATTTACTACATAAGGTAAGTAGACCGAAGGAGGAGAACTCAAGTAATTGATATTCTACGTAAAAGCAACGTATTGTAGAATGATGATGCTTCTTACCTTCAGCACATAATCTTTACGTTAGAGAGTCAGACAGAGAAAAATCCTGGTTTTTCCTCCTCTATGACCACCCATCTTAAACCTCTACATATCATTGTTCGTCTCACAAAATTTCGGTGCTCCAAAAACATCCAAATAATAATAATAATAATAATAATAATAATAATAATAATAATAATAATAATAATAATCCTGAATATGCCATCCTTACATAATGTAGGATATCTTAGTTTCCTAGTTTAAATCTTAAATATCTTAGTTTAAAATGCTTTCTTTAGTACTTATTTGAGCAACCATGTAGGAGGGGTACGACTTTTTATTTTGCCCCTCTCATTTCAGTAGCCTCCCAACAGAAAGTAATTTTTGATAAGCAGGACAGACAAAATGAATAAGAAATATATTTACAGCATCCTCTCCCCTTTCATGATTGGAATATCACGTAATATTTTTTATTCTACGAAAGATGGCCCTGCGCGGTTAGGGGTAGGTAACTAAAAAAATACCTAATATATAGCGCCCCTTGATTGTAATATTACCGCTTCTTTATTTGTACGAGGGAGCCCCTACACAATCAAGGGTGACAAAAAGAATAGGAAGAGTGTCTATTGATTCCAGTGGTGGATCCAGCACGAACTCCTGGGGGAGGGGAGGGGAAGTGAAAGATTCTTTTGATGATGTGAAGCTGTCACAAATTACCACTTAACTAAACTAAACAATAGTGGGGGGAACTGGAACCCAGTCAGTTTAAATTGATGTAAAAGTTTAATTTTTGGATTCATATTAAAGTTTTGGTTTCAAATGAGAATTTCAGTCCAAGTGGTCAATGATCAAATCTCGTGGGGCTCTTCAGTGTAGGCTAATACGGCCCCCTTATGAGAAAAGGCAAAATTATTAACATGTTTATAACTTTCGAATTTTTCGTCTATTTTAAAGAAATATTTTGCTTCGTATTAAAGTGTTGGTTCCAAATGACAAACTCAGTCCGAGTGGACAATGATCAAATCTCCGGGGGGGTCTTCAGTATAGGGGGCTACGGCTCCCTTATGGGAAAAGGCAAAAATATGAAAATGCTTATAACTTCCGAATTTTCCGTCTATTTTAAAGAAATTATTGGCTTCATATTAAAGTCTTGGCTTCAAATGACAATTTCAGTCCGTGTGGACAATGATCAAATCTCGGAGGGCTCTTCGGTGTAGGGGTTTCGGCTTCTTTATGGGACAAGATTCACGTAGTTTATATTGCAAAATTGTTTTGTATATATAAGTGGAAACTTGCACCATTTGGTTAATTTTACCTCTTATGTTTTGCAGATTCATATTCCAAGCAATAGTTACTTCGCAGAGCTAAAAGAAGGCACTTACTAGTTTCATTAAAATGAAATGTCTTCTATGAGAGGAGCAGACGAACGAACAGGCACCCAAACGTTGGTTGAGTCGTACGGTTGAAACTCGTTAAGCTCGCTTCAATTATTATTATTATTATTATTATTATTATTATTAATAATAATAATAATAATAATAATAATAATAATAATAATAATAATAATAAAGCATTGCAGGGACCTTTGGTGCAGGGGGTCCGTGGCTCGATTCCACTTCGTGCCAAGTGAAATTTGAGGTGGACAAATACCGTGTGCATGGGTATGTGTTTTCTTGAGATTTTCCATTTTCCTCCCACTCTTCATTTCACCATTTCATTCATCATCATTCTCCCTTAGCGTAGGTGCATAATCGTCCAACGTTAAACTAGATATTGCAATTTCAATAATAATAATAATAATAATAATTAATTAATTAATTCAACTGAAAGGACTGTAATTTATGTGGACAGCAATTATCATAAATATGCAACCATTATAAAAACAATGCTTTGAGTAGAAAGATAATCCTTCCCAAGTGTTAACGAATGCGCACGAGATAAGACATGTCTCGAGAAAGAGACAAGACGCGCTTTGTGACATCCAAGATAATACGAGGCAAATGTTTTGGACACGAGATAGCTTGTAAAATGTCTCGTCTTGTCTGGAATGTCTCGAAAACAAAAGTCTAAGTTTTAAAATTATTTTTCAAGATCTATTCTCTCAGAAGTAGTTCTCTGCCTTAAAATTAATAACGACATTTGTGATTTTAAAAAAGATAAACAATGCCTAAAGTTAATAGTTAACTTTTCGAAAAGAAGCTTCATTAAGGGTGAACCTGAAAGATGTCCACAAACTTCGGGAGGTGATTCGTGACATCAAAAGGAGACAAATGGTCCTCTTGCAGTTTTCGAATTCAGCTTCGTTGTCGAGATACAGGGTTGCCAACTGGTCGTGTTTGAGAAACTCACTGGGAATAAATTCAAGTCCAAGAATAAACTACTACTCATATATTTTTCAGGTCAATTGACTTATACCATGTTGTAAGGTCAAATATTTATTTATGAAGTGTGTACAAAATTCGCCAGGGTCTTTTCTGAGAAAATCGTCGAGAAAAAGTCACCTCCAAGAATAAACTACCCCTCGTAAATTTTTCTAAGAGAAATATCTGATACTGCAATATAGGGTTGTTAATTAAATGTTGATTAATGAAAAATAAACAAAATTGTTAAAACCATTTTTGAGAAAATAGCGTTTTTCGATTTTTGGCTGTTTGTAAACCACACTTATTTTAGGTGGTAGGAAAAAATGGAAAAGCTCCTGTAAAAATACTAAGTAAACCCTAAGTTTAAAATTTGGTGTAGATAAGTTGAACGGTATGGCCTCTAGGCGAGTGCATATAAAAGTGTGCCGAACGGACGGACCGGAAGGACGGGTGTCGAAAAGTCACATTTTCGGTATGTAGACGCCATGAAACATGTAAATCCGTTGAAATCTGAATTTGATATTATTTTCACAATCACTATATTTTCTTCTCTTTTGTCGCTCGAAAAAGAAAAGCCTGAGTTTACCACAAAAAGCTAGGGAGTTTCTCAAAAAATATTCAATTACAGGGCCACCGCACTAAACTTTTTCAATTCAATTTCTTAACTGTGTTAGGCCGCAGTTGTTACTGAAGTGTGTATTTGGATAATACGCATAAAATTATCGTATTATTCAAATACATCGAATGTCAGATTATCGAATAAAAAACTTCGATTGAAGAAAATCCATACTACAAAACTAACTCACACTTTGAGCACATTTTCATTAGACATATAATAGACCAATTAATGCAATCATTGTTTATGAAATATGAAAAAAATCAAATGAGTCACTTTGGGAAAGTCGTTCAAAAAGAACACGTCAGGAGTAACCTACCTCTTGTGAATTGTTTCGAACAATGAGTTAAGATATACTTTTGGTTATTAATGAAATATTTATTTGCGAAATTTGAACAAAATCGCCTGTCGTTCGAGAAAATTGTCGGGGAAAAAACCTTGACCCCAAAAATAAACTATCCGTTGTAATTGTTTTTCATAGAAATGACTTATACTAAAATATAGGGTTATTAATGAAATACTTATTTATGAATTATCAATAAAATTGTCCGAGTAATTTTTGAGAAAATCGTGAGGGAAAAATAACTCCCCGAATAAACTATCTCTTGAGGATTCTTTCAGGGTAAGCGAGTTATTCCATATTACTAGGTTTTTAATGAAATATTTATTTCTGAGTACGAACAAAATTGCTTGACTCATTTTTGAGAAAACCGTGGAGGAAAAACACCCCCAAGAGTAAACTACCCCTCGCATATTTTTTCAGGACAAACGAGTTTTGCCATATTGTTCGGTTATTAACGAAATATTTATTTTTGAAATATGAATAAACTCTTTTGAGTCGTTTTTGAGAAAATCGCCCAGACAACACTCCACCAAGAATAAACTACCCCTCGCATTTTTTTTAGGACAAACGAGTTATGCCATATTGATAAGTTATTAATGAAATCTTTATTTATGAAATATGAACGAAAACATTTGAGTCCATTTTGAGAAAATCACTGAGAAAAAACTCACCCCCTTAGTATAAACTACCCCTTGTAGATTTTTCTCAGATAAATGCCTTATACCACAAAATAGGGTTGCTAATTAGATATTGATTTATAAAAAAAGAAAGAAAACAAGATCATTAGAGCCAGTTATGAGAAAATATCTTTTTTTATTTTCATCGTACAGGAAACTACCCTTATTTTGGGAGTAGGAGGGAAATAAAAAAAACTATAGGAAATACTATGAAAATCTTAAACTAAAATTTGGTGCAGATAAGTTGAACATACCGTAAATTTTTCAACTAATTTACGGTATGCTCAAGTATGGCTTCTAGGCGAGGTATGGCTTCAGGTATGGCTTCTAGGCGAGTGCACAGAAAAGTGTAGCGAACGGACGGACGAACTGATGGACATGTATCGAAAAATAACTTTTTCGGTGTTAGGGGCTATAATACGTGTAAATTCGTTGAAATCTCAAATTTGATTTTTTTTCGAACACCATACTTTCTTCTCTCATTTGTCACTTCAAAGTAAAAGGAACTCAAAACTACAGATAAAAGACACCTACTTTTACACATAGACATTTATTGATTTAAAACTGTTTTAGTTTGTGTCATTTCATTTCCAATTGAAAGGTTTTACAATGATTAACGGCATACCAATGACGAGACGGAAGTTTTCAGGAAGTAAATGCATTCAGAAGTCTAGACTGCATTACAGCCTGTTTTTATTTCTGCAATTGTTAACAGCTGTAATTTCGTCCAAACGCTACATGAAATAATTTTTGGTTGACGTCATTGTATTACTATTTTAGTATTGTTCTCTTCAGACTTGGTTGAAGTTTTGTCTTAACGGTTATACATTTTTTCTTTCTTATTTCATCGTTACACATAAGAACAAAATGTTATGGTGAGTGGATAGATTCGAACCTACGAACATTGAGTTTATATTCTTCCAACACTTTACCAATGGACCAAGCTTTGTCTTCACGTTAACGCCCGGTTACAGGGTTTACTACGATTTAAATAAAATGGCTGGCTGTTAGAATTCCCTGCTCACATGTTTCGATAAATAATTTTCATTGCTTCGTAGATACATAGAGCAATGTTTAGATACACATTTTAGGAGAGTGAATTTTGGTGTATATAATAATTTCATGCCAGGTAAAAGCTAGATAAGTTTTGATAAAATGTTTCATATGTAGTTCTCAATAATAAGCTTGCTGTTCGGAGTGAAGTTCCAAGGTTCAGCATTGCCTAGCAGTTTTTGCTATTAATATCCCTTCTAACAATATTGGCAGTGGACAAAAGTTAGCCCGTGTTGAAGCTTTTTGCTCCTAATTTAGTTATTTTACTTATTTAAGGAATATATTGAAAATTGTCAGCAGGCACGTATGCAGTAATTTATTTCGGGAGAAGTCCGACTTCAATATTAGGATAAATTATAATAAAATTTAAAAGATAATCCTTAAATTTAGGCTAAATTTACAGAGAAGTTGGGATTTCAGAGGGGAGCCTGGACCACCTGGACCCACCCCTAAATGCGTCCTTGTTTGTCAGTAACGTTTCCTCATTTTGAAACCCTCAAAAACTTCGGATATATAAAGGAAAACGAGTTATTTTCGATAAAATATCACTTCAGAAGACGCGATAGTTTTATTGCACATGGTGGTATCCCAAGTTCACAAGGGCAAGAATTCATTAATTTTGATTCTCTGTCATTGTGCTCTATCGAAAGGTTAGGTTTGTAACATATTACTCCTACGAATAAGCATGACTGGCAGATAGGAATACTGAACACAACTCCAGAGAAATGCATGCTGAACTTACGTTTATAGCTACGCTTTGGTGATTTGCCCTCAAGGTCAATCGAGTGGTAATTCAGTTCCGTCTCTGTTCTTAAGCCATGTTCGTATTACTTCGAACAGTTTTGATAATGAAAAGCATGCCTCTTAATATAACAGACTTCTTTCGCGTAAGAAATCGAAACTCAGTTGGTCAGAGCAACTAGTCTGTAAGAATTAGGTTGTTAGTTAGTTAGGAGCCCAGTACGAGTAAGGGTTTTTATTACTATTGTTTTTATCTTTTTTATGTGAGGAAAAATCAAATTGTGACATCGCGATATCAAATGTATTTGATTAGGTAGCTTTGTCTTAGCTAAACTTTAAACATCAGTAATCGTCGAAATTATTTCACCAACTGATCACTTACTGAACATTTCAAACACGTCAAACCAGTGGCATAACATGAAGGTTAACCTCTCCTCCGCAGTCCTTAGTTATGCGTCCGTACTTTCAAGGGCGGACTAAGGGCCGGGCGACTGCCCGGGGCGCCAGAGAAAGAGGGGCACCAAAACGAGCCTCAAAAAGTAAATTTTATAATGTGCTTTCTACTGACGTTTTTGGTTTATATTCTGGTAAAGTAGTGGCAATTATATGATCTTTTTCCATTTCACTATGGAAGAAGAGAGTTTCATAGTACTAAGAGGGCTGTATCGAAAAATTGAGAGATGGCATGTAGAATAAAGAGTGCCGGGAATTAAGTATTGTTTGTTTGTTTGCTTGAGTTTAGCGTTCCACGGTTATGCCTTAATGGGCAAGGGAGATGTGGATACTAATTATAGTGGAATCCGAACCACTTTTATCGTTCAACAGTAATCCACCGGGAATTGGACCCGGTACCACAGAAGGCAGGCGTGCTAGCCACTAGACCAGGGGGGGTGGAGTTGGTATTGTTTATAGCGGGCCATATTCTTTGTGAACTTTTCCTAGGTAATGGATTTCTTTTTGAAAATGGGTTTAAAACAGGGGCGTCATTTAGGGAGGGCAGGGAGGGGCATTTTCCCCCCGTGAGTTTGAGATGTATATAGATTTTATCATTAGAATAGTAGTAAATCAGTGAAAAACGCGAAATTTTACTTATATCAAGAGGTCTGCCCCCCCAAAGCAAAATCTGAAATGACGCTCCTGGTTTAAACTATTAAAAACACTATGATAAAATGTAAAATATAGACTACTACTAGGGGAAGGGCGCCAAAAAGTCACTTTGCCCGTGTGAAAATTTGGCCTGCTCCGCCCCTGCGTACTTTCTGTATATTTTTTGGCCTTGCAGCTTGTGCGGTCCCCACGCCACATTGTTGCGGGGGCGCTATTTACGCCTACCCTTCGAACGTAATTCAATAACTGTTTAAGAAATTCTACCAGCAGCGTGAAAACGGGAATATATTTTTCTAATAGTCCCATAGAACTTTCACTCAGAATGCCAGATGCAATTTTTCAGAGTGGGCTCTGGCTAAGTAGAAGGAAGATCTGTTTCCTAAGTAAGTTCCTTTCAGAAAGTTTGCTATTTCTTTAACAGTGATGTAAATAAATATACTTATCGTTATTAGCTCGACACCAAACCATCCTGGACAAATCCCTCTAGAACAATGATCGGCAAAAGTTATTCTGCATAATTTTATAAGCGACTCAAGGGTGAAACACTTGTTAACGAAAGCAATGTTGTGTATATACTGCCTTGTTTCTGACAAAATATAAAGTCTTTTGTAATGTTTAGACACTTTTCCTATTCTCTTTGTCACCCTTGGTTGTGTAGGGAAGCCTCGAACAAATAAAGAAGAGGTAATATTACAGTTAAGGGGCGCTATAAATATATTAGGTATTTCTTTTGTTACCTAACCATAACGGCCTAGGGTCGTCTTCAGTAGAATAAAAAATGCTACGTGATATTACATTCACGAAGGAGGAAAGGATGCTCTAAATATATTTCTTATTCATTTTGTCTGCCCTGCTTCTCAGAAATTATATACCTTCTGTTGGAGGGTGCTGAAAAGAGAGGAGGGGAAATAAAACGTCGTGCCCCCTCATACATTTTAAATTTTGTGACGTGGTTGCTCAAATTATTACTAAAGAAAGCACTTTAAACTAAGATGTGTAAAGTTACAACATTATGTAAGGGTGGCATATTCATTAATAATAATAATAATAATAATAATAATAATAATAATAATAATAATAATAATAATAATAATAAATATGAATGTCTTTGGAGAGCCGAAATTATGTGAGACGAACAATGATATGTAGAGGTTTAAGATGGGTGGTCATAGAGGAGGAAAAACCAGGATTTTTCTCTCTCTGACTCTCTAACGTTAAGATTATGTGCTGAAGGTAAGAAGCATCATCATTCTACAATAGGTTGCTTTTACGTAAAATATCAATTACTTGAGTTCTCCTCCTTCGGGCAACTTTGCTTATGTAGTAAATTCAAAACAATTTCAATTTAAGACAAATATTTTTAGAGAAAATTAAACATTTAATAGGGAAATCTGTTATCAAAATATCCAAACACGTAGATAGAAGACTATGTAGTGAGAAACATTGTGAAACTATAAAATTCTCCAAATTAGAATTAACATTTACTAGAAAACATTCGTTATGCATCAGTGAGCACAGGGGAAATAATTACGAATCTGTTTGCAAACAAAAATTAGAGACACTAATGCAAATGCGACGATATTTTCTCTCTCTCTTTTTTTTTTTTTTTTTTTTTGGTATCGTCATGAGTTTTACACATATGTTACAATTTGATTCTTTCCCAAATAAAAAATAAATAAAATAACCTTAGTGATTAAAATGACAACAGTGCTTCCACGGGATTCGAACCGTCTACCTTCGGTATACAAACTCGTTGCTTTATCTAACTGAGCTATTTGCTCTCTTACGTAAGCTGAACCTGTTCTACAGTAAAGACGATTTTTCATTACGATTGGGCTAACAATTCGTCTTTTTCCATAGGTAATTTCCACTATTTGCACTATCTATACGTTAATACTTAGCATAGATTCATATATTTGGAGCTCGCTGATAATGCATATAATAAGACATACTAGAAATATTTCGTTAAAATTTTCGTTTGTAGATCTAATCCACGCTTCTCTCAATGACATAGATGTCGCTGCTTCGTGTTGAACTGCAGAATTCCCTCGCGTTCTTGAAAATTTTCCACTTAGCAGAGTTGGTAATTCTCGAGATTTCTGTCGATTTAATGTTTTTTGCTTCTAATTTCTTTATTTTAAGCTAATATCTAACACAAATATTAAAAACGGGTTTGTTATTAACCTGTCCTGCTGGGGAAACCTTCCGAAATTTCGAACATATAAAGAAAACGGAGATATTTTCAAAAAACTTCAAAATAAAGAGACGCGTCATTTATTTTGCTCATGGTAGTACGTGAGTAGTAGTCAAAGCCCCTAGTTTTCGACCTCCCATACCCTGTGCTAAATCCGGGAGATACGCGTATACTGCAGGGGCCCGAAAACTGCTGCAGCCAGTCGACAAATAAATTTTACCTAGCAAAAGGTCATAAAGACTTCGTTTGTGGAGGCTTTGTGTACGTTGTATATACCTAAGTATTAGTTAAAACACCAAGTTTGCGACCTCCTAGATACTGTGTTAACACCAGGAGGCACATGCATACTCCGAGGAATTCAGAGAAATTCTCAGTCCAATGCGACACACATATTTACCTTGCAAAAGATCGTAGCATCTTTCTTTTTGGCTACGTTGTACGTACTAAAGTACAAGTGAAAACACCGTTGTCGACCTCGTGGACCCTGTGTTTACACCGGGAGGCCCGCCCATACTTCGGGGGACGGAAAACAACTTACAAGGAGAAAGCAGACTTTGGTAAATGAACTTTAGTTCCAATTTTTGAAAGGTGATAGTGCGCATTTAAAGTGTTCATATTACAAACTGGAAGAGCGGAATGGCCTAATATAGCGGAGAAAAAGCGTTTTAAAGTTTTCGACTCGCCGCATATATCATACGATGCGCAAAGTTATCAAGTGACGGCGTGGCAGAGGCAGTAGCATCTGTAACTCACGTGCAAAGGGTCTCGGGTTCGATTCCCGGTGGAGTCACCTTTTTATTTTTTGCTTCAACCAATGAAGTAGCCATTTGTAGCTACAAGTAAAATGTCAATTCACCATATGTTTATAATAAATTAAAACAATAGAAATATTCAAATCAGTTGTAAAATCTTTCAATGTTCCATGTTAACTAGCAACAAAATGTAATCTATTTCATAAATATATCGATATCACGAGTTACATTATGGTTACTACAGTTGCTATATAAAAAATGTTCTTGACGCTTAGTGTCTGTCTGTTGACAGTGTGAGAATTACGAGGGGGATGAGAAGAAAATCCCCTTTGGTAACACTGGATGTTGCTATAACCAAAGATTTTCGCCTTATTTCCCTTGTAATCAGCGGCGCAAATCTGTCTACAACATTGGGTGAGGGGAAGACGGGTAAGACCGTTCCCATATTTTTTTAAGTGATGTTCAAAATATTTATGAAGTAGAAAAACAATGCTGCGGAAGATCAGG
Organism: Thermobia domestica; assembly: GCF_964235325.1. Classification (NCBI taxonomy): domain Eukaryota; kingdom Metazoa; phylum Arthropoda; class Insecta; order Zygentoma; family Lepismatidae; genus Thermobia; species Thermobia domestica. The sequence goes on from NC_137471.1 coordinate 9,403,190, forward strand.
GGAGCAGAGTTGTCTTCAACATTGGAAGGCGGGCAGATTTGAGGCTTATTTTAGGGGGATATCAATTTCATCTCACTTTCCTTTGTGGCAGTAGGACACAAATCATCACTCTCCCCAAAAACACATTTCAAATCGGATTATTCGGGAGTACAGTCCCCCAGTTCCAAGATTGTAGGGGGACACGTCCCCCGTGCCATTTGCGCCAGTAATTGCCACACTGTCAACATGTAGACACGAAGCGTCGAGAACATTTTTTACACGATTGTGGTAACCATAATATAACTCGTAATATGAATATATTTACGAAATAATTACATTTTATTGCTCGTCAACAGGGAACATTGAAAGATTTTACAACTGATTTGAATATTTCTATTGTTTTAATTCATTATAAACATATGGTGAATTAACATTTTACTTGTAGCTACAAATGGCTACTTTATTGGTTGAAGCAAAAAAAAAAAAGTTGACTCCAGCAGGGATCGAGCCCGGGAACCTTTGTACGCGAGTTACAGAGGCTATTGACTCTGCCACACTGTCACTTGGTAACTCTGCGTATCATGCGGCGAGTCGAAAATTTTAAGATGCCTTTTCTCCGCCATATTAGGCCATTGCGTTCTCCCAGTTTGTAATATGAACACTTTAAATGTGCGCTATCACCTTGCAAAAAATGGCCACGAAGTTCATTTACCAAAGTCTGCTTTCTCCTTGTTAGTCCAGTCGACAAGTATATTTTGTTTTGCACAAGATCATAAAAATGTATGTTTTGTCCACCTAAAGAATTTATTTTTGCATATGCTTTGTCCACCTAAGTGCTAGATAAAACACTTTACCAAATGTATAGGGTAGTTGAAAAAAGTGTTCATGGATTTTTGAGAATGACCCGCAGGAAGGTAGTGCACGAAACTCAGGGTGACGTTGCACTAACTGTATATCAGAAGTGCTTTGATTTCTTAAATGCAAAACAAACTAATAGAACGAAAACACACCAGTGCAGCGGAGGGATTAAGATGAGCATGCGAAAATCTCATGGTAAATAGCTGTAGTATGTATGACAGTGACAGAGCTCTAATATAAGATCACGTCGAGGTACTACATGAATGTATAGTATAAAAAGAGAAAAAGGAAAGAAAGAAGAAAAATGTAATAAAGCAAAAAATTGATTTTCAGATGCACAATATCAATTTTTGTGTATATAAGACAAATTACATTCAATGGCATATTAAAAATAAACGCTATCACTCAATAAATGTATACATACCGAAATCTAGTATCAGTATCACTGGGCTCATATTCTCTTTCGATATATATTTTATAAACATATAAAAATCGCTGTCAGAACCGGTTTGACTTTTTCCTATCATATCAGAACCGGTTCAATAAACGCTTCTGTCGTAATTCTCAGAGCTGAGCCGAGAACCACTTCGTATGAAAAAGATTCGTGAACCGGTTTTTGAACAAGAGCCGAAACTCAGAACCGCTCCCGGAACCGGTTCAACCTTTTCCCTAACATCTCAGAACCGGTTCGACCTTTTTCATAACCTTTCGGAACCGGTTCTTCTTCATTTTCTTGATGTCTCAGAACCGCTCCTCTGTGCCCTTAACATCTTAGAACCGGTTCGAAAAACCACATCTGAAAAGACAGAAAGAATGGTTCCTGAACAACAGCCACAACTTAGAACCGGTCCGGAGCGTTTTTACAAGAACCGGTTCACTTTCCATCCCTGCTTGTAACTTATGAACAAATTAACAAAAAAAAAAAAAAAAAAAAAAAATCGGGGCATAAATTTTGTATATAAGTTTACACAGCGGGACGAGAAATTTTCGAGACGAGAAAACCAAATTGTTCAATTTTTAAGAATAATGCATTTTTCTTAGAGATACAGGTTTGCTGCACTGAGGCACCAATAGGCATTTACAGTAATACATATTATTATTTTGTATCTGATTGAAAGTAAGTAATAATTTGAATGTTAGATATTCTCATTGGACAAAATTTACTGTTTACATTTTTATATTATTAATGTTTATATTTTTAAAGTATTTACCAAGAATCTATATTTGATATTTAAAAAAGCAATATTTCCCAAAAGATGCGCATACGCTAACACAGTGTGGAATGTGAGAAAACAATTCCTGTCCGCTGTGAAGCACAGGCTCACGTTACATTTCAGATACTGAACTTTTGTGAGGAAACATGTTGGGTTCTTACATCATCCTTTCTTTCCACAAATGAGGGCCAATGTCCAATGTAGTCCATTCTTACATCGGCAACAGGAGTGGGCGTAGTAAGATACTCTTCTCTTGATAGAGATCCTCAGTTGCAGATGAATTTGGTCTTCTCCTTTTCCTCGTGAGGTCTTTCCCTTCCTTGCATAAACTTTTGGCAACTTTTAATTTGAATTGAAGAAGTGGCATTTACTTCTTTCTTGGTATGCCCATAATATTGGCATTTCTTCTGTATAAGAACCATGCATTGACACATATCAAATCCAACAAATGAAAGAATATGCGTTGGTGCCACTTCTTTGACCGAATATCAATGCGGTACAAGCCAACTACACCAATCAATCAATCAGTCAATCAAGTCTACACCTGCCATAAAGTAGAGACCTGCACGGGCCGGGCTTGGGCGGGCCGACTCTGCTATTTCTTTGGGCCGGGCCGGGCTTGGGCTGGCCGACACTGATTTCTTTGTGTTGCTCTACTTTCACTATAGAGGATTGCAGGCATTATGCGGTAAATTGAGCTCTGACCTTGACGTTCACTGAACTCAAAATACAACAAGAAGGGGTGGGAATGTTTTGCCTGTCGCTAAACAATATTGCCATCTTCACTTTATGCTAAAAATGAATTAAGTTAGATTTTTGTTACAGGGAATGGAGTTTTGGTTCTCTCGATGACAGGCAAAGTTCTAGGAGGCAATGGTACCATTCGGGAGGCAAGCGTCAGGTTGTGAATCGGAGTTTAGAAAATGTTTCTGAGGATTAGATCAAATTTAGTACTAAATTTTGAGAAAGATTGGGGCTCGAGCTATTTTTTTAAAAAAATTATCGGGCCGGGGTCGGGCCAAAAACTTTTAAAATTAGCGGGCCCGGGCCGGGCTTGGGCCAATAATTGAGCTGAGCGAAGCGAAGCTCTTATACTCGGGTTAGCCGTTTGGTTGTCCGCGAACTCCTCCTAGACCGTTTGGCCGATCTCAACCAAACTTAGCACGCTGATAGAGTATGTCGTGCTGAGTGACAACATAGGTCGAAATCAAAAATCCGATGTACCATCGTGGAATAATGACCGAAAACGCTTCCTCCTAGACCGTTTGGCCGATCTCAACCAAACTTAGCACGCTGATAGAGTATGTCGTGCTGAGTGACAACATAGGTCGAAATCAAAAATCCGATGTACCATCGTGGAATAATGACCGAAAACGCTTCCTCCTAGACCGTTTGGCCGATCTCAACCAAACTTAGCACGCTGATAGAGTATGTCGTGCTGAGTGACAACATAGGTCGAAATCAAAAATCCGATGTACCATCGTGGAATAATGACCGAAAACGCTTCCTCCTAGACCGTTTGGCCGATCTCAACCAAACTTAGCACGCTGATAGAGTATGTCGTGCTGAGTGACAACATAGGTCGAAATCAAAAATCCGATGTACCATCGAGGAATAATCACCGAAAAACGCTTCCTCCTAGACCGTTTGGCCGATCTCAACCAAACTTAGCACGCCTGACAGAGTATGTCGTGCTGAGTGACAACATAGGTCGAAATCAAAAATCCGATGTACCATCGAGGAATAATCACCGAAAAACGCTTGCATAGACTTAACATGGGGAAAAAGTTTTCACGCGATTTTTTTGTCAACAATTAAAAATGGCATTTATTATTGCATAATGGCCAGGAATGATTACGTAGTTTAAGCTCGCTCAGCTCATTTCATTGCAATCGGGTACATCCATTGCATTCCTAGTTTAAAAAAAAACTTACCGGGCCGGGCCTGGCTCGGGCCGAAAATCTCCAAAACTTTTCGGACCCGGCCTGGGCCGGACCTAGGTGCGTTCGGGCTGGATTGGGCTCGGGCCAAAAAATTCGGCCCGTGCAAGTCTCTACCATAAAGGTACCGTATTGTATGTAGTAATCATGGAAGGATAAGAAACATTAATTTTTTGTTTCTAGGATTTGTCATATGTCTTTGTAGTACCGATGTTTTACGCAGAACAGAATGAAGACAACAGTGTGACGCAGCGGTTGTCGTACCATTTGAGAGCATGTAGAGTCACTGCTTACTGTTCATCATATGAACCTCGACCATTTCGTTTAAGCGCTGTCACTTGTTAGAGAACAGTCTTTCAGTCTACTCTCTCTCTGACTGTCTCGAGAGAGAATAAGGCCAGTTTAGCAAGCTGGACTTCTAGAGCTATTGAAGTAAATCAGATGTCAAGGTACACAAGGTAGCTTTTGTGACGAGGCACAAATTCACACATCTTGAGAACAACATTACCACTGGCACCTACATCAGGCATACCAGGTGGAGTATCAATTTTGACTGTGTATATGCAAAAAGTGTTGCATAGCAAAAATGCTTTGTAACCAAATCGTTTCTGTTTTTAGGAACATACTCTTTCAAATTGTGTCTGCACATAAATAGTGTTATCTGTGTGTCAACACAGAGTTGTAAGAGACTTCGACATTTCTTATTCCATAAAATAGCAACGGGATCCATATTTAACCTGTGAACAATATTTTTTTAGGTCTATAGATATGAATGTGATATAATAGGACAACAAAATAAATACATAAAGCTTTCAAAACTGAAAATGTATTAGTCCACCAGTGAAACTTGGGTAAGTCTTTCAATGCATCGTATACACGAAGACGAAACGTAACTTCAAAATTGTCACCTTTCCTTGGACAATGAACATGAACATGAAAACAATTTTGCATTTTTGAGTCCTCTACTAAAATGTCACAGGATTGTCGTGAGAATCATGTTTTATGTAGAACTTTTGCACCTATAGTAGGAGATCAGGCAGGTCTACATATCTGACCCGCAATTACCTGATGTTGCTTTGAGGCAACATAATAAATATTACAATTTTCTTACAAGCTGTTCATTGTAGTTTTATAAAACAAGAATACTTATATGTTCCAAAGGTATTTAGCTCTCCAAAATATATTTACGTAATAATTTCCTCTTCAAAACATCTCGTTTAATTACATTCGTATACACATAATCTACAGAAGCGCGAGAATGCACAGAATACAATCTTGCATCTCATGTCAAGCCTCTGTACTTCGAATAAAGTCCACACTATATTCGTTCCAAATCATGAAGGCTGTTCGTTAACCTCGAATAACAACAGGCCGTTACGATTCGAGTGACGCTGTGCTGAATGAGGGGGGATGACGTAGTACGTTGCTTGAAGTTAACAATAGGTCATACAGGGTTAAGACAGTGACTAGAGGAACAATCTCAACTGCATTTGATTACGTATCATGTTGTTTTGGTTTCCTGTGAACTACTTTTTAAATAACATTATTATTTAGTTTTAATAACTCTACGTTAAAACTATTTTGTTTATTACAAACTAAGTACAACTATTATTTAAAAATTATTTAGTATTTTAGGTGTAGATCGTCGTATACCTGAAATAAAGAAGAGAGATTCATTTATATATATATATATATATATATATATATATATATATATATATATATATATATATATATATATATATATATATATATATATATATATATATATATATATATATAACATTTATTTAGCAACATATGTATCTATCGGCGACAGTAATACGCTAATAATTTTGAAACAGGTAATAAATAAGGAAACTTGTACTTACCTGTTGTGTTCTTAATCTAAATGATACTCACTTTATCTATGCCAAGTTTAATTCGTAGATTTGAGTTTCTGTTTTACGTTAGTCTAGGATATAATATATATAAGGTAAACGCACCGGATTTCGACAGGTTAAGGATCTTTTTCAAAATCAATTGCCTATTGTGGCCATAATATTGGTCGGTGTTGGCTGGCGGTGGCTCAGTGGTAGAGCGTTCACCTCTGGTGCTTGGGGTCCCGGGTTCGATCCCAGCCTCCGCCAAGTGAATTTTGTGGTGGACGAACACCGTGCTCGTGGGTTTTCTCGGGGTTCTCCCGTTTCCTCCCACTTTCTTCATTCCACCATTTCACTCATCTCTCATCATCACCGTCTCCTTTAGCCTAGCCGGCATAACCGTGGGACGTAAAACTTAGATTTCATTTCATTTCAAGAGAGAATATAATTTTTGTCCTGTACAGAAAATGGCTAACCACAGCCAGGATATTTTTTGTCCTGTACAACCTGCACTTGTTTCATCCATACATTAATAATACTTGTAGTTATTTGTCCAAAATTGTCAATTTTCACTCCGTTATTCCTGCACAGGATGATGCACCTCCATGTCCCCCTGCTCATCCGCTTTAGCAGCTGCGGCATTACGAGGTGGAAGTTTTCAAGGACACTTGCCCGCAGAGCATCATTGTCCATGTACCGGACTTGATGAAAGTTTGACGACTTGGTGGCTCCTTACCGAACCGTTCACGAAACTTTTTTTTTTTTTTTTTTGTGTGTGTGTGTGTGCTTCAGTTCTTGAACCCACACACTTGGCACTAAGCGCTCCTCCAAAGTGAAGTCACTGGTATGTGCAATTGATCACCAAACACGGAAAGGCGAGACATTGAACTGGCCAGTGTACAATTCATTGACCAATTCTCGCCCCTCCGCTGCAGTAACGCGGCAGTTCACGTGAGAAGCACTGTTGCTATATCAATGATCAGCATAGGAGATTCAAATCTTAAATACTTTAACATCTTACATTATTACGGATTTAGTTCAGTTGTAAAGGAACTTTCTGGCCACACTGTACTCGAGGGATCACCATGAATTTTGGCCAAGTTATAGAGGGTCAAAACTTAGGAATTAAATTCCTTGATGGAGGTGATCCATTTACTAGAAGAGTTAGAAATCAACTATTTCCGGTTTTATCGTTGCGCACTATAGGACGAAAACGGTACTAGATAGGGAAAAGCAGTTGCCTGCAATTGATTAAACATCCCAAGAATCCATTTCATCTCTATCCTTAACCCTTTACAGGGGGGCCGCGGTGGCTCAGTGGTAGAGCATTCACCTCTGGTGCTTGGGGTCCCGGGTTCGATCCCAGCCCCCGCCAAGTGAACTTTGTGGTGGACAAACACCGTGTGCGTGGGTTTCCTCGGGGTTCTCCCGTTTCCTCCCACTTTCTTCATTCCGCCATTTTCATTCATTTCTCATAATCACCGTCTTCTTTAGCCTAACCGGCGTAACCGTGGGACGTAAAATTGAAAGATTTCATTTCATTTTAACCCTTTACAAAAACTGGAAGCGATAGAAATCCTCAGCAACTCCCGGTTTCAATATTGATCTATATAGACAAAAAATAGATCGAGAAGCAGTTTTCCGGAATCGATTTAGTGTTCTAAGAAGAGGTACCATTTTCTTTCTTAACCCTTTATTCAAGCCAGAAGGGATAGAAATCAACCACATCCAGTTTAGTGTTGATTATTATATAGTGATCATCATCATCATAGGTATTCTGCCCTTACTGGCAGCTCACTTGCAGCAGCTGAGAAGCTTCCATGCTCCACGGTCCACTCTCCGCTAACCTCTTCGTCTTCACGTATAATCTTTCTGTTTTTATATCATCCATTAATTGTAGTCTCCTTCACCCCCTCCCTCTCTTTCCCGCCACAATACCCTCTAGGACGTCCCTCATGATACAATTTCTTCTTAGGCAATGTTCCAACCAGTTTTTTTTCCCTTTTTTACAGTATCTAAAAGTGTTCTTTTCTGCCCCACCATTTCTAATACCCTCTCATACGTTTTCCGCTCGAGCCAATTAACTTTCGCACTTCATATCATAACTTCACGTTCGCACTTCATATCATTACTGAGAATACTACCCAGATATCAAAAACTATTCACTTGTTGTATTTTCTCCCTTCCCACTTTTATATTTGACACAAACCTCTTCGTTCCAATCACCATGGCTTTCGCCTTTCTAACATTTGTTTTCATCCCATATTCTTCAAAGTCCATCCTTAGGGCTATGGAGTGAAAACAGTAATAAATAGTGAAAAGGGATTTTCTGCAATCAGCTAAGCGCCCCAACAAGATACTCCATCTCTAAGACCGGAAGTCGTAGTAATCTATTTTCCGGTAGTATCACACCATAGAAACCAAACTATTTCATGTGGTATACACGTGACACCGCTATTTGTTTTATTTTACAATTTATTTATTCATTTTTTAAATTTCATTTTAGTTTGAAATTATTGTAATTTAATTCACATCATTTAAGAGTATTGCGTGCACCTGTCTCACGCTCAACAATTGAATCGTGACGGGAATAAATAACCCCGATACTGACGCCCCCATTAAAACTCAACCTATCAGTCAATCAACAATTGATTTTTTTTTTAACTTATACAGTAAAACATGTCTTTAGCGGAATCGAACGGGACTTACAAAACTTTCCGTTAAAGATAGATTTCCGGATAACGAAGGTAGACCTATGCAAAGAAGTACATGCAGATAATGGACATACTGAGAGAAAATAAGATGCTATACGTGCCTCACTCAATTTATAGTATTTTGTTTCTAGTACGCATTAAAACATGCAAAACTTGCTATGAACAGAAAAAAAATACTGTACTTACGTTAACTTAATTTTTCCAATAGTTAAGAAGAGTTTCCTGTACGCATCGCTGCTTGTCTGCTCAACTTTTCACAGAGACTTTAGCCTGAGGAACCACACTAAAAATATCTGTATGTTTTGGAAGCAAGGCAAATGTGCAGTTCCTTTAAACTTTTGACATAATCTTAATACATCTTTACCTTACACTCTCCTTCCAATTCAATGCCCTATCTCTCTTCTTCTCCCACCTCCTCTTCTCCATTCAGACCTTCCATATAATTTTTGAAAAGCTAACAATTTTTCTTTTGGCCGTTCTTCGTAAGTGAAAAGAGATAATTGTGACAGTTGCTATTGTGACCCAATTAATTAGTAAATCATTTATTAGTATATTCTTTAGTGCATATTTTGAAACATCATTTTTCGTTTAAAATGAAGAGTCTGTATTTCTGTTTTCCTTCAAACGCGTATTTTTTATTTGCTTTCCAACGGTATCCACCCTTTCAGCGGTAAATGAGACACCTGAGTAACGGAAGTCTTTAAAAGTTTTTATTCACCACGACCACCCACAGCCAGGAGACACACTCAAGTTCTATTGTAAAGCTAGACAGTTTGTCTAGAAAGAGAATCTTCACAATAGCAATCGTAGAAAAGAGGTATATTCGCAAGCGCATGATAAAACCGAAGGAACCACACCGGCACGATATTGCAAGCTAGAAGTCCATTAGCACATTTTAACATTTTAGGAAGAAAGAAAGGACAACACACAAACAACAACCTATTTTGGCAATTTTAAAATTTTAAAACTGGAATTGGGAGAACATACGTTATTTTTTTAATAGAAAGACGGTTGCAAGATACTAAAAGAAAGGGCAGTTAAGTTTGAGAAGTGACACCGACAACACGTATACAGAGCTCACACACACACACACACACACACTTTATTAATTATTTTTATCGTGTTGAGCAACTATAGACAATGAAGTGCTAACACACCCAATAGTGCCGCAACGAGTTCACTCATAGAAACACTGATATAGTTAAATCAAATTCCGAACGTTCTCCCAACTATAATTTATTTTGCATTTATATCGACTTATAACAGAGTGCAACTAAAGTTTGATTTGTGACTGTGACCAATTGTGATAATTGTGATCAACATATATATACGGATACATTATTTGTTAATCAGTTTACGGATACATAATTTGTTAATCAGTGTATCAGTTGGATTCACTAATATTGGACTTCTATAATCACTTTGACCGAGACAACCTATGAAGAGACGCCGAGACGCCTAGATATGAGGAGGAATTTGGATGCTTCAGTTCGATGATGACGTCCTAAACATCCAGAGAGAGCCAAAGGCCTAAGGAGGAGAGAGTCAGAGATCGGCGGGTGACCATACACATCTCGGGAGTCGAACGGGATGCTGCAGTCACATGAACACAGGAACTTGAGTGTTGTAAGTGGTCATTTCGTGGTGAATAAAAGTGGTAGAGACTATCGAAAACTAAGATTCAACATGGGAATCCACTGGAAGGTAGGACAAAACCTTTATATTAAATTTTCAATTTGGAATTTGTTGCCACATTACCGTGGGCGAGCGCATCCTCTTACCTTGGCCAAATTCACTAATGTATCGAAACGAGAATTGAATCGTGGTAATCCGGCCTTGACGGACTGAACAGTTATCTTTTATTATTATTATTTTTTTAAAGAAACTATAACTGAAATCGATATTATAAAATTTATTTGTGATTAACTTTTGTCATTTTAACCATTTATATTCACACAGCTAATTAGTGTTAGATTCTGAAAATTATCTCCTTATATTCTAAATGTTAGTGTTGTTTGCTCATTTAAAGATATTATATGCAGAAAATTTTGTGACAGTATAAAAAGTTAGGTTATTACACGACGAGATTAATGTGTCAGAAAAGCATTACTATTCAAGTATTAATTGGATGAATGATCTTTATGTTTTCATGTATTTCTATCAAAAGATTTTTTTTTTATTTACCAAGTACATACCCAGAAAGCTCGTAATTGTCAGTTAGAAGACGAGTGTAATCTGTTTGCTAGATATAGGTATTTTCATCTGTATTGACAGGGTGTACCTAAATTGAAAGGCATAGAGTATAATTCTTGCCCTAAGCATGTAAATAGAGAAAAATATCATTAGGACAAAATTAACTCGTAAATAAGCAACTAAACATAAAAAAAAAGACATCTGTCTGCGCAAACGCCGCACAGACAGATCTTCATAATTATGAAGTAAAATATTGCGCAAAGTAAAATAAAGAAATATAAGTTACCGACGTTTAGAAAGAAATATTGGCCAAGTTAAGTATAAATTCTGATATCTATATATGTGTTCTTGTAATCATTGTGTATATAACGTGTAACTATCTAGTATATGTGTCCAAGTATATATGATTGTTTGTTTCTATATTACGAGGTATATTATTATTATTATTGGATATTATTATCTTAGATCTATATCCATGTGTAGAGAATTTTCAATTTAAAGTAGACAGTTAAAGTCAAATCAGTGCACTGCTCAAATCAAAGCTTTCACTATCTTTTCGTCTTTAATTAATCTAAATAATAGTTATGTCTTGCTAGCATTCAAAATCATCTAATTTTCCCACCTTCGTCAATTATCTATTTCTCAAGCATACTTTTTTTTTTTTTTTTACTTTCTCCTTCTGTGCTTGATTAATAAAATATTGTCTTCTGGACTAAATAAATCACACACAAAGGGTTATATCAAAAAGATGAAACAATGATACCATGTACATTTATTTTTTTGGAATATCTAGAATATTCATCTTTAAAAAAGTGGAAAATAGAAAATATTGTTTGTAATTTATATAATAAGCAGTTACAAAAGAAAGGTAAACTGCTCACTAAATTCAAATCTTTGTAATTTGAAAGTATTGCCTAAGACCTATTGTTAAACAACATAAAGAAAATAAGAATCCTTCAGATTCTTTAGTCAACGTATTCCATATTTCATCTTTTAGTTTATTTTAGTGACATTTGTCTCAATTTATTTCAACTTAAAATGATCATGTCATTTCATTTTTTTTATTGTTGTTCAATTTGAATTTTATTGCAAGTTTGGATAATTAAAATTTTATTACTGTTACCTAAATTTTGTTAAAGTGTCATTTCAAAAACAATTCAGATTTCCCAACCTATTCTAGGCCAATTAGAGAATTTTCGTATATTATTTCGAAACAATTGGGAACCTAGCTGAGCTGACCCTCACAGATACAGTTATTAGTATTTATAGTAAATTTTCCCATTCTACATTTGCATAAATTCTTTTAGTCTGATAACTAAATTAATTTATGCAACAATTTTATTGCTTAGCGAAGTGACGGCCAGTACAGCTGTTTCCCAATAAAACTACAATAGTGATTTCATTTCAGCTATGCAGCACGTGACTATCTTTTGAAATATGTTCTAATTAACTACGCACCTATTTTCCTAGCACTCTGGAGTACCGTATGGGGAAAATAGGATTATAAAAATCGAGCCTCGTGCGGTGTAAATCAGGCTTTCATGAATCAACGCACGTATCTTCAGTTTTCTGCTTTTTAGGCATGTTATATCTTACCAGGGCGGCGAGTAAATATGCAAAAACAATTTGCATATTCATAAATAGTATTTGGCGAACCCGAACATAATTTTTATGAAATTATTCAAATAAAATTTCACAACTAAGACTGGAAATCAAATTTATCTTGTCATAAATTTGATTCCCCCAGCATTACAAATTCCGCCCCCGAACTAGGACTCGAACACCGTTACATAATGAAATGTAACTTACCACAAAAATAGCTAATGTTATTCTACCCCCGAAAATACTAATCGGAAGAATTATCAGTGTTGCTATCCATAGAAATTATAGTATGTCCAGAATTTGAATTACCCAAAAATGTAGGTTAAGGAAACGACTAGAAAAATGAACTTAACGGTAGTTGATGACTTATGATGTTGTCTGGGTTCCTTGTTAACTACTTTTTAAATAATATTTGTATTTATTTTGTAATAACACATAAATTATTACAAAATAAATACAAACATTATTTAAAAAGTAGTTAACAAGGAACCAAGACAACATGATAAGTCATCAATTACCGTTGAGTTAATTTTTCTAGTCGTTTCCTTAACGTAGATTTTTAGATAATTCAAATTCTGGACACACTGTAGTTTCTATGGATGGCAACACTGAAAATTTTTCCGATTCGTAATTTTGGGTGTAGAATAATATTATCTATTAGTGAGGTAAGTTGCATTTCATTATCTCTTTTCACTTACGAGAAACGGGCAAAAGAAAATTGGTTAGCTTTTGTAAAATATTTAGTAGTCTGCCCCTTAAGAGGTTTATTTTGATTTCCGTTGTCCGCGTAATACAGTTTCCGTTCAATGAGAGGGAATTTAATTCGATTTTCGCCAGTAAATTCATGGGACCGTGAAATATTTTCGTTTAATACAAGTTTCCGTTTAATGAAGGGAATTTAACACGATTTTCACCAGTAAATTCATGGGACCGTGAAATATTTCCGTTTAACGCAAGTTTCCGTTTAATAAAGGGCCCACTGAAGACAGGTTTTACTGTATATCAATCAAAATTAGGCCGGTTATTAGTATACACAACAATGATGAAAGAACAGTATATTAGAAGGATATGTTGCTATGCTTATTTAAAAATTGATTGGGAATCAACAAAGTTTTTGTCGTTTGAAAATCAACAAGATGTAACTATAGTTTTAAAAAAAGAATCAGATCCAATAGATATAGCCAGTTAGGAATTCGTGACATTCACTAAACATAATTAAGATTTTTTTAAAAACTGTTTGTTATCAGTAGGGGAAAAGAAATCAACGTACTCTAAGTTGGAAGAATTGGAATTTTTCAAAAATGTCTCTTTCACCAAAAGCAGGTTGGCGAGCCAAGTGCTCCAGCGTTAAGGAAAGAATGAAGTATGTCTTGAAAGAATCGCTGTGGTCCGATTGTGAATTTATTGTTGGTACGGCACATCCAGAAGTTTTCAAAGCGCATAGTGTAGTTTTAGTGGCAGCTAGTCCCGTGTTTGAAGAAATCCTCACACAAAATCCTTTGAAACAGGCTCCTATAGAAATAACATATATTGAACCTCAAACTTTTCGATTTCTTTTGGACTATCTATATAGTGATTTTTCAAAATGGAAGACCTGTAAAGAAGGAGTAGATTTAATAAAGGTAGCTGTACAGTTCAAGATTTCAGATTTGATTTGTGTTTGCGTCAAATTTCTCATTAGAAGATTGACTCCTGAAGACGTATGTATGGTTTATGAAGCAGCTTCCAACTTGGATATACCAAGCTTGACAAGTGCTTGTGTACAATTTATGACACAACATGCAGATGTAATTTTGAAAGAACCAGGTTTTGTTGATATAAAATACAACACACTTGATGTTATCATGAATCTAAAATACAATAGGAGACCATCTGAAATGACTCTGTTTGAAGCTATTCTTCGTTGGTCTAGAAAAGAATGCTACCGACGTGACAACTTTATCACAAGTGCTAATGTGCGGTCCACGATTGAACCATTTTTAAGTAAAATAAATTTTCGTGCTATGACCGGAGATGAGTTTACTGCTGTTTGTTCTTATGACATTTTAACTGCTGAAGAAGTCCATAATTTGGAAATGCTATCGGATGAGGAAAACATTGGTGATTTATCAGAAACTTATCCATTCTCAATGAATGATCATTCTCAAGCCATGCTGCGTATTCATTCTCAGCGTACAATAGATAAGATTTTTCCATGTCCTGGAGATATTCCAGAAGTACGCCTTACACGAGAGGAATTGAGTTATTCCCTACCTGATGTATTCACAAACTACAAATTTGCATTGGCGTTCCTCACGAACAAAAATGTGCTTTTACTTGGAATCAGTGTTCCTACGCGGTGCCTAGAACGAGATAGTGGAACATACCAAGAATCCATGAGTATTACCGTTAAGAACAGTGCATGCTTAAATCTTGTAAGTTACCACCACAAGGGAACTGAAAAATATAATAGCTCTCAGGATATCTACTTCCAGAAACCAGTATACATTTCAAGGTTGAGAACATACTTTATTTTGATTGATACATATTCTACGTACAAGCTTCCATCAGACCTCGACTATAAAGCCTCCGACCTTTGCAGCGGATTTGATGTTAGATTTGTAGATTTTACGTATCAGTCACATTGTATCTGTGATTATTGTCCGAGATGCCATGCATTCATTTCGACGCTTATCTTTTCATATGTAAAAAATGACATTTAAAGTTAATTTTCTCAGTGCAGTTCTTTCTTTTTAAATGTCTTATGTATCAATTTGAAATTATATGAGCTCTGTACGTTAGGACTTTGCATGTAAAAGTTAGCTAAAATTAAAAAAAAAAAAAAAAAAAAAAAAAAACTGAATGACAAATTAATTTTCTTTATAAATTACATCTCACCTAGTTTTCGATTTGTCTTCCACTAATTAAGTGAAGTCATTGTAATTGAGCAAGTAACTACATTCGTTTTCTTTATCATTATTTACAGTGTTGTTCAGATTTTACTAAATATCTGTGTTTAATTTAAACACGTTTATTTCGTGTACAGTGTTGGCCAAATTATTATGATAAAATGTATGTTGTTTGTGTGTGTACAGTCACGAACATTATAAATGGAGGTTGGAGCCATAAGAAATAATGGCTTCAGCATCCATTTATTAATGTTCGTGACTGTATAAGGCATGTCCATAAAGTAATGAGGCTGGCCGTCGCGCATCAACGGCTGTTATTGCATCAACCAAGAATCTTATAAATAGAGGATCTGCCCTTACAACAAAATCTTGAAGCCATACGTCACAGTTTCGCCACCCCTACTCTGCCCACTCCGCCCAATAGGATCGCAATGTTTTGAGCCAACAATCGTGGCGGAAACGAAAGTAGCCAATCATACGATGGCAGAAACGAGAGTAGCCAATCAGACGTCCCGATGCTCGGCTGTTTTTTTAGCTTCATCGATTTAATAGGATGAAGATACATACGGGCAGATCCTCTATTTATAACATCCTTGGCATCAACATATTTTCTTGTTTTGGTTGCTATGACTACCTGTTTATGTTGTTGATAGAGTAACTAAGATATAATATAACGTAAGGCCATCTTGTATGAATTTGACATTCATCATTTTAATGTGTCATATTTGGTATTTATTGCACAATATATATATATATATATTCTAAAGTGTATAATCGTGGTGTGTGACTTATTTTAATCTTATGAACTTCATAAATATTAAGTATTTAATATTTGGAACTGGGGGAATGTAACGAAGAACAACGTTACACAATCAGTGCCCTTTCAATTGAATCAAATAGGATCACTGATAAATGGTCACTGGCACAGATCAAAATCACTTTCCATGTGAAGGAAACCATAAGAGAAATGGTACAGAGAGAGAGAGACAGAGATGTCAATGCACAGGTAGGTGCTGGATTCAATAGAGAAGTGAATAGGATTACCGACATTAAAGAGAAACATCTCACTGTCATCGAGGAATTCTGTCACCAACGCCCACGATCATCAGTTCGAAAAGACCCTATAGGCATTAATACGCATTCAGATCTCCGACAATCAACACAGGCAGCTAAAGTTATTGTAAAGTTGAATCAAATCGGCCGCCATAAAGATTTTGGTACGAGGAACATACATCGAGCAAATGGCGATAGGGCGAGGGAAGAAGGCATGCGCCGAACCGCAAGTGCTTGCAACCGAGAGTTTAAGTTATTAGTCCGAGAATAGAAGTCATAGCGTACAGCAATGGCTACGCCCACAGTAGCGTGACCATCAATGTGTTTGCCACGCGTGTAAATCGTGTACGAGATTAAATAGAAAATGGGTTAGGTTAGGTTAGGATCACCAAACAAACAACAGCTGGTGAGTGGTCAGATACCAATTGTTTCTGTTCCCCATAATGGCTACCGAAGCCGTTAAGATTCTACTATAGGAGTGCGATACTTGGAAAGATTAACGTTTAAGACGAACGTTTCCTCTTGAGCCAATTAATGTCCACTCAGTATTCATCAGTTCGTCCTCTACCATATCCATTTTCAATGAAATCGAAGGTGACTTGCGAACTGTTTGAGATTTTGGATACTTTTGAGAGAGAGAGTAGGTTCTTCAAAACGACGTCTAATATGCTGGGTTAACTTGATACGTTCAGAATATGGTAAGTGACGATGTGGTGGCATTAGTTTCAAACCATTGTTACAAACACGAGGTGTTTTAGAAGGTTCGGGAGATAATGTGATGACTGGGAATTTTGGTTCACTGTTCTTAGCTTAAGAGAGCTCAGTTGCGTGCAAACGTCAGATGTCTAGGTTGCCGTAGATTTCAGAACAAGAGGAGCAACAGAGGCAAACGGAACAGGAAGCTGGGTTTGAACGCCCTTACAATATTTCGCATCGGCTGTGGAATTCTTTTCCGACAGTCATAATTTTTCTATTTGAAGAGCTGGACAGTCTCTAGAACAAGCAGAATGTTCACTCTTACAAGTGATACGAGAGGGCGCGAGAGGGTATTTTGCACCATGACTTCCCTTTTCACAATTCGCACAAATAGCAGCAGCCACAGTACAGGACGTGCTGGTGTGCGCAAAATACTCACATTTAAAACAACTAAGAGAACTAGGAATGTAAGGTCGTACTTTCAATCCATAATATCCAGCCTTTATGAATTCGGGTACGTAAGCAAATTGAAAGTAAGAATCATTGACTGAGTTGGAAGCAATTCACGTTTAACTTCTCACTTTTTGGTAAGGAGTCAAGTGAACTGCTTCCAGCTTAGTCACTGATTCTTACTTTCAGTTTGCGTACACTCCCATTGTGAATTGATGAATATGTTCGCTTTTTTAGTACTTACTTCCTTGCATTGGTAAGTAATCTCTGATGAAACAAGACTCAGTAATAATTATTTTAAGGGCAACTGGTCAACATCCTATTATTTTATCTCCATTGCACCTACTTTTGTTTCAAGGTTTAGTTTTTTTTTTAAAGCGAATTTACACAAATTTATTAGAATTATAGTGCTACATTTAAAATGCAACACCAAAATGCAAAATATGCAGGGCATGGACGGATAAACAATTGATTAGAACGAAAATGAAATGATTTTTTTTAAGTTTTACGTCTCATGGTAATCCCGGGTAGGCCAAAGGAGACAGTGATGAGAAATGAATGAAATGATGGAATGAAGAAAGTGAATGGAAACGGGAAAACCCCGAGCAAACCAACACACACGGTGTTTGTCTACCACAAAGCTCGCTTGGCACGAGCTGGGAGCGAACCAAGGAGCCTGTGTATCAGAGGTAAATTGACAAGATCTTAGATCCGATTGTGGTCCCTTTAGTGCAGGTCCTACCGGCTACTACGTTTCAGCAGAATAATGCACGCTCTTATGTTGCACGTTGTGGCCAACACCTGCACTTTCAGGTTGGACATAGTTTTTTTTCTTCCTTAACGGCGTGTTTGATCGATTGTTGCGCAAGTCTCTCACACCTGCGAACTCCACGATCTATATCTGATGAGCGGTGGCATCGTGTCAAATGGTCATGGTATGTCATACCCCAGGAGGATATCGAAAGACTCATCATGTAGATGCCTTGTGTTGCAGTTGTTCTGACCGCCCATGGTTGGCTTACCTGATTGTCACCAGTTCTGCTTCGCTGTTACCACGTTGTCACGAGTCTCACACAGCGGTATGTTTAATTATTTGGTACTTGTACCATCAGGTTTCTGCGTACCAATTGTAGCGCTGCTATCATTTCTCCTCCTTAGTGTTGCGTTTTAAATGACCGACAGTGTCTGAAGAACACTGCCTTCTACATCCGTCCGCTCCCTCTAAGGGTAAGTGAATCGAGGAGGCGGTGCTGAAGAATCAAATGTTTAGCACAATAATGTACAAAAACTTATTGCAGCAGTACTGTAAGCTAAACAGTAACACTAAAGGTCTTCATTTCCTACCAAAGCCCAAGTGAGAAGTTTGGAACTCCAACCAATCTGAAAGCAGAAAGGAATTGTGAGCAAGCACCCTATTGTCTACTTTGGATACCTTCGTGTTGAAACGGAAAAGTTGTGATGATGATCTGCCACGAGTTTTACGGTGCCAATCCTCCCTAACCATGTTGCCAAAGCTAATATTTTTCAACAAAAAGAAGGAGAAACCGAATATATAATTGTGGCCGACTCCCACTAATAAACTATACACAAATACAGGATGTTTCAAAACAACACCGACAACGTTTCGGAGATGATTCTTGACACCAAGATAAGACAAAAAGTATAGACCAACCTGGGTGCACAATAGGGATGCGCACGAGTCGAGACATGTCTCGAATCTCGACTCGACTCGACTCGAATTCGAGTCGAGACACACTTTGTAAAATTCGAGACGAGTCGAGACAAACGTATTTCTCGACTCGAATTTTCGAGTTGAGACTCGAGTCGAGTCGAGACAGCTGCTAAAAATCTCGACTCGACTCGAATGTCTCGAAAATTTTTCTATAATTTTTAATATTATTTTGAAGAAAGTGCTCGCTCAGAAACACTCGGCACGAGTATTTCGGAAACTGCATGACTTGTCAGGTGTTCGAGGAGTGCTGTGGTGATTGTCTTCAGCAAGAGGCGAAACCAAGGGGAAAAGACGTCCTAATGTCGAGGGGCTCGGTGCCCCCACCTCATTACAGATGTCGAACGTTCTAGTCTGGGCAGATCGGTAAAACAGAACACTCGGCGAACTGCGTCGGAACTAAGATCAGAGTTTAATGCTGGGCAAAGTACAAGTGTATCTGAACTAGTTTTGTCAAATTTCCGGAAATTTTGAACCTGTTTTTTTAAAAAAACGTTTTTTTCGATTTTCTGGAAAAATTGAAAAAAATAAATATGTTTGTATTAGGTTAATTTTACTAGTAATGATATCTTTTTTTTTTCAAACACGGGAAAAATTTAAGTTCAAAAATTTCAATACTGCGAATATTAAAAAATAGCACTCGAAAATACAATTATTCCAATTATTATCTATATATTAAAATACCGGTACTAGATTTACGCGTATATGTTTCTCCTCACAGAAAAATTTATATGTTTGTCTCCAATCCTTTCAACAATGAGACCTCGAACCCACAAGTGCTAGAAACGTGCCGTTTTCATTTGTCGATTCCAAATTTTATGTAAATTGTCCAGTTTTAATTGAATATTTTTGTAAAAAAAAAAAAAAACATGGCCATTAGTTCTTTATTGCATTTATAGGGGTACACAAGAAGTACTGTGGGGGCGCGGTGGCTCAGTGGTAGGACCTTCACCTCCGGTGCATGTGGTCCCTGGTTTGATCCCAGATCGCGCCGTGTGGACTTTGTGGTGGACAAACACCATGCTCGTGGGTTTTCTCGGGGTTCTCCCGTTTCCTCCCACTTTCTTCATTCCACCATTTCATTCATTTCTCATCATCACCGTCTCCTTTAGCCTAACCGGCATAACCGTAGGACGTAAAACTAAAGATTTCATTTCACTAGAAGTACTGAAATTTTTGAAAAAGTAAAGCATCATACCCTACGAGTTATATATTCCAACATCACATAGTTGTATATAGGGGTTGTATATATGTCGCGTTTGTTTCATGGCCAAATGATAATGAAAACGAAGGATAACCATTTCTCCAGTCTAAGATTAATCTTCATTGTTTGGAGAGTTTTTTTTTCAATAAACACCGTTTATCACTGACATAATTAATCGTGTGTGTACTTTATTTACTTATTAAATAATGCATGCAAATGCATGCATACACGATATGGGCATTCAGTAAATGGATACTTGAAAATTTGAACTCAATTATCTATATAAGCCGGCTACGAGTCTTTTGTTAGCCGGCTACGGGTGCAGTGCAAACTACTCTTTGGATTGAGCTTCTTACCGGATGTGTAGCCTACCGAAGGACCACACAGATGTTATCGAGACTATTGTGCTTTGTGTTTTTTTGTATGCTTTGGCAGAAAGTTCTGTAGATATCGAAGCCCGCCAGTGAAGCCATATCTAGCATCTTGGTGCTAGATCTAGCATAATTCACTCCCATCTAGCATCTAGCATCTTGACTTGAGCATCTTGGCAAAATCTCATTCTTTCATCTGGAGAACAGAAAAAGGACAAAAATTTAGATGGCTCACTGAGCGTTGGGAATTACCCTTAGTTGAAGCGATGGTTGGAGTAATAAAACCAGTTAGTATTTCTGCTGTTGTATTGTTGAATTCACAGAAATGTTCAAAAATAAGCAAAACGTGACTCTGTACAAGATGTTTACTTACCCATAGTTTTATTATTGTCAACTGAACCCTGAGTGTCTGGGATGTTTCTGTCCCTTCTCACTTTACAACTTGAGAGGGGAGGGGGGTATGACAAAAGAAATGCTTCAGTGCTGCGTCGGAAGCGGCATGTTTTGTATATATTTCTTCCCCTGATTCTCTTTCCAATACAGAGAACCGACTCTTTAAATGAAGAAAGAACCCTGAACCCTCCCGAAAATGCAAAAATGAATGATGCGTACAAATAACAAATCTATGGATGAATCAAATAATGCAGATACATGAGAAGATGATGACGTGTGTCTTGTAATTGTTATTTTAATATCCACTGGATTAAGTGAAAGTATAAAATGGATTTGATGACTGCCAAATTGACGTCACCTTGGTAAGTCATTATTTTTTAATATTTAGTAATATTAAATTAGATTGTAGTTTAGCGTCGTTTTCAGGAGCAAAGCTCTACAAGACGTGAACGTACAGTTTAAAGTCGGATTTGAAACACATGAGCTCCTACCATGAATCAAACCTCGTTCGAGAAAGGCGCATACGCTAACCACATAGCAACGGGGAGCTCAACATTTAGTGATATGTATATTAAGTTGTAAAATTATATTCGTTTAATTTTCACTAATATAATCTTCACAATGTAAAGCATTCGCTAGGCACGTTAACTTGTTTAAAAACAAAAAGCCTATCTCTTATGTTTCCGTCTCGGGGTTGGATTGCGGGATGATAGAAATCCGAAAGAGATGTTTTTATTATATTTTGTGCAGTAGATCTGCTCCTTCATAATCTCCGTGTTTGATAAGAATGAACCTCCCTGGCTCACGAAAATGTACACGTAATATAACAAATCATGCACATTAAATGCCAGACTAATATAGCAAACATTGAAGATGCCCCCCTAGAAAATTTTCTTCGGCCGCCCATGTCTGGAGGTACACAATTTCGCAACTTAGTGGATACGATGTGGATGTATTCAAAGTCTACTGATTTACCCATAAAATTTAAATTTTATAACAATATTCTCAGTGAATACTATTATGGAGAACTATTTTTTTAATTCGATCGCTAAATTTTTTTTTGTTTGTTCACCAGGTCTCGGTAATCGTCTGGCACGAAAAATGAAGTTTCTACAAGTGTTTTTTTTTTTTGAGAAAGGGGTCCTCCAGGAGCTTTATTGAGGGTGTAATTCCTACGTTTGTTATATACATATAGCGTATATATATATATATATATATATATATATATATATATATATATATATATATATATATATATATATATATATATAAGATAAGTAGAAGCGGGTCTTTAAAATTAGTTCGGAAAGATAATATGAAAATCTGGCATAATTTGCAAGAATCTATCTAGTCTAATATATATAAAATAAATAGTTTGTTTGTGTTTGTCTGTTTGTATGCGGCCTGGGGACCAGACGAGTGGACCGAGAGTTACCAAATTTTAGTCAGGGGTACCCTGGCTCAGGCCCCAGATCAAGACGAATCTTTTTTTTTTTTTACTTCGGACCAGGAGGTCTCAGGGGGCGCTTACAGGGACATGTAAAAGTGGTAGAAAATGGCCGATATTACTGTCGAATTCGTAGTTTTCGCGGTCGCTGAAAACTCTGATCACATTAACTTACAAATTCACCCTATTCGGGCCGGGGGTCACCGGGGGGATCGGATACCGAGACAAGTAAAAGTAATCCAAAATGACCGATATTAGTGTCAAATCCATAGTTTTCGCAGTCGCTGAAATCAATGGTGACAATTCCATTAGCGATGGTATGCAAATTCAGCTATAATTGTATGCGGACCGGGAAAAATCTTTAAGTTTCTACGTCCCACGGTTATGCCGGTTAGGCTAAAGGAGACGGTGATGATGAGAAATGAGTGAAAGGGTGGAATGAAGAAAGTGGGAGGAAACGGGACAACCCCGAGAAAACCCACGCACACGGTGTTTGTACACCACAAAGTTCACTTGGCAGGGGCTGGAATCGAACCCGGGACCCCAAACACCAGAGGTGAACGCTCTACCACTGAGCCACCGCGGCCCCCAATGAGGTTGGAAGCTGGTCAGTCATGGCGGGAGGTGGCACATGCCATAGGAGTGGCACAAAGTGTGATTTCCCGATTGTGGAATCGATTTCAAACAACTGGAAGTGTTCGAAGAAGACAAGGACAGGGCCGTCCACTAGCAACTAAAGCCAGAGACGATCGTTATCTGTTGTTAACAGCCCGTCGAAACCAGAATACAACTCTGCTACCGCGAGCCTTCCGAACAACAACAGGACGCATAATATCTACTCAAACGGTCCGCAATCGCCTTCGAGAAGATGGTCTCTACGCACGTAGGCTTATGGTGTGTGTCCCATTAACTGCACGACACCGTGTTGATCGAAGAGCGTAGGCGGAGGAACATCGTGGGTGGGAACGCAATGAATGGGGCAATGTTTTTTTCTCTGACGAGTCTCGATTCAGTGTAGAGCCTAATAATCGACGTGTTTTCATCTGGAGAGAGTGTGGAACACGACACAATTCCATGTTTGTGCGAGAAAGATCCCAGTATCGTAGTGGTGGACTGATGGTGTAGGCAGGAATCAGCGTTGGTGAGCGTACTGAGCTCCACATCATCCGAAATGGCTCTTTGACGGCTCTCAGATATAGGGATGAGATAATGAAAACTCCTGTTCTTCCTTATACTGGTGCCATTGGTGATTCGTTCCTTTTTATGGATGACAATACTTGTCCTCACAGAACTCGGTTAGTGGATGAGATGCTGAGGGTATCGTCGGATGAAGTGGCTAGCATGCTCTCCGGATCTCGTTCCAGTTGAGCATGTCTGGGATATGCTTGGCAGACGAATTGCCGCTAAACCAGTAAATCCAACAACCATTCCAGAGCTGGAAGTCGCTCTTCTGGATGAGTGGCACAACATCCCCCAAGAACTCATCGATAATCTGATTGAATTCATGCCACGCAGGTGCGAGGCTCTGTTGGCTATTCGAAGTGATCATATGACATATTAAGGAACAATCAGTGCTGTTGCTTTGCCTGTTTATGGGCAGTTCAAGAGATGCACACATAACCGTCTTGTGTCATGAGCCATGTGAACAAGGTTTTCCGTGCCCCAACACCAGTATGTGCCCCATTTTTCTAGTGTATCTTAAAGCATTCCTTCTTGTATGATATATATGAGTCAAACACAAGCTTATTCATACACTATCTTAAGGTCTTGTGTGATATTTCAGCTGAACCCCTAATTTTTTTGAGCATTATATATGTATATATATATAGTGGCGGATTCAGGATATGATCAAGGGAGGGGCTAAACCATAGTTTGCAGTTTTATCCAGTGTAAAGCAGGAGTGAAGGCCATTTTATGCAGTGTATACTTGAGTGTGAAGGGGGGCTATAGCCCCCTTGGATCCGCCTCTGTATATATATATATATATATATATATATATATATATATATATATATATATATATACATCATCGAAAATGGCCTCGAATCCATACTCGCTGAGATGAGCAGAAGATGCCGTTTAAATCCACAAATTCAGCCCCATTAGTACTCTAAGGAGGATGGTGACATGTAAAGATAATTGAAAATTATCGATATTAATGTCAAATTCATAGTTTTGGGGCTCCACAAGTTCATTGGTGACAGTTCTGGTGCCCTTTGTGTCCAAAATGAAACGTAATCTCCCCGTGCGAAGAACGGATATTCTTCTAGACTGTAATAATAACTAACGGAAGTTTCACTTAATATATTTCTCGCTGCTCAAATTTACTCACTTGTGCGGTATATGTGTGTAAAGTAGAATTAAAACCTGTTGCTTTAAGTATTTTTCCGTTAGCGAAATACATTGTATATACAGTAGGACGTCGATAATCCTAACGTCAAAAATCCGAATGCGGTCCCTAGAAGCTTTTTACATTTTGTCTTAACGCTAGCGATAAACAAACAATAGCGTGTCCATCGACGTTATGTGAAGTCAGTGTTTTTACAAAAGTTCATTTATATGTAATTGTTTGTCATGTATTTTTATTTTTATTTTTTCTTAGGCCTATAAGTTTTAAGTGTGACTTACAAGAACAGTGTTATTTAGAGTACAAGCAAGTTCTTCAGAAACATGAAATGTAAGTAGCATTACGTACGGTATTGTAATTACTGTATGTACTGAATAACCACTGTATCGATAGAAGAACATACCGTACAGTATGTAAGCCTAAATGGCATTTTCTTGGTCATTTTCGAAAATCCGAACAATTTGAAAATCCGAAATACCTGTGGTCCCAATTAGTTCGGATTTTCGACTTCCCACTGTATATGTTGCAGACATGTTACAGCAAGTACGATTACTAGCATCAGGCTAACAAATAGTTTTTAAACTACATTTTCCTGTTTTTGCCAATATTTCCGAACAAACGATTTTTTCTAATGGTTTCAAAATTTCCGGAATTTTACATAGAACAATCAAGATATCTCTATGAAATATATGTTTGATTTAACATATTAACTAAAATGATTCTGTGATTAAATGATGATTCTGATAATACCCAAATTTTCCGTTTTTTCCCCAGCTCGGAAAAACAGTAAAAACACTGTTTTTTAAACCCAAAATTTCCGTTTTTTTCACAGGCCTTCACAACACTAGTCTGAACACACACTCCTAAGGATGGCGAATGTTAACACCACGACATCGGCAACTATAACTAAAATGAACACGTGACCATCGCCACTAGACCTTGGCACAATGGCAGAGCGTTGCATTGTCTGATGAATCCCGATATCTTCTTCATCATGACGATGTGAGTGTGCGAATCCGTAGTGTTCATAGGGAACAGCTCCTTGACATCTGTACTGCGGGACAGAGACAAACTGGCTGCGGCTTAATTATTATCTGGGGAACATTCAGGTGAGCATCTATGTGTCTAGTGGAGCTTGAGCAAGACACCATGACGGCCGAGGTATCGCACGCTGCTTGCAGACTACGTACACCCCTTCATGACGGCCATGTTTCCCATCGGTAGTAACATTTTTCAACAAGATAATGCACCATGCCGCAAGGCCAGGCGTGTGATGGAGTTGTTCGAGGAACACAGGAGCGAGTTCCAAGTGATGTGCTGGCCCCCAAACTCTCCGGATCTGAACCCAATCGATCACATTCTGGGATGTGATTGAACGTGACGTGAGGGTGCATCACCCCCTCCCCGGAATTTACGGGAATTAGATGACCTGTGTGTGCATATGTGGTGCCAACTCTCTCCAGCGACCCAACGAGGAACATTGCGACCATGCCAAGACGCGCTGCTGTTGTTATTCATGCCAAAAGGTGGATATACTAACAATTAGGTAGGTAGTCATAACGGTCTGGCTGATGTGTGTGTATATTTTAACTCGTATATTTTGTCTCGACTCGAATTTAGAGACGTCTCGACTCGAATTCGAGTCGAGTCGAGACTCGAGTCGAGACAGCAACATATTTTCGAGTCGAGACACGAGTCGAGACAACATTTTCTCGAGTCGAGTCGAGACAGGCTTAAATCTCGACTCGACTCGACTCGAACGCATCCCTAGTGCACAAATGCTCCCTTTCGGAGTTATAGGCTGTCGAAAACATGAAGAAATGAATTTTAAAGGTCCATAGCTACAAAACTATGGGACCTTCCCTAGTCGGTTCAAGACTTCACTTAGGAACTAATATGTGCACTATCCAAGAATACATGTTTCAGAATCCTAAGGTACTCACGAAACATTTTTTATAGAAGAAGTTTGGCTATGTTCATATAATTTAAAGTACTCACCAACTACCTTTATAAAAATTGTTCCGGAAGTATCACAGGATTCTGAAACTTAGATATTTGCGTAGGACACATACTAGTTCCTAAGTGATGTCTTTACCCGACTACGGTAGGTCCCATAGTATTGGAGCTATGGATCCTTGAGGTTCATTTTTTCATGTTTTCGGCAGCCTATAACTACGAAAGGAAGCATTTATGCACCCAAGTTGGTCTGTACTTTCTGTTTTATCTTGGAGTAAGGAATCACCTCCCAAACGTTGTCGGTGTTGTTTTGAAACACCCTGTATAAGTAAGAAAACGGGAAACATAGAACCACAATTTGTAACAAAAGCTCCGAACCGGGTTCGATTGTCAGTGGGAGTTGATATGGTTCGGATTCCGCGTTGAACTGTAGATCGACGCCTCATATAACCTCGGTGCTGACAAGGGACGTTAAATGTCGAAACAACGAACCAATTAAAAGTAAAGGCGTTAGTGCTCATCTCTCCCTCTTTTTTCCTTTTTTTAAATTTCGTGTATATTTTATTGTGTGCGCTTAATAACAGTTATTGTTAAATTTACTTTCGTTATTTATTTTTTTTAAAAGTGTTTTGTCAGTCTTACAAATAAATGATAATAACTTGTAACTTGTTATCAATAAATCGAATTTTTAAATTATAGGAAGAAGAGTTTAATGAGTAATATGTGTGGATATAAAGGATAAAACATGTTGTTTGTATGGTGCTGATTCACTGTTGCTAACAAGGGAACAGTCTGTCTGTCAAAGCCATTAAGTATACGTTATTATTTTATTCGCTCCAAGTAGCTATTTTGTTCAGAAACTAGAGTTTCATCAGAACCTTGAAACATGAATAATTATAACTATACAATAATAAACAAATAACAAGAGTGTGTAATTAGTGTAATTAGGTTGAAAACTCTCGTTAAGATATATATATATATATATATATATATATATATATATATATATGTATATATATATATATGTATGTATATGTTCCAGCGTAATTCTGGAACTCCTGGAGCAATTTCAATCTAACTTGGTACACAAATTACGTGTAATCTGGAAAAGACTACTTTGAGAATGGGGATGGCATGTAAAAATTATCGAAAACGACTGATATTATTGTCCTATCCATAGTTTTGGGGGTCGCTGAAGTTGATAGTAATACTCCCGAGCCATTTAAATTCAGCCCCCCATTAGCACCCCCTGGGGGTAGGAAGGAGTAGTGATAGGTAAAAAAAGATCGAGAATAACTTTAATCTATATTAATGTCGAATCCGTAATTTTCGGGGATGCGCCAGGCGGATTAATGACAGGTTCGATGTCGTTTAAAGTCAAGTTTTGTTCAGGAGTAAAGTATCCGTAGCACCTCTAAAAACATAGGAAGGGGCGGCATGTAAAATAATCGATATTAGTGTGGATTCCATACGAGTTTTCGGGGTCACTAACCTAAGTTGATTGGTGACAGTCACGATGACATTTAAGCCTAAGTTTAGTCAGAAATGGACATGCCAGCAGCTAGTCTGGGAATTGATAGGGGTAATACACGTCAGGGATAGTACTTTCATTGAAATTTGTATCCTTAGGGAAAAGAAGAGGTTCATATTTTTTATAAACTTATTTTCGAGAAGTTAAAACACTTTCCAGCAAAAAAAAAAAAAAAATGTGGGGCTAAGATACCCCGAGCACCCTAGAGGAGTAGGAAGAGGGTACGGGGTAGAAGTATATGTTTGGAGTGGGATGTACAGCAGCTGTAGGAACGTTTAATTGATTGAAAAATGTTAAATGTCGGTTTCTTCAACTTTTTTAAAAAATGAAATCGTTTTGAGTAAGACTATTATAACTAGAGCTAAATTCCTTTGAAAGAAAGTGGGAGCATTTGAGTGAAACTGTTATAACTATAAAGATAACCAAGAAAGTTGTGTCGCTTTTTGTGAAGGTCTGTGTTCAATTGATCCTCACACCGTGAGTTGAATGCGAATGGAGGAGGTAAGGCGGAGATCAGTTGTTGGTGTGGATATACCCACCATACTACCTGGTTGAGGCATTTCAGTTACGCCGTGAACTTGCGTAAGGACAGAGGAACATGGAACCTCCACAAAGCGTCATAAGGGCATGTATGCTGTACGAGTTCAAACTGGGTTCAAACACCGCTGCACGGGGTGGAAGATATGCTAGGCCTTTGGTGTGGGTGTCGTGACTACGCGGACAGTGCAGTGGTGGTTTAACAAGCTTAAGGACGGTAACGAAATACTCGAAGACGCACCATGTGCCGGAAGACCAACACATGTACATGAAGTTCTTCAGGGAGCAATTGAGGCGAACAATGGTCAGACATGTGAGGAACTCGGACTACAATTCAGTGTGAGTGGAGAAACTATTCGGCAGCACCTCCATCAACTTGGGAAGCACTACAAGTTGGGTGAATGGTCCCACATGATTCGACTCCGGGCCAGAATGCAACGCAAGCGGACACCTGTGTTTCTTTGCTGTCTCGTCTGAGAAAGGAGCCATTTCTAGACAGGATGTTGACATGTGATGAGAAGTGGATCCTGTACGAAGCTTCACAGCACCGTCATCATTTGTTAGCATCCCATGAACCCGTTCCAAAACAGCCAAAACCAGCACTCCACCAGAAGATGGTCCTCCTGTTTTTTGCTGGATTGCTCGCGGCATCGTGGATCGGGAACTGCTATCAGCTGGTCAGAGCATCAGTGCAACTATATACTGTCGGCAGTTGAACCGTGTTCAAGCAAAACTCAAAATTGGAGTCGTAAAGGGGTCCTCCTGTTACAGGACAACGCTAAGTCCCACGTAGCTAGCATAACTCGGGACCCATTCTGTGCCTTGGATGGGAAACACTATTGCATCCGCCATATTCCACGGACATTGCACCGTCCGATTATAACCTGTTCCATTCCTTGGACAATCACCTTCGAGGACGCCAGTCCAAATCCCTAGTAGGGGTGCAAAATGCACTTGATATCTTCTTCGCTTCAAGGCCTGCCAAGTTCTACCGCGATGGAATCCATGGCCATCCAGAACGTTGCCAGAAGGTCGTCAATGGTGATGGAGACTAGTTTTGATCTTCTAGGTACATCTTAGGTGACATCGATGTTCGAAGGTGGTGGAGGGAAAAGCGACAGAACTTTCGTGGTTCGCTTTATAAATATAGCAATATCCTTTTGAAAGGAAGTCGAAACGTTTTGAGCGAGGCTACTGTAAGTAAATAGAGCGTCATTTCTTTGCAAGAAAGTTGAAATGTTTTGAGTGAGGCCATTGTAGCTAAATAGAGTACCTTTGAAAATGAAAACGTTGTGAGTTAGGCTGTTATAACTAAATACGGGAATATTCCTTTGAAAGAAGGGAGAAAATTCTGATTAAGACTATTATAAATAATCATCATCATCATAGGTATTCTGCCATGATTGGCAAGTCATTTGCCGCAACTGTCAAACTTCCATGTTCCACTGTCTTCCGCTAGCCTCTTCGTTTTCATGTACGATTTCTCTTTCTCCTTCGCTTCCTTGCTCTCTTTCGTTCAACCGGCTGCAATGAAATTGCGCACACTTTCCCGGTTTTATCAGTTTTATTTGATAAGCCGTTGAGAAGCTGTCATAATATACAGGATTGCGCACAAAAAAATTAAGCAATGTTGTCAGATGGAAAATATCTTGTGGCTTTATTGACAAATGAAAAGTGTCTTGTGGGAAGAAGTGTTTGTATCTGTTTTGACTTTGTGATATTGCCTTGTTTTGACACTAGATAATGGCGGATTTCCGAGTAAGTATTACTGAAAAAGAAGTTGCTTGTGTGATTAAAGATGGATTTAAGTATAGTCGATTTCGGGAGAATAAGAAAGGATCACAATGGCGGTAAGTAAAGTATTTGTTAATTATTTATTTGACGAGGAAAAGAGCATAGACTAAGTATAAAAAAGCCTTTTATTGTAATTTTTATAATATATATAGCAAAGTAAATTTGTTAAAGATATATCACATCTCTTTGATACCCTCGACAAAATTATTTTCCAGGTGTACGTTGAAATTATGTTGTGCACCCATTGCGGGAGAACTGTTATTTTGGAAGAAAGAGGGCAGCACAATCACTTCGGTAACATTTCAAAGGTTAACATGTGGATTGTAAATATAAAGACTTGGATTTGGAGGTATCTTGACTTGTATTTACTGATCAAATTATATTTAGTTAATCGTCAATATAATTTGTATTTTATTTCTAATTTCTGTTTCTATCCTAGTCAAAGGAAAACCTTGTTTGCGCACAGATTTTAAAGCTACAATTGTAACATCGTTGAACAAAAATCTGTGTTCAAAAAAGGCCAAAAGAGATGTGTGCGCAATTTGGGATCTAGAGTGTGCGCAATCCAGTTGCTCCCCCTTCAACCATGCCCTCTAGCTCCTCCCTCATGTCCGTTATGATAGAGTTTCTTCTTAGTCAATATTCCAACCAGTTTCTCTTCCTCTTAATAATATCTAAAATTGTTCTTTTTTCCCCCATCACTTCCAACACCTTCCCATTCGTTTTCTGCTCGACCCAATTAATTCTCTCCATTCTTCTCCATACCTACATTTCGAAGGCTTCCAGTCGTTTCTCATCATATTTGCGTAATGTTCATGTTTCTGTCCCGTACAAAACAATACCCTGCATTTTATGAGTCTTTTTCTCGACTCTGTATTCAAGGTCCTACAAAATAGTATTTTCTTCCTCATAAAGGCTGCTTTCGCCATTCCTATCCTAGCTTTTATTTCATGTTCGCACTTCATATCATCACTTATAATACTAGCAAGGTATTATGACTAAATACAACAATATTCCTTTGAAAGTAAGTGGATATCTTCTGAGCGAGGCTACTATACTAAATAAAGTAACATTTCTTTGAAGGTGAATAAGTTTTTAGTGAGGCTGTTGTAACTAAATAAAACAGTATTCCTTTGAAAGTAAGTGGATACCTTCTGAGCGAAGCTACTATACTAAATAAAGTAACATTTCTTTGAAGGTGAATAAGTTTTTAGTGAGGCTGTTGTAACTAAATAAAACAGTATTCCTTTGAAAGTAAGTGGATACCTTCTGAGCGAAGCTACTATACTAAATAAAGTAACATTTCTTTGAAGGTGAATAAGTTTTTAGTGAGGCTGTTGTAACTAAATAAAACAGTATTCCTTTGAAAGTAAGTGGATACCTTCTGAGCGAGGCTACTATACTAAATAAAGTAATATTTCTTTGAAGGTTAATAAGTTTTTAGTGAGGCTGTTGTAACTAAATACAGCAGTATTCCTTTGAAAGATAGTGGGAAAATTCTGAGTGAGACTTGTATAACGATATACAGCAACATTCCTTTAAAAGTGGAAAGTTTCGAGCGAGGCTATTGTCATTAAATACAGCAATATTCCTTTGAAAGACAGTGGGAACGTTTTGAGCTACACCATTATAACTAGATATAGCACCATTCTAAAGTAAATAAATAAATAAATAAATAAAAACGTTTTGACCGAATTTACTAAAACTAAATAAAGCAGCATTTGTTTGAAAGGAAGTTGGAATATTTTGAGTGAGACTACTCTAAGTAAAACTTGCTTGAAAGAAAGTTAAAACCTTTTGTGCGCGGTTACAATAACTATATAGAGCGGTTTCATAATGAGGCTACTATAACTAAGTAGAAAGTTTTTGAGCGAGTTTACTAGAATTAAATATAGCTGCGTTCGTTTGAAGACAGTAGTGATCATTTTTAGTTCGGACATTCCTAATAGCGATGCGCACGAGACGAGTCAAGACAGGATTTTCCTAACAAAATTGGAGTCCAGACACGACTCTTCCAATAAAAAAATATACATTTTTCGAGTCGAGACATCACTTTTACAGTACATTTTCGAGACAAGACAGCCACAAATCTTGTCTCGAGCGCATCCCTAATTCCTAAATGCAGCAGCATTCCTTTGAAAGAAAATGGGAACATTTTTTAGCGCGACTACTATATACAAGTACTAGATTCGTTTAGTTACAAGCAAAGATACTGATCACCGTGACAAGGAAGAGAATATTTTTCAGCTCATGCTCTGCTTCATTGAGTTAATTGTTACTTCTGGTAAGGGAAATGTTTCAAAAGTTGATGAAGAAGTGAAGTAAAAGTAATAATTGATAATATAATTAAAAATAATAGATTAATTAAGTCTTAAGAGTCTTCATCCCGGCGAAATTAAAATACCACTAATTTTACAGTAATTATGTGATATCTTCAAATAGATAAAAGATAATTGAAATGTGGAACAAGAGCGCCCTAGACAATATTATTTTACATGAGAAACCGTTATCACGACTCACTTTTCTGCTTTCGATTTCGAGCCATTTTGAAAATCGGCATTTATTTTCGCGTTTCTAAACGACTGAAAACGGAAAGCTACTAGGTGACTTGTGATAACGGTACCTCATGCAAAATAATAGTGTCTAGGGCGCTCTTGTTCCATATTTCAATTATATTTTATCTATTTGAAGATATCACATAATTACTGTAAAATTAGCGGTATTTTAATTTCGCCGGGATGAAGACTCTTAAGGCAAAAACTTTTTATTTAGGATTCTTTGTTTTGTAGTTATTTTAAAAGTTACTCCGAAAATAACGGTAGAGAATAAACATGTATACTTTTCTTAAAAGTCTATAGTAGAAAATATTTGAGAAGACTTATTTCCGTAAATCTTATTTGCATGAGGAATGTATGTGGTTTGATAACAAACATCGTAGCTGTAATTGAGAGAATGAAATCCAGCGTCCAGTCTTTTTTTTTTTTCAAACTTATATTTTTATTTTTCATCATTATCAAGTTTGTCTTCTATATTTCTCTGCCCAGCCTTTTCTGTCGAATGCTGTGCGTCTGGGAGAAACAATAATCTCCATCATAGCGGAAAATAACGCACTCCCAAGTCAATTTCTACACTTTTAATTAAGGACGCTGCGTTGGAAGCAAAATTAAATTGGTTATCTGTCTGGCAGAAAGAAGAAAAAGATGCCGCGGGGGGAGGGGAGGGCTGAAGAGAAAAAGAGAGAGGACGAAAAGAAAAATCAATTCCACGAAATTGAAAATTTCTGTGTTTATTTATCTCTGTGGAAGGGGGGAGGGTAGGGTTAGTTATAATTGTGTTTTGTTTAATGTAGTAAAGAAATAGTAATTGGTTATTTCATTGACAAAGTGGTAAGTCTTTTTCCTTCAAAGAAACGACATCCTAGCAGATTATTTTAAAGTGTTTATGGTGTATGAAAAACATTCATTACAAGACTTATTACTTAGATTTAAATTATGAACCCTATCCTTTTAAAGAAATAAATAAATAAAAAATATCTTTCATTACAGAATAGGAAAACTTATTTCAAATTAGGAGCGTTAGAATACTTAATCGTTTAGTCATTCACAAAACATACATTTGTTAAGATAACTGTAAAATAGAGAGCAAAATCAGAATTTACAAAATGTAGTAGCCTAGAACCTTGGAAGTACATGGGTTTGACCATCCCTGGCAATCTCGTGTTTGCTGGAAAGCAGCTGTCTGGGTACTTGAAAGGCAATGCAAAGAGTATTAATCCCTTGCATTCCAGGTCCCATTTAGCATTAAAAGACTATGTAGACCGTTATATAGGGCATAGTTATTGGTCACACGCGACGAGAGCATTCATATTACTTATTTAAAAAAATGTATTGTGGAACATTTGGACTGAAAAAGAGAAATTCTCATGTTCTGAAGGGATTTTATGCTGCTTCAGGTTGGCAACACTGACTGAGACAAAGACAAAGTTTTTTTTTTTCAATCTGGAAATATGATCTCGAATTTGGTAATTGTTTATCGTCAAAACAAACAGCTGTGTGTCGTAATTGAGTGTTCCCTTAGGCCCGCCATCTACGGAGGCAATTTTTTTTTTTTTTAATTTTCTGTCAGTAAGATGATTTCACCTACAGAGAAATAGTAGAACTATCTCGTGCCTTGCATCCACTAAAAAAAATACATCATCTCCAGGACAATACGATCTTTAATAAAGGATACTTCTTCATGACATCAACATGGATGTCACTAGTATTTTGCAACGGAGTATTTTATGACATCCACATGGATGTCAGTAGTATTTTGCAACGGAGTATTTTATGACATTCACATGGATGCCACTGGTATTTTGCAACGGAGTATTTCATGACATTCACATGGATGTCACTGGTATTTTGCAACGGAGTATTTTATGACATTCACATGAATGTCACTGGTATTTTGCTACGGAGTATTTTATGACATCCACATGGATGTCACTGGTATTTTGCAACGGAGTATTTTATGACATCCACATGGATGTTACTGGTACGCACGAGTCCGGCATCATTCGTTTCTGGGGGATTCCAATGAAATGCTTTACATATGGAATTTATAGACTAATAATTGTGTGTTCGGTTCACTTATAATGAGATTTTTTTTTTTTAATTTCCGGAGCAAGAAATGTTAAAGGATAGGTAAGGAAATGTATTACTGAAATAAATGTGAATTATGTACGGGCTTACGCTTTTTTATATATATATAGCAGCTATTGTGTGTGAAACCGAAATTGCAGCTTTTTGGAATCGTGCACTTTTATTGTCATCGGAAGTGACGAAGTTATTTGACTCATTCAAGATCATCTTCACTAATCATACTGCAGTGTTACCTGGCCAAAATAAAACTATAATTATGTAACAATACAATTTATTTACAAGGAAACCTCACTGCTAATATTTGTAGAATGACCTCATCCAAAGGCTTGTTTTCTTTAGATCTTTTAGCTTTTATTGCTAGCTTGATTCATAAAGTTTTGCATCTTGGCTTGTGATTAGAAAACTTGATTTTGTTTGTTAAAAAAAATAAATAAAATAAAGCGGCTTTAGCTATAGATACCATGAATTTGATTTTTATTTTTACTAATCTCTTTTTAAGAAACAGTAAAGTGAGCTCAATATTGGGTTTGAAATAAGTTCGTACTTCCCGAGGGGGAAGATATCAAAATTAAAAAAAAAAAAAAAATTAAAAAAAGTATCAGGTACTAGTGTTTTGAATTCAGTAATTTGGAGGTATTATTAAAAATTTTCTAATGTTATCTGTTTCTTGGTAAAAGTAAATGGGGAAAGTGTAAGACAGTTACATTTCACCGTATGCGTCTCAAATCCTCGTGTATATAAATTTCGAATTGGTTCATAGGGTGAAACATCAATATTTCAAAAACGTGATGTTTGAACTCAAGTCATGCAGATTTGAAATTGTGTGCAAATAAACGGTCTCACGAAATATGCTGCATTATACTACTCAGGACAATCAGCGAAACCACATCATTACATCAATGTGTGCCACTTATTAATACCTGATGGCATTGGCGCCGCCTACACGGGAGCAAAATGGCATGTCTCTCCAAGGAATTGTGTCTTCATGGAGCATTTCCCCCAAGCAAGTTGTATGTAGAGACACTGCTACACGGAGAAACCCATCACTGTGGGACGTACAGTCATGTCCAAAATGATTGTGGCATATCTATAACTGTCTTCTTGTAAGAATATAATTTGATAATGGATTTGCAGGATACTTTAGTACTAATACTATGTGTATAATCAGGAAATGTATATTTCTGGTAAATGTCATAGGAAAAGAATTATAAATACGAAAATTAGAATGAATGAAGCAAAATGTGGCTAAATGGACAAGAAAGTTTCCATTTTATTGTTCTAATTTACTGCTCTTGTGACCTGAAATTTGCCACATACATATCTTTGCCGATTATACACATACTAACACAGTGTGCGAATTGAAAAATTTTCCCAGGGGGGGATGAATTTCACCCATATGCGCACCCAGTCCTCCCCCTCATATATATATATATATATATATATATATATATATATATATATATATATACACCGTATATATATAGGCTATATATATACTAACAAGTACAAAACAGTTGAGATGTGAGATCTTTCATAAATTTTCACTCAAGTAATATTTAGGTTAGCTAGGCAAAGTAAGAATTGTTCTCTTTTTCTATTTTATCTTTATGTCCATTTAAAAATACTCCAGAGGGGGAAAAAGTTATCCGTGCCAGGGATAAAATTTTTCTTCTCTAGGTTGGGAAAGATTTTTGTCAGGGGGGGATATCCCTGGCATCCCCCCCGCCAATTCGCACCCTGTACTAACATTATAAGAAATACCGGATGAATTCGTTATAAAATTATATTCCTACAACAACTTATTTACAGACATATGACAATAACTTTGAACATGACTGTACATGCTAAATACTTAAAAATGCTTATTTATTTTATGCAAGAACCTTTGACGTGGGTTCGGCTGCATTTATTACCATCGAGACAAAGCGATTCATAGGGAAGTGGAGGTCAAAGTGGCAAACGGGACTCTAAAAGTTCTCAGTTAAATTTGTATTTTTCAGTACCCACTCAGAAGCTCTTATTCTGATAAATTTCGGTCACTACTCCACTATTATCACTGTTCTTATTATTGTAATGCTAATACAATTTTTTAGAACGCGATGTAAAGTTTCTTTATTTTCAGTACGACAATTGGTTTATTTCCATTATCAGTTAAAAACAGGGGCGGATCCAAGGAGGGACGATCGGGGCGATCGCCCCCCCCCAGAAGAGGAAACTTTTTTTAATTTTATATATAAATAAAACCCATCCCCGAGTTTGACGCTCTTAAAAAGTAGCTCTAAGTACCAGTATTACACCCCCCCAGAAGTCCGTCCTGGATCCGCCCCTGGTTATAAACAATGGATGACAAGCAGTTCAGTGATTCCTGCTTCCGAAAAGTTTCGTTCAAAGAATCAATTATCGTTTGTTCGCAAACTGAAATATTTTATCATTACTGACAAATTTTATCTACTTGTCAAAGTTAATTACAAAAGGCACAATACTTTACATGGTCGCAAACTGGAATGATCGCTAACAGGAATATATATTTCGACCCATTTTTGTTAGAACCTTTTTCCTTTCATCTGATATTAGGAATCACTTCCCGTAGTTTGGTCAGCGAATTTCTGAACATATAGTACGGTATATACATATATATTTAGCACTTAGGCTTTATCGGTTCATTATACTGCCTATATATAGACGCATTCATATGCGCGGGCGCTTTTATACAGAGACACATACTCATAGATAAACTGGTCATAATGCTAACATTAATCGAATTTGGAAAACTCGACGCCGGTGCTTCATGATTAGTGAAATGTATGACCTGAAAACAAAAGGAAATCAGGAACATTAACTAACTAACTAACTCTATGGCCTATGGAACCCGGAGGTTCAATGCCACGTTCACAAAAGCTCCACTGACTTCTATCCTTAGCCAATTGGATCCAGTTTCTATTTTGTATTCCTATCTCTGCGAAAGCCATCTTAATATTGTCCTCCCATCTGCTCCTAGGTCTTCCTAATGGTCGTTTTCCGATTGGTCTTCCAGTCAAGACTTTGAAAGCGTTTCTACTTTCTTCCATTCTAGCTACATGACCCGCCCACCTAAGCCTCCTAGACTTGACGACCCTAACAATGTTGGGTAAACCGTATAAATTACGTAGTTCCTTGTTATAAAGTTTCCGCCATTCCCCATTCCCGTTCCTCTTGGGTCCGAATATTCGTCTCAGGATCTTGTTCTCAAATACTTTCAGTCTATGTTCTTCCTTCAGAGTAAGCGACCATGTTTCGCAACCATACAGAACAACAGGCATGATTATTGTTTTGTATATTTTAAGCTTCAATAAATCAGGAACATTAAGCAAATTAATTACTACAGTAGATGCAAGTAAATTTGAAGTTTAGAAAAGTATACAGAGCGGTTCACCTAAGTTGCACAGTGAATAGGTCGGAAATCGATGCGATGTTTATCAAATGTATAGAATGACTTATTTGTAGGTCATTAAAGAAGAAAAATAAAATAAAATGCAAATAAAAAAATAGTCGAGTGAGGTTTCGTAAAAAAAAAAAAATGGATCTTAAACAATGTCATATAAATGAGAATATAGGTGATAAGAATGTACATGATGTTCATTGCACACGTCTAGTTCATATACATAAAGAGACAAGGGCGCCCATGTTGTGGTTTCCAAGGGGGTCAAGTATAAGGGACGTTTCAAATATAGTTTCAAATTTTGCTGCAACTAATGTAAAAATTCTATTGGGTTTTCAATATTCCGAAATACAACTTTCTCTTGGGGGGGGGGGGGCGAGCGCCCCCTTGCCCCCTGATGGGCGCCCTTGTAAAGAGATATCGTCGAAAGAAACCAACAACGAGTCCTAATGTTTCATTCAACAGTATGAGTACGAGACAGCACCATGAGTCAAACAACGTCCATGCTGTAGTTGGAGGTGAGATGTGTGTTTTGTACTACACATCTGCAAAACATAATTGTGTGTTTTTATTTGTAGATCCCATAAAAATCGCCAGTTTGGCAAACAATGCATTTGAAGTAACAGAAGGGGAAGTAAAAGAAAAAAGAAATAACGAAACTTCCGAACATAGCTCACAGTTTGCTCCTTGAAATATCGAGCTCCTTCTTTGCTATTTAATGTTCTTTTAGAATATTAATGGTATTTTTAGAATAAAAATACCGTAAATACGCGCGTAATTTTCGCCCTCGCATAATTTTCACATCCCAATTTTGAAGGGCATTTCCTGTATATTTTATATTCCTCGCGTAATTTGCGCACGCGAGGATTTGACAGTGATTTGTAAGAAACCATACAACTTCTTAATCAATTTGTTAATGTTATTTTTCTGCAAATTTAGAATTTGTTTGTTGTCAATTCTTGCTACAAAGAAAATGTGTACCGGTATTTTCGTGTTATTTTGACGGAAAAAAATTAGATGATGATCAAATTTTTTTCCCCGCATAATTTACGCACCCTTGTTTCAAAACAACTTTTTTCCTCTAAAAAAAGTGCGAAAATTACGCGAGTAAATACGGTAATACCTTAGCAAATTCAAAGAACTTTGTTGTAATTAAAGAAAAACAACACACGCTGATCTCAACAGTGCATATAGGAAGATGCTTGCCTGTATGAATTCTTGTTTTTGTAACTGACTGTACCATAGACGGACAACTTACAACCAGAGCTCGCTTGGGCTCGCGCGATCTCAGGCTCATTATTTTCAATGAGGTTCGCGATCATTAATCTTAATGAGAATCACAATAGATAAGACCAGGTAGCGATGGAAGAGGTTACTTGCGTCACACGGATCTAGGTCTCGATTTTCAGTCCTGATGACACACAAATAGACGAAATATCAACTCGGTAGCATTACGGCAAAACTTTATAATGGATGTTGGGTGTAATATTTCTTAAGGCCACATTGCCACGTTAAATGAATCTCGTAGCTGTCATTAAAAAAAAAAAAAAAAAAAAAAAAAAAAAAAAAAAAAAAAAAAAAAACGCAACCCGATCTTTCTGTGTACTCTTTACATGTTACAACTTTTTGACAGCAAGAAAGGTTTCTCAACACACGCAGCACTGCTCTCTAGTTGACAAACAATGAACCTCCTCATTAAGAACTTGTATTTTGGCGCACTTTCCCTCCCTGTCCAATAGAATCCGTTGTTTCAGAAGCGGCGAAACTGTTTTTTTTTTCTTTATGTCGGCGAGAAGGCGATAGCAGGTAGCAAGCAAGACGTTCAGGAAAGTTACACATGGTTCAACTCCTTGCAAGATGGAAAAAAAAGTTGTGTGTCCCTTTCAAGACTATGTTTATATGGTGAAATATGGTAGGGTTTCAAGATTATTATTATTTTTTTTTTTTATGACAGCTGTAAGTTCTTCTAACGTGGCAACCCATCTTCAGGTACCATGTTTTGATTATTTCAGATATATTTTCATGTTTATTCATGGGTAGATCCAGGGTTAATCTGACAACAGGAGGAGCTACGCTAAAGACGAAAATACCAAGTAGGATTGTAGAGAAGACAAGACTGTTAACCAGTCAACGGAAGATGACCTACACTATACTTCGGAGAATGCCTGATTGTGGCCAGTTTTTTTTTTCAACTGTTATCTAATGTTTGTATCTGTGTAAATATGTATGTTTCTTATATGAGAATAATAATGTTCATTTTTCAGTTCTATACCCGTATATTATTTTTGAGTCCCTACTGAAAAATAATGCGATGGTTTTCAACAAAAACTATTTAGTAGAAAGATTTAACAAAACACTGTTTGAGCTCGGTACATTCGATTTCATTTTGATGATCCTAATAAGGAAAATGTTTAACTTTTCTGTGGTTCTCACATGTTTATACTATGCTAGATCTTGTGATTTAACTTTCAGTACAATGCTTTGATATATACAAAAACACACAACAAGAAGAAGAAGAAGAA
This sequence comes from Thermobia domestica, assembly GCF_964235325.1. Taxonomy (NCBI): domain Eukaryota; kingdom Metazoa; phylum Arthropoda; class Insecta; order Zygentoma; family Lepismatidae; genus Thermobia; species Thermobia domestica. The sequence goes on from NC_137471.1 coordinate 9,444,531, forward strand.
AAAGAAAATTTAGTGAGAAGAGAAGGATAGAGGAGATTATTATGTTAGAAATACATTAGAATCCTGATAATCTTTTGTTGTCTCCAGGCCGTGGGCAGACCGGGTCATCCCTTGTCATGAGTGTGTCCAGTTCGCTGGGTCACTCCGGGCCACGGGTCTGACTGCTTACGGATTCACGAGTTACAAAATCCGTGATACTTTCAATCTCTGCATGCTCGTTCGCCCAAGGGCTTCCTATCCTCAGTGAGGCATTGCGCTCGGTCTCTGACTCGCTATCCAGTGATATACTCGCTTTCACATTGCAGTGGACTCGAGTGTTGAGCTCACAGGGAGCTGAGCTCGCGATGTTGAACATCTGTGACCTGCACAACGTTTTTTTTTTTTTGCACCGAAAGGTCTGGAATCGTTAAGTAGTCAGTATCCAAGATAACTAGCTAAATTGTTCACCATAAATTTATTTACCTTAACTTACAAAGAGAAAGTACTGATCAGTTCATTTAGATTGAGTCTCACGTTCTTTCACATTCAGAAAATTATAAATCGAAGCAAGTTCTTCACCAAATAAAAAATAAAGAAATTTGCAAGAGAGCGGAATGTGCTGCAAATAAATTGAAAATAAATTCATCTATTGATGTATATGTATATATATATCTTTTAGGAGGAAAGTGGAGCAAAACTAAAAAGGGACACAGATGATATTTACCGCGAAAGGTTGGTTTTATTTTACTAGTTCATCTATTACAATTCCATTTTCTACTACTATTACAACATATACCGACCCAGTTGAGGCATATTATACAGTCTGCGGTATAATGCCAGGTCGTGGAAAATATATGCAACGAAGGAGAGAACAGTAGAGGAGGAATAGAAAGAAAGATGAAAACTTAAAAAAAAAAAAATGTATATGTATATATAAAGACAAAAATATTCACGTCGCTTTAAGAAAAGATACAATGTTTTAAAAAAAATAGACAAGGAAAAATACTAGATTCTTCACATCTTTTTCCAATTATTGGACGAATATTTCAATCCTACTTTGCTACACATCTTCCATGGGAGAAATTTACTCCCTTCCTTACAGTCTCTCTTCTTCTCCATACCTTACAAGAGAGAGAGCAGAACAAAGAAGCTAAAAATCTGACAGAACTCAACTACACGGTCAGAATACATCTACTAAATAATGGATTCTGGAGAGCTCGCTGGTGTTCCCTGGGGAATACATTTCATTTGTACAAGAAAGCCTTCATTTTTCCTGAAGTGGACCGTGGGGAATTACATGATAGAGATTAAAAGAGATTGGGTTGCTAAAGTATACCAAATGGAGTATCTGCAGCCTGATTTATTTATAAAGTTTTGTGTTGCTTTTTTTATTATTATTATTACTAGTCCTTTCTTTTTCCTTAACCAAAAACGGGGGCGGGAGGGAGGGGGTGGAACTTTATGAACTGGAATGCTATACCCTGTAATGGGTATCTACATTACATAGGGAACTACCCCTTCCATGGTTTCTTTTCTTCTGATCAATGTGGAAGAAAGAAAAGAACAGAGAAAAAAAAGATAAAAATTCATCCACATTTGCACTGCAGATGTAATTTCCCTCCCACCTTCTTCTCCAACCGTTTTAAAATATTGTACGACAAAAATTCAGATGCATTTGAATATTACAGTGGTAAAAGCTTACTTCTGAGGCACTCTTTTGAATTGGATATTTTCAGTGCTAGGACCATGATGAGCCATATCTTGAATGGAGGGAAGATATAAAGGTGTTTTTTATGTCAAAAAGCAGAGTAAAGCCCATTTAAGAAGGCAAAAATACAATGCTCGAAACATAATGTCACCAAGTATCGGGAACCCTAAAGGGTCAGGTCATATAAAGTCCAAAGACAGTTGTATCTGCGGTAAACATTGATGAGGCCCGCTCACATATAAAACAACAAATCAACAGGGGACACACAAAAACTTAAAATATAAAGAGAGTGTGTCTTAGGGTGGGGGTGGGGTGGAGTGGGGTTAAGAAAACGAGAGAGTGTGAGAAGAAATATGGTAATAAAAAACAACAGTAAGATGTTTTCCTTTCTCTTTCTCTTGAATGTCTTACTCTCACACACATATCTTCGCATATGCATATAACATAAAAACCCACAAACTAGAAATTCACGCTGCAAAAACTTTTAAATTTTACATTACGTACACAACTAAAAATTGTCCTCTTAAACGGAATTCAAATTTCCTTTTTTTTTTTTTTTGCATGTGTTTGTGCTTCATGTCAAATTAAAATACATCATCTTTCTTCCTTCTATATACGACAGAATGGTCTTATCATATACAATTTTTATTTGAATGGCTTTATCACAATTTTTTTTTAATATTTCTCGTTTATCATCTTATGTCTCTTTTGTCCTATTTAGCTCGCTCACCCGAATTTGAATTTATAGCCCACAACCAATAAACGAAGATAGATACCATATTAAATTTACACTTATTGCATCCTATATAAAAGAATTCTCTCCGATGCATTAAGTTTAAAGCATATAATATACAAACCAGTTATTTACTATATACGTATATAATGTAAACTGCAACAGACTGTATATGATGTTTGTTTTATAAAATACGAATTTGTCAAACTTCACTACATATTGTACACTTTGGAGCAGTTTCATTTCTTAAAAAAATGCACTATTATTTCTTTAAAAGTCATTTCTAAAAAAAGGGGAAAAAAGAAAAGAAAGATTAGATCTTGAAAGTTTCTTAAGAGGCCTAATCACTGCGAAATTAAAATACCGCTAATTTTACAATAATTATGTGATATCTTCAAATAGATAACAGATAATCGAAATGTGGAACAAGAGCGCACTAGACAATATTACTTTGCATGAGGTACCGTTATCACGAGGTACCTATTATAGTAGCTTTCCGTTTGCAGTCATTTATAAACGCGAAAATGAATGCCAATTTTCTAAATGGCTGGAAATCGAAAGCAGATAAGTAAGTTGTGATAGCGGTATCTCATGTAAAATAATATTGTCTAGCGAGCTCTTGTTCCACTTTTCGATTTTCTTTTATCTAGTTGAAGATCTCACATAATTGGTGTAAAAAACCGTTTTTTTTCTGTGACTTTTTTTCAATAAAAACATCGTTCTTTTTCATGTTTTTTTTCAAATATCTGTTTTTTTCTGGTAACTATTATTTATTGATTTATGTTGCAGATAAATGAAATAATCAGCAGAACTTGAGTCGAAGCCCTCGTAACTTACAAATCTTTTGTTTTCTTTGTACCTATACGAGCAAAATTGTGTGATTATTGTATATTTGATTACATTTTCTTCACAAGTAACTCTTGTTGTAGTAGTTATAGTCTTGACTAGTAATAGTCTCGTTGTTGTAAACAATAATTTCGTAAGAAAAAATTCTCCCTTTTTTACATCTTACTTCCAATGAGAGTATTTCAAAATAAATGTTGTGGTTTAAAGGGTTTATAGCACTTATTACATTTAATGTACAATTATAAATACAACAAGTAAAAGAGGAACTCAAAGCTACAAGCTCAGTTTTTGCTACAAGTGTTCAATGTGAACACCATTCGTCACACGGCACACATCGAGACGATAGGCGAGAAAGGCTCATAAACTTTCCGCCGGGATATGGCACAAAACACATTCAATTTAGGGGAATCTCGTTGCAACTGTACCATCTTCTAAGGATTTACTGACCCCCCAGATGTGAACATTATGAGTGTTCACATTAGTACTTAGCTGAAATGTCGTTTTATCACTGAAGAAAACTGAACTACTGGAAAACTGAATAAAACTTTTATGTGAAATGACTTAATATTAGACCGAATTAAGTTTGTTTTATGTTCGTTTCAGTTACAATGTCAAACGGCCTGAGTCAATCAATTTTCCATTTCCCTGCAGGTTTTTTTTTTTTTAATCACATTCATCTTTACCAAAGTAGATTTGAATAACATTGCTAATAACAGAACTGTGTCCTAGTCATTTTTCCGTGAAGAACAAGTAGAATGACATCTAAAATTTATGATGAAACTTGAAGATATAGTTATTCTTCTTACATACTCTGTTAGAATTACTAAACAGGTTATTACGAATGCAGGACAAAGTCCAAGAGGATAAAACTCAAGAAAAAATGTGACAAAAGGGACAGAATCATGGGCGCAACCTAACAAAAGGATGATTATTTTTACTTCAACTGTCATGCATCTAAAATGTTATCTGTAATTCTTCACTTTATTGAAATAACATTTTGGAATATATGACATTTAGAATAACATTTTAGAAATACTGAAAATCCCAATAAAACACGTAAGACTGTTATATTAAGTATGTATTTCACATGTTGATCTTTGCTGAAATAAATTTTGATCAGCATTTCAGAATTAAAACAAACAAATATTTATACAGCACTCAAAATAAGAGATTGTTATATGCTATCTCATAAGGATGAACAATTTTTTTTTTTAAATCAAATAGCATCACAGTTACTTTTGAAAGAAAAAAATACAGTTGAAAAATTACAGATAACATTTCAGAATATACGAGGGTCATTCGGAAAGTAAAGAACGTTTTTGTATAAACACTTTAATAACTGATATACAAAGGCGAAATTTATTATACATACTATGTGATACTTAAGTTACTTTTCGACATAGTCGCCGTGTAAATTTAAACACTTGTCATACCGTGGTACAAGTTTTTCTATGCCTTCGGCATACACAGTTGCCGCCAAACTGTTGAATTAATCACTAACAGCTTCCTTAAGTTCTTGAAATTTCAGGAAAGAATTCGTGCAGCCCATCAATAGTGAATCGCCTATCCTCTTGAATTTTCCGCTCAATTCTTCCTTTGAGTTCATCAGTCACAACAGAAGGCCGGCCCGAGCGTTCCTCATCGTGCACATTCGTCCGTCCGTCATTAAACATAAAGCACCACTTACGAACTGATGCTTCATTCATTACATTTCCATACACCTCAGTGATTTGTCTATAAATTTCTATCGAACGCACTTTTCTTGCATTCAAAAATCTTATCACACTACAAACCTCACACTTGTCGGGATCAGTAATTGTATCGCACATTTTACAGTCGCACAGCGAAGCAATAACGGACCGTAGCGGATCGCAGCTGGTGCCAGACTGAGGCTAAAGCATGCCCAGGTCAATAACCCAGCGGCAGCGGGGGTGGGGGAACACGCGCACGCGCAAAACGTTCTTTACTTTCCGAATGACCCTCGTATATATATCTGTGTTTGCTGCGTAAAAAACTATTAAGTCGAAAATGGTCTAAACATTTGAACTTAGATAGCCTTTTTATAATATTTTGTGGGGACAATTTATGCAGAGATTTAAAACACTCAATACTTCGCCAGCAGTGTAAAGCGCTTAATAAACTTACTTTTTAAAGGTTTTACATTTAAAAAAAGGACTTTACATAAGCAGAAAAGTTTCAATCCCTATCTTTGTCAGATGACTACAATTTATGATTTTTGGACTTAATACCTTTACACAGCAAACAGAGATATAACAATTGAAGGAAAAACAATCATATACAGAAGTAGAATGTGCACTGGTACTTCAAATATACACTCCTACGATTCTATCCCTTGGATTTTGTCGTCTCGTCAGAATTTTCCTTAGTTTTAACCGCTTAGATTTTGTCCCATTCCTCATTATGTACTTACATGAGTTCCAATTTGCATAAAAACACGCTAAGAGTCAAGCATTTCGATGATGTATTTCCCTTCTTTAAAAAATCCTCCTCGCATAAAATTCCCTGTCTCCAAAAATTTAGGCACAACGGGAATTTCCGTTCTGCCTAAAAATAAGATCATTGAAAGTATTTTCTACAAAGTGCTGGAGGATCTGTAGGCAGAACGAGAATGAATCGCTTTTATCATCTGCCAAGGTAGGATTAACCTAATATAAACTGAGATATTTTTTTAACGTACTTTGTGGTCACTGTATTGATTAGCGCATTTTCTTTACACTATTGTGTTAATGAAACTAATACTTCCATGATTTGTAATTTTGTTCTTCTGTCTTTATTTTGATGTGTTCTGGTTATTGATACTTTCGTAGTTATGAGTGCTGTTTATAAACCTTAATGTAGATTAACGCATTTAATGTGAGGGACATAAAAATACATACACTGAATATATTCATTTTTACAATTCAATTTCTAATGCAATGTCAAAAATTCGTTTTCCCTCCCATTTTCGGTATTTTATTTTGTCCAGAACTGCCAATTTATAGTTATGAATTACTTGTAATAACTTGATTTAACTATACTTTGCTGAACTTGTGCAAAATCTGTAAAATTAAAAAAAGGTATCTTTTCCAGAATTTTTGCGTCACAGTAGTTTTAGCTTCGGTCCTATTCATCTGGAATTACAGAGACTACTGTAATGTACTTGACCACAAGAATGTTCCACATAAGTCATAACAAGATCTCTATCATGTATTGTAATATAGCATTCATTACCTGTAATTCAATTTTCCTTCTTTGGAAGTTTACAAAGATGTTTTCCAGCTTGTAACAAAGTGACAGGGAACTTTGACCGTTCAAACGTAAAGAGCAAAAGAAAGGGGAATGAATTTCAGATGCCTCTGTTGGAATTTCTTACGTAATATTCGGCATCCAATCTATTCTTCTAAAGAAGTTCATACAGAGATGATGTGGGAGTTAAATTATTTCTTTGGTGCAATGGACAGTGGTCACCTTAGCTTTGGTAGCCACAAACAGCTCAAGACTTCCAAGATTGTCTTCAAAAGCTTTTTATGTCAAGTCAAAGAACAAGCTTCTGAGTAATTGTGTAACCGCTAAAATATTAAACAGAAAATATTTGTGTTAACCGCACAAAAGCTTTCCCATATATATAATACGTACGTCGTTGAATTGGACAATAATGCAGTCAACGAAACAGAAAAGCATAGTACCACTACAGTGACCAAAGGACTTTGAAGAAATTTCTAATACGACAGTCCTGAATTCCTTGTCTATGGTTTTCTGAGAAGAATGAGAGATCCCAAATAAATTATTTGTACCATTGTGTTGTATAATAAGAACAGAATCACTTGGTAAGGAATTTCATACCCGGTTGTACAAAACAATTTAACTTGAAAGTTCTGAAAAGGCGTACGAATATACTGAAACTAAGATATTTGAGTTGTTTTTGTTTTCGATGTTGCAGAAGGATTTCACAGAAATTTACAATTAAGTATTAGACATTCCTAAACAATAATTGTGGAATGTGAAGCGAAAATAATATTTCTAATGCACATAAATAAGGAAATTTTCGCAATGTTTATCTATTTGCATCGGTAGATGTGGCTGTTTTTACGGTCTCAGCCAAGTTTGTTAAGAGCCTTGACTACGCTCAGCGCCGCTTTATTATTATTATTATTATTATTATTATTACTGCTGTATCGGTTTAAACCAGTTGTCTATAATCTGATGGCTGTCTCTGGTAAATGAAAATTATTTGAAGAGTTCTTCTCCAAAAAGCTTTCTGACCATATGACAGGTGTGTAATATTACTGATTTTTGTAGATTTATAAGAAGATGTTTTAAGTTTATCTGTTCAAGTTGCATCACAGTACTTTTAGACACAATTACAGTAGCTGAGACAATAATTGGTCTTACTGTAACTTTCTGACACTTCCATAGCTTCTTGATTTCGTCTGCCAGGTCTTTATATTTGCTTATTTCTGCATTGAATGTTGTATCGTATGTTATGAATCAATGGTGCTGCTACACCTATGAGGGCTACCTCTTCTTGATCCATTTTATTGATAATATTGATATTGAGTCTGTTTGCAGGTACCTTGACATCCGTTCTTATGTCTCGATCCCAGAAGAGTTTGTACAGTATTTGTCGTTTTCAAGTACTGGACTTGACTGGTATTTGCAGTATGGCTTCGTATCTGCATTCAATTCCATGTTATGTGTTAAAATCTGATGAATGCTTTTGCAATATTGATGTGTGTTTTTAGGTAGTTTTTGGGAGCCATTATACGACATGAGCCTGTGATGTGTTCAATAGTTTCTGATGTGTGTCCGCGTATTATTATTATGATTATTATTATTATTATTATTATTATTATTATTATTATTATTATTATTATTATTATTATTATGTCCAGTAGCATATATATACTTTAGAAATATCTGATTCTTACATCTTAATTTTATAGTACAATAAACGTAATGATAATCAATATTTCGTGGTGATTTGTTTCTTGCTTTTTTTCTCTTTTTGTAAACGGGCAAAAGTAACCTGCTATTGTTTGTTTTCAAAAGGCGTCAAGAGTTCCACAAATTCTGAATCTCAATAGCAACACACATACAGTAAATTGTTCTGATAACGTTCTTCAGAATACTGATCTTGTTAGCAAGATATCTTCACTTAATCCTTTTCCTAATAATGAATAAAAACAATTAATTGGATAGGCTCCTCTACGAAGAAACTACAGAGGTGGAGTCTCAACAGAATTTTTGTACTGGCTTTTAGCTCAGTCCAACTCCAGCGACAGACAAATTTGTTGGAATTATTTCATTGTGGGAGATCAGTTTCTTTAAAATTTTTTTTTTAAAAAAATGATCAATTAAGAGCCTTTGTGGTTTGTATTACCTTGCAAAAAAGGCATGAAAAAAAGGCAGGCGCGAGGACGTGCCAGCGAGGAGAGACAGAAGGCCCAAAGATTTCTTATCCTTGAATACAACAATTAACCGACTTCAAGAAGAAACAAAGATTTACAACTCTTTATCTAGAAAGAAAAAAAAAGGAAAAGAAAAACAATAAAAACGCTGAATTTTCAAGAAAACAACATGTTTACTATTTTGTATTTTCGAAGTTTCTTGTCAATTCCTTTTCACGGCAGAAAAAAAATATTCCGTTCTCGCTAAAAAGATGTCGGTACGCCGTACCGCTGCGTACCACCAGAAATAAAACACTATACATATATTTACGTACTGTACGTTAAGAATGGAAGCACCTGTAATTAACAGATCGTATCTATTTGCTGTTTGATTGTTTTTTAAATGATACGCATAATCCTATTTTAGTGACACATACTCCTAACATAAGACACGTTCTCTCTTATAATTCCAACAATGAGGCATATACTATTTATAATAAACCAATAACAGTTTTTGTGTCTTTTTCTGTAGACTCTCTCTCTATATATACACACAGTGGAGTCTCGTTAATTCGAACTTGGATAATTCGAAACATTGGATAATTCGAACAGAAGTCCATTCCCCTTAAAAACTGTATTGAAAACAATAGTAAAAAATCGTGGATAAATCGAACTTTAGAACCTATGTTTTGGATAATTCGAAGTAAATAGTTTTTTTTCTTTTTTTTTTATGTTGGACAGATGTAAACATAGAAATACAGTTTTAACGTGTTTTCAGTTATCCAGATGCAGCCATAGGGAAGAGTAATACAAAAGATAAATAGAAAGTCTATGTAATGATAAAGATGAAGGTGAGTTGGGGAAGAAGTAAAGATAGAGAACGTGTGCCAATCTCATCTTGTTTCAGAATTGGTTGAAAATTTAAGATGAATTATTGATAAAGTCAACCAAATGTTATTAATATAGTATTCCACGCAATACATGAAATTCAAGATTTATTGACCGCACAAAACAATCAAATTTAAGCAAATGAGGTTTACTTCTTAAAAGTGAGAACAGAATATTCAAATTGTTACTGGTATTTAATTGCTTGGGCTATTCAATGTATGTTGTAGTGTTGTACGTAAATATATTTTCCATTGTACACGTAGTTTGAATTATGTGGTCAATGTCGTTTGTTAGTTTGCGGTATTTGAAAATGAAATGAAATTTTGAGTTTTACGTCCCACGGTTATGCCGGTTAAGCTAAAGGAGACGGTGATGATAAGAGATGAATGAAGAAAGTGGGAGGAAACGGGAGAACCCCGAGGAAACCCACGCACACGGTGTTTGTCCACCACAAAATTCACTTGGCGGGAGCAGTGCGGTATTTGATCACAGAAATAATAAGCTGCTTTAAAGGTAAAGTCTACATCATATGAATATGTTTTTGATGCACAGTGCTTTGGTTTGTTTGTTGTTAAATATGTGAAAATGAATGTTGTTGGGTAATTCGAAGTTTCTTCGTGTCCCCTTGGACTTCGAATTAAAAAGAGTCCCCTGTATATATATATATATATATATATATATATATATATATATATATATATATATATATATATATATATATATATATATATATATATATATATATATATATATTTGAGTGCACAATTAATGACGTAACAATTGTGCGACATTAAAAGTTCTGCATATTAATAAAGGCTCTTAACAACTTAGGGTTGATTTAGTAAATTTAATATGAATATAATGGAAGTAAGATGTTTGAATTGTTTCTGTCTTGGATCTTGTAAAAAGGATTTCAGGGAAATGTATAATTAATTATTAGACATTCGTAACATGATACATATTACTATAGATAGTTTATTTTTCAAAATTGTCATAGAGCTCCTCCGTGGCTAAGCGGTTAGCGTACGCGCCTTTGGCGTGGGAGACCCGGGTTCGATTCCCGGCGGGAGCTCATGTGGTTCGGACTCCACGTTAATCAGTAGGTCCACGTCTCATATAGCCTCGCTGCTGAAAGGGACGCTAAACTAAAATCAACTCAACTCAACTCCAAATTGCCATGCCCTTCTTTGTTAATGAGTTACTTCAAACAATGAGGAACGTCCTGAATTTCTTAACCAGTCATAATAGAATTATTGATAACTTTATTTTGTCATTTACGTATTAATATACTTCCATAAAATTTTTATTTTTGAGTGTCTTTGAGTAGATTCCTCATCTCCGCTCTCACAAATGTTCATAAATAGTTAAATAGCATATGATACACCTAGTGTTGCCAATGAGTCGAGAATGTAGGGATTCGTCATAAAATAAAAGACAAATTCTGACCAAAGTATATACTACTTAATATTTTTTTTTGTGTGTCTGATAAAGGCAGAGATACTTTGTCGAAACTGTAACGACAGTACTCATAGCGAGCCACTTTTTTAAAACTAAAAGTTACTTTTTTTTTCAAGTTGGTTACTAAAAGTTACCTTTTTTTTCAAATTTGTCACTAAAAGTTACCTTTTTTTTCAAGTTTTTCACTAAAAGTTACCTTTTTTTTCAAGTTTGTCACTAAAAGTTACCTTTTTTTCAAGTTTGTCACTAAAAGTTACCTCTTTTTTTCAAGTTTGTCACTAAAAGTTACCTCTTTTTTTCAAGTTTGTCACTAAAAGTTACCTTTTTTTCAAGTTTGTCACTAAAAGTTACCTTTTTTTTCAAGTTTGGCACTAAAAGTTACCTTTTTTTTCAAGTTTGTCACTAAAAGTTACTTTTTTTTTCAAGTGTGTCACTAAAAGTTACCTTTGTTCTTTTTGGAAGGGGTAAAGTCATTTTTTCATGTGATTTATGTTTTGCATTGGGGTTGAAGAGTGTACGGAAAGATTTGCAAAATGAACAGAAATAGATCGGCGACTTGCAGAAAATGATAGATAGGGAAAAATCTTCCTTAATAACTTACTTCTTTATGAAGAAGGACTAAGTTTATGTGAAAATATGAAAATCTTGTTACTGCTTTTTACAAGTATTTCATTTTTGTATGCAACTGCATTTCTAGTTAACATTTGTAATTTATTTTAATAGTTCATAATAAGGGTATAACCATAATCCACATTATTTGCTTTGATTTTATTGTGTTAAAGGAGAATGACGTATATAACCGGTTTACAGTTTACTTTTCATTATATGCAAAATGTTGGTAGAATCCATACCTATGTTTACCAATCATGTGGTACCAACACAAAATTTGTAACAAACCAATTGTACAAAGCAAAATATTATTACCAGTTAATGCTAATGTAGATGCTATGTATTAATTATATTACTTTAATTTTGTATTATTGGACATAATGAAAATATAGAAATATGACCTTTACCATATCCAGATCAAATATGAAATACAAAATCATGCGAAGTATGTAATTAATAATGAACCTCTAAATACAAGTAATCCATTTTTTTTATTAGCTGACAAATTTAAGTAAAATAATTTTTAATCTTAACATGTTAAAACATTTCAGCTATTATCACCTCTATTTTGGTTGAAAAAAATGTAAAATTCAGTTTTGACCAAGTTTAACATTAAGGTTTAAAGTTACTTTTTGGTCACTTTTTGCTATATTATATCTGGTATTTCTGATATTTAATATACGTGGTTTGCTATGTTACGTATAGATTTTCGTGAGCCAGGTGGGAGGGCGGGCCCCACCCTGCCCTCTCCTTCGGGCGCCCATAAATGTTCTCCCACGGAAAAGAAATGAATGTTCAAGCTCAAGTCGTGGATATCATTGATTCACTCTAAAATTCTTTAGTAATGTTGAAAAGCTGGCATTTTTGATGATCTTGGTTACTGAGTCACCGGGTCTGAGAAGCCAGACCCACACTCCGATGACTCGGACAAAAATTATGTCAAATGTGTCCCAGTGGCTGTATATATATATCAAAACACTGCGCTGAAAGTTGTTACGAAAATAACTTACGTTTTGAGTCGTTATTTCCAGAGGAAGATTGATTTCCTTCTATCACGTAAATGATCTTGATCACTGAATTTGTAACTGTCTCCTAATGTTCGGTTCTTTAGAACTATAAACTTGCGTGTGTTTGTGGGCTTGTAAATGGAGAACCAGACCGAGTGACCTAGACAGAAATCTTTACCCAGACACTAGTAACCCATGCCTTTCGGATAGATTGAAAGATGTTTTGGTAGTAATTTGAGTAATATAGAACTTAAATTATATATGTGGGTAGGTTCGTCTATTACAATCGTATCCCATATTACCATTTGAACTTCTATAAAATATTGAAGGTGATCTGCCCTTGCGATTGGGTTTAGGTTCCACTGAATAGGAGGGTTTGAAGGTAAAGGTGTCAAAGGGTAAAATTGTCTGTGTTCCGGTGGATAGCACAATGTATCAATTTGTTTGCCAAAGTTTGTGGCCTGTTTGCGGTTTGTCCTCACACGCCTTGCAAAATATAAGGGATAACTATATGCAAAAAAATAATGAAAAGGCTGAAGTCATTTTGAATTCAAAAAAAGCAATCGGTTTATTTGCAACTGTGACGTTTTCTATCTGTCCACAATCTTTACTTTTATAACAAGGCAGTAGGCTGGCCAAGCCGATACTTCAGTTCAATGCGTAAGAAGAAAAAAATATATGGAAACCCTAAGGATTGAGTGATGGAAAAAATGGTTTCAATAGACTGCAAAGCAGCTGCTAGAGGGATCAAGAATAAAAAAGGCGGGATAATCTATTCATGTGAACAATTATTCATGCAGTCTTTTACCTGTATTTGCATATAGAGTTTTTCAATATATGCTGCTAAGACCTATATTGGGCTCGCGAATATAGTATATCTATATATATTTTTCTCTCTTTTGAATATGCATACTAAATGGTAACGTGTATGCTCGCATTAAATTAAGGGAAAGAATATGATCCCTTGAGGTTACACAAGCGGGTTACCTTATAGCATTTTTTTAAAACTGCAGTTGCGCCTTTTCCCACAATGGTTGTTACCTCCCCCGATATACTATATGTCAAGCCTTTCTGTGTTCTTGTGGACCGTAGATTTAACTATATTTTGCATATCAATAAGATCAGATGCCTTGTTATATTTGATTGGTGCTATTTGTCAATCAAAAAATCTGAAACTGTTGAATTTCTCTGTTACATGTCGGTTGTCGCGTGCCTCCTGAACAATGCCCGAATCGAAAAGGGTTATGTCGAGAGATTTTAGTGTGTGTGTATTTATATATGTAAAGAACTCTTTGCATATCCATTTTCTTTCATTCAATGTATGTGGAAGAGAGGCGGAGAGGAAAGGGATGCTGGTGCATATGTAATTGTGTATAAATTGTCCCCTCAAAATATAAAAGCAAAATGCGTCTGGTGTGGTTCTTATTAAAAATGGCCACGACGAAGGTTTTTTTTTTCCTTTTCATGGCCTGTCGGTGTGTATGTGTGTATGTGCTTGGCTATATGCGAAAGGAATAAGAACTAGTATGAATATAAGTGTAGATAGTGTTGTCACAACAGAGGACATATCAAAGCAGACACCCGAGTGTCTTCTTCAGTTAAAATATGAAAGGTTTTTTTGGATCAAACTGTTCCTCGCATTGGTGGTCCGTTGTGGGATAACCACTTTAGCAGTTCTCTTTCGAAGGAGGCATGTCTATTTATTTGTCAGTCTTCCTTTTATTCTGATGCCCTTAACAGCGCGTACAATGAATGAATTCTCATTAGGTATGCACCGGTTGAAAAACGAGATTTCATTTGTCTGTGTATTAAATGTGTGGCATTTAATTCTGCGTTGCTCAATTGGCTTTGAAATGTCATGTAGGTCTTTCATACGATGCGCGTTTTTTTTATTATATACTTCATATAACCACTCTGTGTGGTACTTCTGTATATTTTCATTAAATAGTATTAAAAAATCCTCTCACGTGACATGAATTCATTACCCTTAATCACGTGTTAATTTTCATCACAGCAATGTGATATTCACTTATTTGTTATGGTTTGATTCATTGAAGAGGAGAGGACTTCATTATCTGTGTTGTAATTCTTCTCGAAAGTGGGTCTTCAGACATTCAGGTGAGAAGTTTGTATATGTATATGTAATGGTTGTTGAAGAATGTTTAAAAGACGTGTTACTTGAAAGCGTACTCTTAGGTTAGTTAAGAGGCTCTTTACGTTTGATGAAGAGGTTCCGGATTTCTTGTCTTCGTGGCGTGTGGGCTTTGTGGTAAAAGTCGATTTTATTCCTTCTGGTTACCGTTCGTGCTTATTTAAGGCTTCTGCTAACTATCTAAAGAGTGATTTTATGGTGCGAAAAAAAAAAAAAAAAAGATCAAGATGTAGATGGAAGAAAGATAGTGTAGCACTTTTTCCGAACAAGCTAACGTGGTTTGTTTCTTCACGTTTATAATTTACATGTTAGAAGCTGTGATATATAAAAATGAAAGTTACTATGTGAACCATCTAACCAATCTCGATCAAATTTTCAACATAGATGAGCTTGGGATTTTTTTTTTTTTTTTTTTGCCATTTCACTTTGACAGTGCAACTTAGAGGAGGGGGATTGGAGAGAGACGTTAAAATGATCGAAATGACCGGTATCAATGTCGAATCCCTATACAGTATCTTCAAGTTGCTGAGATGAACAGTCACACTTCCAGTGCCATTTAAATCCAAATTCAGCCCCGCAACTTGTGGTACGGGGAAGATTGATGGAAAATGACCGAAATTAGTGTCGAATACATACTTTTTAAGGCCGCTAAGACGATTAGTGACACTTCCCATGCCGTTTAAATCCAAATGCAACCCTTTATGTCCAAAATGAAACTATTCTCCCCCTGCGAAGAACGAGTATTCTGCTAGTTATACATATTTACGAATTGTCAGTAGGTTTATTAATTATTTTTTAAAACCGATTTTTTAAAAGGAAGTTTTTCATATGTATGTATGCTTGTAGGGCTGTTCGCAGTTATATATGAGAACTGTTGGTCATATTTCGATGCAGTTTTTATTGATCGAATAAACTATTGTCATGGGTGGTTTATATGTATAAAATATTTGAAATAATAATTATCTATCTATCAAAATGCTAGAATAGCAATTAGAAACGCCTGAGCTCCCACCTCTAACTTTGACTTTCAAATCTTTCATTTACGGTTATGTGATTTTAAGTTTAGTAGAGACAAACATTTTAAATGTGTCCATGGTTCGACCAGGAATGCATTAAATTAGCAGAGAAAAGAAAACAGGCAAAATTACGGTGGCTACAAAATCCGAATGAAATAACTACACAAAATTTCGCAGATACCAGGCGGGAAACTTCCAAAACTTTTAGAACAAAGAAACGCGATTTTTAAAAAGCTAAAATTAAGGAACTTGAAGAGAATAGTAAAAATAAAAACATCCGGGACATGTATAAGGGGGATCAGTGAATTTAAAAAAGGCTATCAACCTCGTGCTTATATTAAAGAAATCTGACGGTACAGTTCTCACTGATACGGATAGCATCTTAAATAGATGTTAAGATTTCTTTGACGGTTTGCTTAACACGCAACCAAAAACTAGTGTGCGTGGAGAAAAGGTGATACACACCGCAGAACCGTATATTCCAGAACCCAACCGAATAGAAGTAGAAACTGCTATAAAGAAATTAAAGAAACACAAATCTCCGGGTGTAGATGAAATTCCGGCTGAGTTAATTTTAGCTCGAGGCGAAAAATTGTGAAACAAGATACACAAACTCATTATCCTTATCTGGAACAAGGGAGAATTGCCAAAAGAGTGGAAAGAATCAATCATTGTTCCAATTCACAAGAAAGGCGACAAAACTGACTGTAATAATTATCGAGGCATTTCTTTTTTGTCAGCATCCTATAAAATCCTTTCAAATACTCTATTAGCAAGATTGACTCCATACGCAGATGAAATTATTGGAGATTTATCAGTGCGGATTTAGACAAAATCGATCACCTATCAACCAAATATTTACCATTCGCCAAATACTCGAAAAAAAAAAAAGTGCGAATACACTACCCCAGTACATCAACTATTTATTGATTTTAGAAAGGCATACGACTCGGTTAGGAGAGAAACATTATACAACGTTCTTACAGAACTTGGAATACCGAGAAAGCTAATTAGATTAATTAAGATATGTTTAAATGAATCCCAAAGTAAAGTCCTGGTTGAAAAATTTTTGTCCACGAGCTTTCACGTCGAAAATGGCCTGAAACAAGGAGATGCGTTGTCGCCATTATTATTTAACTTTGTTCTGGAATACGATATAAGGAAAATCAAAGATAGCAAACTGGGCCTAGAGTTGAACGGTATTCACCAGGCTATGGGATATGCTGACAATGTAAATTTAATAGGGGATGATAGGAGAACAATAGAAAGAAATGCAGAAATCTTATTAAACGCTTGCAGGGACATGGGTTTAGAAGTAAATGCAGAAAAAACTAAATACATGGAAGTGCGTCGGGAACGGGAATACGACAAATTATGGATGCGTTAAAATATTAAATAATACTTTTGATAAAGTGGATAGTTTCAAATATCTAGGATCAATATTAACAGAGGAAAATCATATTCACAAAGAAATTAAATGTCGACTAAAAGCAGGGAATTCGTGTTACTATTCGGTTCAAAATCTCTTGTCGTCGCGAATTCTGTCGAGGAATTTGAAGCTTAAAATATACAAAACTATAATCATGCCTGTTGTTCTGTATGGTTGCGAAACATGATCGCTTACTCTGAGGGAAGAACACAGACTGAAAGTATTTGAGAACAATATCCTCAGACGAATATTAGGACCCAAGAGGAACGGGAATAGGGAATGGCGGAAACTTCATAACGAGGAACTACATAATTTATACGGTTTACCGAACATTGTTAGGGTCGTCAAATCTAGGAGGCTTAGGTGGGCAAGTCATGTAGCTAGAATGGAAGAAAGTAGAAACACTTTCAAAGTCTTGACTGGAAGACCAATCGGAAAACGACCATTAGGAAGACCTAGGCGCAGATGGGAGGACAATATTAAGATGGATCTCGCAGAGATTGAAATACAAAGTAGAAACTGGATGCAGTTAGCTAAGGATAGAAGTCAGTGGAGAGCTTTTGTGAACGCAGCATTGGACCTCCAGGTTCCATAGGCCATAGAGTTAGTTAGTTAGTACTTTAAATAAATTATTTAAATACATCTTTTTCATGAGGTTTACGTTTTAAAATTATTGTTCAAAGCCTTTGTATTTTAATAAGTCTTCTCCAAAATAAATGCAAGTGAACTCTGCTGCCATCTTTGGAGTTCTTTTAGACTATATGTTGTGGAAGTTTATATGTTTGTTCTCAATCCTTTCGACAATGAGATCTCGGAAACTACAGGCTCTAGAAAGATGACTTTTTCACTGATCGATTGGAAACTTCATGTAGATTGTCCAGTTCTAATTGAATATTTAAAAAACGTGGTCCTTATTTTGTTTATTACATTTTTAAGAGTACATTGGAAGTGTTGCAATTTTTTAAAAAAGCATTATATCCCACGAGTTATACATTCAAGCACAACATAGTTGTATGCAGGGGTTTCATATCTTGCAGCGTTTGTTTCATGGCCAAATGATAATGAAAAACTAAGAATAACCATTTCTTCAGACTAAGATGAATCTTTATTGTTTGGAGTGTTTTGCCCATTGAACACCCTATATCACTAACACTATAACTAATTGTATATGTAATTTATTTGCTTATTACATACTGCATGCAAGGAGAAAGAAAACATTGACCATACATGAATTAGAAACTCCAACCGGAAGTAGGCTTAAATCTTGAAAACGGTGCGAGATATTGAAAAAATCTCTCTCTTGCAGATTTTTTTTTTTTTTTATTATTATCAAGAGTTTTTTCACTTGTGTCTGTAAAGGGACATGCACATATGTTGTGCGGAATGACAAGGAGATTCATGCTCATATATGAATAATGCGTTGTGTAGAGAGCGTAGGTGCAGCTAGTTAAAAAAAAAAAAAAAAAAAAAAAAAAACACACACACACACAAATACCT
This sequence comes from Thermobia domestica, assembly GCF_964235325.1. Classification (NCBI taxonomy): domain Eukaryota; kingdom Metazoa; phylum Arthropoda; class Insecta; order Zygentoma; family Lepismatidae; genus Thermobia; species Thermobia domestica. Next base: position 9,463,240 of record NC_137471.1, read on the forward strand.
CCAGCACGTGAGGAAAACTTATTCTAAAATATGCAGCAACCAGAAATTCAGCAAAATAAAATGGGTTGCATATAACAAAGGGGTTACAGATATTTTTGTAGCCAACTTCCTCTAAATCAGGCATGTGCAAGTTGGAATAGGAAGTGAGCCACCTAAGAGGACTTTCTGGCATCAGGAACCTTGCGAGACAATGAACATTTTCACAAGAATTGAATAGACATATTCAATTTATAAAATCGTTCGTCGTATACTAATGTCATAGAAACTTAAAAAAAAAAACTGTTATAACGGTATCCAAAATATATACTTAATAAAGAAAAGCAGAAAAATCTGTTTATTTACCATTTTAGTGGAACACTTGACCAGTCTGCCAATGTTCGGTGGTACACTCTACGCTGGATGTTCCAACACGGAGGATATTTTCAAGGTGGACGTCAATTGCCCAAGAAAAACTTTAAGCTTGATTTAAGAGATTACGTAACGAATTCATTTTCAATAAGGAGTCAGGCGGTCCGGATTGAAGGACTCAGTGGGTCAGGGGCTGCTCGAGGGCTGGCTGTTGCACATGGCTGCTCTAAATGATTTAAAGCTATTTGGTGATGGACGTTTAGCTGATTGGCGATGCCATGGCTGTTTACATGCCGTTCTTGCCCAACCTGTACCAAAATATTAATCACTTTTCCTGTAATTATTCGCTCACTGCGAGGAGTATCTTGGGCATCGAGATTTCCAGAACGAAAACCATTTTTTGGCTCTTGCTTTTGATAACGTATCTTGCCCAAAAACAGTACCAATTACTTCACGCGCCTGCGCGGCATTTTGCGTCTTTCTCGAAATAAAATTGTAAATTTCAGATCTATTTTGCGAAAAGTTTATTATCTTCACAGCGCAGTACCTTATATACCTCTCATTCTAAGAATTCCAACGTTTATCTGCATATCTACGAGCCTCAAAACTGTCCTGAGTCAAAAGGCGTTAGGTCGGATCCGCTGCGACTTCTATTCCCTTGTGATTTGGGACACTAACGCCATCTCGTGCACAAAAGACTAACTAAGTTTCAGACTAGGTGATATTTTGATGCGGGTTTCATTAATGTAATGACCTATTCCCAAAGAAAGTACTTACCTACAACAATAAAAAAATCAATAATTTTTGATAATAATTAATTATTTTGCATTTCTTCACGTATGTTACGTAGGGAGACTCTTTCTATAGGTAGTTAGTGTGTTATCTTTAGTTTAGGTCAGGGGTAAAAGTGGATCTGAAAAAGTAGGGGGGCGGTAGGTAGCGAGATGAAATCACGCCGTCCCTCTGCCTATCTTTGCCCATTGTAATTTTTCTATGAACTGGGGGGACGCCGTATATAGTTTTTGGGAGCTGGGAGACAGCGTTCCCCCTCATTTTTAACCCTGGTATAGGTATGTAGTTAAGCTACTGGGGTAACGAAGAAATGGGAAAAAATAAAAAAATAAAAAAATAAATATGAACCGATTTTAAAAAATGCACTTAAAGACAGAAAATAATAAAAGTAAAAGAAAAAGCAGACAATAAAGCGTATAAAAGCAGAAAATAGTTTATTACTATTACCTATAGAAATGTCCTGCCAAGCCCAACAAATTAATGGCTAATATAAGATTATTTCCATTGTAATCTTACGAGGCACTAATATATTTGGCTTGGCACGACTTAAAAAATATATATAGCTGCTTTTAAGTGCTTTATTATTATAATTGTTTGCTAACACTTTTATTATGTTCTACCTTTTAGTGCATTTCTTGAAGTCGTTTCATATTTAAAAACAAAAGTTTCTATAAAATAACCAATTTCTGTAATATTATTGGCATTTAACCCTTCAGTGACGCGGAGTTTAAATCTTAGCTCCACTTTTATTTTCAATATTGGTCTTCATAAAACAAAAGCGATAAGAGGTGGTAAGATGTATTTTTTCTTTCAAAATTTTGATTTAACATCCCAAGGATAGGTCACATTTTCACTGCTATCCTTTTATTCAAACTGGAAGTGATACAACTCTATGATTTCCTGTTTCAACACTAATCATTGTAGAAATAAAGATAAATAACAAGAAGCTGATTTCTGATATGGATTCAATATCGCATAGATAACTTGTTTTACCACCTTTATCTTTCTAAAAAAAAATAGCCAAAAGCTGTAGAAATCTGGTGCAACGTCCGGTTTCAAACCTGATCTCCTTTAGGTTAATTCACACGTAGTGTGCCGTTTGCATGCCGTGCGCCGACAGTGCCGCCTTGCAAAAGAAAAGTTACCTCGGTCGCAACTCGACGGTCGTGATACTTCGGCTTTCCTCGGAATATTCGAAGCGACACAACGTTGATCAGAACCAAGGCAAATAGTGTAGAAAGCAATAGCAGCTCGGCACGGCACGGCAGGGTACGGCATGTTATATGTGAATGGTACGGACGAAGCATGACAGGGAAATGACATAGACACTCACCGTATGTATAAGGGAAATGACATAGATACGCTTCGTGTGTATAAAGGAAATGACATAGACACTCACCGTATGTATAAGGGAAATGACATAGACACGCTCCGTGTGTATAAAGGAAATGGCATAGACACGTACCGTATGTATAAGGGAAATGACATAGACACGCACCGTATGTATAAGGGAAATGACATAGACACGCTCCATATGTGTGAATTAGCCTTTAAATCCGAAACGGTAGTTTTTTTTTCGTAGTGATCCACCGTTTCAAGAACACGTTCTGTTTCCCACGTGATTACTCTATTGCAGCCGGAAGTTATAAATCTTCTACTTCCGGTTTTAGGATTGATTACCCGTAGTTTGAAAGTTTACTGTAATTTCAGAATGTGAAACACAGCTTACTTATTTTCTTTCTTTGTTCTTTTAGGCGCGAGATTCTTCCTTTCGTTTTCTAAAATGATTTTTTTTCCTGGAATAAGGGCAAACAGCTTTGAAAAAAGAAAAAAAGAAAGAAAAGAAAAATGAAGTGATACAGAAACTTTTTTCGTACATACAATAGTATAGTTGACAACAGGACCAATATACATTGTCAAATGTTCTCAATGAGAAAGGAAGCTAAGTAAAAAAAAAAAAAAAGGTCCTCTTCCACTAAAAAAAAAGTAAGACAAAGAGGGCAGAGAAATAAAGAAGAGTAAAAAGGAAAGACTAAAATTAGGATGGGATGAGAGAAAGGAAAGAGATGAAGGGTCCAGTTATTATTGTTTCTCTAGAAAAGGATGAGTATTTTAGTAATAGTGCTCTTAGTACGAGTAACTGCATCGAGACGAATTGAAGGGGGAACAACCGGGGCAACCGGTAAAATGGGTGGGAGCTGTTATAGGGAAGGGCGCTTCCTATTCGTTTATTTTATTTTTTTCCTTTTATTTATTTCGTAGCGTCCGAAGTAATCTTACAGATGGAACCCATAAAGCCATATTACTCTGAAAGACATGTTCCTTTTCTTGCCAAATTTAATATCACTGAAGTTCTGAGTTGGTATTGCCAAACCATCTGCTCTCACAGTTGTATATTTTTCGAAAGTCAATGGCATAAGAAAAAAAAAAAAAAAAAGATATTGAACTCTTTGGCTTATGTCTTTTCAAAAGATGAGGAAAGCAAATAACATTTGCATCCGAAAAGTAATAGGATTGTTATTATTATAGTATTAGATTAAATTAAATTCTGAAACTATAATAACTTATATTCCGAATCGATAATATTATCATTTCTTACTGAAGAGAGTAGTATTTTCTTAACGCATGGTTTTTGAGGTCTCGAGTTCGATTCACGGTGAAGGCCAGGACTTTCATTGTTGGTCCATAATCGTTTTGAGGCTCTAAGAGGGCTGTTTGATCTAAAAAGGTAGGGAAATGCTCTCAAAAAATCAATATATAACTAGGAAATGAAATTTCTAGTGATACATCATACGGATGATTAATGAATTTTGGTTGGATTGGATTTTAGCGTTCTTTACAACACCGAGCCTATATGAGACGTGGACCTACAGTTTAACGTGAGATCTGAAACACATGAGTTCCCGCTAAGAATCGAACCTGGGTCTCCCACGCCTGATTACTAGATGTGAATTATTATGAAATAATTAGTAGAATCAAAATGTTGAAGGAAACGGGCAAAGCCATGGACTTAATGTTGTCTTTCATAACCTCACCTGGCAGAGGAATCGAACCAGGGACTCCTCGCGCCAGAGGTGAGGGCTCTACCACTGAATCATTCTGACCTCTTAAGATATAACTAGTACAGGAGTCATTGCGTTGACCGTTCAAGTACTAAACCAGTAACTGAAAGCAGTCTGGCACACCATAACAATTCTTAGACTGTAGGCAAGGAGTTTCATCAAGCAATATTTAGGGATACAGTGTTCCCACTTTTTTGGCGAGTACGAATCTCCTTACTTTTCCAAATACAAATTTTTAGGTTTATATAATGTTAAAAAAAAAAAAAAAAACTATATTTTTCCCGGCCAAGGTTTCCTCATCCAGGAGCGTAAATAAGGGCCCCGCAGACCCCGCATTGCGGGTGGTCTCAAGCCATCAGGGGGAGGGGGGGCAACTCGTGAAGTGGGAAGTAGAGAAGGGGCCCCACTCCACGCTGTCTGCGGAGTGGTCCACAAGCCTTTAGTTACGCCACTGCCCTCATCTACTATAATTACATATGTATATGTATGTAGTGTATGTATAGGTAGAGAAGTTTTCGGAAACAAGCTAATATATTTTATAAAATATCTCCTACCAAATAGCCGAGTAAGGCGAAAAGATAAATAAGTTCTAAGAAGTAAAAATCCGTACTTAAAATTCTTTGACTTTTCCAGATTTTTCCCAGCTTTTCATGAAATTACCTAACTTTTCCCAATTTCTTCAGCTTTCCATGAAATTTCTTGGCTTTTTCAGGAGTTTTTACGGATAAGCTGAATTCGCTGACTTTTCCAGGGTTTTCAGTTCGGAAGAAGCCCTGACAGTAATAAATAAATCAAAGAATAAAAAATAAAAAAAATAATAAAAAGATTAACGATGGGACATACGTGTTACGAGGATTGTGCAAGAAACAAGAAGAGTGTGTAGCTCTTCCAATACAAACGGATACATTTATCGAGACATCATTTTCACGACACATTTTAGAGACGAGACACCTTTAACTTCTATCTTGTGCGCACCCTTAGCTAATAATGACAATAATAAAAAGAAAAACACCTTTTATCATCATCACAAATAATATTGATGAAATTAATGTGTATGTACCAGAGATGTCCAAATTCTCAAGTCCTGGTCCCGGACTCATTTGACCTTGAGCTCACTAACGGAGTACGTGTCCAAGCGTGCTCTAACTCCATTGCGGCTGCGAAGCGCTACAACAAATGAGTACGAGTACCACTAAAAATGACGAGCCCGAGTCTTTAGTGAGCGCGAAATCGAGCTAGCACAAGTCTGAACGAGGATCAGTCTCATTGTGATTCATGCCTTTGTTTATAAATGGGCAGCCTGGGCACCACAAAGGCAGTTTCCTAGGAAATATTCTGGAGTAATTTTCTGGTACAATTGATCTTTTTTGGTCGATTTTCTCCAAAAGGGCTTAGGCGAGTTTGTTCTCGTTTCATATATGGATATCTCTACACTCTATATACTAAAATGCTAGGTTTATATGTTTGTAGACAATTCTGTTTATATATTTGTGGCCAAGTCTTCTCGACAATGAGATCTCGGAAACAACAAACTCTAGAAACGTGCTGTTTTCGCTGGTCTGTTTCAAATTTTGTGCAGACCAGTCAGTTCTCATTCAAATTTTCAAAAATCGTGCCGTCATTGTAGCTAGACCGAAGATAAGGTCAATATCCTTTTTTTAGGCAACCAGTAGAAGAGTTACGTATGGTGGGTTGAGGACATTGCAGGCGCTTTGCTTTCATCTGAATGCCAAAACCTACTGCATGCTGGCAACTTCAAAGAGGCCTCAAGAGCCGCAATGAGGCGTACTCGGATGGAAATGAATCTGTAAGAAAAAAATACAGACTATCCATTTGATATCATATCACTTCTACAAATCTTGCACAAACTCACTTCAACATCTATACCTTAAATGCTATATTTGGTGTGTTTATTTGTCTATAGCAGTTCACTCCCATTGTGAGTGAGTAGGGGAGCGCGCTGGCTCAGTGGTAGAGCGTTAACCTCCGGTGCTTGTGGTATCTGGTTCGATCCCAGCTCTCGCCGTGTGGACTTTGTGGTGGACAAACATCGTGCTCGTGGGTTTTCTCCAGGTTCTCCCATTTCCTCCCACTTTCTTCATTCCACCATTTCATTCATCTCTCATCATCACCGTCTCCTTTAGCCTAACCGGCATAACTGTGGGACGTAAAACTCAAAGATTCATGGTCGTATCAGAATGATGGGCTGAGTAGAGAGCGCAGGTACAGCTAGTAGCAAAATTAATTTTTTCGTAAACCTTCAGAAAGAATAGTTTAGTTACGTTGCTGTGTTTTGTTCCGACGATTTACACGACAATGTCTCTCAAGATTTCCCTCGGTAGTTTTATTTTAATTAATAAAGGTTGTTATTGACATTTTAATAAGACACCAGGCTGTATATAAGATGGAATTTTGCAAAACACATTCACTAACGGAGGGAAGAGTCTGAAAAGTTTTCTTTTTTCTGTCCTTTAGTTCTCCGAAATTCTTAGGCGTAGGGCTTTGATAAATTTTGTACAGTCAGCGAAATGTATCATATCACTTTCTCTCTATCTTCAGCTTCCTCGTCTAACTCCCAATATTTTCTCCTAACTTTCAAATCATCGATCAGCTGTGTTGTTCTTCTTCCTGTTCCTCGCTTCCCTTCCATCTTTCCTTCTATGGCGGTGTGAAGAAGACAATTTCTTCGCAAAATGTGTCCAATCCAATTGGCCTTTCTACGAAGGATGGTGGCTAGAAGCGTTCTCTTCTCTCCTATCCGTTTTAAAACATCTTCGTTTGTTACTCTTTCTGTCTATTTTATCTTCTACATCTTCCTCCAACACCACATTTCGAAGCTCTCTAAATATTTCTTCTCTAACTTCCGTAATGTCCAAGTCTTTGAACCATATAGCCCAATGCTCAATATATAGCACTTGACCAACTTCTTCTTAAGTTCAACAGTGAGCCTTTTCTTGTTGAATGCTTCTTTAGCAATGGCAATTCTAGACCTGATCTCTTTGGTGCAGTATTTCCGTGCCCAAATCTAAAATTTAAAAAAAAAAAAATCTCATTAGTCCCATGACCTGCCGAAAGACAGAATACTTAATAATAATAATAATAATAATATCACATAAGATTCACCAGTCTGCAATTCTTGCATTAAAACTGTAAGAAGTATATTTCAGCTTCAACTTGTTTCAACATTTTTTTTTTTCAGGTAAAAACGTACACAGATAAAACTGAATATTTTCTTTTTTTTTTTTTTCCTAAAATGAAATCAGTTAAATTGAAATAAGATTATAAATATTTAACGTGTGTTTGCAGGAGCGTCATTTCAGGTTTGCCTTGGGGGGAGGGGCTTAAGATCCTCCGCCGACATACGAGTTCCACGTTTTTTCCTAGTATATTAATAGACAATCGATTAAAATATATTCAATTCTTAAACTATTCTTAAACTCAGGTGGGCAGTTTCTCCCCTTCTTCCCCGTGTTGTACATGGTCCCCGAAACAAAATCCTAAATACGCCACTGAATGGATTGTATGTAATAATAATAATAATGAGCAGGTACCATGCAAAAGAGTGAAGTTTGGCATTTTTTCTGCACCTGCACATTTTATCAAATGTATATATATAATACTACAAGAGAGTCTACAGATTCATTACTATTCATTTACAGAAATTAATACAATGCTCCTCTGTTCGAAGCACGTCAGTGTTTAGAAAGGCCGAAAAAATATATATATACAGGAAGAAGAAAAATACAGTGAGGGGGTTATAAATGAATGGCAAAAGGGAGAAAGAAAGAGTTGTGCTGCAGCCTATATGTAAGCAATGCAATATTCAGTATACTCTTTTTTTTTTTTTTTTTTTTTTACCTTGACAATTGTTATTCAGCAAACGTAATAATCTTTTTTCTGGTCTGGCATATGTATATCATAGGGCCACTGAAAAAGAGGAATGAACAGGAAAAAAAAAGCAGAGGATAAAACTGGAGAGAGAGAAACAGAGTATGTATGTGTTATGAGTGAGTGAAAAAAAAAAAACTGAAGCTGTAGCAATCGTTCTGAAGCATTCTTTCTATGTGTGTAAATATTTTAGCAGGAGAATATGAGCGAATTGATCAGTATGGACTAAAATTTCGTAGCAGCAGCAAGAGGTGGAGGTAGTAGGGAAAAATTGCAGCTGGAGGGTCCAGTGCAAGAACATGGCAGGTAATTTTTAGTCAGTATTCGTTCATGGACACAACAATATTGTGCTTATACTTCTGAAAGGGGAAAAAATAGACATGCGTGTGTGTGTAAATACTTTTTTTTTTCGCAAGGTGGTAGTGGTTGGTTGATTTTTGTTCTCTTCATTCTTCTTGTCCAATCTCAAATTAACCAACATTGCTTCCAATAATTTTGGAATGCTTTGCAAATAAATGGCATTGTATAACCATGAAGAAAGAAAAAAAAAAAAAACAGTTTTCATAAAATCTGCAATAACTTGTTCCCTTGTGACCGTCTTTTGTATTGTAACGGCAATGTTTGTTGTATTGAACTCTGTTAACGTGTTTAGGGACCCCGAAAAATGGAAACGTTATATTGTTACAAGAGGAATAGGATGGAAGCAAGGAAGAAAGAAAAAAAATCAATTACCGAAAAGCAAAAATTTGTTGGTTGTCTCTGTCCACCTTCGACTTGTAGATAAAATTGGTCATAACGTGAAACGTACTGTTGGATGCCATACTTTGCATTACATCTTTCGGAATAGAAGTAGTAGCATGTTCTCAAGAAGTAACTATCTACATCTCTATAAAATTTACTTCAAATAATGTAAGTATGTGGTCTTGTTTTATAGTAAAGATAATATTTGTCGTGTCAAATACCGAAGGATGATAGAAAGAAATACAAAGATCTCACTAAACGCTTGCAGGGACATGGGTTTAGAAGTAAATGCAGAGAAAACTAAGTACCGTCAAATGGGGTGAAATCGGATGGATTTGAGACATTTTCAATTGTGCTGGAACTACGTTACCTTATTTTGCTAATGTAAATAGCTATATCGTGGGGGATGTCTCTTGGGAATAGAATACAAGAATCAAAAGAATTTTTAACCAACTGTGCACATAGTTAAAAAACATTAAAATGTGTCCGATGTCACCCCACATGGTGGGGTGATTTCGGACACTACAGTATTTCTGCATATTAGTCAGAAGCTGTGTCGCTATGGTGTGAAATCGGACAGTAAATAATATTTAACAGCAAAAAGGATGGTTGTTAGACATATATTTCAATACTTTCATATTTTCAATTACACATTTTAAAATTTATTTAACATAGTGAAATACCAGTATCCTAGATCAGGAAAAATACATATCGGTTTAAATCAATAGAACAAGTAAAAAGTATTTTACAAACAATCATGTTTCGTTGGTCCATTAGTGCTTCAAATTAATATACACTTTCTTGGAAGTAAAACTTACCCCTTACTTTACGTGGCTTAGCTAACACTTAGCTAGAATCTGTTCTTTACCGACCTTATCTTCATCGTCAACTGGTGGAAAAACGAATTCCAATCGACTATTCAAATATGGACGAAGAAATTTCACCTCCACATCCTTTGCTCCCACATCTGTCACAACTCCAACATACTGTCTTGCAAGTTGTTTCCCAGCCCGCGAGTAGTAATAATTCATCACAACAAAAGCTTCTACGTCCAACGTGCCTTCCTTCTCTTCTGTAGTCACGTTACACACTTCACTTTCCATTTCTTCGTTTTCTTGTGGATCACTTGGTTCTACTTGCTCTCCCTCACCCGAATAGCACTTTTAAGTCACACAGAGTCATAATTTCGTTTCGGCTGAACGCCAAGATGCTTCTTATAATACCGTGGCATCGTCCGAAGTCACCCCAGGTCACTCCACTCCACTTCAAAACTGGCACTAATTTGCAAAATGAGAGATTACGGTTTGTATTATCAACATATATTTTTCGCAAGTAATTGAGTGTTGTTACTTTTGCCAATAGATCCCATACCGTTTAATAGTTTGGGCTCCATCAACATTGTTTTTCAGGATATATTTTTTCTTTCTTCACCACAAGGCATTTCAACCCATGTGTATAGGGGTGGTAAATTACATTATTGCTCCGATATCTATGGCTAATGCACGTAGCATCATCTATTGACCACCAACCGAAAACGCGCCTTTCTAGCTTTAACAATAGCAGTTTAAACTACAAAAACAACTAAGTAAGTTGTAATCGTCCGATTTCACCCCATTTGACGGTACATGGAAGTTCGTCGGGATCGTAATACGGCAAATTATGGATGCGTTAAAATATTAAATAATACTTTTGATAAAGTGGATGCTTTCAAATATCTAGGATCAATATTAACAGACGAAAAACATATTCACGAAGAAATTAAATGTTGACTAAAAACAGGGAATTTGTGTTATCATTCAGTTCAAAATCTCTTGTCCTCGCGAATTCTGTCGAGGAATTTCAAGCTTAAAATATATAAAATGATAATCATGCCAGTTGTTCATTATGGTTGCGAAACATGGTTGCTTAATCAGAGGGAAGAACATAGACTGAAAGTACTTGAGAACAAGATCTTGAGACGAATATTCGCACCCAAGAGGGACGAAATGGGGAATGGCGGAAACTTCATAACCAGGAACTACATAATTTATACGGTTTACCAAACATTATCAGGGTCATCAAGTGTAGGAGGCTCAAGTAGACAGGTCATGTAGCCAGGATGGAAGATCTAGGAACGCTTGACTGGAAGACCAATCGGAAAACGACCATTAGGAAGACCTAGACGCAGATGGGAGGACAGTATTAAGATGGATCTCACAGAAATAGGAGTACAAAGTAGAAACTGGATAAGGATAGAAGTTAGTGGAGAGCTTTTTTGAATGCGGCATTGAACCTCCAGGTTGCATAGGCCATAGAGTTAGTTAATAACGAAGGATATTCATCCAGTTTTTCACGATAGGCTTGCAAATGAACTATAATATGGTGATGAACTATAGTATAGTTGGATCGGGCTCCCCCTAACTTTAGCTGCTCCCCTAAAATTTTGGGCTGGCTACCGGCCTGTATTCTTCCTGTTTCTTTGAATTCTTCTTATGCTTTCTAT